>NC_136057.1:1292237751-1292947751 GCF_964261635.1 Lissotriton helveticus | reverse complement strand
TCCCCTAGCGTTTAGCATTCTGGGAATTGTAGTTTTTCCCAAGCAAGTGGAGTAGTGTGGCTCACTGGTTAGAGGCGGCAGGCCTGAGAGCAGAAGTCAGCCCGGGACCAGGGTTCAATTCCCGACGCGGCAGGGTCGTGGACCTTGGTCAGCGGACTAGATAATTCTCGCTTCGGTGCTTACTCTAATCAGGGGGTCCACTCGGCAACTCCGGGCATTAGCTTGCCTAATCTCCACAACGGCCCCACCAATTCCGGGGATGCCTGGCTCCACCTTGGGGACTCCCAGCAAGGGACCATCCCACAGGGAAAGCCAGGACGGGTTCCCCAGAGTTATACAGCGCCGGGACGCCCCGTTGCTGGGGCAGCTGTGCGCTTTACAAGTATACTACATTACAAGTATACTACATATTCGGCAGGCACGTATGTCAGATCCTGAAACTAAGGCTGCAGACCATGGGTGACATCTTCAAAGTATCTAGCTGCAGTGTAGTTATTGAGGCTGTGTTATAGTATTACAACCAAAGGTGGCCATAATTTCACTTTAACAGTAGGTTTTTTTCAGTGACATATATAATTGCATTACATAGCAGCAGTCACCATTGTGCAGTTATAGTTCATCCATGCTTTTTATTTGAAGGGCAATTTTTGTTTTGCCTATAACTTTGGTCCCAATAGACAGATCTGCACCAAATTTAGACCTTGCTTAACATATGCAGCTAATGTCTGGCATTCCAGTTGTTTACATAGTTCCTTGCAAGGTAAAAAAGTGTTTTACCATTTCAGCCATTTTAGGAACTTTTGCTTGCAGCTACTGTAAAAACCGCTGAAAATATATACGCCAAGCTTGATATGAATGTAGAACTTTACTCAAAAAGCATGCATTTCATGGTCTGATGTAAATTTGTTTAGTAGTTTTTTGAGATATTAGCATTTAAAACAGGGGCAAGAAAAGAAATACCGGCCATTAGTTGTTGGTTTAACAGTCTGCGAAGGCTTGGACATGATACTGAAAAGGATTTTGTAGAACATCAGATGTATTCGTTTGTAGCATGACTTTTCAGCCTTGTTTAGTTTAATTATTGGCCAGGATCAGTAACGCAATTCTAGAAAACATTCAAAAGTGCTTTCTATTGATATTTGCTGTTTAAAATATGAGAAGATAAGGGCTAAAAATACCAACTGTAGCTTATTTTGCTTATTTTTGTACCGACCAGGACATTAAAATACCAGTGGTGCAGGTAGAAAACTGGCCGGTTAAACGCTATCTTGGGCAGGCTTGATGGGGTTGACACTTGTTATACCTTGACAGTTTACAATAGTGATTGTGGAAAAACATTATTTAGGTCAATGAAATTAGAAGTTTTTGACAAATGGGATTGGCTGAGAAAGGGGATCTTTTTTTTCTCCTACTTATAAATTTTAGTTGCGCACAAAATTGTGAATTTTACACTGTGGATAAACAATTTCGGCAGCCATAGGTCTGGTCCTGTGAAAAGTGAAGGTTGGCTGACCATTTCAGTATGGACACAAGGCTGGCAGCCTACCCTCTCTGTGCTTAGCCAAGGGCCTGGTGTAGGGGGGGCGATAAATCGCAGTGGGTTGGGTGCAGAGAGAGAGAGGTAGGTAGGTAGGGAAAGAGAGTATATATGCAGATTCCCTTCCCACATCAAAAGTTGTAATGAACAGAATATTATTATACGTTACCTTCTGGCAGTAGCCAGTAGGTAGTTATAGTTAAGACCAAAGTTTCCTTACACAAAGTGTTTTTTTGTTTTGTCAATAACGTTGGCACCGCTTGACGAATCTTCACGAAATGTTCAAAAACCTTCCCCTTTTTGGTTTAGCTGCTTTGTTGAAAGTTTCGGGGTGATCCGTCAAGTGGGGGCCAAGAAAAAAGGGGTTTTTCAAAACACATTTTCCCATGTTATGTCTATGGGGATTTTTCATTTTTTTAACATGATTACAGCTCGAACCACTGAATAGAATTACACAACATTTGCCAGAAAGCTAGAAGTTGGTGCCGAAAGCATGCTTTTTGTGATTTGGTGTATATCTGGTAAGTAATTTCAGAGATATTGAAGTTTAAAAAATATAGATATCTGGGGACGCAAGTCCTTGCAGTAGACTAACGGATCCTACTAAAATTTGATTGGCTGACAACACTTCAACCAGGAGGTGTTGGCAGCCATCTTGGGACTCACCTTGAAGATGAGTCCCACAAAAAAAGTAACAAATAAAGAAAAGGGGACAGGGGAGAAATAGCCTAATGCCCAAGAATTGACATTCATTTTTTTGGGCCATATGAAAATAAGGGAGAAGGTGCATGCCCCCCCCCCCCAAATAGGATTTAATTAAACCTCGAGGACAATCAACTCTCCTGGGTTTTTTCGTTGAATCATGTGGGGTGCCCAGATGGCACCCCCACGCCCCAGAAACCACCACCTCCCCGGGGATCATTTACTAATTAAATGGGGGCCTTTTGGGCCCCCTCACTCTCCCGGGGACTGCCACCTCCCTGAAGCTTTAGCTTTTATTAATGGGGGCCATGCGGATCCCCCTGTCCGAGGACCACCTTAACAGACAACTTAACAGGGGTCTCTGGGCACTAATAAACAGGGATGCTAATTGTTACCCCACACAGTGGTACTCATTTAATTGGCATTTGAAGGACAAAAGGAGGCGATCAATGCTGGGATTTGAACCCATGACCATGCAGTCAAACATAGATACCCTTGGATTTTAGGGTACAGGCAGCCTAGCAGTGACATCACTGGAGATTAAATATGAAGACCGTACGATGGCTATGTTATGGTATATGAGATGCACAGGAAGAGCAACAAATCTGCACCGTAGCCCTGTCCTGAGGAGAAGGGTCTGTGAGTTCAATGGCTGTAGGAAGTGGAGGGCAATGCTGTGGGGCTAGAGGGGCACAGATAATTAACAAAGAACTAAACCACAGGGGGCGTGTTCAAAATGAACCAACCCCCATCCCCTACTCTCCACAGATAAGCAGCGCTTATGACAGGAGCCCAGTGTGACACTCAGTTATCACTACAACTATAAAATAAAATGTGTAGGAAGCTGAAAAGGGGAAAAAAACATCAAACCAGGAATAACAGGACAGAAAAGAGCAGCAATGGTTGGGAGGGAGGAGGGCACAGCCCTGCTTCCACATGCAGGGGCTGGCAGCTCCAGCCAATAACTGCAAAGCGCCACATGGTGCAGCATAAGCTCTGGCATAATAATAGTACAATAATGTGGTATAGATGCTGGCCAGTAGGCATAATCCTCAAATCAACACACAAGGTTTGTCAGTCACAGGCATGTCAATTCTTTAAGAGCGTTTTGGTGGGTGGGGTAAGATTGAGGGCGTGGGTTCAGGTACTAGACGTATGAACTCCGAAGCCGCTTGGATGGCAAAAGCCAATTGAGCAGCAATGCATCTGTAAAATGCCCAGCGCAGCCACTTACTGTTTCATCAGTTTTGAAAATCAGCATCTGCTCACTCCCTCTGCCCAGTCCTAATTCAAAAAGTTCAAAAAGCACGTGGAGCAGTTTGATGAAGTGGCTGGAAATAGATCTTCCTTTGTACACAGCTGTCAAGGACCGGGCTCCAAGGTTTTGATCAGACCTACATTGTGCAGTCAGCTATCTGAAGTTCCTCAAGCAGCTCAAATCTCGTTATCCTCTTCCCAGAGCTATTTCTCATTCAGGAGCACTATAGGCAAGCTCAACATCTGAGGAGACCATCTGCAGATATTGGAAATCTTAACAAAATAAGCACCGCAGCCCCCCATGTAGAGGTAGTAAGGGCTACAGGGATGTTATAGTTAGGAAATAGAATTTTTAAAAACTTAGAAATTCACTAAAGAAAACAAATGTTACAATGACGTTATAGTTAAGTTCTGAATTCACACACACAAAACCACAGAAATTCAGCAGTTCTAGTTAGAGATATCTCAAGAAATTATAATTTGTACCCTAAGGTACAAGTTATAAGGTACATCCTTACCATACACTGCTAATTTCCTCACATATTACATAACTGATGACATCTTCTATGAAATAATTATTAAAAAATAATTATTAATATAACTGCAACATTTACAGCGCCTGGAATCCTACAGCAGCTGACACAGCAATATTTTTCATTTCTTGACAGCCTATCAGATTGGTTAGATTCTCAAATCTTTCTAGGACTCAAGGCTTTTGCATCGGATGAAGATGAAATGCACTCTCTTCCAGTAGGATCTGTTTACTTTTCAAATGTATTAACGTCTAAGGATTTAGGGACCAGATTTATAAATACTCTGTATTAATAGGCAAGATTTACAGTAGTCTCCCGATGATTAATCCTTCAAATCCCTTTTTCAAATTGAAATATTTAAAGAAATACTGGACAGATTTATACCATACTACTAAAATGCACTCCTGTAAGTGAAATTCTAGTTTCTTGTCTAGCTCAGGATGTAGTGCCGTTTATCAGTTTTAGTTGTACATGTGAGCAAACTTTCATATGGGAATTACTATGAAAAACACAATTTTTGTTCTGACCTCTCTAACTCACCTCACCCCAAACAGATCTGCAAAAATCTTGACATGCTGACTGCTAAACCTGAGCGAGACAAAGCAAGTGAATGACATATTTCATAAATGTTTATCACATGCCACCAAAGCAAGTGTCAAAATCAGATGCTCTCTAGCTAGCAGTGAATCTGTGTGCAAGGTTCTTTAAAAAAAAAGAACATGGTGCATTTGGGATGCTCATCATCAAGTGCTGAGGTGTTCAATTGTGCAAAAGAAAGGAAGAAAACAGTCTTGGTGTTTAGTGTTCTAGCCTAAATCAGTGGGTTCAAGTGCTCATTGGTTCACTCAAAAAAGGTTCACATTTCAACCCGAAATGGTAGTAGATCTATGAATATGCATCAGGACAGAGCATAAGGTTCACTGACACAATATTGAGACCATAAATATTGTGATACCAAAATATTGTTTCAAAAATATTGATCACAAAAATATCTTTTTAGATACATATAGTCGAAAGTACAAACATATAAAAAATATTGTTTTACACTAATAATCTTTCAAAATATATATACATATTTACCAACTTAAAAAACAAACACACGTATATATCAAATTGTGTATGTTTATATACACATATATAATGTAAACCTATTTAAAAATATTAATTTCAACTTATATTATAATTAGGCTGTCCTGTTTTCAGTTTCTATTTTTGGTAAATTCTGGTGGGGTTTTTTCAGTGTTTTCAATATCTTAAAAAACAGTTGTTATCAGTGGTTACACATTTTCGCACCACTGAATACAACAGAAAAAGTGTTATTCCGGTGTTTATGGAACGTTTTGCTTTTATTATTGCTTCCTTTCTGCACTGAAAGAACATGGTATATAGACAGTGTACTTATAGTGTATATGAGTTCCAAATAGATTTTTGCAAATTAATCTTATTGTAGTACACCATACAATACTTCTTCAGTGAGTCTTTGGGTCATGTGCGCTCGCTCTTTCCTTCCCATGTAATCTTCTGTGAAAAAGCCCCTCTCAGCATTCATAGCCCCTTGGGCTGAGAACCATCAGCTAAGGGACACAGTTGGGATGACTCTTTCTTTGATGCCACATAAAGCACGAAATGATAAATATTTGCGTTTTAGTTCCTGTGCATAAGAAAACAGTGCACCAGAATGGACTAAAAAGTCAATTGCATCCCTCATTAACTCTGAAGATGGTAAAGATGCTTTCAGCATACCATCTAACAAGTGGCAAGAATCTCCTACAGGAAATCACTTCAGCTCGGGTATCAATTTTGACAGGTCATCACACAACTTTTTTATATACTTAGCTGAATCACTGCAAATACAAACAATATCACTCCAATCTTTGTTGAACTTGGAAAGAACCTTTTTAGCAGAGCTATACAATTGACAATGAGTTCAATGCTTTCCAAAAGTCTGGTGTCATGTTTTCACCACTATCCCAGATGCTTGGTGATATATATACTTGTCACTATACCTTGCATTGAATGTTTAAAGCCTGAGGTGTTGGTAATTCACCTACTATCAATACTGACCCACTAGAAACTGTGGTCTGATGTTTTAAGGGTTTTTACCTATTCTCTGTGGGTAAATGTGATGACACATATTAGGAAAGATTTTTATGAAACCAGCCATTTTACCTATCAGCGAAACAATAAAATGCAGCCAAAATATCAAATATGAGCTTGATATTTTCTGATTCTCTACAGTTTATACAATAATTAAACTAGACCGAAAACATGAAACTAAACCCTGCATCTTTAGACCAAAGGTCACAAAACTGAAAAAAGTAAAAGGAAGAAGAAACAACATTTTAGTGGCATCCCTAAAGAACAAAACTCAAGCAGAATAATGTTAGCCAGTCTTCCTTACTGCTAGCTTGTATAACAAAGTTACATTGTTTTGACACCTTCAGGAAGAAAAAAATGACTCTTTCACTCTGTTTTTCCTTTCTTTGAATGGCATTTAGTTTGTGGTTGTGCAGGTGTTTTTTCAGTGTTGATATGTTTTCACCGGTGAGGGCTATTTATCTTTTAGTGGGGTTTTATCAGTTATTATAGGTTTAAACCTAAAAGCCCACAGCCTAATTATAATTTTATAATTGCTTTAACATTTTCTAAAATAACAATTATGTAATGTAATATAATTAAGTACTTATAAAGCGCGCAGCTACGCCACAGAGTGTCCCGGTGCTAAAAAGACAGGCAGTACCAAGGGATAAGATCAGGGTGATAAAGAGCAGAGCGGAGTATAAAAAGGCCTTGAAAATCCGAAAGCAAAACCTACAAAACCAGGCCTGGGAAGACTTAAGGGACGCCGCCGAAAGAAAAGACATTGTTAGCTTCTGGAAAGTGATTAATTCCCCTTGCTTTCAGGACCAAGGGGCGCCAAAAATCACAAATGTCATCTTACCGGAGCAATGGCAGACCCACTTCCAGAGCCTATATAACCACTCAAATCACCTAGCCCTGGAGGATACATCGAGGAAACACCAGCCGGCAAAGCTAGACTTCTCTTTGAAAGAAGTCAAAAGGGGAATAATCGGACTAAGCAAAAATAAGGCCCCGGGCCCGGACGGAATTCCACCAGACCTGTACCTGAGTCAACCTGACTTGTGGGCACCGTTACTCACCAGGGTTTTAAATGAGGCGGTGGTGGCAGGCCTACCCCAGTCCTGGTCAACGGCGACTATAGTCCCAACTTATAAGAAAGGGAACCGCGATGACCCCCAATGCTACCGACCCATATCGCTTATAGACGTGACCGCAAAAGTTTTAGGGCGAGTCATTCTACAGCGATTGCAAGATTGGGCAGAGGAACATCAAATCCTCTCAGAAATGCAATACGGCTTCAGGAAAGGTAGATCTACTACTGACCAATGTTTAAATCTTTACCTTCTGATAGCCAAATATACCATCGCCGGAAAGGGGTCCATTCACATGGGGTTTATGGACCTTTCAGCGGCTTTTGACCGTGTAAATAGGAGAAAGCTCTGGAGCATGTTAGCAGAACTAGGAGTGGACCAACCGCTAGTGGACACCTTGCAAAATCTCCACCGGAACACCATAGCAAGTGTAAGGTACAGCCAAGAGGGTAAGAAGACCGACCCCTTCACTTGCACAAGTGGAGTAAGGCAAGGATGTATCCTTGCGCCCTTTTTGTTCTCCATTTACATTAATTCGCTGGAAAAAGACCTGCTTAATCTCAAGGTGGACTCACCTCAAATCGGCCATCGTGCGGTACCTGTGTTATTATACGCCGATGACGCGGTTTTACTTGCTAGAACCCCCGTAGGCCTGCAAAAACTGATTGATGGGTTTGTCAGATTCATGGACAAACTAGACCTGGCAACTAATCTGGAAAAATCCTACATCATGTCCGTCGGAAAACCTACAAAAGGATCTTTTTCCTTTCACATTGGGTCACACAAAATCGACAAAGTCCAAACCTTTTCGTATTTGGGGGTACTATTTGACCATCACCTCACTTTTAAACCCTTGGTCGAAAAACATTCTACGAAACTTGCAGCTTCAGTAGGAGCTATCATGGGATACGGGCAAAGACTGGGAAAATGGTCCCCGGAACAAATTTTGAACCTTTACAGGGCAATTTGTTGCGCGAAAGTCTCCTATGGCGCAGAAGTGTGGGGCTTCTTGGATAGCAAAGCCCAGCAGATACAGACCGAAGAAAACAAATTCATGAGGAGAATTTTGAAGGTCCCTCAGAGTGTATCGGCCCACATAATCCATGAAGAACTAGGAGAACCCTTCATAGGAGATAAAATCAAAATTAAACCCCTCCTGGCATGGGTCAAAATATGGACTAACCCAGAGGCCGCCCTCACAAGACAAATTATCGAGGACTGCCTCAAAAAAGATAAAGGTGACATCATTCCTTGGCTGAACTATGTAAAGAAATCCCTAGCCGAAATCAATTGCACACACTTTTTCACATCCCCAGACTCCATAACACCTGAGAGCAAATCATTGGTAAAGAATCTCTTCTTGGAACAGCTCAAGCTATCAAGAGCAGAAAAAGAAAATTGTAAACCCACAAATTCCACCTATAACGAACTCACAGCAAAGCATGGAATGGAACCTTATTTAAGAGTCATGTTTAACGCGCAGGACCGCTTTGTCATGACACGGTTCAGACTAAACATGCTACATCACATTCTCGCGGTCCCGGCAGGGTTTACTCACACACTGGCGGAGAAGGGTACCTGCGGCTGCGACCATAGGTCTCCGCAGGATACCCTTCATTTCGTTTTATTGTGCCCATTTTATATTATGCCTAGACGTAAGTTCCTGGTGGGGATTCTGAAAGACATAAAACCCAAACATGCAAGAACGGCTCTGAGATTCCTACAGGAAGCGGAGGACGCATATACCCTCTTTTGCACCATAAATTTTATTCGTGTAGCGATAAGACTAAGAAATACTAGAGAAAACTGACCATTGACATTTGCCTGTTCCCATGATGAGCTAAATTGCACGAATATTTTAATCAAAGGACTCCCGTATTTAGGTGTTACACTAAAAGCTTTTTATGTGTGTATTTTTGTATCTGTGCTTTTATGGTGTCTTTTTAAGAACCGAATAAAGATTATAAATTGAATTGAATTGACAGGCAGTATACACTGAAGCAGGTAGGCCTAGTACTAATGCTGGAATAGCCAGGTTTTAAGTTTTCTCTAAAAGACAAGCAGACCATGCACCTTTCTAAGAGAAAGTGGCAAGCTGTTCCATAGCTGGCATACCACCACTTGAAAGGAGCGACCACCCATACAGGAGTGGAAAAACTTTGGGATGGACGACAAGCGCTGTGAACAGAACCTCAGGGTCTGTTGTGGGGATAGTTCTGAATCCTTTTCCTGATGTAGGGGGCCCCTGAGTTGTGGAGGGCCTTTAAGGCCAGGACTAGAGCTTTAAAATGGATCCTCTTCCATACCAGAAGCCAGTGCAAGGATCTCAAGTGGGGAGTCATATGCTCCCTGGGGCCCACCATAAGAATAGCTCTGGCCGTCCTATTCTGGACCACCTGCAGGCGGCCAAGTACAGGACATTGACGTAGTTAAGTCTTGATACAATCAGGGCCTGGACTACCATCTTCCTGTGTGGGACCGGAAGCAGGGGAAGAAAGTTCTTTAGTATTTTCAATAGCCCAAAACAGGTGCTGGTCACAGTTTGAATTTGAGCCTTTATGGTCAGTGTCAGGCTTAACCCCAAGGTTTTTCACAGCGTTTACTGAGGTTGTCAGGGGGGGGACATATCCTGTGGCCATCACTGGCGCCAAGCCTCACAAGGATTGGGGCCGAAGAAAATTATTTCCAACTTTTCCGTATTGCATTTCAGTTGGTTTCGCCTAAGTCAAGAGTACACCTCCATCAGGCAGGCGTTTATCTCACTGCCTCTAAAGACGCTTCCCTTATCGCAGGAGAACATCAGTTGCGTGTCATCGGCATAGGATACTATTTTAGCTCTGTGTTCCTCCGCTAGGATCGCAAGGGGGCTATATATACATTAAAAAGAGTCAGGCTCATGATCGAGCCCTGTGGGACTCCTATTTCCATGGGGGGATGGGGGCCGAGAAGGGAGAAGACCATATTGTTTGAAGAGGTGGTGAAGCATCAGAATACCGTGCCACCAATACCACAGTCCTGAAGTCTTTGCAGGAGTCGGTCATGGGGCACGGTATCAAAGGCAGCGGACAGGTCCAATAATACCAGTACTGTATTGCCACCTCTGTTGAGTGTTGTTTTAATAGAATCAGAGACTTCCAGTAAGGCCGTTTTGATACTGAAGTTTGCTCTGAAACCTGACTGACTCGGTTGCAGTAAATGGTTGGCCTCCACTTATTCCGTGGTGACTGTATTTACATATTTCTCATAGACCTTAGAAAAGAAAGGCAGCAGTGATATTGGATATTGGTAATTACTGCCTATCAGTGGATCTGCCGTAGGTTTCTTTAAGAACGGGAGAATTTTTGCGTGTAAGTACATGTATATCGAAACCACAACCTTTGGCTCAGCCGAGTCAAAATGACATGTACTCACAATGGGTTGCAGATAAAAGGAGGTTTCACTCAATTTATTTAATGATCTTCAGACAGCATACAATATGGAAATGTTCATCCAACGCCTTTTGGCATAACAGACGCCTTGCTCACAGGCCCTATGGCCACTCTAACTTATACAAAAGTAGAGAAAATGTTTAACTTAGGAGGGGTAACATTTACTATTCCCACTACAGTGTGTGCAGCAGTAGGGAAAGCTTTGGACTCAGGAAGGGTTAAAAATACTATTTCCACTCCATCCTGTGCAACAGTAGAGCAAACGTTGGGGTCAGGAGGGGTAGAATTTACTATTCCCACTCGAGTGGGAGAAACAGTAGGAAAAGCGTTGGACTCAGGAAGGGTAACATTTACTATTTCCACTCCAGTCTGTGCAACAGTAGGGAAAGTGTTGGACTCAGGAGAGGTAAAAGGAAACTTAATAAATACATTATTCACACAAAGTATATATTATTAATTAAATAATGAATAATAATTTAAAAAAATATGTATTAATTATTATTATTTACTCCTACAAATCCCACAACCTGCCACAACACTAAAAATTACAATAAACAATTCAATTAAATTTAAAATCAACTAAACCTTTTCAAACTATTTTAAAAAACATTAACAATAATTATACAAACATTTTTAACATATACAATTAAAAATTATATGAAAATACATAAAAATAATAAAAAAGTATATTATTAACAACAGAATTTTGTAATTGATATTAACAACTTAGATATTTATTTATTCATTCAATTTTTAGGGACCGCACTGCTGCCGCTATTTCTTCATTGGATATGTTACTTTCCATGAAGTCATGGTCGACCACCGACAGTCTGGGTAAAACTATATCAGTGAGCATCTGGCGGGAATCATCTTCAGGGTCGGGGGCAGCCGAGTTGTAGACTGCTTCAAAGTGGTCTGCGAACCGGTCCACAATGGCTTGCGGATCCATTAGGGTCTCTCGCTCATGCCCTTGGAGCTCAGGTTCTAATCTACTTGCCCAATCTCTTTTATCCAATCAGCCCAAGAGTTTCCCAGCCTTGCAACCCACCTCGTCCTACCGCCCCTGCGCCACTCTCCCCAATGCCTTAGCCTGGTCTGTCGCTAGTGCCCTATAGTCCTGTTGTTTAAGTTTGAGAAGGTGGAGCTTGTCAGGTGTGACGTCCGAGTCTAAATCTGCTTCTAATCTCCCTACCTCTGACTCCAGGGCCACCAGCTCTCTTCGCTGTGCTTTCTTCTTCCCTGAGATCAAGGAAAGGGTCTGGCTCCAAATCACCGTCATAAAGGCCTCCCAGAGCATCTGGGGGATTCCACCAAGCCCTCGTTCTCAGTAAAATAATTATCAATGGTCGTGAGGAGTTTGCGACGGATATGAGGATCCCGAAGATGCCACGGTTAATGGGGGCCACTCGCCCCACCTGTTTATAATTAAGCGCCCCATGAAGCCAAACTGGTGAGTGATCAGAGATGCCTCTAGCTAGATGTTTTACTTCCCGGACATGTGTGACTTGAGATGCAGGGACCAAAAAATAGTCAATTCTAGATAGGCTCCCATGCGCCCCGGAGTGAAAAGTATATTGAAGAGTGACTCGGGGTAAAAGGCCCTCCATCCATCCACCAGCCCCATGGATTCTAGGAAATCAGGCAGCCAGCATTGTGAACAAGCGAGGTCTCATGGAGGATGACGATCTAGGCCATCGGAAACCACAGAATTCAAATCTCCTCCCAACACCAAGAGACCCTCCGGGATATTCAACAATAGCGTACCCAGGTCCCTGAACGTGGTTACCTGGAGGCCCGGGGGCACATAAACAACATAGATATTTTTAACATCAATACTAACAACATAGGTATTTTTGTAGACAATATTATTAACATAGATATATTTGAAATCGATATTACTCTCCTTAGAAATTTGATATTGTCAACAATATTCCTACATCCCGATATTTGTGGATCATGACATTAAAGATTGGATATTTCTGCATCTTGATATTGTTTACTCAATATGTTGTCTGAATACCCATAAGGTTAGTAGCATGCTTGCAAAACTGGTGCATATTTCTAGATGTAGTGAAAATTACATGAATACAAATAGGTAAGTCTTAGTAGAAGAATGAAGGCCAAGTCTAGTTGCTAGGTATGAATATCAGAACAGTTACAACAAAAAATCATCTAACATGGGAAGAGTTCAAATGCATCTATTCAGCTCTCTCGCTCATCCATCAGTGTCACGTCTTTTAATCAAACAATACTGTCTAATCTAATATTTTCTTTTGCACAGTATATCACCTCAATAGTGCCTGTTGTGCTTTTCTATGTGATAATTATAAAGATTACACTTTGCACAGTACAATCACCAGACCCCTGCATGTTCGCGATTCAATATGGCCCTATTCATAAAGGTAAATATGAATATGTAGATTTGCGCACGTGTAAATTTATTCTTACATGCCTGCATCACCTCAGTTTAGTGGGTGGAATATATATAAACAGAATATTTTGTCATAGAGTTACTCCTAGTACCTTTACAACTGTATTTTAAATTCTGTACTCATTGGGGAGATCTTCACAAACAGGGCAGAGACATCTGGAATGGGACTAGAGAGCTTTGCATGCATGAAAAGAAATAACATAGTTATTTCTGCATGAAACAAATCACACATTTGATACCAATTCCATTCCAGCAAAATAAATACTGTCCACATCATAGGATCTGTTTTTCCCCCATCACCTTTCAGATCCTTCAGCACATTCATCTGCAATAATGCAGACCAGGATTTTCACGAGGAAAACAGAAACTTCGCTTAGGAGGAGATAAACCTTGTATTTACATTTGTGGTAAAATACTACAAACAGCTTTATTGGCTGCCTCCATTTACCTGTGGTGGAATGCTAAAGGCAGCTTTATGGCCAGAGGTAACAGACTATCAATTATTGGAGGAGGAGATGTGCACCATGAAGTATAACAAAAAGAAGTGGCAAGATGACAGGAGGCGGATGAAGGAGAAGTTCTCCAGGATTTAGCTAGCACAAGCAAGTTCTTCCTGAAGTGGGACCTGGATCACTTCTCAGTCTAATTCCCCTCAAGAAGTTTGTCCTCTTTTGGATGGTGATGTAGCTGCAGAAGACAGTAGTCTTATACACGCAGCCCCCATATGCGTGCACACATGTGGGTACACATGTTCATGTATAGCAGAGACTCGCCCCCTAGCTCCATAGCAGCACCCATATCTTGACAGCCAGACACTAGTGGTTAGCACTCTCAGTTCACTTACCATGAATTTAGCATAAGTGAGACTCAGGTGGTGAGACTCTATCAGTAAAGTCCAAAAAACAGATAGTCAATTGTGAAAAGTGCTGGGGGGGGGGTAAATGGGTGGAACCCATTTGCTACAATTATATTTTAAAGTATGCTTTTAATGACTTCATATCTCACCTTGACATTTAGTGGCGGTTGGGGGTTGTAATGCACTGATACGGGAACTGGAGTATAGACTGTGCCAAGATTCTAACTGTGAAGTTAAAACTCAAGCCCAAAACAGTCTAGTCATGAGGGATTTTAACTGTCACCTCTGCCCAGCCCTTTTTCCAATTGATGTGACATGGTCACGATGCCCAGAGGATAATGGAGCCCACTTTGAGCACACAGTAGAAGGTGATGCCTTAACAAAATTTTTATTGAATCAGGATCTGGCTCACACCATTCATATGGTGTATATGTCAAAGGACGAGACCCTGCCACCTACCTTTAAGGGTAGAGGATGCTCATCGTATATTGACTACATCATCGCCTCAAGGGCTTTTACAAATAGAATCTCTAGGGTGGGCATTGAATGGAATCCGTTTAGCGATCATAACCCTTTGGTGTTAGACATATTATACCAGTCCGACCCAACTCGGGAGAAGCTTGTAGCGGTATCTGAGAGGGTTACTGACCAGGGCAGACGCCTAAGGTGGTCTAAGATTGACGGGGAAAGCTTTTATAAATCATTAATGGAGATGGGGAAAACAGCTTTTGAGGTGTGTTTAGACGAGACAATTGAACACATAGCACATTTGGTAGACGGGATGTTAAAGATTAGCACCCCGGCAAAAGAGACTGGCAGCCAGCCGCGATGGTTCGACCGAGACTGCTCTAAAGCCTTAAGGGAGCTCAAAGACAGTATTAAAACAAAGCCCAGGGATGGCACCCGGGTTGCGTCCTGTAGGAAAAAATACAAAAATGAGCTGAGCAGGAGGAAAAAGGTATTACAAGCAGAAGGTTGGGCGGACCTTAGGGAAGCAGGGGAAAAGAGGGATTTGACTGAATTTTGGAGAATCATCAACAAACCCACTTTCCAGGATGACATGGCCCCCAAATTAGGAACAAACATCACGCCTGACATGTGGATTACCCATTATAGGGGTCAATATAATCATGAAATTGACACACAGTATGAAAAAGGGAATGTAGATCAAGGTCAGCTTGTAGTTTTTTCCTTAAAGGAAATCATGGTCGGGATTGAGGGGCTGTCTAAAAAGAAAGCACCTGGCCCGGATCGAATCCCGCCTGATCTGTTCCTTAGCTCGGTAGAATTATGGGCCCCTATAATGATGAGAGTTATTAACACTGCAATCCGCTGTGGGTTACCACCCTCCTGGTCCACTGCTATCATTGTCCCTATTTTCAAAAAGGGTAATAGGGATGACCCACAATGTTATCGCCCCATTTCCCTGATTGATGTATCTGCCAAAATCCTGGGAAGGGGGATATTAAACCGGTTTTCTGAGTGGACAGAAGCTAATAATATCATCTCAGACGTACAGTATGGTTTTAGGATGGGTCGCTCTACGAGTGACCAATGCTTGAACCTTTACATGATAGCAGCCAAATATACCATGGCCAGTGATGAATCCCTTTATATGGGGTTCATGGATCTGGCAGCTGCTTTTGATCACGTCAATAGAGGTAAGCTTTGGAATATGATGGCCAGTATGGGGATAGAGGTCGGCCTCATTAACATTTTAAGGGAATTGCACAGTAACACCTCAGCGCAAGTCAGGTATAACATTGAGGGTGGACGCACTGACTCCTTCCAATGCAATAGTGGGGTACGTCAAGGCTGCATTTTGGCGCCTTTTTTATTCTCCCTTTATATTAATAATCTTGAGCAGCATCTCTTACAGTCGGGATCTGATTGTCCCCGAGTAGGGTCGCGTCATGTTCCTGTGTTACTTTACGCAGATGAAGCGGTCCTACTCGGACGCACACCAAGGAGTCTACAGATTTTAATTGATGGCTTTGTTTCCTTTATGGGCTCATTAGACCTTTCTGTTAATTTGGGTAAATCCTATGTGTTATCTGCTGGGAAAAAACCCTCCAATAAATGTACCTTTATGATTGGGACTCACAAGATAGAGAAGGTTAAATCATTCTCATATCTGGGCTTACTATTTGACGGTTTATTAAAATGTAATGCCCTGATAGAGGATCGTTGTCGTAAAATGATTGCCGCCAATGGGGCAATAGCTGGCTATGGCCGAAGGCTGGGGAGGTGGTGTCCCGAACAGGTGATGATCCTGTACAACTCAATGTGTTGC
The DNA here is from genome assembly GCF_964261635.1 of Lissotriton helveticus. Lineage (NCBI taxonomy): Eukaryota > Metazoa > Chordata > Amphibia > Caudata > Salamandridae > Lissotriton > Lissotriton helveticus. The sequence goes on along the minus strand of NC_136057.1, from coordinate 1,292,931,541 downwards.
TCTAAAGGTATTTATGGGGCAGAGGTGTGGGGCTTTGTAAACACTTGTCAACTGCAGCGGGAGGAGAACAAACATCTACGCTCCGTCCTGAAAGCCCCACACAGTTTGGCAGCCTCAATAGCACACAGGGAGTTAGGTACCCACTACCTTGAAGATTCGATAAAGGTTATGCCAATTATAGCCTGGCTCAAAATCTGGATAAACCCAGAGGCGAGCCTAAGCAGGGAAATACTGAAGGACTGCTTGGGCAGAGAAAAATGGTCGCGAATCACGTGGCTCAGTTATGTAAAGTCTGTACTGGTAACTCTGTGCCTAGGGAATCTTTTTATCGATCCGACAGCGATCATTCCCCAGCATAAGACAATTGTTAAAAAAGCGTTTCTGGCACACAAAGCCACACAGAGAACAGAACAAGAAAGGGCTAAAACCACGGTGTGCGCATACAACCTTGTAAAGGTTACAGAAGGAATGGAACCTTACCTATACCTGTTACACAACGCACAAGAAAGGTTTTTAATGAACCGTTTTAGGCTCAATTTTTTACCATATTTATTGGGATCACCATTAGGGTATTCACTTACTATTGAGCAGAAGGGAACCTGCGGCTGCGACAATAGGTCTCCGCAGGATTCCCTTCATTTTGTATTGTTATGTTCATTTTATTCTGAACCCAGGCGTAGATTATTGGTAGACATCCTGAAAAAATCTAATATAAAACGCGCCAAAGAGGCTTTGATTTTTTTACAACAGGCGTCGGTCCCCCTTACATTGTGCTGCATTATTAATTTTATTAAAGTAGCCGTTCGACTAAGAGCAACGAGAGGGGGGAACTGTGAGATTTCCGTGATTGTTTTTAATGGATTATAAATGTTTTATTTAATTCACTGGGACTTTGCTGTTGTACTTACATTAGGATACATGTTAATTTGATGGTTTGTTTAAAAAAAAAAAAGAACTGAATGTATATTGAATGTTTGTACTTTTATGGTGATTTTTAATCATTGAATAAAGAACCCAATGAATGAATGACTTCATATCTCACCTTGACATTTAGTTTGTTAAATCATTCCATACTCACACACTTTCTTTTTTCAGTTTTAGGGCCTTGTTATGTTTTCCGATCTATCACCTGTCAGAACATCTACTGCTGCTCCTTGCACTGCATCAAACCCAGAGTGGCAACACACAGCACACAGATGGTAGAGACTGGTATGTTAAATGTCTACTCTTTTGGCTTTAGGTTTACCCTCTTTATTTTTAAATGGCACGATAGCTGTATGTATATTGTGACTCATCCCTGTTTGGATCCAGGCCAATATATAATGCAGTTATTGATTAAGATATATTTTGTCTTTTAAAATTGCCCTTAGACTTGGCATTGTAAGAAAAGCACTATAATACATTGGTTAGACCATTTCTTAACTTACAGGAGAGGAATGTTTGTGGTTCTCAAACTTTGTATTTTAACCATATCATCTCCATACATGCCTGAAGGTGACTTACTCCCTTAAATATGTCTCTCTGTCCTATCAGCTTCTGTCGTACAACAGCCTTGGGCGTCTACCTTGCAAACGTTAACACTAATCTCAGGGGCATCATGGCAGCAGCAATTAGGCCCTTTTCCATCCATCCGACAGGTAAGAGTGGGAACTTCTGTTCTTTATCTTTACATTTCATTATTAGTACTTTTACTCACTTTTTTATAATGTTTATTTTATCTAAAAGTTTAAAGTGTTTTATTGGTGTTTATGTTTACTTTTTTTAGTATTTATCTCTAACATGTCAGCATTTGTGGTCAAGCTTACTTTTATGGTTAGTGAATAATCATTTAACATAATTCTTATCTCTATAGATGCTTGATTAGGATAAACTTTGGCAACACTGATTACAAGAACACTGGTTCAGCAGCTGACATCACCGGGGTCATCCAGAAATGAAACATTTGTGGCTCAAGCTGGTAAGTTGGAATCATTGAGATATAATGATTCCAAGCATGAATCAGCTTTTACGTTCACATGATATCAAATGTAATACATATTTTTCAGGACTTTGCCAATTAAAGTATTGTGTAGAACTTTAGACACAAAACTGTATTTGATGTACTTCAACTCTTTCCATCTTCTTCTTGCAGGTACTGGGGATATTTGTGGTATCTTCTATTTCTATTGTGGTTGCTAGACATGACATATTTGTGTTCTTTGGCTTTGTTGCCATGCATCCCATGTCATGTGTTGTTGGAAGCTTGGGATGCCATTACAAGGTTCTTGAGGATAGCGGTTGGAGCTGATTTGTAATACTGGTGGATGGGATCTTTTAAGAAGAATAAACCTATATTCATGAACACATCTTTGTGAGAGGCTTTCTTCAAATACAATACTGGCGTAGTCTGCAGGTCTTTTTAACGAGAAGATTCTAACACGCTCCAGCCTTCAGTCCGGTGGGAAGTCTTTGCTTCATACAGTTTTACGTTTCAAGCTGGTGGTGAGACTTTACTTAAAGCTGGCGGTGAGACTTTACTTAATTTGCTTACTTTTGCGTATCTCATTTGCGCCTTAAACTCTGCCTCGAACAATTTATGAGTGTTTTTAAATTACTTGCAGTTAACGACACACAGCTCTCGCTTTTAAAGTCTTAGCAAGATTGAGCTGGGAGCGATCGGTGTGTGCTGCTTGTGTTAGAGTGTTGGGAAAGTGCAATAGATGGTATACTTGACGTTACAGCCCGTCGTCACACAGTGCTCGCCTTATTTCACGTTCTTAACCTTAAGGCTGGGAGCAATCGTGTGTGCTGTCTATCGTTGTACATATTTAAGCTTAAGTTATTTTGATTAACTTCAAGAGTTGATTTTTTCAACATTTTGACTTGGGCTAATGCGCAATGAGTTGAAGTTTAAACGCAAACAAGTAACTGTAAAGACTTACTCACGCAGCGTTCTATTCTAATTGTTGAGCTTCCATTGTCACGGAGAGAATTCACGGAAACGTGTGGCACGTAATTAATTCCAACGTAACAATATGTGATGAACGGTGCTGACTTTGCCTTCTCTTCGTGCTGACGTGCCTCCTCTTCAGCAAGGTTGCCTAGCTACAAACATTGTTGTTCCTTTTACTCAGTTTGAAGCTGCAGGCTACGGAATAGTGGTCTTGTGAAACACACGCTGGTAACACATTGTGTCTCTATTTCCACAGCTATACGCACGTTAAAATGTTATAACTTTTGGCATTTGCGTGCTGCTTCAGCGATGTTTCAATATTTCTGAAACTTTTACTACTCACTGCGATGCGCACGCATTTACTTTTACGCAAATTAGCATATTTATAGAACAAAACCTTGTGGCATTGGTGTGTTGCTTCAACGATACACAGGCTCATTGATTTAAATATTTCTGAAACTTTTACTCTTCACTGCGATGCGCACGCATTTACTTTTGTGCAAATTAATGTATATATAAAACGAAACCTTGTGGCATTAGCGTGTTGTTTCAGCGATACGCACACTCATAGATGTTTCAATATGCGCAGAAATTTAAATTTAATGATGAAAGGAGATACGTTTGGGGTTTAATATTTTAGCATATTTTTATGTACTTGTAAAACTATTCTCTGTGCTTGTTATTTCATCAATAGTTTTTCATCCTGGTATGAAAGCTTACTGTTAAGTGGTCATCCTCAAACATTTTCAATGTTCTTTTGTTGAAATATAGTGGTGGTAAAAAATGTTTTGTAAATTCAGACATAACATATTAATATTTCTCATTTCAAGTACTGAATTTGATGTTTGGTGCTATGCAGAACGTTACAGCAGCCCCATTTCTTTTAGCTTCTCCGGGTGAGCCCCCAATTAAATGGAAGAAATGGAAAAAGTTTTTCGAAAGGTATGCGAGGGTATGTGGTGCATCTTTAAGCGCAAAAAGAAAAACATCTTTATTACTCCATTGTTTGGGCTCTGAAGGCCAGGATGTGTTCAATCATTTGCGCGAATTGTCTACTGTTAAAGCTGAAGGTTTAAATGACTACGCGATTTGTATATGCAAACTAGATAAACACTACCTTCCTAAAATAATTATGATACTTTAAAGATATCACTTTGGGAAAAGAATGCAACGTGAGGAAGAAACGGTTGAAAATGAGTTACCTGATTTGAGGAAGTTAGCTTCTTCATGCAAATGTAATAGTTTGTGTGATGAGCACATTCATGATCAATTCATGTTCACATTCGTGATTAATTCATGTTGGGTTGCAATATGGATACGGTTAGGGAAGAACTATGGCTTAGGTATGAGCCGACCTTGGATGAGGTCATTGCTGTGGCGAAAAGAATGGAGCACTCGCTGAAGTGTGTAGCTATTATCAATAAAGATAAAATGAGTGATGCTAAAGTACAAAGTGTGAATGAAAAGAAAACTATTCCAAGAACAAAAGACAGGGAGAAGTTAGTCAATAATAAAGGAAAAATGAATAGTCCTTCTTCCTTTTCCTCTTTTGAGATGTTATAGATGTGACAAGAGTGGTCATCTTGCTAACGATAGAAAATGCCCTGCACTTGGTAACATTTGCAGTAAGTGTAAAAAAAAGGGGCATTATCCATCAGTTTGTAAAACTAAGCATCCTCCAAGAGTTAAAAAAGTAGATGTCTTTGAGGGTGATGTTGTCAATACAAGTTCAGATGAATGTGAGTGCGGACATATTGTTTCTGAAATTGGGAGTCCATCCACTAAGAAGTCATGCTCATTTGATGAGATCCTAGTTGATGGTATTTCAACCTGTGTTTTATTTGACTCGGGAGCGAAAATAACGATTGTATCTAATGAATTGTACATGAAAAAGTTAAAGCACAAGGTGAAATTATTCAAACCTGACATAACTCCAGTGGCTTATGGTGGAGAGCCTATAAAGCTACATGGTTATTTCTTGGGAATGATTGAGTATCAAGGAAGGATGATCTCAGGAAAGATTCACGTATAGAAGAAAGGAGATAGTCTTATAAGTTAGATGCATCAGGGGGATCTTGGTGTTTACTTGGATCCCAATTTAAATCCACAGATATTGTTAAAAGACACTGTGTGTGTTGTTGAAAAAGATTACGATTCTGAATTCACAAGTAACTTGAAGATGGAATTTTCCAATGTGTTTAGCGATGGTCTAGGTTGTCTGAAGGGTTATCAGCATAAGATTAAATTGAAAAACAATTCTATTCCTTCATTTTGTAAGGTCAGAGGGGTACCTATATCTATTGGAGATAAAATTGCGAAAGAGTTGAATAAATTATAAAAAAATGGAATAATTGAGGAGGTGGAAGGAACCCAATGGCTTTCTCCGGTGGTCGCTGCAAGAAAAGCCAATGGGGACTTGCTTCTATGTATAGATTTGTGCCAATTAAATACAAATGTGGTTGTTGCCAAGTATCCCCTCCCTAACACTAATAAATTATTGGTGGTGCGAAGGTTTTTAGCACAATCAACCTTACGTCGGCATACCATCAGGTTGAACTTGAACCATCTTGTAGAGATCTTACGGCATTCATTACCCCGTTTGGAACCTTCCGCTTCATTAGGATGCCTTTTGGGCTTGTCTCTGCGTCTTCAGTTTTTCAGAGGGTGATGGAAAGTTTGCTCAAGGGCATTGATCGTATGTGCATTTACCAAGATGATATACTTGTCTATGGTGATGACATAGAACAGCATGATTCTCATCTCAAAGCTGTACTTACTAGGTTAAGTAAAGGGAATTTGACGGTGAAGTTTGAAAAGTGTAGGTTCAGATTCTTTGAATTATCTTGGACATAATATCTCTGGAAAGGGTGATAGACCAAAGAAAGATCTAGTTAGATCTATTCATAAGTTATCCTCACCTAGCTCTAAAGATGAGCTCATGAGTTTCCTTGGCATGATTGAGTATTATGCGAAATTTATTAAAGGGTTTTCAGAACTGACATCTAATATGAGATCGCTTCTGAAGAAAGGTTCTAATTTTGGTTGGTCGAGTGCATGTCAGGGAGAATTTTTGTCTATTAAGGAAAAGTTAGCTAGTGGGTCATGTTTACAGAGTATTGATATCAAATTGAAATCCATTTTAACTACAGATGCAAGTGTAAAAGGGCTTCGTGCTGTGTTGCAACAGATGGGTCCTCGGGGAATAAAGACTGTCATGTTTCTTTCTTGGAGTTTGAGAGAACCAGAGACAAGGTACTCTGTGGTGGAGCGTGAGTCTCTAGCAATCTTTTGGGCTGTAAAGAAGCTGACGAAACTTCTGTAGGGAGTTGATTTCGAAATTAGAACGGACCACAAGCCTTTAGTGGAGATATTTGAGAATAAAGGTTTGGATATGATATCAAGTAGAATAACCAAATGGATAAGTGGTCTTCAGGAGTATTAGTTTTCCATCAAGTATATTCCTGGTGTGGATAATATGTTTGCAGATATATTTTCAAGATTGGTTTCTGAGGATTGTAACGAGAGTGATGATCTTGATGAGAGTGGTGAGTGGGTCTGTACTGTGGAACCCAATCATTTCTGAAGAGATATATTCCAATGAGTTAGCACAAGATGATACCCTCAAAGAAGTTATGAATCTGATTCAGAATAAATAGATAAGTATGAAATGTGGTTCTGATAAGAGTAAACCTTTTTGGTATGTGAGGGATGAACTTTCTGTTGAAGGAGGCATTCTGTTTAGGGGTTCAAAACTCATTCCTCCTGAGAGTATTAGGAAAGAATTAGTGAGTTTTGCTCATGTTAATCACCCTGGGATCACCAAGACAAAAGAGAGGATACATTTATCTTACTGGCCAGGTATGGATACGTTTATTGAGAGGGAAATCCGCGACTGTGTTATGTGCAATTTAAGTGATGAATCCAAAATACCCAGTGTGCAACCCATTATTGTGAGGTTTTTACCTAAATCCCCATGGGATAATATTTCTTTGGATATTTTAGGACCAATTAACATGAGGGGTTCTCAGATATATTTTTTGGTTATAATTGATATGTACTCTCGATGGCCCAAAGTATTTTTTTTGTCTAATATTGACTCAACTAATGTCATCAAATGTCTAAAAAAATTATTTAGTAGAGAAGGGATGCCTAAGTCGATTCTATCTGACAATGGTGTTCAATTAGTTTCTGAAGAAATTGAAGAATTTTGGGGATCTTGTGGGATTTCGCAAAAAAAATGTTCTCTCTATCATCCCGAGGCAAACGAAATGGTAGAAAGGTTTTAACCCCTTCGATGCTCATGACGAGCTCAGCTCGTCATGAGGTATACCTCTAGGGTGCTCATGACGAGCTGAGCTCGTCATGACCACACTCATTAACATTATGGCCCAGCACAGCAGAGGGATCTCTCAAGCAGCCATGAGGTTAAAGGGTTCTAAAAGAGACCATTACACTTGCAAAATCCCTTTCTCTGAATTTGAGGTGTGAAATTCTTAAAAAAATCGAAGAATATAGAAAAACTCCTCATTCCACTACTGGGAAAACTAAATTTTTTCTGTTCCGTAAGGGAATTCCCAACACATATTTGGAGCCAAGTTGGGTTAATGAGTACAGTTTGAGCAAGGGTAAAGAGAATGTGTGCACTGAGGATGACCTTAAAGAAAGGGAAGATTCTGAAGTTCTTAAAAGAAAAATTAGTTTTGACAAGAAGAAATCTGTAAAGTTATTCAAGGTGAAAATTGGTGATTTGGTGACAATCAAAAAACCTGGGCAAGTTGGAAATGCAAATGTAAAGTATTTTATACCCATGGCTGGTATTAAGGTTTTTAGGAATGCTATCAAGACCCAAGATCACTGAGTATGGAGTCTTAACATAGTTGTCCTGCTGAAAAATGGTCACAGCAACATGAAAGAGAAAGAAGGTCACAGGAACATGAAGGAAGATAATCTTGGTTGTGATCACAAATTGAGGAAGAATCTATCTTCTCCTGATGTGGAGGTCCGACGTTCGTCGAGAGTTACAGGACGTCCTAGTTATTTAAAGGAATATGTTTAGTAACATTGTTTTTTTCTCTTCTCTTCTCTTCTCTTCTCTTCTCTTCTCTTCTCTTCTCTTTTCTTTTCTCTGTTATTAATTTTTAATGTATTTTATTTTTGCAGGAGAGCGAGATGTGTGGTATCTTCTATTTCTATTGTGGTTGCTAGGTATGACATATTTGTGTTATTTGGCTTTGTTGCCATGCATCCCATGTCATGATGGAATCTATGTGTTGTTGGAAGCTTGGGATGTCATTACAAGGTTCTTGAGGATAGCGGATGGAGCTGATTTGTAATACTGGTGGATAGGATCTTTTAAGAAGAATAAACCTATATTCTTGAACACATTTTTGTGAGAGCCTTGTCTTCAAATATAATAATATTACTCCAGAAAATGATGTTGAACCATCAACAAGCAGAGGACAGTGGGCAATTAAAGGAGAGAATGTAGATTTTCCACAGCTTGATGGGCAGAAAATCTAAATTTTATTAAACACACGGAGGCTAAGATTGTCCAATCTCCTTTTATTGCCCGCAGCAACAATGGAAAGAATTCAGAACTTTCAAAACATTCTAATCATGTACATAGCACAGCCTCAAGCAGCCATCTTCTTTCTTCCTGCTCTGCGAACATGATGAACTCAAGTGTCCAATTCTAATTCACAGTTGAATGCTTCTTGAAGAACACATCATAAGCAAAAATCCAATCCTTATTAGTCTGAAAGAAAATATAAAGAACATAAAAACATGAAGTTAATTTACCCGGGCGGGTATATGTGGTGGGATGATCTTAGCCTCCGTGTCTTTAATAACATCCAGATTTTCTGCCCATCAGGAAAATCTACATTGTATGGCATGACACGTAGGCCAATATTATGCAAAGTGCATTCAACACATTATCAATTACATTAGGCATTGGTTTAAAATAACAGCTTCTGAACATGTTTTCATTCAACTAACCTGTCACTCTCAAAATGACTTGTAATCAACCACGCAAGATGAAGGCTTTGGAGGCCGAGGCACCTCTGAGTGAATGCGCTCCAAATTTAGAAATATCCACACCAAGTTCTTTTACCACATATTTCACCCATCTAGCTAAGGTAGGGGGAGAAACGGCTGTATGGGGCAATTTATGGGAAATTAGCAGTTGTACTACCCTGTTTCTCTAGATTTTCAGTCCCTTTTTTGTATTTTTTTAGGCATTTCACCACACACAGTCTTGGGTTTTCTTGGAAGTAAGGGTAGAATATAGTTGATGACTGAATCTTTGTTCTTTTTTCGGGTTGGTATGCCTTACTGGTAATATCTAAAACTCTTACATCTGAGGTATGGCTAAAGGATACCAGACATAATAGGGTTGTCAGATTGTAGGAGAGTTGTTTTAGGGAGGAGGACTGATTATCACACCAGCTTTCAAGTACTTGTAAGATCACTTTAACATCCCACAATGAGATATATTTTGGTAAATGTGGTATTAGGACTCTCATGCTTTGCATTATTTTCCTAGTTAACATATTTTGGCCCATGGGTAAGCCCTCTATCAAACAAGGTCCAGCAAAGATGGCTGACCTATAGATGTTTACTGTCCTGTAAGATAGGCCTAACCCAAATAACTCTGTTAAGTAATTATTTATATGTACTACATCAGTTGAAATGGGAATGAAACCCCATTGAACACACCAACGAACCTATTTATTCCAAGCCAGTCAATATGCTTTCCTTGTCCTAAATGCCAACGACTCAGATATGAGTCTGAAAGTGTCTGGCGAATGTCCAGGGATTTCTCACTGTCTCCTGAAATCCTCCGTGCCATCAGTGTGAGAGAGCCTTCTTCCATTAGAGGATGAGTTTCTCCCCGTGGGCCTCGGATTACAGTCTTTAAATTCGGTATTAGTATCTCTGAATCTGCATGTTTGCAGAAGGACTCTTGGTAGCAAGGCAAAGGGCGGGAAGGAATATGGCTTTAGGCCTTTCCAATTCTGCAGGAAAACTTCTACCCTAGATGCCTGGGGGTCTGGTTTCCAGCTAAAAGTTGTGTTTATTGTGTATTCAATCTGTCTGCAAACAGATCTATGCCGAATGGACCCCATTTCTGTTGGATACTGAGAAAGATCTCTCTGTTTAGTCTCCAATTGCTGGAGTCTCTGAAGTTCCAGGAGAACCAATCTGCTACCCCAATGCTTAATCCAGGGATGTGTTCTGCTACAATCCCTTTGCTCAAGCAATAGCCCCAAAAGTCCATCCCTAAGTCTGCCAGGTCTTTGGAGTGTGGTCTCCCCATCTTGCTGACATACCGCACCGCTGATACATTGTCCATGCGTAGCATCACACAGCATTTCATCATTCCTTGTGTAAAACTGTGTACTGCAAAGGAACCCGCTAACAGTTCGAGGCAATTGATGCATAATTTCTTCTCTGGGTTGACCATCGAACCCCTGTGGAAGAATTCCTGCATCTAGCTCCCCATCCTTCAAGACTCACATCTGATTTTATTATTAATCCGGATTCCTCCCCAAAAATTGCCCTCCCATTCCATGCCTGAGATTTCTTCAGCCACCATTCTAGTTCTTCCCTTCATTCGAGGTCGAGGGACAGTGTCTGTGAATATGAATGGCTTTTCTGTAAGCACCTCGTTGTGAGTCTTTGGGGGGTTCAATAGTAAAGAGGTCCTGGGAATTTTGCTTGGATGGTTGAGGATAGGAGGCCCAGAATCCTTGCTAATGTAGTCTTTTTATCTTCTCTTTTTGTAATTGTAGTTCGGTTTGAACTGTGTCTACAATAAACCCCAGAAATTGAGTACTCTGTGCTGGAGGTAAACATGACTTTTACATTTTTTTATAAAACCTATTTTTTCTAAGATCTATATTGTCCATTTTATGTGTTGTATTACAAGATCCTTGGGCTGTCCCATTATTAGGATATCCTCCAAGTAAATTATTAATCTTACTCCCTTCATCCGGAGCCATGCTGCTACAGGACATAGAACTTTTGTGAGGCACCAAGGTGCTGCGGAAAGTCCGAAAGGGAGACTTGAGAACTCCCAGAGTCTGTTTTGCCAAGTGAAGCAAAGGTATTTTTGATGTGGAGGCCAGATTGGGATGGTTAGATAAGCATCTTTGAAATCTAGTCTTGTTAACCAGTCCCCTTTTCATAGACTGTCTCTTCATAGATATATCCCTTTCATTTTGAAGTGATGATAAACCACCTATTCGTTTAAATCCTTGAGGTTTATAACAGGTTTCATACCTTTTCCCTACTGTTCCACTAAAAAGATGTTGTTGATAAAAACCTACCCTTGGGTTGAATGCCTCCCGGATGGATCCTTTTGCTAGTAGCTCCTCTACCTCTTTTGTTATTATCTTTGAATGTTCCTGTGAAAAGGTAATTTCCTTGGGTGTTTTTATTTGAATCGGGGTGTCTATAAATTTGATTTTGTATCCCTTGACAGTTTGTAACATCCAAGGGTCCTGTGTCACTAATGTCCAGTTCCCACAGAACTGGGCCAGTCTGCCTCCCACTTTTATAGGGGTTTCTAAAACGTCTCGTAGGACTCACCTGTTGAAAATCTCCTGTCTTCAATCTCCTCTGGAGCTTCTATTATGGGCTCTTTGTCGTTGGGGGTAGACGTTTTGGTAGGTTCCTAGCCCGATTGTTGGTAAAATCTGTTGCCACATCTCATGATGGGTCGTGAGGAAGATAGGCCTCGGCCGGGGAACCGATCCCTCGTTCTCCCAGCCCTTCCAAAAACTCTATCATGAAAGACTTTTCTGATCTCTTTTTGGGATTTTTGAATGGAACTAAAGTTCCCCACTTATTTAGCTATTTCTTTTATAAAGTCATCGCCAAATAGTTGGATTCTGAAGCAGAATGCTCTTTCTTCTTTCATTAGAAAGGGCTGTATTTGCGTTTCTCAACAGGCAAACAGCTCTTTTTGCCCACTCTGGCAGTTCAACTTGAGTTTGGCGATCTCTGCCATCTCAAAAATGTTTGTGAGGGGGCCAGTAATGTCCAGGAGGTGGTCTTGACAAGATTTTAGTCCTCTGTCTCATCCTTTTCTTGGGTCTTTGCCCCCTTTATTTATGTAGGCTACCACCTTGGGGTCTAATTCTGGGGTGAGGGTTATCTTATCGGGTAAGGATGGTCAGGGCATTCTGAACGTAGGCAAGAACTTACTTCCTTTGGAATTTCCCTCCTTAACCAGAAGGTGATGTATTCAGCACCATGCTGTGAAGGTGCCCATTCAGGTGACAAGGGATGCTTGATAAGGAGAGCATCAAACAAATCCACTTTGATGGCTCATCTGATGTCCTTTTTTCTCTATTGAGGTCTCTTCCTGATCAGAATTGAATTCTGATGAATAGGATCATTCTAGCTCTGGTACGTAAGTCTCGACATTATCATAATCACTTGAAATAGGGACAACCGGGCCTCTTACATGGCCATCTGCTGTGTCGCATACACTGATTCCATCACCCGCTTCTACGGTAGCCCCTCATTAATGCCTTTTGATTTCTTGCTTTTTTCTAAGGGTTGTCACCTGCTGATCTCTTTCTGTGGAGCATATCTGTCCATGTGGAGCATCCGGGTTGTTCTGTGACTTGTCTTTTTTGGGTAATATATTCTAACTTTCTATTGATGGTTTCATCCAGGCTAACTGAACGTGAGGTCACGTTACTGTGAGCGAGGGCCCAGTGCATCATTTGACTGCAGATTTGTAACCGGTTTTAGGAAAGCTCTGTAAGTCTCTTTTTTAAGTCGGTTAGCGCAGTTGCTGCATTAGGTTGAAGGCTAATTTAAGGATCGGCACATAATCAATATTTCATGATGAAATAACGACATATTAGCAATAGGGCACACTCAAGAGTAAGCAGTGTAGAGATTATCTATCAAACTATATATTTCATATATATAAATGCTAATTAGCAAGCGTTATCTATGGAAGAATATATTACATACATATAACAGCAATTTAACAAAACAAGTGTTAAGTAATGTAAGATAGGCACTTATCTAGTGAGCAGAAGTAACAAAAGAAAGAAGATGGCTGCTTGTTGCTGTGCTATATACATGATCAGAATGTTTTGAAAGTTCTGAATTATTTTCATTGTTGCTGCTGTGAACGGGCAATAAAAGGAGATTGCATAATATTGGCCTTGGTGTCATGCCATAAAACCAAGTCTACCTTCAAGCAACTATCTGGGCAGGCAACACTGTTCAAGAAAAAGAGAAGAAGGATAAGCAGGAGCTGATCTACCAGAAGGAAGACATGGACGAGGAGGAGGAAATTATTTTCACCCCACAGAACATCTCCAAGAAAACCACTTCAGGGCCAGGCAGCAGTCTTCCTACAGAATCAGCTCTGAAGGTTGCCAGTCCCCAACGTTAGCTTAGCAGCCACAGATGCTTGTTCTGTCTACACAAGACTCACAACTACACAGTTGTAAATTAACAGTTATCTCTGTAAAATATTCTACACATTGCTCCAATAAAGGTGCATCTCTGGTCTTCTATCATTCATCTCTGATCACAGAAAACCCCGGTGAGGAACAGATATCCCCCATTTATCATTTTCTCCTCGACAAACACGCAGATGGTATCCCTCACTGTGATGGTCAACCTGCTGGCTATATCAGATGGCAATGCATGTGGCGGGGAGTGTATCAGGCATGGCCTAATCCTGCTTTCCAACAGAATTACTTTGTTCAATAATAGTATTATGTGCAGGAGAATATTTATGCAATGGGCCTACTCTCAGTGAGATAGCTCCCGCAGATAATTAACAGGCAGACACATGCCTTGGATAGTGTTAAGAAGTGCTACCAAAACGTGGTAAAGATGCACCAAGAACATCTTTGAAGTGTGGTGGGAGAATGTGCAAGCAGTGGTGTAACAATACTTGAGGGGGCTCACTGGCAGAGTACATGGAGGGCCCCCCTCCAAATCTCACCAGTAGCTCTAGTCTCGCTGTCCTTCCACAGTGCCAGAGCCTCCAGCATGTATGGGGCTGTGGAGGATAATGTTACGCCACTGTGTGCAAGGCAACATACCTTGGTCTGACAGGTGAAATAAGTAAAACATGCCAATATGAATCTTCACAACCTCTACTTGCACAAAATTCTATTGCAGCACCTGAGACTAGGAGGGACACATCACCTGCCAGTCTAACACCAGTGCCAAAGGCATCACCATCACCTAAACTACCTCAACATGCACCACCTCAGCCTCTACTACCACCAACTCAATCACCCACAAGACAAGCACACTCTCAAACAATCTTACCACCAGCATTGCGTAGCAGGAGCAATAGGATCAAACCCCCCAAAATAACTTTTGTTTTGTAAAATGTCACTATTGTATCCTTAACAATTTCACTGAAAACCCTTTTGAAAAGTAAAATAATGTGCACCCTTTCAAGAAAAAAAACCTGTCTAGCTTTCAGCTATGTGGAAATTTGATGGTGAAGTTACTACACATGAAAGTGTTATGTATGTTCTGATCTTTGATTACCTTTAAAATGTATTGCATTAAAAACTTTACTATGATATTGAAAACATCATCAAAACTACTAAACATTTTTTTGCATGATGTACAATCCATTAATCTGCAATTTTATTTAAAAAAGAACATGAAAGATATTTTGGAATGTTTGAAATGTTTGGATGTTTTGCATCTATAGTTAATAAGCTGTTTAAAAAAAATAATTATTGGGAAAAAATATAAACTGTCCATGGAATGGGAAATCTAAAATAATTAAGGGCTAGATGTAGGTGGCTTAATACCAGTCTGTAACGCCAAAATTCGGTAAATTTCAGCGTTACCGACCGTATTTAGCCATGTGCCATGTAGGTATTACCGAATGCCATCGGTAATAATGAATCGGTAAATTTAAGGGAAACCAGTTACCGATTCCTTATTTATCGATCGGCCGACACCGTAACACCAAAATACCGAATCGGTAAATAATAAATCGGTAACAAATCGCTAATGCGATGTACAAAAAATAGCTAATACCGAATTTGTCAAAAATCGGTATTTAAGAATCAGTAATTGCCACTGACCCAGAGCAGGTGGTAATCAGGTACAGTGCATAAAAACATCCCCAAAATGCAACAGTGTGAACACAATGGCGGCCCTCTACGTCATAGCAAGGCGGCTACGTTTGCGAGCAGCAGGACTGAGGGTTTGGAGACGGGAAGAGTGTGTGTACAGACTGCGTGTCACACTGTTCCAATTGACTGAGGCAGAAATACATGATAGGTACAGGCTACACCCACAAACCATCCTAGACCTGATACGGGACCTGCACCCATACCTGGAGCATCAGACACCAAGGGCGCATGCCATACCAACACATGTGCAGGTGCTCTGTAGCCAGCACCTACTCACATCAGGAAGTTACCAGGGTGTGATAGCTGCGACAGGTGGTATGTCACAGAGTTGCTGTCTCGTTTCTTCAACTCCTTTTTTGATGCCATCATGCAGAGAATGCATCACTACATACACTTCCCCAGCACACAGGCGGAACTGCAGAGTACAAAGCTGGATTTCTACCAAAAGGCACAGTTCCCACATGTAATAGGGTGCATTGATGGGACCCACATACCAATCTGCCCACCTACAGCTACAGACTAACCCTGGGTGGAGAACTACGCTCCGTTCACGGAGTTTGCGAATTTTCGGCCACTTCGCTGCGAGCGCGAAGCTGTCGACTACTTCGCAATCTACAGCATAGCGTAGTAGTTTTTCTTCCTCGCGCGCTCAATAGCATTCTCGCGTGCGCGGTAATGACTTACCGTGGTTCTGCGTTCGCGTTCTGGCTTTTCACTGCCGGTCGCGTTCGCTACGATGTTTGGAATCTGGCCGCACAATCCCATGCGACTTTGAGAACACGATTACGTCATTCGGACGCGCAAACATGTCATTGGGACTTGCGATCCTCCTTGCAGTGCCATGTTGGTAAGATCGCGTTTCCGAACACGCAGAAACTGCAATCTGGCACAGAATATCTCCCGAGCATGTTAAAATCTTCTCAAAAATGTTCATTTAACCCCTCAGATTGTAATTTGGCTGTATTTTTTTGGGCTAGGAGTCCTATTTTTGTTTCTACTCTTTTTTTCAAGAGAAAGGAAGTGCCCCTGAGTCTCCAACTTCCTGTTCCTGTCCTCCAGGCTCCTCCCAGTGCTTTGTTCATGTGGTGTTCACTTTCATTTGGAATTGGAGCTGGAAGGATCACTCTTTGTGTATGTCTGCTGCATCAGAGCATTTGGATTTATTGAGGAATTTTGGATTTGAACTTTTCTTTTACAAGTAAGTTTGAAAATTGAGAATTGGTGTACTGTAAATGTTTTTTTGGTTTGTGTTTTTTTTAACTACAGTTTTCTGTGCTTCTCAATCTTTCTTAAAAATTATTATTGAGGGAGGCCTGTACTTTCATGAGGGGCCAATTTGTATGTGTTTGAAATTTCATCCAGTCGGCCTAGAGGTACCCAAGGGTCCACCCATGTTTCTGTTGTGTCTGTAAAACATCATGGATGGCATTGGATTTAATTGCATACTCTGTTGTAGTGGAATTAAAAAAAAAATTGTAAAATTAGGTAACCCTAGTAGTTCATGTAGTTAGTGTAGGCCTGCTTGAGTTCATTTACTTTCTGTGGGTGGCTTGGCCAGTTGGTTGTGGCCATTTTATGTTTGTAGCCGCTGTGTTTTTGCCATAGGCCTCCAAGCTTGTGGCCTACTCTGCCAGTAGGCCCAAGGGTACTACTAGAGTCCTCATCATGGGTGCATGAAAGTTGTTCAACTGATTTTAGGGTGTTTAAGTTGTAAGTGTAACATCATAGGTCATGGATGGCTTTGGATTGATTAGCAAAATGTGTTTTTGGTGTTGAATTGCAGGTTTTGGGTGTGTGTTGAATAATATGGCTTTTTCTGCGCACTAGGTAACCCTAGAATTCAGCTCGCGTAGTTTTGGTAACTTTGCACAGTGCTACAACGGGACCTTACAGTTTTTGTATTCTTCGCGGGCTCAATGTGCGTGCTCGGGAACGCGATAACGACGTTTTGTACAGTTCGCACTGCCGAACACGCCGAATTTGCATTCTCGCGAGCAATATCTCTCGAGTTGCCTAAAACCTTCCTGAAAATGTAGATGCTGTTCATTTTGCTAAAGAAACTCCTCAGGTTGTCATTTGCTTGTAGTTTTTGAAGCATGGACCACTTACTGTTTCTGTCCTCTCTGTACTTTGTTGTTTGAGGGTGGCCTGACCATGTGGGCGGCTTGGCGGCCATTTTGTGAAGCCAAGCAATGTCCTTTTGCCATAGGCATGTATTGTCTTCTCTTCTCCTTCTTTTCATGTTTTTGGGGGTGGCCAGGCCATGTGGGCGGCTTGGCGGCCATTTTGTGAAGCCAAGCAATGTCCTTTTGCCATAGGAATGTATTGTCTGTCTTCTCCTTCTTTTCATGTTTTTGGGGCTGGCCAGGCCATGTGGGGGCGGCCATTTTGTGTGACCTTCCATCGTGCTTTAGTTTTTTTGCCGCAGGCCTACAAACTTGTGATTTTTTCTGCCAGTAGGCCTAGAGTCCCAGAGGTAGTCCGCGGGGATGCTTGATGTAGCAGTTTCCATTTTGTCTGTTGAATTTAAAATCATTTAGGGCATGGGTGGCAATGCATTGAATTTTCAAATGTGATGTTTGGGGTGTAGTTAACTGTTTGGGTGTAAACTGTAAATGCCTTTGTTGTTTGTGTTGTTGTGCAACTTTCAAACCTTTTAGCCATGGGGATTTTCTTTTTTGTATTAAGCTGTGATGTGTAACAGGCCATATAGGGTTATTGATAGACCTGCTTGAGTTTATTTAAATTGTATGTATTTTCTTGTTGGTGGGCTGACCATGGGGCTGGTGCCCATTCCCATTTGGTGAAGCCATGCATTTTGCTTTCCCCATAGGCCTGCTTTGTCTGTTTTTTGTTTTTATTCCTTTCTTATTTTTTTTTATTCCTTTTCTTTTTTTATTGTGACCGCCTGTCCATGTCGTGGCGGCCATTTCCTGGTACTTGTAGTAGCCTCTGTGTTTTTGCCATAGGCCTCCAAGCTTGTGGCCTCTTCTGCCAGTAGGCCCAAGGGTACTACTAGAGTCCTTATAATGGGTGCATGAAAGTTGTTCAACATTTATTGGGGTGTTTAAGTTGTAAGTGTAACATTATGAAGGTCATGGTGGATGGCTTTGGATTGATTAGCAAAATGTGTTTTTGGTGTTGAATTGCAGGTTTTGGGTGTGTGTTGAATAATATGGCTTTTTCTGCGCACTAGGTAACCCGAGAATTCAGCTCGCGTAGTTTTGGTAACTTTGCACAGTGCTACAACACGACCTTACAGTTTTTGTCTTCTTCGCGCGCCCAATGTGCGTGCTCGGGAACGCGAGACAGACGTTTTGTACAGTTCGCGCTGCCGAACACGCCGAATTTGCATTCTCGCGAGCAATATCTCTCGAGTTGCCTAAAACCTTCCCGAAAATGTAGATGCTGTTCATTTTGCTAAAGAAACTCCTCAGGTTGTCATTTGCTTGTAGTTGTTGGAGCATGGACCACTTACTGTTTCTGTCCTCTCTGTACTTTGTTGTTTGAGGGTGGCCTGACCATGTGGGCGGCTTGGCGGCCATTTTGTGAAGCCAAGCAATGTCCTTTTGCCATAGGAATGTATTGTCTGTCTTCTCTTTCTTTTCATGTTTTTGGGGGGGGCCAGGCCATGTGGGGGCGGCCATTTTGTGTGACCTTCCATCTTGCTTTAGTTTTTTTTCCGCAGGCCTACAAACTTGTGATTTTTTCTGCCAGTAGGCCTAGAGTCCCAGAGGTAGTCAGCGGGGATGCTTGATGTAGCGGTTTCCATTTTGTCTGTTGAATTTAAAATCATTTAGGGCATGGGTGGCAATGCATTGAATTTTCAAATGTTGTGTTTGGGGTGTAGTTAACTGTTTGGGTGTAAACTGTAAATGCCTTTGTTGTTTGTGTTGTTGTGTAACTTTCAAACCTTTTTAGCCATGGGGATTTTCTTTTTTGCATTAAGCTGTGATGTGTAACAGGTATCCTCCTTTTTCTGGCCATATAGGGAGGGATATAGGCCTGCTTGAGTTTATTGTTTTCTGGCCTTTACCCATGTACCTGTGATGAGAGTGCCCATGTGGAGCTGTGGTGGTAGTAGTAGTGTGCTGTTTTGTTTTTGACAAATTAGCCTGTGTCTTGCCATTGTTCCTGTTGGCTTACTACTGTTCACATCCCCATTGCTATCTGCTGCAGGTCACTGATGCTGCATCCATCCAAAATGATGCACAAATTAAGGATAAACAAGTTCCACTTCCACTACATTTGCATTTTAGTTCTTTGCTATTCTTACCCTTACTGAGTGTACTAATACTTCTAGTAGTATTCAAAATTAAAGCTAACAAAAATCCACATTTGACTGATGTTGTTCTGCCTTCTTTGCTTGTAGGTGCACAAAAGACTGAAGAGGAGGTGTCTGTCATCATTCATCGCCTGTTCTACTGCCAGACGGACGTCCTTCTGTACTACGTCACGTGTGGTGTGACTAACCTGACCAGACATCATTCTCAACAACTTGTGCAACTGAGTGCTGCTGCTGACATCTGAAGAAGATGGGCCCAAAGAAAGCAGGTACCGGGTCCTCCAAGACCAAGAAAGTTGCTGAGAAGAAGAAGGAAGAACAGAAGAAGGAAGTGACACTTAAGTCTGGTGTTGACCCGAAAACCTTTTTTGGGAAAAAAAAGTACGCCTGCAGCAGCAGTGACCGGGGTCCAAGCTGGGGCCAGCACCTCTGCATCAGTTGGCCCAAGCCACCAACCCAGGCCCAAGCAGATGAGTGGGGCCCAAGCCACCAACCCAGGCCCAAGCAGATGAGTGGGGAAGAGGTAGCCAGCCTAATGGTGGAAAGCAGTGATACAGAGCCTGACCTGAACTTATCGATATCTCAAAGTAGTACACATTCCACGCAAGAGGGAACACAGCAGAAAAGTGGTGAACAACAACCACCGCCTGCAATAGTAGATGTTCAACCTCAGCAACCGCCCGCAATAATAGTTGTTCAACAACCACCGCCCGCAATAGTAGATGCTCAATGAAAAGAACAACCACAACCACCGCCTGCAATAGTAGTTGTTCCACAACCACCGCCCGCAATAGTAGATGTTCAACGAAAACAACAACCACAACCACCGCCTGCAATAGTTGCTGTTCAAGAACCACCACCGGCAATAGTAGTTGTTGTTCCTCCCGAAGTCGGGGCAGTTCAGGAAATTGAGCCTGATGCAGAGCAAGAAGAGGCAGCACTTCATGCAGGAGATCTATTGTTTTCCAAATCCCCACCAAGGAAAAGGAGGGTTAGTCCATCGAGTTCTTCGCCAAGCATCCCTTCTGATGATCTTGATCTCAATTGGGAGCCACAACAATCTGAGCATGAGAGGGCGAGACATCCCAAGAAGACCAGGCTAGGGAAAAGGAAGGTTCAAGGAAGCCTACCACTTATGGAGTGCGATGTTGAACAGCCGGATAATGATGGTGATGACGAGTCAGACCCAGTCATCAAAAGCATTACTCCTGGCCCTGAGGACATAGAGACCAACATTTTAACCCTAGCGAGAATGGCTGTGACTAGGGATGTAGCACGCATACCACCAACACAGGCCACACCAAAACTACCTCCAGCTTCCATTTTTACATTTGCACAGAGCCGGCAGCGTCCTACATCCAGCACAAGACCCGCCTCAGCAGAAATAGGTAGTGGTACTACTGCACAGCCACATAGTGAAATTCAACACACAACCTCCAGTTCATCTGGCATTGGAAGTGGCACCTCTAGAAGAAGACAAAAGTTAAGCTCCCCAGTGTGGGACTTCTTTACAGTTAGCGCAAATGAGGAGAACATTGCTATATGCTCCATTTGTCATTCCTCTGTTAGTCGTGGTAAGCTTGGTACAAACTATGGTACCGGAGGCCAAATGACCCATATGAAAAAACACCACGCAATCAAGTGGGAGGACCACCTACGTCTCATAAAAGCAGGAACCATTAATGTTGGTTGGGAAGCAGTAGAAGGTCCACGGGTCGAACAGGAAGAAGAGGGAGACATTCTATCTGGTAGTGGTACACTAAGTACCCCTGTCCGACTCCCCAGCACTGCAGTGGTAGATCCCACATCCTCCGCATCAGCAACATCTCAGTGGCACCAGAGTAAGAGTAACCCGGAGACACCAAGGAGTACGGGTGCGAAGTCTGCGACGCGAAGTACTGCATCGGGCATAACTGAAAGAAATACCAAGCAGTGTACCATTGTTAGCATGTTTAGGCAGGAGGGAAAGTACGAGCGCAACCACCCAATAGCACGTTTGTACAATGCTAAGCTTGCCAAAATGTTAGCTCTGGACCTTCTCCCTTTTTCTTTTGATGAAGGGGTGGGTTTCCTGGAATTTGTGACAACCCTCTGCCCAAAATGGAATGTTCCCAGCCGCTACTATTTTGCCGGAGTTGCTGTTCCAGCACTACACCACGACGTGATGGAATTGCTTGGAAAAGCCTTGCAGCAGAGTGCTGTGCATAGTATCCACCTGACAACAGACATGTGGACCAGTTGCCAAGCCACTGATTACATGTGCATCACTGCACACTGGATCTCTTTTACAGGTGTTAGAGACAAGATATCTACAGGCATTGACACTACTGAGATTTTTAATGATACTCGCAGACATGCTACTGTAGCCATGTTTGCTATGGAGACATCGCATACTGCTGCAAACATTTTGGATGAGTTCAACAGCAAGGTCTTTGAATGGCTGCGACCAAGAGGCCTCAATATTGGTTTTGTTGCCACCGACAATGGCGTTAAGGCCATGGAAGATGGTGGCTATTTCAGGGTCCCGTGTTTGGCACACTGCATTAACATTGTGGTTCAAGACTTTCTGAAAAATTAAAGCAAAGTCAGCAACTTACTGACTATTTGCAGAAGAATCTGCACGCATTTCAATCATTCTTTTAAAGCCCGGAAGCAGCTACGGGTCATTCAACGTGAGTATAAAATGCTAGTCAAAGCACTCATCCAGGAGCTACCAACACGTTGGAACTCTACTGATTACATGCTTGATCGGCTGTTTGAGCAGTACATACCACTTAATGCTTATGTCATGACAAGAAGATCAGGGGATCCAACTGGTGTTATTAAAGCCATGACAGTTGAGATGTTGCAATGGGACCTCATTAAATGCCTGACAGAGATGCTACTTCCTTTTGAGGTCTTCACACGTGCAGTCAGCAGGGAGGACTGTACTATGAGCCAAGCTATCCCATTGTTGTACATGCTGGAGCAAGAGCTGAAGGAGGTGTCTGAAATATACGAAGGTGTTGAAGGAAAACGTGAAGCATGTAATATGGC
Source organism: Lissotriton helveticus (assembly GCF_964261635.1). Taxonomy (NCBI): domain Eukaryota; kingdom Metazoa; phylum Chordata; class Amphibia; order Caudata; family Salamandridae; genus Lissotriton; species Lissotriton helveticus. Next base: position 1,292,909,142 of record NC_136057.1, on the reverse strand, counting down.
GAAGTCCTTAGCCGGCCGCTTATCTGAGAATACAAGGATTCAAAATAAGATTGTGTCGCATCAACATTACATTAATGCCACAATTTTGGATCCACGGTACAAATTATTTGTGAACAGTAATTCCTTTTTCAGAAGGGGATGTTTCCAAGTACAAAACTGTAATAGCCAAGGAAGCCACTGATTTAGAAAACGAACGGCTCTCAATTAGAGGCCTGCCAGTGCCAGCCCAGGACAGTGCAAGTACTACCGAGCATCCAACAGAGTCAAGTTCTTCTTCATAGCATGCGAGCAGTGCGTTTGCTTCCCAGCAGTCACCAACACAAACAATAACAACAACCGCACCAACAGGATCTGATTCATCAGACACAAGCAAAAAAATAGCTGCTTGGTTTCTACAGAAAGGGATGGGTAAGTCTGTTGCTGTCGCAAAGCAAAAAGAGGACGAGTAAACCCGAGCACCAATGAACATTGAGCGGTTGGTCTAGGCCTATCTGGAGGACACAACAGAGGTGTTCATGGAGCAAAGCCCATTGGAGTATTGGTATAGGACAAGAAGCCAATGGCCGCTGCTCAGCAGGCTGGCGATAAAGTATCTAGCTTGCCCTGTTGCAAGTGTCTCTTCTGAGCGTGTTTTCAGTGCTGCTGGTTCCATTGTGACTGTGAAAAGGACCAGTCTCTCGCCCAAAAGCGTGGAGAGGTTAACCATGATCAAAATGAATCAACACTTGATACCACCAGACTACAAAGTACGTGAATCAGAGCTGGAAGAGTAGAGCGAGTCGGAAGAAATAATTAGTGGGTTACAGGACCTACTTCTGTCGGAAGAACCACCAGGGTTTGAGGACGAGCTCCTCTTCCCTGACAACTAGGCTTTGAAATTGTTACATTCTCCCTTCCTTTATTTCTCCCTTCCTTATTTTTGTGTATCTGTCTTTCTGACTCAAACTTCAAAACCAACACCATCTTCCTTTCTCTTTTAATTACCTATTGGAGTTGCACATCTGAGCATTTACTGTGCACTCCACTCATCTGAGTCCTGCTCCATCTTCCTGACTCACCCTAAATACATTTCCATCTTGCCAATGTACATTGGATGGAGATGGACAATAGTGCAATAATGTAGCCTCTAACAGTCCCTCCATAACAAGTGAAACATACGTGACTATAGCCATCTTCTGTTTTGTTTCCAATCTGAAATGCATCACTGTCTTTGTAAGGCTACACCTCTGTCTGCAGGTATACACAACTCTTCAATGTCAGAAATTGAGCAGGGCTCCAAAATTAAAGTAAACTCGTCATCACTTTCAGAAGACTCTGCTGCATCTATGATCTGACAGCCACAAAGAAGAGAAAGATAGGTATATGAAACGAATTATGCCATACATTGCATTGGCTGCTTGCTGACTCAGAGCAAATGTGCATGAAGTAGAAATATACTAGTAGTTTAATATAATAACAAAGTACTTGTGTCTCAAGTGATGGTCAATGTTTCCATGTTGTTTAATAATATGTATCCAATTGTACTCCTAATTCTGCAGGGGCAGTCTGACTCTGGACTTAATCGTAGTAACTCACAGACTGAGTTGCTGTTGGTGGTCTGTTGGAGAACACTTACACGTGCCACACCGGATGATCAATGATGATGACCACCATGGGAAACGGCCACTACAACGAAGCCGTTTCCACGAAATCCTTAACCACGCATGCAGTACAACGCATGCGTGGTTACCACTAAAGCCTTTACCACGCATACCTTTACTACGAGATTTGTAGTAAAGGCATATGTGGTAAAGGTAAAAAGTAAAAAATTGGGGGGTTTGGGGGGGTCTCCCCCCCCCCCAAAAAAACTCACCAGAAGTCACGTCGGGATATGAAGATAATCAGCGTTGTTTAGGAGAAATCGGAAGAAAAAAAATCTGTTTCCTCTTAACGACGTATGACGTCACCACGCAAGTATTCGAGGTAAAGGTTATGCGTGGAAAACGAATTCCGTTGTAACGCATGCGTGGTAAAGGCATGCGTTGCAACGGAATTCGTTGTTACGTCATACATTCGACCACCATACCATCTTTGCACGATGTCAGTCAGTTTGATCAGAGATGATTGATGGAATATGTTCAGGAAGTGGAATACAAGGTAAACGCACAACCAATCAACAAGAACCACAGCAAACCTAGGCTACATGTGTGTGCAGTGGAGGAATAGAATAGTGGTATGATTGACTGCCATTGGCGCATTGATTTAATCACTTGTTTTGAAAAATGCTAGGTTGATGTATATGCCTTTTGTCTGAAACTGTGAAAAATGTAGGTAAATGGAGTTTGGGCCACAGACACATGGCCCGGTGTTGTGGTGTGGCCATGTAACTGTTCTGTGCTGGCTCCTATCTTGTTGTTCTTTTCGATGACTGCTGTGCAACTAGAAGAGTAGAGTTAATCAATGTATCCAAGCAGCCTCAGTCTGAAAATCTTCTCGCTCACGAGTCTTGTCTTTTTTGCACTACACCGTAATTTATTTTTATGTTTTCATTCAGTTAACTTATTTTGTAATACCCCATTTCTTCTTTCATCAACACTTACAGGCCGGCCTTTCACCCAGCGCTATTATCCGTGGAGCAACAACTCACACTTACCTTACCAATCCATCCTCCTCATCATCATCCAGCCAGAGGCGCCCAAGAATTATATAATCAGTCACACTCACAGTGTCCATGGAAGGGAGGACAAAGATGAATGACGAGATACAACTACACATTTGGCCCTGGATAACATAATACATTAACTTTAGTATAATTTTCGTAATTTTCTTTGATTCCTTTTTCCTCTTCATTTATTTTACGCTTGTGTTTGGTAATTGATTGTTCACTTAAACTATCTCTTAATTTTCTTTGCTAGCTTTCAGCCCGCTACTTCAGGTATTACGGTTTCTCAGAGGGCATACAGCCTAGGCAAAAGTCATATTCATATCATGTATAAGAAATACTTCCTTTGAATTGTGTAGTAGTAGTTAAGTAAGTACCACTTATTATTAACCATCAAGCTAATAATAAACCTTCATCATGCATCCATTTCGTTTTTCTTACTTGACTTTACATTTATTGGGTAGTAGTGGATCATCTTCATTGTTTTGCTTTTGTTGTCTCCATGCGTACTGTTTTTCTTTGTCAAACCTTTCCCCAAACCCCCATTCCCATCCATTCATTAAACCCTAACCCTCTTCCCCCGGGCTGTGTGGTTTTATATTGAGGTGTGATGTTACTACATTAAATCTACGCCAACAATTGATCACACGCTTGCTGGGGCAGATGTGGTGAAAGCAACACTAATGAAATCAAATGTCAATGAGGCAGGGCGAGGATCCTCTTCTGCTTGCCCACCCAAGCTCACTCTATGTACTAGTGTACAAGGCAATTAATTTCCCAAAGTGACCCAACAAATACATCTAAATAATTTGTGGCATTGTTTGAATTTAATTTGACAGCATTTAAGTTTACGAATTGGATTGTGTTTTACCGACTCCTTCAACACAACTACATTTATCTTCTTGTACTTGGCAGTCCCCGACAACATTGATTTCTTTGAGTTTAGCACTAGCAGTTGCAATATTGTTTGTATTTTTTTGGGTCAGTCTTATGTACTGTATTTTTCAACTTCTCCCACATTCTGTCTCAGGCAAATGACTGTCTCTTTGTTTTTGTTTTCCAATGCTAGTGCCAGTGTCTACTAGTCTACTACTATCATCACACAACCACGGCATATTCTCCGTTGTCTTGGGAAACCATGCAGCCCTGCTTGCAGTGCCAAACTTAATTATCATCAATCACAGGTAAGAAGAGAAGTTTGCTAGGAGGTATAATGGAGGAGAGACTGGTAGTACAAATAGGACAAATATAATATAACTCAGTGAGGGGTACCGCATCTATCTGTTGGCATGATGTTGTTACATGTGGTCAATTAATAAATTATTTCAATCAAACACTGGCCGCTGCCCTGCATGTAGAGTAAACCTTGTGACGTACAACAGTAACCCCACCACAAAACAACATCATATGTGTACGTTGAACATAAATAACATTTATTGATGTACATAAAAAAATATCCTCCTAGTCCTCTCCTATCCCACCCCTATCCCCACCCTAACCCCAACCAATGTCCAAGTCCAAAGAATGTCCCACAAAAATAACCCCAACACCCAATTCCCGCCCACCAACAAAAGTATTAAAAAAGGGGCAAATGAACAGGGTCCATCACAATCGGTGGGCTTTAAGGTGTTCGTCCACCAATATCTTCACACGCTCCTCTAATTGATCCTCCAACTTTGACACTCAGAGGAGAATCTTTTGCCGAAATGCACGGCACCTACATTTGCAATTGCATCCATGATGTGGGGGGGCGGCAGATGTTGTTAAATGCCGGCGGTGAGCGGCTGCCTGACCACGGCGCCGTACTCCTGCAGGTGGGGCCTGGCTGGGGCCTGGGGCATTGGTAGAGGCAGCAGCTGCTGCCTCTTCCTCCTCCTCCTCGGCCTCAGCCACCAGCCAGCGGTACTCCTCCACAATGACCTGCAGTTTCCTTTGCCAGGCCCTGGATGCCAACTCCTTCCTTGATGGTTTTTGTTGGGAAGGAGTATGAGTATCTATAAAAAAAGAAACAGAATTGTAAATGAAACCCTTCCAAATGAATTCAATACATAGTGGCATAGTAACACTACCAAGCGCAGTACATACAAATGGTGGCAACTTTTAGTATCCATCTAATCTATCCTCCTGCTTCCCCTGTCTGTAACTTTTGTTGAAGTTTTTTCTGGCATTATACTGGCCCTAGTACTGTGGGTGGACTTGAGTACACAGAAGAACACCAGTATTTTTTGTATCTCCTTTTATATTTTCAAAGTAAGACTCTGCTTCTAGTGACAGTCTCCACCTACGATGAACGCAATACATTAATAAAAATAAATGTCTATCATTCTTTATTATCGCCTTAGCTGGTTTCACTTTCACCAACAACCACCCATGCGTCCACTCCTTCTTTGCCTTGGGTTTCATTGACACAAACTCCGCTCATGATTCTTGCTATCCACTATATCCATGCACCCATATTGTTTTGCCCAACCAGGCATGCATGTTCTCTTTCACCTTCCAGTTCTACCCATCCTTCAACAACCCATGCATCGGATTCATTTCAGCCACGTGCATGAACCTTCCAAAGTATCCTTCTATGGTAGTCTTATTACATCTTTTGTCCTTCCTCCTTCCACCCTAGTTCACTTCTTTCCCTTTTTGTTGAACACATCCCTCAAGGTCATCTGATCTGACTTTTAGTCTTCTCCATAACTTTCACAGCTGAGTTGGAGTCTGAAAGATGAGGCCTTGTTGACTCAACTCACGCTGGTAATGCTGCAAAGGGTGTCTTCTTCAACCATTGTATATTGTCCAGTACAATTTAAAATTCATACTTTCTTAATAAGTCTCATAGCACAGTGAGGGAAATGTTCCCCGTCCACCTAGTAATGCAAATAAGTAATGAATATAACTTACCACCGCCCACCGCTGAAGTTTCCTCCCCCACTGGTGCTACTGCAGGTGCCGCAGCCACTGTCCCCTCCTGGATGGCATTAGTAGTATCGCCGCTGGCCCCGTCGGCACTGGCCGTTGGTAGTGATTGTGCACCTATAAAAGCAAGTACACCTTTTTAGATGCCTGCACACCTCCCCCTATTTTACTAGTTGTACTTCACCAGGAAGGAAGATTGAAAAAACAGTTACATACAATATAAAGCGTTGTAAGTGGAACTAGTCCAAATTGCATACTACTGTACAGCAGTCATTAGACAGAGTTTAGTTTTACTTTATTAGATGGTCCCTAGGGTCATCTAATCTCTACTAAGGGTGGGCGTAAAATCCGTTTCGCGGGCGAATTTGCAGATTTGCCGCGATTTCGTGATCCGCGAATCTCGCGAAATCACGGTAAAATCCGCGAATCAGCGGGGACGAGTTTTCAGCCAAGCAAGGGTTACAGCAGCAGGTGCAAAAGTTGAACCTAATTTCTTTGTAACCTTTTACAAAAGGGTTACAAAGAAATTAACTTCAACTTGGGCACCGGCTGCTAAGTGCTTCCTGGCACCTCGTTGCCTACTTTCAACTATTCTCTGACCCTGCTCTGACCCTTGTAGCAGGGTCAGAGAATAGTTACAAGTAGGCAACGAGGCACCTGTCTTATGAATTAAACCTCATCAGGAAGCACTCACAGATATAAAAAAACAGGAAGAAGGGAGAGGATGGCAAATACACACATTTTGAGTTGTCAGGAGGGGTTAAACTAAAAGAGACCTTTACAGCACAATTTTCATATGCATTTTGCTAAAAATAAAAAGCTGTATGTTCTGTAGGGGCAACTCAGGAATCTGGCCCTTCAGAGATCCGGCCTCTCTTTCTTTCTCTCGTTCTCTCTCTCCCTCTCTTTCTCTCTCTTTCTCTCTATCTATCTATCTCTTCCTCTCCTCTCTTGCTCTTTGTATCTCTTTCTCTCTCTCTTTCAAGTTCTTGCTCTTTCTCTGCTTATCTCTTTCTTTCTCCGTTGTTCTCTCTCTCTTTCTCTCTATCTCCCTCTCTTTCTTTCTCTCTCTCACATACTCTCTTTCTCGCTCTCTCTTTCTCTCTCATCCTCTCTCTCTCTCTCCCTCTCTGTGTGTCTTTCTCTCTTTCTCTCTCTCTTTCCATGTCTCTCTCTCTCTTGCTCTCTCTCTCTTTTACTTTCTTTCTCTTTATCTGTCTCTTTCTTTCTCTCTCGTTCTCTCTTTCTCTCTCTTTCTCTCTCTCGATCCCTCCCTCCTCTTCTCTCACCCTCTCTCTCTCTCCCTTTCTCCCTCTCTTTCTCTCTTTCACTTTCTTGCTCTTTCGCTGTCTCTCTCTTTCTTTCTCTCTCATTCTCTCTCTATCTGTTTGTTTGTTTGTTTCTTTCTTTCTTTCTTTCTTTCTTTCTTTCTTTCTTTCTTTCTTTCTTTCTTTCTTTCTTTCTCTCTCTCCCCTCTCTCTCTTACTCTCTCTTTCTCTTTCTCTCCCTCTCTTTCCCTTTCTCTCCCTTTCACTTTCACTTTCTTGCTCTTTCTCTGTCTGTCTCTCTCTTCCTTTCTTTCTCTCTCTCTTTCTTTCTTTCTGTCTTTTTTCTTTCTTTCTTTCTTTCTTTTGTTCTTTCTTTCTTTCACTCTCTCCCTCCCTCTCTCTTTCTCTCTTTTGAAATATTGCAAAGATCTCGTAGATGACAAAGTACAAACAAGCATTTGCAATGGAATAGGTCTCACATGTTTTGTATTTACGTGACTTAGCTATATTGATATTACAAATTACAATGGCTTTTAATTTTTTAAAATAATTAATATTTAAATAAAAGTGATTTTAATTTATAATGGCAATAGCTTAAACTTTTGTAAATAACTTTTGTGAAGATTATGTTCAGTGTATTTTATTGTGACGAAAATCCAAGAACAGAAGTGAAATATTAACATCTTTTTGTGACATTTGTAATAAAGTTTGAAACATTGAGAGAACATATTTGAACCAGTTGTTGTTGAAGGGTTGCACAGATTGATGCTGGAGTGGCGCTGAGTGGTGCTGTGGTGGTGCTGAGTGGTGCTGTGGTGATGCTGAGTGGTGCTGTGGTGGTGCTGAGTGATACTGGGATGGTATTGAGTGATGCTGGGGTGGTGCTGAGTGGTGCTGGGGTGGTGTTGAGTGATGCTGTGGTGGTACTGAGTGATGCTGTGGTAGTGCTGAGTGGTGCTGTGGTGATGCTGAGTGATAATGTGGTGGTGCTGAGTGATGCTGTGGTGGTGCTGAGTGATATTGTGGTGGCGCTGAGTGGGGCTGTGGTGGTGCTGATTGGTGCTGTGGTGGTGCTGAGTGATGCTGTGGTGGTGCTGAGTGATGCTGTGGTGGTGGTGAGTGATGCTGTGGTGGTGCTGAGTGATAATGTGGTGGTGCTGAGTAATGCTGTGGTGGCGCTGAGTGGTGCTGTGGTGGTGCTGAGTGGTGCTGTGGTGGTGCTGAGTGATGCTGTGGTGATGCTGAGTGGTGCTGTGGTGGTGCTGAGTGATGCTATGGTGGTGCTGAGTGATGCTGTTGTGGTGCTGAGTGGTGCTGTGGTGGGGCTGCGTGATAATGTGGTGGTGCTGAGTGATGCTGGGGTAGTGCTCAGTGATGCTGTGGTGGCACTGAGTGGTGCTGTGGTGCTGAGTGGTGCTGTGGTGGTGCTGAGTGATGCTGTGGTGGTACTGAGTGATGCTGTGGTGGTGCTGAGTGGTGCTGTGGTGGTGCTGAGTGTTAATGTGGTGGTGCTGAGTGATAATGTGGTGGAGCTGAGTGATGCTGGGGTAGCGCTGAGTGATGATGTGGTGATGCAGAGGGCAGAGGGGCACAAAAAACCAGTCTAACAGAGGACAGAAGGGCAGAAAAACAAGGGAAAAACGAGTCTAACAGAGGGCAGAAGGGCACAAAAAACGAGTCTAACGGGGCAGAAAGGCACAAAAACGAGTCTAACAGAGGGCAGAAGAGCACAAAAAACGAGTCTAACAGAGGGCAGAAGGGCACAAAAACAAGGGAATAACAGAGGGCAGAATGGCACAAAAAACGAGTATAACAGAGGGCAGAAGGGCAGAAAAACAAGGGACAAATGAGTCTAACAGAGGGCACAAGGGCACACAAAACGAGTCTAAAAGGGGGCAGAAGGGCAGACAAACAAGGGAAAAACGAGTCTAACAGAGGGCAGAAGGGGAGAAAAACAAGGGAAAAACGAGTCTAACAGAGGGCAGAAGGGCACAAAAAATGAGTCTAACAGGGGGCAGAATGAATCCCGCCCTGCATGTTTGTCCACGAAGATGCCACCTTTTTGTGCAATACCTCTACTCAACTGGAGTACTTTCTACTTTCTAATCAGTAAGTGCTAAATGTATAGGGGCAGATTTATAATAACTGGCGCATCCCCGGGATGCGCCAGTTATTGTGCGCCGCAGCTCCGCCACCCATGGTGCGCCGCATTTACAATGCGGCGCACCATGTGGCAAAAACGGCACAGATGTGTCACGCATCTGTGCCGTAAAAGCAGCGCATTGCTGGAGCTGCGTTGCGCTTGCGACGCAGCTCCAGCAATGCTCTGGGGGGCCCTATCTCCCCAATGCTGCATCAAGCCTTGTGCCTGCTTCAAGCAGGGGCAGGGCTTTGGCGCAGCATTGGCCTAAAAGTGACTGAGTGAAATCTTGTAGATTTCACTCAGCCACTTTTAGGAGGCTGAGTCGGAACGCCTCCTGATGGCGCAGGGCTTTACAATGTGACGCATCTCTCAGAGAGATGCGTCACGTTGTTAATACCCAGCACCATGACGCATCTTTTGTGCTGCCGCTGCGTCACAAAAGGTCTCGGTAGAGGGTGGCAGTCGTGAACTAGAGGATGGCAGTGATGAACCAGAGGGTGACAGTGATGAACCAGAGGGTGGCAGGGGTGAACCAGAGGGTGACAGTGCTGAACCAGTGGGTGGCAGTGCTGAACCAGAGGGTGGCAGTGCTGAACCAGAGGGTGGCAGGGGTGAACCAGAGGGTGGCATGGGTGAACCAGAGGGTGACAGTGCTGAACCAGAGGGTGGCAGTGCTGAACCAGAGGGTGGCAGGGGTGAACCAGAGGGTGGCAGTGATGAACCAGATGGTGGCAGGGGTGAACCAGAGTGTGGCAGTGGGGAACCAGAGGGTGGCATGGGTGAACTAGAGGGTGGCAGTGGTGAACCAGAGGGTGGCAGTGCTGAACCAGTGGGTGGCAGTGCTGAACCAGAGGGTGGCAGTGCTGAACCAGAGGGTGGCAGGGGTGAACCAGAGGGTGGCATGGGTGAACCAGAGGGTGGCATGGGTGAACCAGAGGGTGACAGTGCTGAACCAGAGGGTGGAAGGGGTGAACCGGAGGGTGGCAGTGATGAACCAGATGGTGGCAGGGGTGAACCAGAGTGTGGCAGTGGGGAACCAGAGGGTGGCATGGGTAAACTAGAGGGTGGCAGTGGTGAACCAGAGGGTGGCAGTGCTGAACCAGAGGGTGGCAGTGGTGAACCAGAGGGTGGCAGTGGGGAACCATAGAGGGGCAGTGGTGAACCACAGAGTGGCAGTGGTGAACCAGAGGGTGACCATGCTGAACCAGAGGGTGGCAGTGCTGAACCAGAGGGTGGCAGTGCTGAACCAGAGGGTGGCAGGGGTGAACCAGAGGGTGACAGTGCTGAACCAGAGGGTGGCAGTGCTGAACCAGAGGGTGGCAGGGGTGAATTGCGGATTGCCAATTCGATTTCGCGCGAATTCGCAAATTTCGCCCATACTTAATCTCTACTCCTACTCTAGTCTTTGGAAAGTTAGCCTGAGCCATGTAACCATTTTAGAATGATCCGGGTCTACTGTTTTGCCCATGTTGTTACCTCGCAGCTTGTTGCACAGTAAGAAAGACACCTTTGAGGCCACATGAATGTTGCATACAACTAATGAGGTTGACTTACTTAACTACAGTATTGTTAATCCCTTTTGCTTATCCATAATGTTACACTTTTTGGCATGACTGCTAAAAACTGGCATAGTTGTGCTCACTGTCTAACGTGCAACATTTTTCTCATAGGCAGATGAGAAGATTGCCTTCTACGAACCAGAGATTAGCAGAGCTTTTGAAAGATGCATGTGTAACCAGTATACGTTCAACGGTGAGGGGTCTCCCATAATTCCCACAGTTCTCTATCGTGCACTAGTTGTACAAAAATGTATAGTACTTATTCTTCTTTATTTTGCATGGTGGAGCTGGATGTTTTTCATGGAACAACTTACAAGTTACAACAATACAAAGCTTGTTATTAAAAAAATAAAGTTTTTGAACTTGCACATAGACTCTGTGGTATATTTTGAGTGTCTGTGGTGTTGTGGACTTAAACGAGTGAGTGAGCGAAAGGGTGTTCTTCTGTTCTGGGTTGTGTAATATAATCATTGGGTATATCTAACTATCTTCGTGTGGGGGTCGGGAGTGGGACAAATGACTATGACTGAGACACTTAGGTAGGTAGACTGTCGTTGAATTGTGGGTTCTTCTGACTGAGTTCTGTGACTAGGGTGTAAGAAAGGTCCAACCTCCCTATCACCAACATCCTATTTTCTTGTGCATAGTTCTGTATGTGCCTGTGCAGAGAATAACCGCAACAGTAGTAGTAGTATAATAACCTAACAAAAATTAGTAGGCAAACATCTGGTTGCGCATTTTTTGGTGTGGGAATTGACCAAGACTAGAGATTACAGAGGACAACGCAAAAGACAGGAGTGGACCCAGTGGCTACAGCTATTCTATCACAGCTTTATTTTAACTAAAGAGTGGCCAACAGGGCAAGCTTAGCTAAAGACAGTCTAACAGTAGTAGTAGCACAGAGAGTCATCGGGCAGAGGCAGTTTGAAGGAATTTAAAGTCAGGGATGGCTTTAGATACCCAAAATTTGGAAAACAAATTGAAGACCAAAGAAGGTTTAGCTAATATTTAATTAGGAAGGAGGCTTAATAGGTTTGAAACAATAAGGTGCGTTAAAAAGTTAGGGAAATATAATTCATAATAATATAAGCACTGGAGGACTTACTGGGGCCAGCAGCAGGATCCTCGGTAGAGGAGCGCTCCTCTGGTGGTTGTCCCGCCGACTCGGACCCCGTCTTCGTGCCCCTGGGTGGTGCTAATCATGTAAGAAATAATAGAGAAAGAGAAACATTGAGTGCTGTGAAACAAATGCATCATTCAAAAATCCTCTCAAACATTTTAGGCAACAACAATTGCAATAAAATTTACTTCTAAGTCTAAATGACTACTGGCTTGCAGGATTCACAGACTGTCTACTTATAGAACACTAATCAAATGTTCCATAAACATTCTGATTGCAGAATATATTAACGAAGCCAGTACCTCCTGACCTACACCACCTATTCCAGAATCCAGCCGGGCCAATTGTTCAGTAAGTCGGCATTTCCATTTTATTTTTGCCCGCAAACATGCATAGATGAGATGGAGGAGTAGGACACATGCATAAATTTATGCATACACGAAATTGTTGGTTGCTTGCGTCACATGAAGTGCTACTGACTGACGTGACAATGCTATTGCTGCTAAGCCTACCACTCAGTAAACAAACTGCAAACCGGTTCTATGGAGGGGTGGGATAAATAAGAACTAACTAAGCATTCAGTGACAGAGGAGGCGCCGCGTCATGCAGACCGTTAAGAAAATATGAACTAATACTATCCATCCACCACTATTTCACTAACGGACAATGTAAGGACTAGACTCTTGCAATAGCATTAACTAACTTCAGTTCTCTAAAGTAAACTCTAACATCAATAATCACCAGCCCAAGCTAGCGCACAGTTACAAACCAGTAAAAGAAGTGGCGAGCGAGCAGCACCTGTGTCATACGGTAACAGAAGATTTTGAGACGGAATTGATCTGCAATGTAACTAAGCGCACAAGTAATCGTGTTATTACTTATTCGTCCAAGAATTATACACAATACTTATACTACTATATATACATATATTAATATTACTAGCTACTCACCAAGCCCCACGACCTCGACACCTAGCAGGTCCAACAGGTTCTGCTCCCTGTCTAGAATGTCTGCCCACCGGTGGGCCAGCTGCTGGTGGGTGCGCCGGATATCCGTGCGGCGGAAGACTGCCATGCGCACATTCGCCCACCGGCGGCGACGCTCCTCTGGGAGGTAACCAGAGCCTGGCCTGCCGCCTGCTGCCAAGGTCAAGGGGAGGTGGCGCTGGATAAAAAAAACAAGGGCGGCCCCCTCCGCCTCCCCGAAAAGATTCCGGGCCTTCACCCCTGAAGGTCGCATTCTGCCGCAAGGCAGCCGGCTCTTGGACGCAGGCGCCTTGCCCTTCGAGCCGGTTCTGCTGCTCCCCTTTGCCATGGTTCTGGGGTGGAGGTGGAGGTGGAAAAGAAAAGTTAGAACAAAAGGAAAAAAAGTTAGGGGGAAGAAGTAGGAGCTTAAATAAAGAAGTAAAAAAAAAAGTAGAAAAGTTTAAAAAAAGGTGGAAAAGTAGAAATAAAATGCAAAATATAAACTTAGGGACAGAGAGAGATAGATGATAAGTAAAAAAAGTAAGAAAAACTGTGAAAATAGGTAAAGATTGCACAGATATAAGGTGGATAGAAAACTAGGCCCAGAACCATAGCATAGAGTGTGAAAAACAAGATGGCCGCGCCCATCGCGACCACGAGGGTAAGTTCGCGCGCGATTTCACGTGAACACGCACTTTGTCAGCGTGAACAAGTAGTTGTGTTCCCGAACAAGACGTGCACCGCGCGAACACGTTAAATGCGACCCGGAAGAATAAATAGGGGACGCGAGCGGGCGGGGCAATTGAAAGAAAAACTGTGAACATAGGTAAAGATTGCACAGATATAAGGTGGATAGAAAACTAGGCCCAGAACCATAGCATAGAGTGTGAAAAACAAGATGGCCGCGCCCATCGCGACCACGTGGGTAAGTTCGCGCGCGATTTCACGCAAACACGCACTTTGTCAGCGTGAACAAGTAGTTGTGTTCCCGAACAAGACGTGCACCGCGCGAACACGTTATACGCGACCCAGAAGAGGAAATAGGGGACGCGAGCGGGCGGGACAATTGAAAAAACAAGATGGCCGTGCCCATAGCCCACCACATGGGTAAGGTCGCACGCTACAATCCCCCGAACACGCAGGCATCGCCCCGAACACGCACAACGCGCTCCCGAGCAAGAAAAACGGCTCGCGAATGGGACCAGCAAGCTACTACGCACGCTCGCGAAGCTACGCGAACCTCGCGTAGTGCGAGAACGTCTTTGCGTAGCTTCGCGTAGCACGACTACGCGTACTACGCCCAGGGTTACTACAGACTACATATACCGCAACCGCAAATCCACTCATTCCATCAACGTGCAGGTTACATGTGATGCAGACTACATCATTACTGACATTGTGGCCAAATTTCCAGGGAGTACCCATGACTCCTACATATTCAGGAACAGTGGGATCTATACACGTCTGGCTGCTGGTGAATTCGGAGAAGGATACCTGCTAGGTAAATCAATGTGACACATCCTGATGTATACCTTGGATGAGTGTATTGGTGACTCAAATTAATGGTACTTTTTTTACCATTTAGGTGACAGCGCATATGCCGTGCGGTCATTTATCCTAACTCCATAACTCAACCCATCCACCCCAAGTGAGAGGAGATACAATGTGGCACATAAAAGCACGTGCAACGTTGTGGAGCGTACCTTTGGACTACTAAAAAGCAGGTTCCGTTGTCTCCACAAAAGTGGAGGTGGACGTCAGTAGCGCCCCATCATCTGCTGCAAAATAATAGCAGCACGTGTAATGCTGCATAACCTTGCCACAAATAAAGGAACAGCAGTGAAACTAACGGACTCTGAGGTCGAGGGTGAGGACTATCCACAGCCAGAGTTTGGTGCAGCAGGTGTGGCAGCAGCACCGGATGGGAGACACAGACGGGCTGAGATAACACGCAACTATTTCTGAGTGAGTAAGGAGACATAGCCAGTTACTGTATTTGAGTGATTGTGTTTAATGATCAGAGCACACCACCAAGATCAAAAGCAGTGTCCATACAAACATGGGTTACATCAACCATTTCAGTACAACCAAATCATGGCTGACTCCACTTCTTGCACCCACACGCTGCACTACCACGTTCCTTTGCCCCACTGTCCGCACTGCCAGTCTGTTCAGGGCCAGCGCAGTGGCGTTCTCTGCGCCTCCTGGTCTCTGTGGGAGGAGACTGCCTCCTCACTTTCCCCCCATCAGCTGTAGTGGCCACCTTGTCTGTTTGGAGCACTTCAAGTGCAGTGGTTACTATGACCAGCCCCCTAGCCACATCCTGACTGCAGTGTGCCATCTCCTCCTGCATGGCTATCGAGCGTCTGCACATGAGAGAGGTTGCAGTGGACAGGCGGTTCACCACCTTGGTGTAATTATCCAGTTTCTGCATCTCCCTGTGCCTAGATAGACGGTCCTCCTCTAACTTGCTGAGCAGCCTCACAGCCTCCGCCACGTCACTCATGCCCTCAGCCATGGTAGTGTTCATGGCACTGATGCCCTTCTCTATGCGATGCATGTGGGCATTCATGTGTGCAATCTCCCGCTGCACTGACCTGATTGCTCTCCCTTGCAGGCGCTGGACCTTCAACATGTTACCTCTAAGCCCAGCAAACACACTGTCATCTTTTCCCTGGAAGTGAGGACTGGCTGCCCTTGCCCTGCGGCATCTGGAAGATGTATGGGCGTGCTCTATTGGGGACTGTGATCCTGCCCTGTTGCCATCCTCAGCCACTGTAGACCGTTGGCCCCCTGTGCTGTCCTCCTCGGACACCTCCGTCTGCTGGTGGGTGGCCACTGCATACCTCCTGCCTGACGTTGGTGGTGGCGTTGATTGTGGCGGTGGTGATGGTGATGGTGGTGGTGGTGTTGATGGTAGCTGTGGTGATGGTGATGGTGGTGGTGTTGATGGTGATGGTGGTGGTGGTGGTGGTGGGGTGGGGTGCCCTGCAGGCGACTGGTCCTCCTCCTCTTGTCTCCTCTCTCGCCTGTGTGTCTTTCCTCTGCTCCCCTCTGCTGCGTTGCGAGATGGCTCGCCTGTGAAGACAGAATGTAGATAGGCACACTTATCTGGCAGCATTTGCATTGTAATAAATGTAATGCCTGCCAATCACACTGATTGTCCTCTGCTTGCTAATTGCTAATTGGTGTCACATGCCTTTGGGTTTGTTGGACTGAGTGTTCTGACATGTGTTACTTCTGACTACATCTCCCATAATGCATTGCAGGTTATGGGTAAAACATGTACTGGAGTGGGAGTCGCTATGCCTCTCTGGGGATTGGGGGTAGGGAGAGGGGTGCACAGAATGCTGTGCATGCATCTTACATTGTTTGTTGGCAGCTCTGGCTGAGCTGTCTGCGTCGTCAACCCCACTCATACTCTCCGGCTGGAGGGTGGACTCAACCAGGAGCTCCAGAGCAGTTGGTGCAGGTGCTGTGTTCCTCCCTCCATCAGTTTTGCTGGCCTGCTTCTGCCTCTCTACCATCCTCGCCTTAGCAGTCTTCCTCAGATCGTACCATCTTTTTTGAGATCCTCAATGGAGCACTGGGTGACTCGATGGCATTGATTTTGTTCTGAATTGCAAGCCTGATCTGCCTTTTTTGAGACTCTGGCACATGCAGGGACTGCTTTCCAAACAACTTAAATTTTTGTTTTCTTTTCCTTTCACCTCCCTCCTTCTCCCTCTCCTGGTGTGCCACATTGCTTGGTTTTGGTTGCAAAATAAAGCTGTGTTGCTCCCGGCTTTTCTGCTCTGCTCCCTGCCTCACAGTCAGATCCAGGTTCAGTGCAGCTGCTTGGGTGTGGCCACTTCCTGTTCGGGAGGTAATGGGGATGCACAGGATTGGCTGATTCCACAATTACCGAACATTTAAATTACCGAAACAGTATTTATCAATTCGGTATTGGGGAATCGGTATTAACTATTTTTTAGCGATTTATACTGATTTGGTAATTTTTACCGATTCTTTACATACACCGGAAATACGGAGTCCTCAATAACGAATCTGTAAAACTCGCTATTAAGGACTCGGTATTTCTGGATTACCCACATCTATCCCTAAGTCTTGTTTCAATGGGGAAATGCAAACTTGGAGGGGAGAGGACAAATAATAAATAAAAACACAGAGCACATCTACATATAAAGGAGTTTAATTTTTTTTAAAAAGTGATAAAGAGTCCAAAGAAACCAGTCCAAAAAGAAAAATCTAAATGTATTAACAAAATGTCAAAAGTAAAAAAAACCTCTCAAAAACCACTGTCCACAATGATGAAAATGTCATAGCCCCACGGTAGAGGGGACGTCGAAGTCAAGTTTCTGTCTTAACTATGTTTCATTCTTCACTACATCAATGTTAAAGTCCTCCTCCCACACAGACATTAATAGCTGGCCAGAGCAGGACCAGACACTTCACATGAAGGAGGAAACACAGAAGAAGAAGAGGAAACGGGTATGACAGTTGAAGTGGGAGATGGGACAACAGGGGTGGGGTTGATTGGGGAGGCAGATGAGACGTTAGTCCAGGTATTAGGGAGGTCGGAAGGCCACATAAAGTTCAGAGCTATTCAGTGACTGACTCTCAGAGTATCCAGACCGCTCCAACCATGTCAAAATATACAAAGCGATCAATTACTAAACCTCTACAATTGGCCTCAGGCTCTCCATAAGGCACATTCTGGGGGAGGTCTTCACTTGAGGGCTCAGGGTTGTTGGAAGCTAAGTTGTCCCTTGACTGCCGGTTGCTGGTGTTGTTCTGGGTGGACACTAGGTGGGGGGAGGTGAAGGCTTTGCAGGAGGTGCACTTTGAGGCCCCAATGGTAAGGGGGTCTCTGGAGTTAAGGAGTGGGTGGGTGCAGGACTAGCAGGTGGTAAGTCCTGCTCTTTGGACACCTGTGTTTAGTCTTCATCAAGGCCAGGTGCAGCCCCAGCCTCTGCTGCTCATGGGTGTGTGTGTCCACAACCCCTGCCCCCACAGTTGTCTTTACAGCCTCTGCATGGTGTCTTTTGGTTGACTCATCTTTTTTGTCTCTGAGCAGGCACACTCTCCCAGCTTATATGCTCTTTCTCCTCCTCGCTGGTGGTAGATAGCTGTTGTGCCCACCTTGCAGTCGAGGGTCTTCTTCTGTGGCATGGTCCTGCTCTGATGATGGTTGGCCAGCCCAGTGCGGTCCATAGAAAGGCAAAAAAGTAAGGAATTTTTTAGTTCATGTATTCAAAACCACATATAAAATAAATGTTAATATCAAAAACATCTGTTCAATCAGGCATTCAACGAAGGAGAAGGGTCTGTGTTCAGAGGGTTGATTTATTTCCAGACCTTGTGATCATTTTCTTTAGATGCTTGGCGACATCTTTAACATATTGTCGATCTGAGATTTGAGTGTATTCTTACAAGGCAAAACTGATTTCTAAAAGATCATGTAATTATTTCGATTTTCTGAAAACATGTTGGAAAATATTTAACTAATTGTGTGAAATTTGTATCTTTTTTGTAAAAAATAAGCTGGTTTGAATGTAAGCTAAAGGTACATAATGACATCATCAAATAAACAAACTTTGACAAAATGGAAATGATACATATAACATATGCTAAAGTTCTGTTTTAACTGTCATGTCGTCATAACATATAACATTTGAAAATCATTTCATTATGTCATAAGATGATTAGTAAATTCAATCAAAATTACATTACATGTATTTTAGTGTTTATAAATGTCCATTCCTTTCATAGCACACACACGATATAGGTTAAATACAGCATGGAATGTTAGCCCAAAGATCAGACTCTAATCATGACCTGCACACCACTCACAAAACTCATGTGCCCTTACTTAAGTGATTACTCAGATAATACATTTATTTCCTGTCTGCTGCTCGCTCTTTTTCAGCTCAGCATGGAGGTTCTGCCAGGTTGCTTTTGGGAGTATCCTGGACTGTATTGTCATGTGAGGGCAACAAGAATGTGGCTGGTAGAACACATCCAGAAGGCCCTGGACCTAAATCCTGGCCTAGCAACGAAGGTCCATTCAGCTCTTCCAACATCCTTTTCCAACTCAGGTGTTGACATACACTGCACTGCATTGCTTAGGAAGGGTGTTTCTTTTTTTGTTGGTCAGATCATTGTGCCGCAGCTTTAAGTTTTGTTAAAGTGAAGCTTGCTGACACAGATGCTCTTACACCATACAACCCTTCTTTATCCACCTGTATCACTGTTGACGCTAGTCAAATAGGTTTGGGGTGTGTTTTGACGCAAGATTCTCTAAGTGGTGAAAATACTGTCGCTTTTGTGTCTAGAGTTCTCAGCGAGGGAGGACCTTCAATATTCCTTAATTGAAAAGGAGTAACTGTCCAGTCAGTGGGCGATTGAAAAGTTCCACTCCTATGTCTGGGGAAGACATTTTTTTGTTAAAGACGGATCATAAACCACTTGTTAACATACTTGAAGCAGGCACGAGTAAATGCTGCTCACCGAGGATTATTAGGAAGGTCTCTAGTCTGATGCAGTATCAGTTTGATGTCGTTCATGTGTCTGAGGGAAGAAGTATCAGAGCTGATTTCTTATCTAGGTTCCCCACAGGTGACAATGGAAAAGAATCTTGTATTGTGGATGAGAGTGAAGATGAATAAGATGATTGTTTTATTGCTGCCATTGATTTGTCTGAGCACAGTCTTGGCACTGAAGAGAGTTGGTTAGATGCCCCTTGAATGGCCTGAGTTAAAGTTGTTAAAGATATTTCTTCTTCAAGTGTGATCATTTTTTTTAAAAGATGTTTTTATGCGGGAAGGTTTTCCCGAAACATTAGTGACTGATAAAGGGACTCAATTTATCAGCACGTGTTCTAAATCTTTTTGCAGTCTTGCAACATAAAGCATGTATGAAGTTCTTTATACCACCCACAATCTAATGGGCTTGTGGAACTGTCAGAAGTCTCCAGAACCTTCCAGGAGCAGTATGGATGCTGGTCCCAAATGCCCACCTCCCAGTGCCTCCGCTTAAGAAGCAAATGCACTAGCAAGGGGGAAAAGGGGAAGTGGACAGAGAAGAGAAAAACCTTGACAATTGCTGGTATCTTCTGGGACGTCACAGGAAAAGTGTAAGTTCTCTGCAACCAGTTATCGGATACCTAATGCACAGAACAAGGGAACATAAGAACACTATCTTTTCTACTATTGGACTCTCTATAAAACAACTGAAGCTGATCCTACCAGAAATTCTCAAGGGCAATGCTTCTCTTCTATTGATAGTACTTGCTACAGGGAGCGTAGAGCTGGAACAAAAGGAATAGGGTAAGACTTAGTCGTTAATACACTAATGTATCCTATCTCTAAAACATATGAATTCTTACTCTCTATACCTGAATGCTCTCCTGAAGGTGCCTTGACTCGGGGGTTCTTGATATATTAATAGTTCCAGTTATCGTATCTGGTCCAAACTCCAGTAGTTCATTAGATGCGCGCAAAAAGGTACAAGGGAGGGTAAAGGGAAAGGAAAAACCAGGGTAAGCACATTAAGGAGTCAACAAGGGGATATTGTACATCTCTTAACGCTGGTGCGCATATCTTACTGTCTCTACTGGCAGTTAGGAGTTTCACTCACGACGTCCAACAAAATATGTTTCCAGTTTTTCGTGGGGGCTCGGTGAGCTTGAATGACGAACCTGATGTTGGGCGAAGTCTTTTGACGAAGCTTCAATACCTTGAGGAGAAGTCTTCACGGAGACTCCTCAGCACTCCTTGCAGGACAGGGAATACTCTTTGAAAAGCCCAAAACACGGACTCGGAATTACTCAAAATGCTCTTGCTAATTCTGAGGTCTCTATTTATCTCACCACAGAGGGTTTACTCGGAGATACAAGGAACTATGACTGACTTGAACTGGAACGTTAATGAAGTGCGCAGTTTACAGCGCGCGAACGTTCCAAGTGCTCTAGACTGCGCGGATTCTGCTGAGACCAAGACGGCCCTTGCAGCGGCCATCTTGAGAGGAGGTCTTGACTGAAGAATAAGGGAACCAAACCCCTAACTTATTGGATTTGACCAATGGACGTCTCCTGGTATAGGATTTAGGAGTAAACAGGCTGGCTATTCTGTGGTTCCTGACAGTACCCCCTCTCAATGACCGATTTATCGGTCCTGGTTTGAAAGGTTTCTGTAAATGAAATTTCTGTATTAACTGTGGAGCATGAATGTTAGACATAGGTTCCCAAGATCTCTCCTCTGGGCCATACCCCTTCCAGTCTACCAGATAAAAAAGTTTTCCTCTTTTTAATTTAGAATCAAGTATGTCTTTAACTTCATATTCAGAATGTCCTTGAATTTCTAATGGATCTGGGGGTTGACTCAGCCTCGTTTGAGATCCAGTCTTCTTCAATAGGGATACATGAAAAACTGGGTGGATACCTAATTTGGCTGGTAGTTTTAATTTCACTGTGACTGGTCCCAACACCTTCGCAATAGAATACGGACCCACAAATCTTGGTTGAAACTTTCGGTTTCCTTTCAAATGCAAATTTTTAGTGGATAACCACACCTGATCTCCCACTTGATACTCTGGAGCTGCCCGTCGACGACGGTCAGCACAAACTTTATATGTGCTTTTGGCCTTGAGTAAGTTTTGCTCTGCAGAATTATGAAGGGATACTAAATCTGTCATCAAGTCCTGTACTGCAGGCACCTTCAGCTCTTCTCTAGTAATCAAATGGTTTGGATGACGACCAAAGTTTAAGTAAAACGGGGAGTAACCTGTGGAAGTACTCCTGGCGTTATTACAAGCAAACTCCGCCATCCAAAGCTTCTCAGCCCACTCTCCTCCCTGATCAATAAGGAACAAACGGAGGTACTGTTCTAACTCTTGATTGACCCTTTCCGTCTTACCATCTGATTCTGGATGATAGCTAGTAGAGAGTCTACTTTCTATTCCTAACCCCTTGAGGTAAGCCTGCCAAAAATGGGAGATGAACTGAGGGCCTCGATCAGACACTATGACTTTTGGAATCCCATGAATTTTCACTATATTTTCTCCAAAAGCTTTAGCTAACTCCGGGGCTGTAGGTGTACCTGACATAGGAACAAAGTGACTCATCTTGGTGAAGGTATCTACAACCACCAAAATGGTGTCAAAACCTTTACTCAACGGTAGATCTACAATAAAATCCATGGAAATGGTATGCCATGGTTGTTTGGGCGTGGGAAGTGGTTGTAACAATCCCTGAGGGGCCTGTCTAGAAGATTTTTCCCTGGCACATAACCCACATGATTGCACATATTGTTGAACATGAGAGGACAACCCAGGCCACCAAAAATACCGTTGCACCAGGTCCAAGGTCTTAGCAATTCCTTTGTGTCCTGCCAGAGGGTGATCATGGCAACTCTGCAAGGCCTTCTGCTGGAGAGCTGGAGTAGGTAGATATAAGGCTTCCTTAAAATAGGGCAACTGCTGATGTAAGAGCCTTTCTTCACCTTGGAGGACCCACTGTTGAATTTCTTCCCTAGATAAACTCTTCCGAACTTCATCCTGAAAATTATCTAAGGAGATGGTACAAACAATCTTGTCTTCTGGAATGATTGGCTGCGGTTCTACTGGGTGTTCAGAGTCTTCTGTATGCAGGCGGGATAACGCATCAGCTTTGCCATTCTTGGTTCCAGGACGATACGTTATCACAAAATTGAAATCCGCAAAGTAAAGGGACCATCATAATTGGCGAGGAGTAAGAGTTTTGGCTGATTTAAGGAACTGAAGATTCTTATGATCCGTGAATACCGTGACAGTGTGCTTAGCACCCAACAGATAGTGTCTCCAGTCTTCAAATGCATCTTTTACAGCTAACAGTTCCTTTTCGGCGATTGTGTAATTTAATTCCGCCGCATTCAGTTTCCTGGAACGATAAGCCACAGGGTGAAGCTGTCCAGTCTTGCGATGACGCTGTGATAGAACTCCTCCAATTGCTTGATCGGAAGCGTCTGCCTCCACGAAGAAAGGTTCTTCTGGATCGGCATGCAAAAGAATGGGTGCGGTAACAAATTGACCCTTGAGATCAAGGAAGGCTTGTTCAGCCTCTGAGGACCACTCAAATTTGACCCCTTTTCTCAATAAACGAGTAATTGGTGCAATCAACTGTGAAAATCCCTGGATAAAGCGCCGATAAAAATTAGCAAATCCCAAGAATCTCTGAATTTCCTTGACGTTCTGGGGAGACGGCCAGGTCTTCACCGCTTGCACCTTTCCTGGATCCATTGTAACTCCATTAGAAGACAGGACAAATCCCAAAAATTCCACCTTGGTAGCACAGAAGATACACTTTTCTAACTTCACAAATAACCGGTGAGTTTGCAATCTTTCCAACACTTCCCGAACATGTTTGGGATGATCTTGAACATTCTTGGAGTAAATCAAAATGTCATCCAAATAAATGATTGCAATCCTGTCAATCAGATCTCCCATCAGATCGTTTATAAAGTGCTGGAAAACTGCGGGCGCGTTACACAACCCGAAGGGCATGACACAATATTCGTAGAGTCCGAATTTGGTGCGGAAAGCTGTCTTCCATTCGTGCCCTTCTTTCATGCGGATAAGGTGATAAGCGCCACGTAAATCGAGTTTAGTGAACACTCGAGCTTCCTTGATTTAGAGATCCAATAACACCAAAATTAGGGGTAAAGGATAACGATTTTTGATGGTAACTTGATTCAATGCCCTATAATCTATGCAGGCCCTCAAACTTCCTTCCTGCTTCTTGGGTATGAAAAAGAGCGGTGAGGATACTGGAGATTGTGATGGCCGAATGAACCCATTAGCCAAATAACGGTCCAAATATTCTTTCAAATGAACATTCTCTGCTTCAGTCAAAGCATAAATCCGACTGCACGGAAGACTTGCTCCCGGTTCCAGATTGATGGTGCAGTCATATACACGATGAGGTGGTAAAACCTCCGCTTCTTGTTCACTGAAAACTTCCTGATAGTCTTGATATTCTTTTGGAATTTCTTCGGTATGAATGACTCCAATGGATTGTCCACCAAAGGACAACAACGAGGCTACAGAAGGTTCTGATGTACTTCTTTCAGATTGGTAACAATGCTCCAGACAAAAATCAGATTGCATACTCACGGTACGCTTTTCCCAGTCCACAGTGGGATTGTGTGTGGCCAACCAAGGCAGTCCCAGAATCAACTGGAACTGAGGGGCATCAATCAGGTTGAATTGTAACAGTTCTCGATGGCCATCGGCTTGAACCAACTCTAATTCCTCCGTGTGGCTAGTGATGGGTCCTGAAGACAAATTGGTACCATCTACGGCTCGTACTGGTTCTTTTTTCTCTTTCCGAATGGTTTGTATGCCCATTCTACGAGCATATTTAATATCGCAAAAATTGCCAGTTGCTCCTGAATCTAACATAATTGCAACTCCTGGGATTTGATGTTCTCGAAACTTGATAGTCATATGCAAAATCACATGCGGGGTCATGGTCTGCAAGGTATTCAATATTAAATGAGATGCTGGAGCCGACTTGCCCTCCTTCACCACCAGAGCGGCTCTGCCT
This sequence comes from Lissotriton helveticus, assembly GCF_964261635.1. Classification (NCBI taxonomy): domain Eukaryota; kingdom Metazoa; phylum Chordata; class Amphibia; order Caudata; family Salamandridae; genus Lissotriton; species Lissotriton helveticus. The sequence continues at coordinate 1,292,884,955 of NC_136057.1, read as the reverse complement.
ACTGATGGCTCGAATCGTTTCCCTTCAACAAAATCTTTGGACGCTTGGGGCATTCCTTCACAAAATGGCCGGCGCCTCCACAGTAAAGGCACAGTTTCTTTTGGCGCTGCTGCTCTTTCTCTTCTTGGCTTTAGGGACCTCTCACAGCCCCAATTTGCATGGGTTCACCTTCATTCTGGATTCCAGTTCCTTTCTCACTTCGCACTCGATCAAATCGTGGAAAATTCATCTTCCAATCTTTCTTCTTTTCTCCTTTGCGCTCTGAATTTCTGAAATCTAGCTCCAATACTAAATCCACCAAAGACGTCAATTCTGTGGGCCGATTCGGAACTTGTGCTAAGACATCTTTGATCTCATCTCTTAGTCCCCGATAGAAAAGGGCGGTTCTCCTTTCCTCGGGCCAGTTAGTCTCCAAAATGAGCTTATTGAATTGTGTCAGATAAGTAATTAAGTCCTTGGAACCTTGGCGCAATTCTAGAAGTTCGTTATCGGTGGCCTGAGATATCCTTCTCCTGTCAAAAATTCTAAGGAATTCACCCTTGAACTTGGCAAAATCACTTAATAAGGGGTCGTCCCTACTAACTAAGGGCATAGCCCAATTAGCTGCGTCCCCACTCAGGTAAGATAGAATAAAGGCCACCCGGGACTGTGCATCGGGAAAAAGGGTAGGACGACACATAAAGTGTAAAGAACACTGGGTCAAAAATATCTGCGCCTTTTGAGGATCCCCTGAAAACCTCTCAGGGGCAGCCAGAGGGATTAGCGGAGAGACTGAATGAATAACCTGTGCTACCGCCTTGGGGTCTGAGGGAGGAAGGCTAGTGCTGGGACTGGAGAGATTTTTTACCGGGTTACCTAAGGTTAAATCTTCCACTTTCTGTGCTAACACTCTCGTCTCTAAACGAGAAGCCACTAACTCCTGTTTTAAACTTTTATTTTCATCCCTAACCGCTATTATTTCCCTTTAGATGCCTTCCAGAATGTTACCAAAGGCCTTTAAATCCATCCCTTCCGCCATACTGCTCAGGCAAGGTGGTCAACGTGGGCACTTCAATCTGTCAGAAGTCTCCAGAACCTTCCAGGAGCAGTATGGATGCTGGTCCCAAACGCCCACCTCCCAGTGCCTCCGCTTAAGAAGCAAATGCACTAGCAAGGGGGAAAAGGGGAAGTGGACAGAGAAGAGAAAAACCTTGACAATTGCTGGTATCTTCTGGGACGTCACAGGAAAAGTGTAAGTTCTCTGCAACCAGTTATCGGATACCTAATCCACAGAACAAGGGAACATAAGAACACTATCTTTTCTACTATTGGACTCTCTATAAAACAACTGAAGCTGATCCTACCAGAAATTCTCAAGGGCAATGCTTCTCTTCTATTGATAGTACTTGCTACAGGGAGCGTAGAGCTGGAACAAAAGGAATAGGGTAAGACTTAGTCGTTAATACACTAATGTATCCTATCTCTAAAACATATGAATTCTTACTCTCTATACCTGAATGCTCTCCTGCAGGTGCCTTGACTCGGGGGTTCTTGATATATTAATAGTTCCAGTTATCGTATCTGGTCCAAACTCCAGTAGTTCATTAGATGCGCGCAAAAAGGTACAAGGGAGGGTAAAGGGAAAGGAAAAACCAGGGTAAGCGCATTAAGGAGTCAACAAGGGGATATTGTACATCTCTTAACACTGGTGCGCATATCTTACTGTTTCTACTGGCAGTTAGGAGTTTCACTCACGACGTCCAACGAAATATGTTTCCAGTTTTTCGTGGGGGCTCGGTGAGCTTGAATGACGAACCTGATGTTGGGCGAAGTCTTTTGACGAAGCTTCAATACCTTGAGGAGAAGTCTTCACGGAGACTCCTCAGCACTCCTTGCAGGACAGGGAATACTCTTTGAAAAGCCCAAAACACGGACTCGGAATTACTCAAAATGTTCTTGCTAATTCTGAGGTCTCTATTTATCTCACCACAGAGGGTTTACTCGGAGATACAAGGAACTATGACTGACTTGAACCGGAACGTAATGAAGTGCGCAGTTTACAGCGCGCGAACGTTCCAAGTGCTCTAGACTGCGCGGATTCTGCTGAGACCAAGACGGCCCTTGCAGCGGCCATCTTGAGAGGAGGTCTTGACTGAAGAATAAGGGAACCAAACGCCTAACTTATTGGATTTGACCAATGGACGTCTCCTGGTATAGGATTTAGGAGTAAACAGGCTGGCTATTCTGTGGTTCCTGACAGGAACGCATGAATAGGGTTGTGGGAGATTGTTTAAGATCCGCAAAATCTTCTAACTCTGATATTGTCAATGCTATTATTAGCATGCTCTGGGTCTATAGGACCACCCCACACTCTACAACTAAGATTTCACAATTTGAATTATTAAGGGGAAGAAAAGCAAACACTAGTGACTTTCCCTTGTGGCTGCGCTGTGCTGTGCTGACGTGGAAAACGTGGTAGCGAGATGCGTGATGCCCGACGTGGTGCAGGAGCAAGAAGGAGCAAGTGAGACACGGAGCTGCGGGTTGAAGAAAACGTGGCCCGCGATTGACTGAATTCCCCCACCCCCGGTATCTACACGGAGGGTGCCGAGGTGCCGAAGAGGACGCGACGCGACCCGCGTTCGCTCGATATACCCCCCCCCTCCTGCATCTCCCCGGCGGGTGCCGAGTGATCAGCGAATGCGAGGGTGTGGAGAGCGGGCGTGGAGTGCACTTGTGCCTCGGCTGCATTGAGAAAAGAAAGCGCTGCTGCAGCCGAGGGTCCCGCCCGCCCCCGCCCTGGGCCCTTCGATTTTGTGTTAGCGGGTCAGGCAGGGGAAGGTAAACTAAACCCCTGGGAAGACGCTCGGTCCAGGGGCCTCTGTGAGGTCTGGACGGGCGTAAGCTGAAATCTGCCTTAGCAAACTGAATAACCAGGCAGTAAGTAAGGCAGCGACAAAGGCTGCTCTAAGAAGAATCCACGGTCAGCCAGTCTGCACAAAGGGAAGGTAAGTGGCTACAGATTTTTACTAAATACAGATTAATTCAATTTTGGACCAGCGTTTGTGTGGGAAAAACACAGACAATATAAGAAGAAGGGCGGGAGGAAAAGTCAAAGTGAGCTGTAGATTTCACTGTCGAACAGCGAAAGGCTATTCCTTGGTAAACCTACTGAATAGGCGTGAATCTTGGAATGGCACCAAGAAAGGCGAAGCCAAAGGAAAAATGTTTAGACCTATTGGACAAAGCTGATGAGTCGACGTGACACCAGAAGTAGAAGGGCCCGAAGAGGGGGTAGCGAATCCCCCAGTGCTAAATGATAAAAGGGAGAGAAAAAAATCGCTAAGAAACCCACCACTGGTAATAAACTACAAGGTTGTGAGAAAGATGGCGGCCTAGTGTCCAAATCAATAAAAGACTTTGTGGGGAAGCATTTTAAGAGAACACTCACAGCGGGAGAAGGCCAAACCCTAGCCCAAGAGATTAATAAGGAGCGAGTAAGTGTAGAGGAGGTCGTGGATGTTCTCGATTCCTCCCTTACACAGAGTGATCTAAGTAGCAGGATCTTGCCTACGGAACCAAGACTTTCTTCCTCACCGCGGATTTTTTCCTCGTGGAGGGCAGAGGAGGAGGATCCGGTAGACATTGGGTCCAAAGATGTGGGTGACTGTTCTAATATATCAAATCCTGCGGCAAGAAATTTACTTGATAAAAGCATGGATCGTGTAGAAAATCATAGTCCAAAACCTTTAGACCCCTTAAACGAAATATTATGGAATGGCACGCTGGGCTTGGATATAACGACGTCACCATCTGCCTCAATGCTGGATATTATGCTGATGCTACAAAAAATCCTGCAAGGACTGCTAGAGGTTTCCGTGTTAAATAATATCCTGCTAAAGAATCATGAAATACAGTTTGAAAGAATGATAGAAGAACTACAGGGGATAAGGGGACAGATGCTTACAATGGTTAGAACAGTACACGATCCCCCAATAGATGTCCTTAGTGAAGGGAACATAGAGCCAATAGTGAAGGGCGGTTCCCAGAATGATGTTTACATTTCTAGATGGCCGATGTTGGTAAGGAGGCGGAGAGATTCTGCCTGGTGTAGACATCAGAATTTCAGGTATCCCCGTAAAAATCTATCTCATGTACAGGGAAGACAGAAGGCACCAAAAAAAGAGATGGGTAAGGAAATGCAGATTAGGGCAAGAATGAAAGAAAATGACATGCGGAAAAACTATAAAGGAGAAAGAAGGGAAACAGGGAGGCATTCCGCTCCGGTAAGAGCTGCTGTAGAAGTAGCAAGGAAAAGGGAACCACAAAAAGACCAGCGTAAACCCACTGGGGAGGTGGAGAGGCCCAAAATCATTAGTAACGAGTTAGGAGGGAAAGCACCCCTAAGAAGCTTAGTAGTTGGAGGTGGTTTTGTAGACACACTCCCTAGAAAAAACGCACAGGTGGGAAGTGGAGATTGGGATCCAAAAAATTCAGACAAAAGCAATAATAAAAAAATGTGGATCTACTTTAAACCCAATGATCAAGTGATTGGAAGGAAAAAACAAAGAAAGGTAGTCCCACTAAATCGTTCCCAGCTCTTATTCTCGTTCGCAAAATTCCCTACCTTAAAAGAAATTGGTACAAAGGATTTGAAACAGGTAGGGTTTTGCAGTGACAACAATGGTGCTGAATATACAAAGGTCCTAGTCTACTCGGGGCTTGTTAAAGCAGCAATACAGAAAGCTGAAAAAGAAATCTTAAAAGAGGGTATAAGTATAGTTCCGGAAGAAGAAGTAGATGTAGGGAATCAGCGAGAGGGAGGTTTTCTGAGGTTCCACGCAGGTTTGGGGGAAAGGCAGGTGAGGTGGGTAACTGGGGGGTGGGGGGAGAAGCCTAATATTACCATAGCTGTAGAGAATTCGAAGCCTAATAAAGATTGGGGTAACTGGGGCTTGGATAACAGTACTTGCTCTTGGGGACTGAATGAGTCAGGGTGTCTTAGTGAGATCGACTAGGTTACTGAGTTGCCGCATAGCCTGAAAATAATCTCATGGAATATAAACGGTTTTGGAGGACAAACAAAGGTGGATAGCCTAAACCAGGTTGCAAAGAATGTTGACATCATTTGTTTACAGGAGACATGGCTATGCGGCAACACCCAGGTAGTTGAAGGGTTTGTTCAAATTTACAAACCAGCCAGTAAAAAGAAAAAATTTGGACGCCCTTCGGGTGGTATTATGACCCTTGCCTCAACCAGGTTCCTGAAAGAGTCCAAACTAATTAGGTCACTATGTAAATGGTTGTTGGTTTGTAAGGTATGTCATCTTGGCGTTGAAGGGAAGGATGCCCATTTGATTATCATAAATGTATACATGCAATGGGGCTCCCAAAAAGAATATAATATAGAACTAGGGCTCTTCAAAAAGGATATAATTGATCTATTAGAAAAGTACGGGAAGGATAAATTGCTGATGATGGGAGACTTTAACCACAAATTAAATTTTGAAAGGTTGGATCGCTGGTTTGAGGACATGTTGAATGCCTACAATATAGGATCCGCAGAATTTCCAACGTGTTTAACTTCCAATCAGGATGAAGCCCTTGGGAAGTTCTTGGGCTCGAAGGGTTTAATATGTTTAAATGGCAGGAAGGACCCTGATCGCCCAGCCACACAGACCTTTAGAGTAGGTAATCAACAATGCCCTATAGATTATATCTTTATTCAGGCCTGGAACTACGCACTGATAAATAAGTTCCGGGTAATTAAGCGTAGGGACAGTGATCATAATGCCCTGTTTTGTGAAGTTGTAGGTGGGTCAATAAGTACATGTGATAGGGCGATCTCTCAAAGTGTGGAATACCCTAAGCGCCTGACTACAAGATTGACGGAAGAGTATGTTGAGAAACTGGCATGCTTTCAACAAAATTTATTAAAGGATAATATTGAAGGTCGTCAGGTAGCATGGTATGAGGATATAATTGTACAGGCGGTGCAGTGTCTTAGAGTGTTTCTAAAGGATAAAAAACAGGCAAAGGTAAAAACACAGCCTAGCAAAGGCAAGCCCAGGTGGTTTAACCCTAAATGTCAGAAGAAAAAAAGTGCTATTCGGAAATTAGAGCGACATCAGAGGAATAGTTATGATCTGGGGAATTTGGAGCTCCTACTCAATCTGAAGAAAGAATACAAATCCTTAGTAAGGAAGCAGAAAAGGATTTTTAAAGAAGAATGTTGGGCAAACCTTTTAGAGACAATTGAAAACAAAAACATTAAAGGGTTCTGGAGGTTAATACAGGAAGCCGCAGGAAGGGCACCGGGAACAATGAGCTGCGTTGTGGAAGAGGCGGCATGGGTAAATTACTTAAGTAATCTGTATAAAGCTAGAAGGTCCTCGGAAATAGAGAAGAATAAATCAACTTGGACAGGGTGTGCAGAAGGGTTAAAATCGGATTTCTCGGTAGAGAAAGTAAAAGAAACTATTAAGAAGTTGAATCTATCACGTGCAGCAGGTCCCGATAATCTCCCCGCCGTCTTAATTAAAACTCAGATAGACTGGTGGGCAGGATTTTTATCTCATATGTTTGTAGCAATTCTGGACTCAGGCAACTTCCCCAAATCTTGGAGAGGGGCCATAATTAGACCCTTGCATAAAAAGGGGGAAAAGAAGGACCCGAAGAATTATAGGCTGATCAACTTACTGGACATTGGTGAAAAGGTCTTTTCAAAAATAATTCTTGGCAGTTTAAAGGAGTGGGTGGAGCGGAAGTCAATAGTTCCAATTGAGCAGGGTGGCTTTAAGGAAGGACACTCAACTATTGATCACTGCTTCGCATTGTGGGCTGTAGCGAGGAAGTCCATGGAGCTGCAGGGCAAATTGTTTTGCTGCTTTGTGGACTTTCGCGCAGCGTTTGATTTGGTGGATAGGGACTGTTTGTGGGAGACATTGAGAAATTATGAGGCCCCTGCTGACTTGTTGCACATCTACATGGCTCCACTTGCCCCCATCGTCAGAACCTACGGACTCAACATCGTGTCATATGCAGACGACACCCAGCTCATCCTCTCCCTATCCAACGAGCCCAACACCGCCAGACGCAACTTTCGAGAAGGCATGGAAGCCGTCGCCAAATGGATGAAAAACAGCTGCCTACAACTAAACACCAACAAAACAGAAGTACTCATCATGGGCCCAAACCCCGACGCCTGGAGTGACACCTGGTGGCCCACCGCCCTCGGAAACCCTCCAACCCCCACAGACCACGCACGCAACCTGGGAATCATCCTGGACTCCGAGCTCAAAATGGACCGCCAGATCAACTCTGTCTCATCCTCCTGCTTCCACACCCTCCGCCTCCTTCGTAAGACCTTCAAATGGATCCCCCTCGAACACCGAAAGACAGTCACTCACGCCCTGGTCACCAGCAGACTCGACTACGGCAACGCACTCTACGCCGGAATAAACAAAAACCTCATCTGCAAGCTACAGAACATCCAGAACGCCGCCGCAAGACTGGTCCTCAACCTGCCAAAACACTGCCACATCTCCCAGCACCTGCGCACACTCCACTGGCTCCCCGTCGAGGCGAGAATCACCTGTAAGATGCTCACCCACGCACACAAGGCCCTCCACGGCACCGGACCAGCATACCTGAACAGCCGACTCAAATTCCACGCACCCCAAAGGACCCTACGATCAGCCCAGCTTTCCTACGCTGTGGTCCCCCGCACCAGAAAGACCAGATCGGGAGGCCGCTCCTTCTCCTTCCTCGCGGCCAAAGCATGGAACGCCCTTCCGCTCCACCTCAGACAGACAACATCGCTCCCCATCTTCACAAGAAACCTCAAAACATGGCTCTTCGACAGACCCCCTCCTTGATGGAATGGAACCTGCACCCCCCCAACCCCCCCACCCCTAGCGCCTTGAGACCCTTACGGGTGAGTAGTCGCGCTTTAACAAACTCCTGATTGATTGATTGATTGCAGGTAATCCAGGAACTGCACAGCCAAAATTGGGCACAGGTAATTAAAGACACCTCTGGTGGCCTTACACCGGAGATTGCTATAAACAATGGCTTGAGGCAAGGCTGCGTTCTCGCCCTGCTTCTTTTTGCCATATTTTTTGCAGACCTGCCTCTCATCCTGGGCGCAGCCAGAGGTGCAAGCCCAAAAATAAATGGTAGGCATTTGTCCTTTTTACTGTATGCGGACGACCTTGTAATAATGGACCAAACAGAGGTGGGTCTGCAGAGAAAGTTAAATGCTTATATTGTACAGTAAAGCGACTTACAGTAAATATGGACAAAACAAAAGTTTTGTGCTTTGGGAAGAAAAGTACGAAGTTTAGCTGGTTTTTGGGCCAAACCAAATTGGATACTGTAAGTGAATATAAATACCTCGGAATATGGTTTACATGGTCCTTAAAGTGGGGCACCCATTTAGAGGCACAGAAATTAAAAGCACATTTAGCGGTGTGTGGGCTGAAAAGATTCAACCATAGTTATGGTGATATGTCTCACAAACCTCTTTTGACAGCCTTTAAGGCTATGATTCCCCCTCAACTCCAATATGGTGTGGAAGTACTCTGTATTGATGGCAAAAGCTCCTGGGATAAAGAGGAAGGGAAATGTTTAAAATCTTTATTGTCTCTCCCTAGTTCAGCAATGATCCAGGCAATTAGATTGGAAGTAGGCCTAACTGCATGGAATGTCCAGGTGCAGTTAAGTCTTCTCAGATTCTGGAATCGTTTGGGGCAGGGCGGAGTTACAAAGGTGTCACAATGGTGCATGATAGAAATTCAGACTAGTGAGTTAAAATGGGCCAAGGCAACAAGAAGAAAACTCCTAGCCATTTGTGACCATTTCAATGTGACTATTGACCCAAAGACACTTCAAATTAATGTAATAAAGAGTGTACTTAAAGTACAGGGTAAAGAAATTCCGAGGGCAACAGACCAAGAGTATTTGAGAAAGAAAGACTCTGTAAAATTTATGAGCACAGGTTGGGCGAAAGACTTAAGCTTTCCTTACATAGATTTACTACCTAATCGTTGGTTAAGAATAGAAGTACTTAAGTTAAGAATGGGTATTAACCCGGTTATTATAAATAGTGCAATAAAAGCAGTTTTAACGCATCCTGATGGCAAATGTGTCTGCAAGATAGGACCGAAATGTAAAATTTTGCATATTTTATTGGATTGCTATATATTTTTAAACTTACGTAAACAGTTCCTTCGCCCGATATTTTTAAAATATGATGTTAAGGAGCGTTCACAAGCATGGGAGCTGTTGGTTGTCGTGGAAAAATTAGATATTGCGATAGCTATCAGGAGATTTATACAGGGCGTTTATAAGTTCCCCGGCTGGCTGGAGGTTTAAAGCAGCTAATAGCTTTATAATACAAAATGAATTTTATGTTTTAAATTGTTTTAAACGAAGTTTTTAGGATAATATGACTTTTATTGTTAAGAATATGAAGTTGTGATATGTTGTTTTATATGACAAAGTATGAACAGTGGTTTATAGATCAATGGTCTAAATAAACTTAAATTTTTTACTTGACTTGAACACTAGTTTCAAGCCAGATTGGATGAATAAGTGGATTAAATCTGTTCCTGATGTTGATAGCCTGATGAAAGTTGTAAAGGAAAATGTTTTAGTCTCTCAGTGTAATCAAAAAGCCTTGTTTGATGAGAAGAAGTCTGCAAAGGTTGTGGCTGTTCATGTGGGGGATTTGGTTCCTGTTAAATCTTCCATCCATGTTAAGAAAATTGAGAGCAAGTTCGGACCACCTGTTCAAGTTATCCATGTTGGGAAAAATGCTGGGCAGGTTGAGGGTGGCAACTGGTGGAACGTGGGAAAAGTTGTTAAGATTAATAGAACTGTTCCGCCCTGTTCAGATGTGGTTTCATCTCCCAAGAATGATGATCTCCAAGTTCCTCTTAGAAGGAGCACTAGATTGAAAATCATTCCCAAAAAGTTTCAGTAGCACTAGATAGGTTTCAGTTGTGATTCATGAAATGTATCTATTGTCATGGTTTTTTCTCTAAAAGTTATCAGTTGTGATTCATGAAAGTTATCGATGGTTATGTTTGTTTTTATTTTTCCAGTTTCTTTTTTGTTTTATTATTGAGAAGACAGGATATGTTATATTCACATATTCACATATTTGTACTTTTCAGTCTTGTAACCCTATAATGGCTTTTGGTAAAGTTGTACTGCATGTCATGTGGAATGTTAGTGATGGTTGCCTGGCATGACATTCTAGGTTTTGAACAAGTCAGAGAACAGTTGGGAATCAGCTATACTGCCATCGTTTATGCCGTCTCTGCTGTGTAGCTTATTTTCAATAAACTCAACTCAAACTCAATCCGTCCATTCGAGTTTATCACTACAGAGTGCATGTTTATCAGTTAAATAAATGTGGATATATACCATTATGACTCCTTCGATTCACAAAACACAAAATAAATATGGGTAAATACCAATAAGATGTGTTCACGAAACTAATAAAAAACAGTTTACAAAAAAAAGATGGGCAAAAAATAAATATGGATAAATACAGACGGAAATGTTAAAAAAATAATACAATAAAACAGGGAGCCCTAATTACAATTGAAGTTGTCATGCAGCTCAGAAGGAGACTAAACAGGAAACTTGGCAAAGTTGCAGAATTGTTAGAACTTTACAAAACTTAACAAGTGTAAAAAAACGTCACTCACCCCAAATTTGGTCCTGATTATGAGGAGGCCCTGCAGGATATGAAACCCGAGGTCTACAAAATGTATTGGATGCTATAATTACCACAAATGCTGAGCTTTTGAGGAATAAATGCATATTTTAGTGCTTATCAGATCTAAATGCACATGTTCCAGTAAATACCAGGGCTTTTTATCCTTGTGAAATTCCAGCAGATTTTACCTGTCAAAATATAACAAAGGGTATGTATGGTCTAAACTTGCAATTGCAATTCCTGGGCAAGCAGGAGGTGTATCAAATGGATCACAATTTAACGGACCATTTGAAATCAGGTCCTATTTAGTGTAGTATTGGCAACATTTTAGCTACCATATTCATCCCATGAACGAGATTAGAGAACACCTGTGCTTTATTTCCATCGGCTTCTGAAAATTCAGATTTCTTCATGTGATGGAATACCTTTTATTCAAGCATATTTGACCTTGTGCACGTCAGGTTTTCAGCAGCATAGAATAAATATTCGCTCTGCTATATTTCCCCACTAAAAACATGAACTTCGCCTGAAGAGGAACGTGCAGGTTCAAAGCTTACCTCCAGCCTCCAAAATTTCCTGTCCCCTTTCGTCTGCCCTTCCACAATCATTTTCTTTTGAGTCGATGCTTGGTATATCCGTGGGGACTGGTGTGTTCCTTCCGTTTGTGACACCCCATATGTTCCGCCACGGCGTTGTGTGTCTGTAGAGCTCGCTGTCGCTCTTGTTTCTGCCAAGCCTGGAGATACAATATTCTCCCGTCTGCCCCATGGTGGGATCAAGGCTTTGCGACACCTGTGTCTCACTCTGATGCCTCTCTATGTTTTGAAATGGTTCTTCAGCCATGATTCGAAATTGTATCTCACCTGAATCTGCTTCTAATAGCGACCACTCCAAGCTTGTTTAAATCCAAGGGACACGGGGCCGTAGGAATCGTTGAACTGGCTACATAGAAGCACATAGCACCCACAGAAGGAGGAGGGCTCTGCACCTAGTAACTACATCTACATCATAGTTCATGTTGGTATCCAGGCTGTTGCCAGGCAACCTCCCTAGCCAGTGAAAGAGGATTGGCTGTCTCCTAGGCTTCTATGGCGTCACACTTATAGGTTCCATTGTTCCTCTCTGCGCTAACTTTTTAGGGTCCTAGACTCAGCAGCTAACTAAACCAATAAGAGTTAGGGGCTACAAGATACAACATGGTGGACCAGATTTAATAACAATTTGCACCAGTGAGAAAGTAACCGAAAGTGACTCCGACCGGCACAAGTGTTGATTTGGGAATTTCTTTCCTGCTCAAATCATTTAATGCGCTGCAAAGTTGCTTAAAATGTTGCAAAGAAGCGCTTTCCATTATTTTGTGCTTCATTGCACCAAGGGGGCACCCATTGGTAGTACATGGGCATTCCCAGTCAACCACAAATGGTTTTTGACCATCCCTAAAAGGTCTTTGTGCCAATAAAATACACCCCCAAAGCAGGTACAAAGAAGGAAAGTTTTCTCCGAACTTTTCTAACTTTACATGTGTGCTAAACTGTACAGCATACATACCAAGTTTGAAAAGTTTAAAAGTGTAAGTATGGTATCTTGTACTGAACAGTTCCCTTCCAGCACATGACTACACTCATGCAAACACCTTAGCCCTTTGATGCAACGGTGTTTATGTGGCACTCGGCAGACAGATAGCGTGCCATTGCTTGGTAAGAAAGCAACACCACCATATTTTACTAGATATTTTGCTGTTCTGATTCCTCCCTTTCACACAATGCAGCAACTTAAGTTGAAAAAATAATACATTTGCACTAGTGAGTCTAGGAGCATTTACATGTATTCACACGGGCTGCACCACACACGTGTAATTTTATCAATGTAGCTTAAACTATAGTGTTCCCTAAACTACACAATTTTGATAATTTGCCTAAATCGTTGTGCTCCCACTTTACAACCTTGAAGTGGAGGAGCACAGCGTAGAGTTGTGAATATGAGACTTCAGGTTTACTGAAAAATCCCACCAGACATTAAGGAAGTATTAATTAAAGTCCTGCATGCCCAGCAACCGGTCACAAGATTTGATGATGTACACACATCTGACAATAGGCAACATTGTCGCGTGTGTGTACACCATCAAATCATGATTATTTTCATTGTGGAACTTGTTATTTTGTTTCCCTGTTAGAAGTGAGGACTGCAAGTGCCAGAAGAAAATCTAGCAGAGCATTATTTTAGATCCCGGATGAAGGGGACAACTTTTATTAAACTTGCGACTGCTTTAAAGTGCTGGAGTGACTGGGTGTGCTAAGCATCAGACATGAGACACCCTGAGATATCTGGAATGAGTGAGTTACTCACTCACATGGGGCAGCCCAGGATCTCTGAACTGAGAGTTCTGTTCGCATCTAACTCTGGAGAAACTGAAATCCCTGGAATGGACGAGCTACTCACACCTGAGCTTGAGATCTCTGTAGTAGATAAACTACTCACACTCAATTTGGGACAGCTTCAGACCTTTGGACTGGGTGACCTACACAACCCTGATGTGAGATAGCTTGGATATCTGGAAAGGACAAGTGACATTGGACAGCTTGAGATATTTCGACTTGATGAGCTTCTCACAGCAGTGGCGGCTGGTGAAATTCTAAAGTGGTGAGGCATAAGCACATGCCTGACACTAAACTGAACAAAGCCCAACTCTAAAAAGGCCGGAAACGAGGGAAGATTGGAGGGCTGGCATGAAAATTGGTGTATTTTATGCAACAATTTACCAAATACGGTGACTCGAAGGCTTCATTTTTAAAAGGCAATTGTTGTGGGATATTTAGTAAATAAACATTTATAGAGGTAGGTTTTCTAGTTAGGCGATATCCACTTGGCAAACTTCTAGTGCATATTTCACTTTAAGCAGATTTATTTAACGCTAGCAAAGTTGGAGTGGTGCACTACTCAGTAGAAATTTCTCAATAAGTCATTTAGGCTTGTTTTGTTGTGTCAATAAATCCTTTATTCTCAATGTCATCCGACATTAAAAAGGTCCAGCCAACGCGTTTCATTCAATTGAAAATGAACTTCTTCAGGGCAATGGATGGTGTGTGATCGGTGGAGGGAGACGGTCTTCGGATCCACAAATGCTGTCTCATTAGCGAAGAGCGAGCTTGTTCCAATGTACTCATAGAGTTGGTTGCCAAAAATGTTTGGGACACGCAAACTAATATAGTAGCGAAAGCCTCCCTGATAAGGGCCAGCACTGGGTGGTCCTAAGGTGCAGAACGCTTCCATCAGTCCTGCTCGAATCCAACAAAGATTTATGTAACACATTTAGAGCCCTTCTTGGTTTCGGACGCAGGATAATTGACACCAGATAAACAGGAATATGTCTGAAGTTGGTCCATTTGAATGAAAAATCATCTGTATGACAAATGTGCATAAACATGCATACATACAAGTATAATCAGACAGCGAGGTCACATAGAAGGCCACATAAGCAGATATCACACAGTAAAGGCTATGAAACCATATACAACAAGTATATGGTTGTTTCAAATAAAAGGCTATGATGCATTCTAGGTCATGTAGTACCATGGTGTGCCAAAGAAATAAGTCACTATAATTACATGCAACAGCAATCCAGTAGTCTGTAAACTCAACAGTTTCAGAAGTGAATGAATTTACCAAAAGGCACCTTCATATTGTACCTGCAAATTCAGTGCAGTACACAAATATCTCAACACACAGAGAGAGGTCACTACAAATAATGCGTCACAGTTTAATTAGGAAGACAAGCTAGACCTTCACTTCCACAGCAGCAGGAGACTGCAGCAGCTTCATATCCCTGGACGAGGTGAGCTACTCACACAGGGCAGTCTCAGGGGTCTGGGCCGCATCACTTACACCTTACACAGGACAGTTTTGGATCTCTGGACTTGGTCAGCCACTCTCTTCTAACCTGAGTAGATTTAGATCTCTGGGCTGAGTGAGCTACTCTCACCAGACATGGGATAGTCTGAGATAGCTGGAAAGGGAGAACAACTCATAGGACAGCTTGACACCTCTGGAGCAGGTGTGAAGTACTGGGTTTTTCAGAACCGGTACTGAACCGGTAACCCAGCGGTGCCAGGGACAACACCCTAAGACTTCGGGTCCTTCCTGTTTCAGACTACAGAAACACAGAGTCTTCTAGGTGAAGTCAAGGATCGGATTTATTGGCTGCAACCAAGTAACAGGTATCCTAGAAGTACAACACAGTGTATATTCTCAGGAGACTGCTCAAACTTACAAAGTCAGTCTTCTCTTTTATACAAAATATTACGCTTTAGGCAAACATTCTTAAGTTTACAGTTGACCATTCACATATTTTCACTACAAAGAAAAAGTAGAGTCATGATGACAAGCCCATATTTCAGGTTGTCCAGCCCACAATAAATTACCCGGCAAGGCCCAGTATTTCCATCAGATATCGACAGACCCCCAATAAAAACGGGCACCTCCTCCTTGTAAAGCAAGTCATAAAGTAGGAAGCAGGGACAGGTGTGTGCAAGATTAGGCGTGGTTTGTGTGCGATGAAAGGCTTATGGCATGTTGTACCTTGATACTATCTCGTTCGGCCACTGGGAGAGGTACTGACCGAACAGGTTTGGCCTGGGGCAGTGGAGTCAGCTTGCCCAGGTCGCAGAGAAGTCAGGAAAGGTGTACGTGTCCTTCAAGACCGTGTTTGGCTTTAATCATTGGCCTATGTGAGGGCAACTCACAAAATGGCTGCCGTACACAAAATGGAACCCGAGGATTCAGGACGAAAACTACGATTTCAAGGTGAAATCGTCACTCGAATATGACGAAGATGCTTGTGCATAGTGTTCTAACCATTCTCGGTCTTCTGATATAAAAATCGTCATGGTACGATGATGTTTATAACACGGGTAAAGAATTTTCAGTACTACAGACCCTCCTTTTGCCCTTACATAGGCAATAACCTATACACATGCTAATCTGAGTCCAGGTCTATATTCCTAAAGTCATTGAGATGTTGCTGTAGCATCATCCTATTACTTAGCTCGTCCCTCGATACAGGCTTCCTTATACACGATGTAGCACAGAGGCCACATATAGCAGGAGCACACTGTACGCACAGACAGAACAGGAAAAGGATGGCTAAGACCATCCCAATGACCATCAGAATTTTCCATCCCCAGCCGGATACCAGTTCCCAGAACCATCCCATTAACGACCAATCTCCTTTGTCCACATGAATAGATTCAGAAATCGTATGTAGTTTGGAGATAGCCTGGTACACTGTTGGAGCGTTATCTGGAATGAAAACACAACAACTCGATTGGATCACCCTACATACCCCACCTCGGTCTGCAAGTATGACGTCTAATGCGACCCTGTTCTGAAGGGTCATAAGACGATCTGACTGGAGCTCAGCAGTCAAGTTACTAAGGGCACCGGCAGTTTCAATCACGGTGGACTCAACCACCCTTGTCAATTGCCTTATGTTCCTGCTGTTAACCATGGGTCCCCAGAACGGCAGAAAACCCCTCACGAAGTCTCCAAATTCTTGTTCTGCAGTGTCCTCTTCACTGAAGACACCTCTAACTATCCTTGTCTTATGGTAATCTGCCGCTGCTGTATAGGTGGGAGGCAATAGGAACGAAACAAAGCACGTGCCCAAAAAGTCAGGGGGCAACCATGTATAGGCTCTATCATGGCAGATGAAATAGGTACCCTTAGCTGCTAAGAATGGAGGGGAAGTCTGAGAAGCAAAAACATATGTCTCAGTGCAGGTGCTTTTCCCTAACTGAGCTCTGGGATTCTTGCCAGTACCTTGCAGACATAGGTGACCCTGATGGGGTACAATCCAAATCGGGGAAGATCTCTCAGCTTGCTGTTTCTCACTCAGAGTAACTCCATATCTGGTCACGTTCCATCCTATATATACTAGTGTCTCTTCTCTTGGGATAGTCTCATAGGAAATATCTTCCTTAATCATGTCTACTATACCCTTAACTAGAGCACTATTCTTAGGAGTGTCTGTCACAGAACGTAGGGGGTAGGTCTCATGTGCGTAAATGAACATTGTTCTGTATGCCCACACAGAACCATTGTGGCTGAAAGGCAGGACCAGATAAGGGATACCTTTATCAGTTGTGTGAGGCATAAGACCACACACCCAACAGTTAGTCGTGTTCATTACTAGTTGGTGTTGGTGCAAAAGCTGAACAAAGGAGTTATTAATAAACTCTAATCTCCTAGCGGATTCATGTTCAGGAAAAGGGTGGAAAGAATGTGAGGAAACAGTAGGAGGAGGTATGGGCGATGTAGTGGGTGCAAATGTCACTTGAAAAGAGAATAAAACATATCCTATAAAAAACATCATTACGCTGAACAACATGAAAATACATAATATCAAAAAACGTTTCTTGGTCATCATTCTGCAAATTGTAGTCTTAAAGTTCATTTGTTTGGCAGGTCTCTCCATCTCGAAAAACTCCATCCTCTCTAAAATGCTGCTCGCAATGGTAGGGTGTTCTATGCTAAGGAATGCTTCTGTCAGTCCAGGGCAACTCCCTTAGACCAACCAGAACTGTCGACCTAACGTCTTCAGCTGCACCCCAAAGACTTGGTCAACAGCGACCCTACAGCGGAACCCGGATGGTGGTTCGAAAAACAAAAATAAAAAAGTTTCTCAGATGAGAGAGCTGCACTTTCAAAAATAGCAAAGAAAAGGAGAATTTATTTGTCCATAGTTCTCGGCCTCAGATTGTAGCGTTGCTTCCCAGACACTGTCTGGTCTTGAAACAGGAGTTCGGGCTCTGTAGTGTCCAATCGATTTGATGGTGTCACAGCTTCTTGCAAGAGATTGTCACTTTCTTGTTCGGAAATTGTTCCTTTTATGCGTGCATCACTGAAAGGCAGAAAACGAGGCACAGTCTCAGTCTCAGAGTCAGCAACACCCTCCTGGACCCACCGGTCGTACGGTAGTGGCAAAGGCACCCTCTTGCAGTGTACGTTGTGTATCCAGTGCTTCTTCCCTTCCACTCGAACGGCTGATCTCGTTGAGAGAAGAACTAGGTGAGGGCCGGTCCACCGGGCTGGTCATTCTTTGTTCGCTGGAAATTCTTGACCAGCACCCAGGATCCAGGATCGATCAGATGTCCTGGAGCTTCAGAGACCTGAGGCAGAGTATCGTGAACCTGTTGGTGTAAAACACGCAATTTAGCCGTCAATTCGTACAAATAGTCAAGCAGTACAGGGTGTTCGATCTAACTGAATTTTTTCGGCCTTGGCACTCCCCATATGTTGGCCGGACGGCCGAACACGATTTCATACGGACTAAGTCCCACTCGCGAATGCACAGTCATTCTTGTTGATAGGAGTGCCAAAGGCAGAGCGTCAGGCCATTTAAGACCAGAGCTTGCTTGAATCTTGGCCAATTTTAGTTTTAATGAGCCATTGTAGCACTCTACTAGTCCAGCTGATTGGGGGTGATTTGCAGCGTGAAATTTCTGTTGGATGCCTAGCCCTTCACATACTTTTTTCATCACTCGACCCACAAATTCACTCCCATTGTCACTCCAGACCATTCTCGGCATTCCAAATCTAGGGAAGAACTCTTTGACAAGGGCTTTAGCTGTGGATAAGGCGGTGTTGTCCTTTAAGGGATACGCTTCTACCCATCTTGAAAAGGCACAAACAACAACGAGTACGTATTTCAGATTGTTGCACCTTTCCATGTGGATGAAATCTAGCTGCAAAACCTCGAACGGATACGTTGGAGGCGCAAAATGACCAGCTGGAGTTGGGGTTCTCCTACCAGGATTGTATTTCAGACACACTATACAATTTTTGACCACGTTCTCTGCACACTTGGGAATCCCAGCGTTTTGCCATACTGGAGCCAACAACTTACAAATCCCTTTCACACTGATGTGAGCGATTCCATGAGCCATTGTAACAACTGCAGGCACATACGCATCGGGTAACAACCATCTCTGATGCTCTGACAATTCAACCCAACAACCATTCACATCCAATTTCCACTTACTCTCTCTCAATGTACTCAACTCTTTCTCTGTAGCTTCAGCTTGAATAGACTTTACACTCTCTATCGTGTCTTCACACATTCCAACGTCACCAATCCATCTTGCAGGGCCTGCAACATACATTCGACTCATCACATCCCTCGCTGTTTCTTTTGCGACTTCGTCAGCAAATGCAGTTCCACGACCAACATCATCAGTCACCTTCTTGTGTGCACTGAATTTCACAATCGCGACTTGCAACGGCAAAGTAAGTGACTCGAGGAGCTCATTCACCAATTGACCATGCTGAATCTTAGTTCCATGTGAAGTCAGGAACCCATGTTCTTTCCACAATCGTCCAAAACTGTGAACCACACCAAATGCATACTGGCTGTCGGTATATATGGTCACTTTCATTCCTTTCGACAACACACACGCTCGTGTAAGTGCAATCAATTCTCCTGCTTGATCTGAATTATGTGGGATACGTGCAGCTTCAACAATCGTATGCAAAGTCGTAACAGCATATGCCGTATCTCCATTCGGAAGCTTGAAGCATGAACCATCCACCCATAAGGTACAATCACACTTTGAAAGAGGAGTGTCACTAAGATCTATTCTCCCTTTCGTTTCTTCTTCTGTTCTGAGAAAACAATCATGCTGTTCAGAAGTATCTAACTCTGTTTCAACCGGCAACAACGTAGCTGGGTTAAGCGTGTTGCGTCTTTTTATGTGCACATGACTCGCTAACAGTGTCAACTCATAACCTGACAACCAAGCCCTAGTAAAGTGCTGTGTCTTGGTTCTGTTTAACAACGTGTCCACTGCATGTGGAGCCATCACAATCAATGTATTATTCATCACTAAACCAGCAGACTGCCGAATAGAAACAGCTGCTGCCGCTGTCGCTCTCAAGCAACTTGGCAACGCTTTGGCTACTGGGTCCAAAGTTGACGAAAAGTACGCACATGGACGCTGCCTGTTTCCGAACAACTGTGTCAACACTGATAATGCACAACCTTCCTTCTCATGAACATACAATGTAAAGGGCTTACTGTAGTCGGGGGTACCCAGCACAGGAGCCGAACATAATGCATTGCGCAATTCGGAAAAACTTTTCTGACACTCTTCAGACCATGGAAGGGGATTCGGTGTATCTTTGCAAGTTAATGCCACCAAAGGTTTGGCCAACAAAGAAAAATTCGGTATCCATTGTCTGCAGTATGATGTAATACCCAAGAAAGCACGCACTTCTTTCTGTGTCTTTGGCACACTCAGTTTTGCAATTGCCTGAATTCTTTCTGGGGTCATTTCCTTCCCTCCTTCGATAAGAGATGACCTAAGTAGGTCACTTCTTGTCGACAATATTGCAATTTCGAAAGGGACACTTTGTGATGTAAATCAGACAAATGATGCAACAATGACAATGTTGCTTCTTTACATATTTCCTCAGTATCTGCAGCGACGAGCAAATCATCAACGTACTGAATAAGGGTAGCGCCATCAGGTAAAACAATTGTGTCAAGCTGTGCTTTTAAAGCTTGACTATATATCGATGGACTTTCACAGTAGCCCTGGGGAGCGCGTTTGAAGGGGAAGCTTCAACCTCCTAAACTAAAGCCGAAAATATCCCTACTCTCTTCGGCAATCGGGATGCTGAAGAAAGCATTCTTCAAGTCAATCACGGAGAACCAAGTCGCAGAAGCTGGAATCATAGTCAATAGGGCAGTGATATCAGAAACAACTGGAAATTGTGGCACAACGATTTTATTCACCTCTCTAAGATCAATCACAAATCTGTAAACAGGTGGCTGAGAAGGATCGGTACGCTTCAAAACAGGCAGAACAGGACTATTGCAAACGTTGCCTCTTGTCTCTTCAATTACATCCTTTTCAATCAAGTCATAAATGATCGCTAGCAACGCTTTCTCACCTTCACTAGAAATCTTATATTGGGGAATTCGTGGCATTTTAACATTGGCTTTCAATGTCACAACATATGGTGGTATTTCCAAAAGACCCACATCATTAGGACCAGAAGCCCAAAGAGTTTCAGGAAGAAATGACAATTCTGTTGGAAGTTTGTCCTTTGACAAATACATTGGAGAAACCACTTTCTTACCCAGTGTAAGTTGTACTCCCGAAGGAGAACAAAACAAAGTTGCATACAATCTTTTCAACAGATCTAATCCTAACAAATTTTCACCACAACCTGTTGTCAGTATAAGGGGTGCTTCGAATTCGCAAGGTCCAACAGAAAGGGACATAAGACTAGAGACCGGGTTTCTAACCGGGGCGCCAGAAAAACCTACTGAAACATTTATTTCGCCAGACAAAGGTGCGCCAGGGAGTTTAGAGTGCATAATAGAACTCTTTGTAGCACCAATATCCAACAGAAAAGGCTCTGACACACCTGATGTAATCACCTCAACATAAGGTCCACTCTGATCTACTGGAACTGAAACAACTCCCTCTCTTTGTCTATGGCTGTCCTAGCAATCATTACCTTCCATATGCTCATCTTCTGCATAGTAGTCATCAGCATAGTACTGAGCTGTCCTACTAGACGCGTTATTCTGCTGATCAAACCTATTCATTGAATTTTGAGGCGGAAAGGAACGTGCGTTCTGGGGGAAATTTCCACATCCTCTACCTCTAGGTGCTTGTGAAATACCTCGACCTCTTGCACCAGAAGCACCATTCATACGCTGTAATAAGGCAGGACAGCTACTTTTAAAATGGCCCTCCTCTTTACAATATGCACACTGATTAGGGCCTACAGGAAAACGTTGTTGAGGATACTCGGTCCTTTGTGTGTCTCTCTGAAACTGCTGAGGCTGTTGATAGTTATTCTGACCACCGCGAGGTGGGTACGCCTGCTGTAAAAGAACCATTGTTTTTTAATCTTTCGTTTTCTTGTCTGCTCTATCTTTCTCATCTTTATCTCGATTTTCATAATACTGTGAAGTAGCCAATATCTGTGCTGAAGAGGAAACAGCCCACGAACTTTCTGAATCTTTTAATTTCTTACACAACTCGGGAAGCAAATTGTGCAGGAACTTGTCAACGAACAACCGTTGACCACCTTCTGTACTCATATCTTGACTGCTGTGGTCGATAAACGTTTCTTCAAACCTGGTGAAGAAATCAGACACTGTTTCATCTTTCTTCTGCTTACACGCAGACAACTTGTCCCAATTCACTCGCATCGCAGGCATTAAAGTCTTCATGTAAGTAATTATCCTACCAGGGAGTTCTGCTACTAAAGGCTCAGGTTTAGCGGCACCAACTTGTCGGTCATTTGCAGCACTAATATTAGCCCATGAGTCACCTAACGATGTGACACCTCATGATCCGCATGACGAATCTTTCCCCATAAAGGCTGTGGAACAACATTTCCAAACAACATGTCTATGTCGGCTAAATTCATAATGCAAGAGCCTGCAGTCTGTGACATTTCCTTGTAATATCCTGCAGGATTTTTACGGGGATCAGGTAATGTCTGCTTAAGGGCCAATACTTCAGCTTGCTTCCATGGAACATGTACCCAAACACGCTGAAAGTGTGGCGGAATGGCTGGATTAGCATTTGGGTTCCCTTCTCTCCATTGTGGGGGAACTTCTCTCATGGGATATTGTCTCACCTTCTTTTTAACAGAGGAATCAGACTCAAACAATGACCGAGAAACACCCTCACTCCTGAACGACAATAATTTTGCAACTGCTTTCTTAACATCTGAACCCACAATTGCGCCTTTTCCAAACTCGAACCGTATATGACATAACTCAGGTGGATTGGGCTCCAAATCATTCTCCTCTAAATCCTCACTCAGGAAAGTACACATTTTCTCAAAAACTTATCTCTGTTTTGGTGCTTCCCACTGGTGGAAGACATCATAACAGACTCTAGCTCGTATCTCGTCGGTTCGGTAACCCATTTATGTGCCAAATAATTCAATGTTTCCTTCTCCCTAGAGTCAGGCAGTTGGCTACGCAACTGTTTACGCTCTGAGACAGGAGATACACCTGTTGCTCCAAAGAGAGGATATAGAAGGCTAGCAACAGTGCTAGTCATTCTCTGTCGAACAGAAGGAGAAGTCGATGAAAGGACCGGCGGAAGAGCAGAGTGAGGCAAGGCAGACGCAGAGGCAGTGTCAGGAGGAATACCAGGGGTGGTAGTCGATATAGTGGTCAAAGTTGTAGGAAGTAAAGGCAGAGCAGATGTCAAAGTCGGTGGCCCTTGAGGAGGCTGCACCGGAAGAGTAGGAGCCAACTGAAGAGCAGCTGGTGGTTGTGGAGGAGCAGGAGGCACAACAACCAAAGGTTGCGCGGCTAAAGGCTGCGGAGGAGCAGTAGCACTCTGTGCATAAGGGGGTGGCAAACTCAATAAATGCGACATTAGGGGGTCTTTTTCAATGTCCTTTGCTGCATCTTGCTGAAGAGGCGGCAAAACAGGGTAACATTTATCGATAACCATTTTACGTTGCCTGTGCAACTGCTCATTCATCTGTTCTTCTTCGTTAGCTTTAAACTGCATGGCAGCTTGCATTATCGAGATACCCTTTTCTCTTTTATTCTTTTTAGCTAATTTAATTTCTTTCTGTTTGGCTTCCTTTCGCCATAGGCGGAAAGAGTCAAACATCGCCGGCCGGGCCTTCTTCTTAAAAAGTTTAACTTCTAGATTATCTAGGATTTCCGTGTCAAAGCTACCATATTGGGGCCATTTTAAAACACCATCCTTTCTGGTGTATTTAATCCATACTTCATTATATGTGATGGGGCCTACTCCATGTTTCACATAAAGTTCATAAGTTGGAGTTCCAATCGGAGGAACCGGACACGAGTCCTCCAATCGGGAATCCCTATCACAACCAAGACAAAACAAATTTCCAAGTCTGCTAAGACCAGGCATCTTCGCTCTCTAGTCTAGCTTCAAACTTCAAGGGATTATCGATTACGATAGCCTCGTGAATACACGAGTCCCTCGGCTTTGGCACTTGCAAGTTCCAAATCAAAGATCCCAAGGGGATACCCAAAACTAAGAACCAACTAAGAACTGGGAGACGCTCCACTTATACTTAACTGAGGTATCGATGACTTCACCAGAAGACTCGTCTATCGTTTCGCTCTACCAAATCATCAAGGGTCCAAAACAGGGCGATAGTCAGGGCAGCAGTCCTTCATAGCCGTCGGGAAGCGGGGAACCTCGCAGCAAAGACTTTCGGACCAGGTCGACATGCAGGGGTCGATGAAGTGGCGGCCTTCCTCCAGAATTTTCACACGAAGCTCCTCACGAACCTCTGGCTTGGACCGGTACCACTGAAATCGCCCAACGTTGGGCGCCAACTGAAGTACTGGGTTTTTCAGAACCGGTAACCCAGCGGTGCCAGGGACAACACCCTAAGACTTCGGGTCCTTCCTGTTTCAGACTACAGAAACACAGAGTCTTCCATGTGAAGTCAAGGATCGGATTTATTGGCTGCAACCAAGTAACAGGTATCCTAGAAGTACAACACGGTGTATATTCTCAGGAGACTGCTCAAACTTACAAAGTCAGTCTTCTCTTTTATACAAAATATTACGCTTTAGGCAAACATTCTTAAGTTTACAGTTGACCATTCACATATTTTCACTACAAAGAAAAAGCAGAGTCATGATGACAAGCCCATATTTCAGTTTGTCCAGCCCACAATAAATTACCCGGCAAGGCCCAGTATTTCCATCAGATATCGACAGGCCTCCAATAAAAACGGGCACCTCCTCCTTGTAAAGCATGTCATAAAGTAGGAAGCAGGGACAGGTGTGTGCAAGATTAGGCGTGGTTTGTGTGCGATGAAAGGCTTATGGCATGTTGTGCCTTGATACTATCTCGTTCGGCCACTGGGAGAGGAACTGACCGAACAGGTTTGGCCTGGGGCAGTGGAGTCAGCTTGCCCAGGTCACAGAGAAGTCAGGAAAGGTGTACGTGTCCTTCAAGACCGTGTTTGGCTTTAATCATTGGCCTATGTGAGGGCAACTCACAAAATGGCTGCCGTACACAAAATGGAACCCGAGGGTTCAGGACGAAAACTACCATTTCAAGGTGAAATCGTCACTCGAATATGACGAAGATGCTTGTGCATAGTGTACTAACCATTCTCGGTCTTCTGATATCAGAATCGTCATGGTACGATGATGTTTATAACACGGGTCCAGAATTTTCAGTACTACAGGTGAGCCACTCACACCTCTTAAAACAGCCTTAAATCTCTGGAGTGGTTGAATATCTCATGCTTAACTTGTACTTGAGATCTTTTGATCAGGAGTACCACTCACACCAAATATGGGAAAACCTTTGACATCTGGAATGGGGGACCCTTCTGGTATGTTAATGTATATGTTATACACACATTTGCCCATGCTAATTCCTTGATGTCATGTATATGTATATTGCACATGCTAATTTCTTGATGTCATGTTTATTGTTATTATTAATGGAGCAAGGAAGGCTGTGTCTGGATCCGCTCTGTCCATGGGTATTTCAACTAGAATAAACATATTTACTTTTACACTGCGTGGATCATCTTTGCAATTTAGCGATTAGTGGTGTTGAAACACCAAAGAACCCACGTTTTGGAGGAAACACGTATTTTGGATATCGTGGATGGAGTAGGATTTGGACAAGCAAAAGAGAGATTTTATATTTAATGAATGGAACCGGATTTCAGCAACGTGCAGTTGCAGCATTCATGTACAATAGGCAAGAAAGTGTTTACCATTTGGGTGGCAAGCAGGTGTTCCGAAAAATTGCTTACCAGTACAAAGATCAGGTACCTGCATCTTTGAAGCGACACCAATGCTCTTCTCTTCCATTCTCTGGAACGCCTGCTGGTGAAGAGCCAGTCATTGGATTTCCTACAGTCAATTAAGTGTGACGTACCAACATGTGGAACATCTGCAGGTGGAGCGCTGCGCTGATTGTCTACGTGACTTGAGGGATGTAAGCATTGTGGAAGGCTTATAGATGATGCAAAGTCACAATGCGAGGTCCCGCAACGTGCGATGTGCCACTATCTTGCTTTACCTTTTGGCAAGCAGAGGATTTGTTCTGAAAACGGCGTAGTTACCTCAAAAGTGGCTGCTTTTTTAACACTGTTGGAACTTGATCATTCCAGAGCGAGGTGAAGTACTGTCCCGGATTTGTATGTTTTGGGGGTATATTTTTGATATTTTGGTGGCCTTCAAGTAATTAAAGGTCCTAAGGTGAACATTTGGCACCTCTTGGGTGAAGCAACACTTATTCAGTGCTTTGCAAGAATTTATTGCAAGTTCAGTGAACTAATCCCATTTCTGGATGAAGAAGGGATGCTGTAACTTTTTGGGTTGATTTCAAACATCACAATGGCTATGGAAAGTTTTTCACTTCAACCCCCACAAGCATTTTGGCCAATGGGTGGGAGCCCTTATATGAAATGGGTGGAGTAGAAAGCTTACTTCCTGATGGTTCTCAACTATTGGTCTCTAAGCAGCTTATCACCAATTATAGTTGAGTGAAGAGAGTAAACAATGAGAAGCTTTTCCCACCCCATAGGGTGTTTCACATACAAAAGTAAGCCCTTCAGTTTAGCTTCCACTGCTGCCATTTTTTAAAGGCTCATGTTCCAACTTTTTGGCAAACCAAAGAATGTCAGTTGCTTCCAAGACAATATTTTAGTGTTTGGAAAGGACATACTTGAAAATTACAACATTTTAGCAGAAGCTTTGGGTATTTTGAGAGGAAGTGGTTTGACTGTTGAGCATTCCAATTGCATGTTTGCATTGCAGTCTGTGGCCTACCTTGGTGTTACCGCCAAGCCATCGATGGTTGAGGCCATCGGAAATTCTCCACACCCAATTAGTAAGGATGAAGTAAGATCATTCCTGGGGATAGTGGAATTCTATGCTGAATTTGTAAGGGGATTTTCTAATGGAACTTTCAACATAAGACAATTGTTGAAGAATAAAGTAACATTTCTTCAGGCAGATGCTTGCAAACTAGAATATGAAGATATGAAACAGTCCATTAAGGAAGCCTCCATTTTGAGAAGCTTCGACCCTGATTTGGAGAATGTTGTAACGGTTGATGCCAGTAATAAAGGGTTGGGAGGTGTACTCTCACAGAAGAATTTGGAAGGAAATGAAAATATTATTGTGTATATTTCTCATGCAGGAGAGAAATTCTTGGTAATAAAAAAGAGCCCCTTGCTTATGCCTGGGCTTTGGAGCATTTTCAATCTTTTATTTGGGGTAGATATAGCAAAGTTCACTCTGATCACAAACCTTAGTAAAGCTTTTGACTACTGAGGGCCTATTTAAAGCATCAGCCAGAAAAGCAAGTATGTCTATGAGGCTTTAGGATTTCATCTATGCAGCTGAATACTTGCCAGGAAAGAAAAATTTATTGACTGACTTCCTATCGCGTATGCCTACTGAAATGCAGAAGTGTACGGAAAGTGATTAGGATTACTTTCAAATTGCATTAGTCCATGACGAAGGTATAGCACTGTTTAATGAAGAGGAGTGGAAGAAGCAATGTTCCTTGGATAACATTTCACTGCAACTCATGATATATGTGGAACATGGTTGACCCAAAAAGCATTTGGTTAAAAAATAATTGAAGGCTTTTTGGTAAATAAGAAGTGAGTTGTCTGTGATAAAAGGGAATGTGTACAGAGGAAAAAAAGTTATTCCTCCCACTTCTTTATGAACCAGAATTGTTAAAGTGTGTCATGAAGGTCATGGAGGCATTGGGAAAACCAAGCAAATGATTAAATAGATGGAACTGTTGGCCTGGTGTCGACATGTGTGCTCAGCGAATGGTAATGAGTTATGTGTGGTGTGTGAACTCAGATAAATCTCTGATGTCTTTGCGGTGATCCTATCATTCCTAAAAAACCTTGGCACACAGTGGATATAGACATAATGCATCCCATTGGTTCTCCTATTGCTAGTGCATTATTGCACTAATTGATGTGTTTTCAAGATTGCCTGTGATCAAGGTGATGGAAAAGGTAGATTCGGAGGAAGTACTTCAATTTATTGATGTCTTTTTTATGGATGAAGGATTGCCAATGATAATTAGCGAAAATGGGGTACAGTTTTTGTCTAAATTGGCTAAAGAGTATTTTGGTAAAGTAAAAGTCAGGCATAGGACCACGTCTTTGTACAATCCCAGTGGCAATGGCATGATTGAGAGATTTAACAGGGTACTGAAGAATGCCATTCAAATTGCTACAAAGAATGGAGGTTATTGGGAAGACTGCAGCTGTACAGACAACCACCCAAAAGGCATTGGAAGTTTCTCCTTTTGAGGTTTTGAGAGGAAGGGGAGCTAGGAACAAGTGTAACCCCAAATGATTGTTGCAGGCTCCGCACACTGCCATGTTGGTGGATGAGGTAAGGAAAACCATTTTGGGCAAACATCAGAAGTATAAGGAGATATTTGATCTCAAAAGAGGATCAGGGAATGTTGTGATTAAGGAAGGTATGTGGGTCAAAGTTAAAAAAGCCCTGAAAGGTAAGGAAAGGTGAAAATCAGTTCTCTGAACCATTAAAGGTTATTAAGGTTTTATGGAATGCTGTGTTAAGAGGGCGATGGGAAGGTGTGGAACCTCAGGAGAATTGCAATTTTAAGAGGTGATCGTATCCTACCTGAGTGGTCTGGAGGAGGCATTAAGGCAAGATTTGAGTTGAAAGAAAAACTGGTCAGGGGAAAAAGATGATGCCAGGTTGCGTCACAGGAATACCAATAAGGAGGAAGGTGAACACCTTGGGTCGCAAAGTGACTGCAGAGAGGAATATTTTGATGTGCAGTTGGACAAAGCTTCAGTTGTTGAGGAAAAAGGGCAGTTGTGTGAAGGTGAAGTTGTACCTAATGATGTTGATGAGAGGAGTGGTGGCAGAGAGTTAGAAGGTTCAGGTGGCAATAACAGAGCTCGGGTCAAACCCAAGTGGCTGAGTTTGTGAATGAGTAGATTGGTATATATTATTATTATTATATCAAATAGCTGGTTGACCTCTGTCATCTTTTATCTGTCCTGGGGTTCAAGGAGGCTTGGGCCACCCAGGTCCCTCCAACAAAGCAAGATCTGAAGAGAGCATACTGGGACTGGGTGCAGACACAGGAGCTCACGCACCCCAAGATGGGGAAACTGACTGAGGGGTTCTTTGACCATGAAATCACCTGTGTCTTGGAACCATATCTTGATTTTATCCAGGTCCCGCGAGATAGGACTCTGCACATCAAACTGAGACTTGGGACCCTCCCTGTTAATAGTGTGACGGCACTCTGGAAGGGGCCAAACCTGCCATCGGCCCCTTGTCCAGGTTGCGGTTACCATAACGAGTCTACTGCCCATCTCCTTTTTGCCTGCCCGGCATATAGAAGGAGTATATATATAGGGGGTTTACCCAAACGTAGTCACTGGGACCTGGGTTATCGAAGTACTGAGAGGGAGGGGTCCCAGTGTAAGAGCAACGATAAATATACAGTTTCTCACAAAAATGTACAGAAGCAACGAATGAATCCACATTGTTTTAATTCACAATGAGGATGAATATAGCAAATATAGTATCAAATAATTACAAAAAGTATAATAGGTTGTACAGTGCCCCAGGGGGAGGAGGAAGTGATTAAGTGAGGATAGTGTGGTACGGGAATTGTGACAGTAAAATCAACCTAGTAACAAAAATGCATTTGTATAGTGATTCAAATACAAACAACATAGGACCAACGGTTCAATGTAACAATATATACACATGTCATACTCCAAATGTGCAAATAATGTCGAAATATAGATATGGAGTTGACAGAATTAGGACAGTTGTCGACGTTTCGACCCACAGTATGTCGCAGGGATTAGTGGAGCCCTTGCAGCGGGGTCTTCATCAGGACAGGGAACTGGACAGGCAACCTAGTAGATATGTGTAAAGGTGCATAGTTTTATTACTAGCTCAAATGGTCGTAGGACATAACATATTAAATATATGAGATATAGCACACGTCAACAAAGAGCATACCGTTATAGTTATGGCTCTTTCTGTGGGGGGCTTGCGTCACCGTGGATCTTTTTCCTTACTAAGGGGTGGAAAAAGAAGTTGTTAAAAGTTAAGAATTAAATGGTGGGGACCCAAAGGTCTGAGAGCAGCGGAATAATCATGCTGTTATTCCGTGGGGAGGCGTGGTATGGACTCCCGGTCATCTTATACATAAGGATTATTGACTTACTTTGTGAATTCGAAGTGAGCGGTGGAGGTCGAGACCGGCCCCGGGACGGTGGATCTAACAGTGTCTGTAATCAAGGCATTAATGATGAGTTAGAATTACAAAATAAAGTCCTGTGTGGGTGGTGACTCGGCATCAAGGACGTGTTTAACAAGGCTTACCCACGTCGTACGTTAGGTCAGCAAAAGTCCGAGGGTGTCTGATTTAAAGGTGATCTCTCCGTGAAATCTAGAAGGCAACACGGTAAAGATCGTAAGTTGAAAATCACACTGGGGATCAGGATCGTACGAGTTACGATAACAGGGCGGAGGTACTCACTGAACGCCGACTTGATCAGGCATGTAGTCCCGCTCGCGTCAGTGGTGGTGCGGTGAGCTTCCTGGTTGGGTAAGTAACCATGGAAGCGACACCACGTGACTGTGAGTCATGGTATAGACATTGAAAAAAGACTGGCAACATCAGCGTGTAATGCGGTTATCATGGTATAGCGGTTAATAGTTAAATTTGAGTGATCTAAAAATACTGAAATGATCATTAACATAATGAAATGTTGATTAACCAGAAAAACACAGATAAAAGGATTAGGCGCAGAAGTACCTATCACAAATTAGTACGACCATTACAGGATATAACAACCAGTCTAATAGGAGCATAGATCAGGACGTAAATATGTATGACCATTAATAGCTGATATGGCGTACCTCTCGCATAAGGGTATAGGCCAGTTCAGGTTGGAGTCAATTCAGTTTTAAGCTACCACCCAAGAGTAGTAAGTAACATAGGAACATAAAAGGATTAGGCCCAGAAGTACCTATCACAAATAAGTACGACCATTACAGGATATAACAACCAGTCTAATAGGAGCACAATTCTAGACGTAAATGTGTATGACCATTTATTGCTGTTATGGCGTACCTCTCGCAAAAGGGTATAGGCCAGTTCAGGTTGGAGTCAATTCAGGTTAAAGCTACCACCCAAGAGTAGTAAGTTACATAGGAGCATTTAGGGTAGTATTGCTAACTGGGAGAAAGAGCTGTCGTATTCATTAAGACCATTCTGGATAGAGTCAAAAAGGAGCATCCACTTTATTTCACGTATGTTCAAAATACTAGCAATGTTCCCACCTCGTGGTCCCAATACTGCCTTTTCTAGTACCACCCAACAAAGACTTTCTGGGGGGTGTGCAGAGAGTTTGAAATGGTCTACAAGTGGGGCACACTGGACCTCACATCTGATCCGACTCATATGTTGAAGAATTCTTACTTTGGCCTTTTGTTGGGTTTGGCCAATGTAGATCAATTTACATGGACATACTATCGCATAGATGATGTTGGATGTATTACAATTGCTGTGGGATTTGAGTTTGATTCTATGTTGGAAATGTACAAATTCCTTTGTTGGTATGGTGGTATCGCAAGCCTTTGCACTGGCCACACCTAAAGTGGCCCACAACCGGTGGGAGATTCCATAGTGAGGTGATGGTAGGGTCGTCCGGACTGGGTAGAAAGGACCGCACCACATAGTCTTTTACACTTTTGGCTCTTTTAAATGCATGTAATGGTGTACCCATTTGGTGGACATCATCGGATATCAATTGCCAATGTTGATTTACAATGCGTTTGATCTGATTGCTTTTGGTAGAAAACGTTGTTACACATACAATCCTGTCTTTGTGTTCATCTGCCTTGTCTTTAGGAGTGAGTAGTTTGTCTCTTGGATAAAACCAGGCATGTTTCCTCGATTTCTTGACCAGCCGTCTCGGATAGCCCCGCTCTTGAAGACGATTGGAAAGATCCTCAGATTCCTTGAAATAGTGATCTTTGTTGGAACAGTTCCTCCGGATGCGGAGGAACTGCCCAAATGGCAGATTATCACGAAGTGCACGTGGATGATGGCTGTTGTACTGTAACAGCGAATTCCTCTCTGCCGGTTTGCGATAGAGTTTGGTGAATAGGATTCCAGATTCCTCGTAGATGGTAATGTCCAAAAAATTTATAGTTTTATTGTCTGATTGGCTCGTGAATTTAAGATGAGGTGATTGTTGATTCAACCATGTGAAAAACGAAGAAAGTCCCTCCATATCGCCATTCCAGATTAACAGGATGTTGTCTATATATCGCATCCAGAGACTGAATTGGTCTCTGAATGGATTGGAATTGTTCAGTACAGTATCGTCTTCAAAAGCCGCCATATACAGAATCGCCACGTCTGGGGCAAAGGGAGCCCCCATCGCTACACCTGAGATCTGAAGATAGAATTGATTTTTGAATATAAAAAAGTTTTTTGTCATAGGTATCGTCAGAAGAGCTACAATGAATTCAGTTGGAACTTGTACCGGGGCAGGTCGTTGGTTCAAACATCTGGTTATCACGGTTAGAGCTTCTTGTTGAGGGATGCAGGTGTAGAGCGATACCACATCGCATGTAGCTAATACTTGATGCTGTGGATCAAAGGGTCGATTCTCGACAATAGTTATTGTATGCATGGTGTCACGCAAGTATGATTGTGTAGACTCAGCAAGAGGTTTGATGAAGAAGTCGATGTACTTTCCAAGTGGTTCCAGTATTGACCCGCAGCCCGAGACTATTGGGTTTCCGGGGGGGTTCATCATGCTTTTGTGTATTTTGGGTATGGTGTAAATGGTTGCCAGTCGTGGATGTTTTTGATTGAGATATAAAAACTCATTTTCAGACAGAAAACCCTGGTCCAAGCCAGCTTGCGTCAACTGCTGAATCTCGATGGCGATGGCTTTTGATGGATCCGATCTCAGTAGTTGGTAGCTGGCCCCATCATTCAATTGGCGGAGGATTTCAGATTCAAAGTCAGACATGTCTTGGATCACTATTGCGCCGCCTTTATCCGCTGGCTTAATCACAACATCATTGTTGCGGGCAAGTGACTGCAAAGCCAACTTTTCAGTTTTGCTGATGTTATACTTGGTAAATGATTTTGCACCTAGAATTTGTTGTACATCTCTCCAAACCACGGCCTCATAGGCCAGTATTTTGTGTGACATGGCACTGGCGTGTGGTACGAAGGTGGAAGGTGTTCGTAATCCCATGAGCGAAGGGTTAGACTGTGCTCCAGAGTTGCGGAAAAAATATTTCAGCCGTATTTTTTGAAAGAACTTGAAGAGTTCAGTTCGTATTGTGAAATTGTCAGGTCTGTTGGTCGGGACATATGATAACCCTCTGCTTAGAACTTTGATTTCATCCTCATTCAAGTTGTGTTGGGATATGTTGATTAAGGGACTTGGGGTCTCGGGAGGGTCTACCACCGGTAGGTTTTGTTGCGGGTTGTCCTCTCCCCATGCTGTTCCGGTTGGAAGTGCACTTGCTTCGGGGCCTGGCCTCGTCCTCCATCCCAATTGTTCGTGTTCTGTTGGGGGCCGCGTTGTTGGCCACCTCGCCAGTTGGTGCCTCTGCCACGCGGTGGGCGCCATGGTGCTTGACGTTGTCCTAAAAAAGGATTATATTGATGTTGTTGGTAGCCGTAGTCTTGATAACTTTGAAAGTGGCTAGGGCCCGCTTGATCCTGCTCTCCCTCTAAACTGTATGAGGAGTCAGAGAAGGTCTGATTGTTGTGTCTTCCTCTGTAGGATCCACGTCCTCTGTTCGTGAAGCGCCCTTGATTATCCTGACGAAAGTAATCTTCGTTTAAATAGGGATATGAGTTTTTTCTTGTCGTAAAGACGTATGTCTCTGGCCAGTTTCTCCAATTTACGATTTTGTGTGGTCAAATCGAAGTCTTTAAGGGTTGCTTCAAGATTGGTTAGGGTCTCCTTAGCACTTGCAAAGTTAGCATCAGCCGCTATTTCTGCCTTGAGAGTTTTGATTTCTGCAGCGATCAGCTGGACCTGTTCAACAGCAGTTTCCACGCCAAGAACCATCCAATGGCGAGAACAATTGTTAGCAACGTGGCTGAATCCCTCTTTGAACTTTGGTACTTCTATAAAAATGGCAGGTTCTATTTTGATTTGTAAACCCACAGGGATGATGTTTTCTTTTAAGTATCTTGTCAGAAGATGACCATGCCACCTGGTGCGGACCAGCTTCTTCTCCAAACGCTCAAGACGTGATATCTTATCTTTCAAAGTAAAGTCTATAGTCGGGATGTTGGTAGAAAAGAAGAGATTATCTGGGTTTTCCAAGAGTCTATCGATATAGTCCTCCGAGTATGAAAGAAGTTCTCTCTCCACCATAGTGTGCTAGAAATGAAAAAATGAATTTGCGGGAAGAAAAAACCTCGCAGACCAGCGTCTGCTCGAAGTAGTATATATATAGGGGGTTTACCCAAACGTAGTCACTGGGACCTGGGTTATCTAAGTACTGAGAGGGAGGGGTCCCAGTGTAAGAGCAACGATAAATATACAGTTTCTCACAAAAATTTACAGAAGCAATGAATGAATCCACATTTTTTTAATTCACAATGAGGATGAATATAGCAAATATAGTATCAAATAATTACAAAAAGTATAATAGGTTGTACAGTGCCCCAGGGGGAGGAGGAAGTGATTAAGTGAGGATAGTGTGGTACGGGAATTGTGACAGTAAAATCAACCTAGTATCAAACATAACAGCAATAAATGGTCATACACATTTACGTCTAGAATTGTGCTCCTATTAGACTGGTTGTTATATCCTGTAATGGTCGTACTTGTTTGTGATAGGTACTTCTGGGCCTACTCCTTTTATGTTCCTATGTTACTTACTACTCTTGGGTGGTAGCTTAAAACTGAATTGACTCCAACCTGAACTGGCCTTTACCCATATGCGAGAGGTACGCCATATCAGCTATTAACCGCATGCGTGCGGTAGGATTTCCGCCCGTACGCTGGGTTTTACGGATTCGCACTTTACATGA
The DNA here is from genome assembly GCF_964261635.1 of Lissotriton helveticus. Taxonomy (NCBI): domain Eukaryota; kingdom Metazoa; phylum Chordata; class Amphibia; order Caudata; family Salamandridae; genus Lissotriton; species Lissotriton helveticus. Next base: position 1,292,850,131 of record NC_136057.1, on the reverse strand, counting down.
CGAGCTGGGCTCGTCATGAGCGTGCGAGGAGGCTACCTCATGACGAGCCCAGCTCGTCATCAGCGTCGAAGGGGTTAATGGTCATACATATTTACGTCCTGATCTATGCTCCTATTAGGACTGGTTGTTATATCCTGTAATGGTCGTACTAATTCGTGATAGGTACTTCTGCGCCTAATCCTTTTATCTGTGTTTTTCTGATTAATCAACATTTCATTATGTTAATGATCATTTCAGTATTTTTAGATCACTCAAATTTAACTATTAACCGCTATACCATGATAACCGCATTACACGCTGATGTTGCCAGTCTTTTTTCAATGTCTATACCATGACTCACAGTCACGTGGTGTCGCTTCCATGGTTACTTACCCAACCAGGAAGTTCGCCGCGCCACCACTGACGCGAGCGGGACTACATGCCTGATCAAGTTGGCGTTCGGTGAGTACCTCCGCCCTGTTATCGTAACTCGTACGATCCTGATCCCCAGTGTGATTTTCAACTTACGATCTTTACCGTGTTGCCTTCTAGATTTCACGGAGAGATCACCTTTAAATCAGACACCCTCGGACTTTTGCTGACCTAACGTACGACGTGGGTAAGCCTTGTTAAACACGTCCTTGATGCCGAGTCACCACCCCCACAGGACTTTATTTTGTAATTCTAACTCACCATTAATGCCTTGATTACAGACACTATTAGATCCACCGTCCCGGGGCCGGTCTCGACCTCCACCGCTCTCTTCGAATTCACAAAGTAAGTCAATAATCCTTATGTATAAGATGACCGGGAGTACATACCACGCCTCCCCACGGAATAACAGCATGATTATTCCGCTGCTCTCAGACCTTTAGGTCCCCACCATTTAATTCTTAACTTTTAACAACTTCTTTTTCCACCCCTTAGTAAGGAAAAAGATCCACGGTGACGCAAGCCCCCCACAGAAAGAGCCATAACTATAACGGTATGCTCTTTGTTGACGTGTGCTATATCTCATATATTTAATATGTTATGTCCTACGACCATTTGAGCTAGTAATAAAACTATGCACCTTTACACATATCTACTAGGTTGCCTGCCCAGTTCCCTGTCCTGATGAAGACCCCGCTGCAAGGGCTCCACTAATCCCTGCGACATACTGTGGGTCGAAACGTCGACAACTGTCCTAATTCTGTCAACTCCATATCTATATTTTGACATTATTTGCACATTTGGAGTATGACATGTGTATATATTGTTACATTGAACCGTTGGTCCTATGTTGTTTGTATTTGAATCACTATACAAATGCATTTTTGATACTAGGTTGATTTTACTGTCACAATTCCCGTACCACACTATCCTCACTTAATCACTTCCTCCTCTCCCTGGGGCACTGTACAACCTATTATACTTTTTGTAATTATTTGATACTATATTTGCTATATTCATCCTCATTGTGAATTAAAACAATGTGGATTCATTCGTTGCTTCTGTAAATTTTTGTGAGAAACTGTATATTTATCGCTGCTCTTACACTGGGACCCCTCCCTCTCAGTACGGCATATAGAAGGGCCAGAGCCAAATGGCTTAAACCAGTGTGCAAAATGTTGGGTCCTACGACCGACCACGCAGCCCTCCGCATTTTAAGAACCGAGACCTAATCATTACTGATGATTTGCGGAGTGGCCAAGTTCCTGGGCATAGCCTGGTTGATACGGAGAAAGATGGTAGAAAAGATGTGCTAGCCCAGATAACCCAAAGGCTTTTCAATTGGGATCTCTCTGACATGTAAGACCCCCTGATCAAACATCTAGTGCACACTAAGCGTATGGTTCTTAAGTGAAACTATGGGCTACTTCCCCCTCACTTTCCCTTCATCCTTCTTATCTAGCATACCCTTGAATGAAGTGTTTTTATCTTATGGATGTCTGGATATTTTCCCTTTTTTAAATACTTGTTTTTAACGATGTCAGCCTAGCTGTTACATTTTTTTATGATCAATATGTGTTTATTTATGGGTATTTCTATGCTGTACATATTCCCTCTTTTAGCATGGTACTGTTTTTTATTCTGTAAATGCTTTGATGATATCTTTTATATCGAATAAAGCTAATAATAATTAATAGTATATATTATATAGTTTTGTTTTCTTTATTTGCATTATACATTTTTATTAAATGGGGAAATATGTGTTACGTTAATATATACGTAATGAACTTGTTTGAACCTGCTCATTCCTTGATGTCATGTATATTGCACGTGCTCATTTCTGATGTCTTGTATATTGTTATTATTTGTATGGAGGTGGTTGCAGATGTGTGTCTCTGCTGTGTTCTAGATCCTTTTTGACTTAGAACCAGCAAATGTGAGGCAATGGAGCAAGGAAGGCTGTGCCGCGGATCCCCTCTGTCCATGGTTTTTTCAACAAGAATAAACTTGTTTCCTTTTACATTGCGTGGATCATCTTTACACCTTCCCATTTTGAGTGGGGACAGCGTGAGTTCCCTTTTCCTTGTAACATCTGAACCATATCACAGCATTGTCACTTGACGTCACATCTTGATAATCGTTAGGCAAGAGTTTGACTAAGAAAGTTGTTATAATATGAAGAAAAAATTTAGCATTGATTTGAGGAGAGATGAAATGAACAAAGTGAAGCGTTGGGATAACCTAGAATTACAAGGTGACAATGCAGGAATCAATCTCTGTGGACGAAAATGTCTTCCTCATTTCATTCACTGCATTTATGGGACAGGTTCCTGATTAGTTGCTAAGGCCAATGTGACAATAGTTGACAATTTTAGAATGTCTTCGTCATTTCTAAGACTATGTCTAACTTTTCCAAGAACTAGCACAGTTACAAAAATATGGCTAAACTGTGCGTAGTTTGTTATTTAAAATGCTGAAGCTGTTTTCAGAGGCAGCAAGCCTCCGTAAATGATAGTTGCCTTGGAGTAGGCACTCTCAAAAACTCAGGTCAGAGTTGTCAGCTTCGACCAGAAAGTAGTTATCTTTGTGACCAATAGGTAAGAACGGTCCAGTTACCGAATTATTTTTTTTAATTTGTTTTATTTTACATTTCACAGTCTTTATAGTGTAACATATTGTATCATTTTACATATATATATATATATATCAGTCCACTTCCTCCATTTACGCTGGGACCTTTCAACCGCGGTGCAATCCAGGGGCGGAGGTCGCCCTGTCAATATCGTTTGCCACCAAACACAGCGTCCGCTGTGTGTATGCAACTCCACTCCAATCAATTCAATCCAAATAATTACCATTTAGACAGCGCATTTTGCTGATGAAAAATTTATTCCATATTCAGTTCCAGTATGTAGTACACGGCTAGTGTAGACCAACCCAACGCGTTTCGGCGATACCTCTCGCCTTGCTCACGGGTAACTCGTGTGTTACAGACAACTGATTAAATAAAGTTAAACCAAAGTGCATGCGTGGTCAGAAACGATCATGAACATAGAAAAAGGACACAGTTAGATTCCTGTGGTGGCCATCTTTGCATGGTGATTGTAAATGACAACCCTTTCGTTTTAAATAACACAATGCTTCTTGTGGACATTTATACTTCATATAATGAAAACCGCATCAGGTTTACCTGCCCAGTGGCTAATTATACACAGTATTTACATATGTACATATGATCGGTTTTTTTGCATCAATAAATGAAATCAAAAAGCGGACCTTAAATTATAATTTCCTTCTTAACACTATGTGAACCCAAGAAGCTCTTTAGTTTCAGCTATGCAGGGTTTTTCATGTACCATGCAACAGTCAATGGTGCATTACTTGCGCAATGAAATAAATTAATAATAATAATAATGTTATATATGCATGACTCGAAATTCAGGCCCAGTGGCCGATATAAGACTGCTATTTTCACCCAGTATATGGGTATCGTACTCGTAAAGCCTAGGTGAAATATACTTCTATACCCCAAGGTCTCCCAAAATAAAATGCAAACGTTAAATAAGCAAAAGCCAAGTGGCCAAATTTCACTCAGTTCATATAGGATGTATTTGCTTCTTTTAAGCCATGTGGGGTTAAGGATACTGCTACGCTCATCTTTCTCATCTCATCTTCTCAAGTGATAAACCATATATTCTCTCCTGGTGACAAGTCATCTGAAACCTGCAATATGGACAAAATACAGCCTGTCAGCTCATGCATATTGAATACCTTCAATCAATTACCATCGTATTCTAAACTATGTTCAAATAAGATCAGTTACAAGACCTCAGTGATACCAGTGTGATTAAAAGATTAAAATCATTACAGGATTTAGGACACACAATATTGTTCATCTAGTAAACTAAAGTCAGTACTCAGAATTTGCAGAGAAAAGAGGTTAGAAACCCCCTTTGTCCTTGGTAATTTACTCGCCCAGGTGCCATACCATCTCCTCCTCGGAGTTCAGACCTCCCGGGATTAGACAGTCTAGGTCAACAATATATCTGTTCTCAAGCTGTCGTAGCTTGCGGATCTTGTCACCACCTCTTTTCATTGGTGGCAATTTGTCTATTACAAAGAATTTCAGAAGATTGCGGTTCCCTCCATGCAGCTCTTCAAAATGTCGAGCGACAGGAGAGTTTTGTTCCTTATTTTGGATTGCCCTCATGTGTTGTAGGATGCGGGTCTTGGCTGGGAACATAGTACTGCCTACGTATTTTTTGTGACAAGGACATGTTAGTACGTAGACACAGTATTCTGACAAGCAGGTGAGATGTTTTTCGATAGTTCTTTCTTTGTCCTCAACTGGGAAGTATACTTTCTTGACATTAGAACTATATTTGCATGCCTTGCAGTTCATGCAAGTATAGAAGCCCTGAATTTTAGACGAGCTTGGTTTAATCATGCTCACCTCATTACGGCTTACTTTGCTTCTTAAAGTGTCTGCTCTACGATAGGTACTGCTTGGCCTTTCCTGGAGGATATCATTGAGGGTAGGTTCAGTTTTTAGTACATTCCAGTGTTTCTGTAAGCTTTTTTGAATCTTCCATGATTTTGAGTGAAAAGTGGAAATGAATCTTATTGGCTCAGTTTCCTCCTTCTTTTTATCTTTTACTGGATTCAGAAGGGACAGGTGGCTGACCTTGCTAGCTTTCTCCAAGGCACAATTTACAACTTCCTGTTTGTATCCTCTTTCTGTGAAGCGATTTTTCATGCATTCTGCTTCTTTAAAGAAGTCGGAGTCTCTGCTACAATTCCTCCGGGCCCGGAGGAATTCCCCGTAAGGAATGCTTTTAATCAGCGTTTTGGGGTGGCTGCTTTCTGCATGGAGCAGGGTGTTACCTGCGGTCTTTTTACGAAACAATTTCATCACAAGTTTATCTGCTGCTGCCTCCACAGACAAATCAAGGAAGACTGCGCCTTTATCACTGATGTTACCCTCTAGTACCAGGTTCATTTCGTTCCTATTTAGTTCTTTGATAAATAGCTCTGCACTGCTTTGTGGACCTTCCCAAATGATAAATAGGTCATCTATGTACCGCAGCCATACTCTCACATGGCTGCGATACAGATGATTGGTCCTGGCTACCTGCTGCTCCCAGCTCGCCATGAATAGATTAGCGAAGCTGGGAGCAAAACAAGTCCCCATCGCCGTGCCCTGACATTGACGATAGTACACATCATTGAACACAAAATAATTGTGCTCAAGACAGAACTCCATCATCGTGATGATCATGTTAGTATGTTCAAGATAGGAGATGGATCTCCTCTTCAGGAACCTACGACAAGCCTCAATACCATTGCAATGTCTGATTGATGTGTAGAGACTACACACGTCAAGTGTGATGAATAAATAGTTCTCCTTCCAGACACAGTCTTTCATCTTGTTAATGAAATCCCTGCTATCTTTAAGGTAGGATGGGGTGTCTTCCACAAAGGGGCGTAGGAAATGGTCAATATATCTGGATGTGTTTTCCAGCAGGGATCCAATTGAAGAAACAATTGGTCTTCCTGGAGGGTTGACACAATCCTTGTGGAGTTTTGGCAACAGGTATAAGACTGCTACTGTTGGGTTGCGGTTAAGAAGGAATGAGTATTCGTTCCATTCAATCAGACCTTGGTCTTTCCAAACTTTCAACATTTCAAAATACCTTACATTTGTTTCTTCAATCTTTTGCATAGATGAAACCTCATAACAGTCAATACAGTTCAATTGTCTCATACCCTCAGCGATGTATGCTGTGGCATCCATCACTACCACGTTCCCCCCTTTGTCCGATTGTCTTATCACTATTGATGAATCCTCGCGAAGTGTTTTTATGGCAGACCTTTCACATTTGGTCAGATTGTCTTCCGACCAATGTTTATGTTTTGCCATGTGCTTTAAGTCATTAATCATCAGAGATTCAAATGTATCAATACCACATGTAGGTAACGAGGGGTTGAAAGAGGATTTCTGCTTGAACAAGTTAGGACAGTTTAAGTTTGTATCAAAACCCAAAGTTTTGGCATCAATTGGTTCATTCATAGGAGTACCCCCTTCTAAACTTTTCAAGGTAATCAAAGCTTCTATATCAATTATACTTTCTTTAGCAGGTTTTATGCTAGATGGTACCACATTGGTATTCTTTACTTTTAATTTATTCCATTTATGGAGTCTTAGCTTCCTTGTAAATTTAAAAAGGTCTCTACGTTCTTGTGAGTAACAAAAGTTAGTAGTAGGACAGAAAGAAAGACCAAATTGGAGTACCTCATATTCACCCTTGGATAAGGTGCGGGACGACAGGTTTATCACATTCTGTAAATTCATTTTCCTCTTCTTTTCTGGCCCCGTGTTTCCACTCCCATGGGGGCTGTGTTTCCTTTTGCCGCTTCCTCCACGCCTATCTTTTGGTTGGGCTTGTTGTCGCTTTTTCCTTGATTTCCTCTGCCTCTGCCTCTTCCTCTGAATCCTTGGGCCCTTCCTCGGCCCCGATCTATTTGCCAGTTCTGTTGTTGTAGGTTCTGGTTCATACGTTTGAATTCCATCCAAAAATTTGTCGACTTGGTTGTATCTTTTGCTAAATTTTCTGTCGAACCTGAGGCCTGTTCCTCTACAGACACATCACTCTCTACCACTTCTTCACCAGACTCACCCCCCGTCTGGGTTTTGTCAATATTCGCTTGTATTCCTTTGCGCACCATGTGGTCATATTTCTTGCTGAACGTAAATACTCTTCCAGAGTTATAATCAATTTGATCTCTTACGAACTTTCGTTCTTTTTTAGCGATTATTTCATCTTCGTGTTTGCCAATTCTTTTGTTAATTTCTTCCATCCTTTTGGTCATATTTTCTGGTGTCTCCTCCTTGGAGATTTCTTCTCTGAGCTCTGCTATCTTCTTAAGTAATATAAGTCTATCCTTCCACGCATGTTTTATTAGGATGGATAGCATTCTATTCGAACAATCCATTAGATTTTCCGCCCATTCCTCTGCAAGTTCCATGTCTGGTTCCTCATATGATGGTGCTATCAAAATTCTCAACCCTCTAGGGATTCTTTTTTCTTCTTGGTATTTTTCCAGGGTTATAGCCTCCCACCATTTTGAGACCTCTTTGCGGATTAATTTTTCCAATTTATTATATTTATTATGTAAATTCGCTGTTGCAGATTGGGGTTCTTTGCTGGATTGTCCTGTAGGTGTCACTACAAACATTGTTTGTGCCCTGAGCCTCCTGCGGGACTCTGTTTCCTCATCCATACTGCCGTGTAAAATATTGGGTAAGTACCCACGTGTATGCTGGCTATTTGTTAGCGTTAATATGCTGTTTGCGCGCTGTTTTGGATATCAGTAATACCTGGTTGTATTGGGTGCCCGTGCCTCCTACCTGCCGATTTATCCGAATGCAGGTCGAACACAGAACGGTTACGCTTGAAATTGTCACAAAATTAACAAAAAACGGAAAACGAAACAGGTACAAAAATGGCTTTGCGTAGTTGCCGCCACTCAATCCATCATTCGGAAAGTCTGTTATGCAGGCAGCATTGTTCGTAAGATTTGCGCTTTGCCAAAAAATGCAAAAAGAAGAAATTTCGAACGGACTTACCCCGGGATCACGCCAACATTCCAGAGTGAACCGTCTGTTCTCTAAGTCGGCGGTTCCCTTCCGGGTTGTCCAGTATATTTCTCTTATCTTCCTGTAATTTCCGCTTTTGTAATGTACATCCAGCGCGGTCAACCAGCGTCTGTAATAATATATCAGTCCACTTCCTCCATTTACGCTGGGACCTTTCAACCGCGGTGCAATCCAGGGGCGGAGGTCGCCCTGTCAATATCGTTTGCCACCAAACACAGCGTCCGCTGTGTGTATGCAACTCCACTCCAATCAATTCAATCCAAATAATTACCATTTAGACAGCGCATTTTGCTGATGAAAAATTTATTCCATATTCAGTTCCAGCATGTAGTACACGGCTAGTGTAGACCAACCCAACGCGTTTCGGCGATACCTCTCGCCTTGCTCACGGGTAACTCGTGTGTTACAGACAACTGATTAAATAAAGTTAAACCAAAGTGCATGCGTGGTCAGAAACGATCATGAACATAGAAAAAGGACACAGTTAGATTCCTGTGGTGGCCATCTTTGCATGGTGATTGTAAATGACAACCCTTTCGTTTTAAATAACACAATGCTTCTTGTGGACATTTATACTTCATATAATGAAAACCGCATCAGGTTTACCTGCCCAGTGGCTAATTATACACAGTATTTACATATGTACATATGATCGGTTTTTTTGCATCAATAAATGAAATCAAAAAGCGGACCTTAAATTATAATTTCCTTCTTAACACTATGTGAACCCAAGAAGCTCTTTAGTGAAATAAATTAATAATAATAATAATGTTATATATGCATATATAACATTATTATTATTATTAATTTATTTCATTGCGCAAGTAATGCACCATTGACTGTTGCATGGTACATGAAAAACCCTGCATAGCTGAAACTAAAGAGCTTCTTGGGTTCACATAGTGTTAAGAAGGAAATTATAATTTAAGGTCCGCTTTTTGATTTCATTTATTGATGCAAAAAAACCGATCATATGTACATATGTAAATACTGTGTATAATTAGCCACTGGGCAGGTAAACCTGATGCGGTTTTCATTATATGAAGTATAAATGTCCACAAGAAGCATTGTGTTATTTAAAACGAAAGGGTTGTCATTTACAATCACCATGCAAAGATGGCCACCACAGGAATCTAACTGTGTCCTTTTTCTATGTTCATGATCGTTTCTGACCACGCATGCACTTTGGTTTAACTTTATTTAATCAGTTGTCTGTAACACACGAGTTACCCGTGAGCAAGGCGAGAGGTATCGCCGAAACGCGTTGGGTTGGTCTACACTAGCCGTGTACTACATGCTGGAACTGAATATGGAATACATTTTTCATCAGCAAAATGCGCTGTCTAAATGGTAATTATTTGGATTGAATTGATTGGAGTGGAGTTGCATACACACAGCGGACGCTGTGTTTGGTGGCAAACGATATATATATATATATATATATATATATATATATATATATATGGAATGAACAAATTACACACGACAGCTTCGTCGTGGAAAGGAGCACCACCTTGTAATGGAGGAGGCAGCCGTCGGAGTAAGGGGCCGTCTTGCAGGGACTGTCCCTGACAAATAACGGTGGAAGCAGATTGCCACACTAATCAGGGTGTCTTCAGCAACCGGGGCACACTGCAGTGCCTGAACATCGCGGTGGTTGATAATTTGCCACAACGAACTTAAACAATTTGTATGTCAGTGCGGAACCCACTGTGGGTAATGACTAAAGGCAGAAAGGACTTCAAATCCCAAAATGCACAATGAGGGATCACGTGCTACAAAGCGCTTGAAGCTGCACCTGCTAAAGACAGTGGAAACTGCCTCACAATGCCGCATTGCCATATTCCCCTAGAAGAAAGTGCAGACAGCACTGAAACGCGTCGAGATGATAAGAGAAGTAACGGGAACTGTACTACCCTGAACATGCAATAAACAAAGGTTTTTCTTTACCTGTCTGCTGCCGCGTGATCCTTTTGCTGCAGAGCCTTTGGAATGAACAAATTACACACGACAGCTTCGTCGTGGAAAGGAGCACCACCTTGTAATGGAGGAGGGAGCCGTCGGAGTAAGGGGCCATCTTGCAGGGACTGTCCCTGACAAATAACGGTGGAAGCAGATTGCCACACTAATCAGGGTGTCTTCAGCAACCGGGGCACACTGCAGTGCCTGAACATCGCGGTGGTTGATAATTTGCCACAACGAACTTAAACAATTTGTATGTCAGTGCGGAACCCACTGTGGGTAATGACTAAAGGCAGAAAGGACTTCAAATCCCAAAATGCACAATGAGGGATCACGTGCTACAAAGCGCTTGAAGCTGCACCTACTAAAGACAGTGGAAACTGCCTCACAATGCCGCATTGCCATATTCCCCTAGAAGAAAGTGCAGACAGCACTGAAACGCGTCGGGATGATAAGAGAAGTAACGGGAACTGTACTACCCTGAACATGCAATAAACAAAGGTTTTTCTTTACCTGTCTGCTGCCGAGTGATCCTTTTGCTGCAGAGCCTTTGGAATGAATATATATATATATATATATATATATATATATATATATATATATATATATATATATATATATATATATATTACCTACTGGCGGTCGCCAGTAGGTATATATAGTTAGGATTTTTTCTCTATGGGATTTTTGAAAATTCTATGTCTAATAACTTTGGCGTTTGTGGACGGAATTGGCTGAAATTTTCAGGAAAATGGCACATTTTGTTTCTGAGCAGCCCTTGAAAATTTGGGGGGGTTCGTCAAGGGGGGGCCGAGAAAAAAGGGGGGTCCCAAAACGTGTTTTTAACATTGAGTTTTCCATAGGGCGGTTGGCCTCACTTTTAGCCCGAACGGCTGAATGGATTTGCACGAAACTTGGCAAAATTGTAGGGACTGGTAGCCCAATGTGCCTTTGCTCGGTCTCAATATATGTGCTCCAGTGGATTTTGAGAAATTAACGTTCAAAAAAAGATATATATCTGTAGCAGCGGACCGGGCAGCGCTCCGGTTCGCGGACTTTTCGCGGTACGGAGCTTTGTGAAGCGAAGCTGATTGGTTCTCCGGCGTCTGTGAACATTCCAAACAGTCCGTAGCGGCCGCCATCATGTCTCTCGGTAGGATCGAGAGACAAGAGGAGGCCAAAGCGAAGGGGCAAATGACCATAAGGGGGCATAGTAGATCCTCGCTGACCCCCTAGGTTTGATGTGGAGGTTTTAAAAGGGCCCCGCGGGGCAAAAAAAAAAAATAATAATAATAATCGAACGGCTGAATGGATTTGCACGAAACTTGGTAAAATATTAGGGACTGGTAGCCCGATGTGCCTTTGCTAGGTCTCAATATATGTGCTCCAGTGGATTTTGAGAAATTAACGTTCAAAAAAAGATATATATCTGTAACAGCGCTCCGCTTCGCGTAACGGAGGTTTGCGAAGCTGATTGGTTCTCCGGCGTCTGTAAACATTGCAAACAGTCCGTAGCGGCCGCCATCTTGTCTCTCGGTAGGATCGAGAGACAAGAGGAGGCCAAAGCGAAGGGGCAAATGACCATAAGGGGGCATAGTAGATCCTCCTTGACCTCTTAGGTTTGATGTGGAGGTTTTAAAAGGGCCCCGCGGGGCAAAAAAAAAAAAAATAATAATAATCGAACGGCTGAATGGATTTGCAGGAAACTTGGCAAAATTGTAGGGACTGGTAGCTCGATGTGCCTTTGCTAGGTCTCAATATATGTGCTTCAGTGGATTTTGAGAAATTAACGTTCAAAAACAAGATATATATCTGTAACAGCGCTCCACTTCGCGGAGATAAAATTATATCTGTATTACCTAGCTGTTGCTAACACCAGTTAGCGACGGCTAGTAGGAGATAGCGACCATCTTGGGCCCCACTTTGCATGTGAGTGATATTTATCACTAATGACATGCAAAGTGGGCATGCCAAGATGTTAGCGACTGGAAACAGTCGCTAACATCGCTATCTCCTATTATCAACTTTTGGAAATATTCGCGATAAGCGCGAATATCTCCAAAAGCTAGCACCTGCCCTGAGCAGTTCTTAGCCATGTTATCCAATGGGAGGTGGATAACATGGCTAAGAGCATTAGCTCGGTAATGCATGAATATCGCTGAGTTTTCAGCGATATTAATGCATTGCGGTCGTTTTTTATCGTATTTGCGATAAACCTTGATAATAGCAAGGTTTATCTGCGATAATTTCTGACGATGCTTAGCGGTAAAAAAATCGTTGCTAAGCATCGTTAGGGATAAATATCGCTTAACTTTGGTAATATGCCCCAACGTCTGTTAACGTTCGATTCGAAGGAAATCAGGAAGTGTTGAAAAACATTGTCTGCGCCATCTTGCCTTTTTTCAAATGCCACACTTTTGTCGTGCACGGCAGCCATTTTAGATGCCTTGACCAGACCCACTCTGTGCACGCTGTCGATCCTTAGCATGGCTCCCCACCCTCGCAAGCATCTCCCCCAGGCAGTGGTCACCCCCGCTCTCTGTCTTATGCATGGGTAATAAATCTCCCCCCATCTGCGCTGCTCTTCCCTGAGAATCACACCCTGTGCCCGCCCGACACCTCCCTTTCGCCCTATTCACTACCGCACCCTCTGACACTCCTTTTCCTCTGTGTCCGATTGTCCAGGCCGGTCCCAGGGTATCAGCTAGCCCTGCAGATGTAGTTTATGGCCCCAGCTGTAAAGAATCACCCCTCTTCAAAGGAGTTATAGTAGATCAAGGCCCACACTCGATGAGATCCGTCACCGCAGACGCGTTCCTATTATCTGAAAACCATCCTGTATTGTGATTGGGGAGGGGACCGAGCCTGAAGCGGAAGATTCCAGGGATGACTCTTTGTACATCAAAGTTTTTACAATTATGTGTCACATTAAAAATATATAGCACTCCGACAAAGTAGTAAGATTATAAAACTTTAATAACTTATAAATATATACAAGAAAACAAAAACAGTAATAACATATAAACATTTTTAGGGAAAAACAACGAAGTAGCGGTCGGCTGTGCGAATAGTCCCAACGCAGCACAACGTCCAGATTTCTGGCGTGGGGCGTCGCGGGGGGTGTGTCATCAGTAGCAAACTGTTGTGCGAATAGTTCCAAGGCAGCAGAACGATGGCACCAAGGTGATGTCCAGTAAGTTGCCGCACTGGTTTTGGTATCCTACAATGCTGCTCCGAATAACGGCGTGGGGCGCCCCGGGGGAGGCGGCGTGAACGGGCCTCTCCAGGTGGAGTCTCATCTGTTGTAGTGGGGCGCCCCTTTACTGTTTCAGTTGCCATTCCGTCCGTTTTTGGTCCACTGTGTCAAAAGCCGCAATTCAGCTGAGTTGCGCCCACTCTTGCGGTGCAGCGATAGGCGGCTGTCACAGGACTCTCAAAATGGCGGCAGGCTGTTTCCTGTTTGGGCCTGGTCCACTGAAATGGCCCTGGGACACCTTGGAAATCGGACGCTTGTCTGCTAGGTCTTGGACCCCATTCTCGAAAGCGTCCCCTCCGCCTTGAGGATTCATCAAAAGTTTTGGGGGCCCCCGACTCCTGTAGGCTTCTGGTGGGGAGCGGCTGCCATGATTGCTCGCGGAATGACCACGACGGAGCTACGAGATGGTGGTGCTCTCATGCTGACGCCAGCTTCAGTCTGAAACATCCAGAAACAAGGTGGGGCATTCATCGTTTGGGGAAAAAAAAAAGTTTTCATCCAATGAAAAGTGTTGTTTTTAGGTCATATGATCAAGCCTTCCATCATTAGGAAACCAAAAGTAAAATGAACCAATGAAAAGTTTTATAAACAAGTCACATGACCTGTTATGCGGCGTAGGGTATAAAATGCGGAGAAAATACGTTGGCACGTGAGGTGGCGTCAGTAGCGGACCGATGTGCGAATAGGCCGAAGGCAACACAACGCGCCAAGATCCGGATGGCACCGAGGTGGTGTCCAGCAAGTTGCAGCACTGGTGTGGCCATCCTACAATGCTGAAAGTCGGCGTGGGGCGCACCGTTGGCCTGTGAGTTTGCGTCAGTAGCGGACCGATTTGCGAATAGGCCGAAGGCAGCACAACGCGCCAAGATCCGGATGGCACCGAGGTGGTGTCTAGTAAGTTGCCGCACTGGTGTGGCCATCCTACAATGTTGAAAGTCGGCGTGGGGCGCCCCGTTGGCCTGTGAGATGGCGTCAGTAGCGGACCGATGTGCGAATGGGGCCAAAGGCAGCTCAACAATATTTTCGGAATAGAAGACACCACAAGGTGCTGAGATGCCAAGATCCGGATGGCACCGAGGTGGTGTCTAGCAAGTTGTGGCACTGGTGTGGCCATCCTACAATGGTAAAAGTCGGCGTGGGGCGCTCTGTTGGCCTGTGAGATGGTGTCAGTAGCGGACTGATGTGCGAATGGGGCCAAAGGCAGCGCAACAACATTTTCTGACTGACACCACAAGGCGCTGAGATGCCAAGATCCGGATAGCACCGAGGTGATGTCTAGCAAGTTGCTGTACTGGTGTGACCATCCTACAATGGTAAAAGTCGGCGTGGGGCGCCCTGTTGGCCTGTGAGATGGTGTCAGTTGCGGACCGATGTGCGAATGGGGCCAAAGGCAGCGCAACAATATTTTCTGTATGGAAGATACCACTAGGCGTTGAGATGCCAAGATCCGGATGGCACCGAGGTGATGTCTAGCAAGTTGCTGTACTGGTGTGGTCATCCTACAATGCTGAAACTCGGCGTGGGGCGCCCCATTAGCCTGTGAGATGGCGTCAGTAGCGGACCGATGTGTGAATAGGCCGGAACCAGCACAAGGCGCCAAGATCCGGATGTCACCGTGGTGGTTTCATAGTTGACAGGCACTTCATCTGCAGTGGGGCGCCGAGATCCGGATGGCACCGAGGTGATGTCTAGCAAGTTGCTGTACTGGTGTGGTCATCCTACAATGCTGAAACTCGGCGTGGGGCGCCCCATTAGCCTGTGAGATGGCGTCAGTAGCGGACCGATGTGCGAATAGGCCGAAGGCAGCACAACGCGCCAAGATCCGGATGGCACCGAGGTGGTGTCTAGTAAGGTGCACTGGTGTGGCCATCCTACAGTGTTGAAAGTCGGCGTGGGGCGCCCCGTTGGCCTGTGAGATGGCGTCAGTAGCGGACCGATGTGTGAATAGGCCGGAACCAGCACAAGGCGCCAAGATCCGGATGTCACCGTGGTGGTTTCATAGTTGAGAGGCACTTCATCTGCAGTGGGGCGCCGAGATCCGGATGGCACTGAGGTGATGTCTAGCAATTTGCTGTACTGGTGTGGTCATCCTAACATGCTGAAACTCGGCGTGGGGCGCCCTATTAGCCTGTGAGATGGCGTCAGTAGCGGACCGATGTGTGAATGGGGCAAAGGTAGCGCAAGAATATTTTCTGAATAGAAGACACCACAAGGCGCTGAGATGCCAAGATCCGGATGGCACCGAGGTGGTGTCTAGCAAGTTGTGGCACTGGTGTGGCCATCCTACAATGGTAAAAGTCGGCGTGGGGCGCCCTGTTGGCCTGTGAGATGGTGTCAGTAGCGGACCGATGTGCGAATGGGGCCAAAGGCAGCGCAACAATATTTTTGGAATAGAAGAGACCACAAGGCGCTGAGATTCGGTTAGCACCGAGGTGGTGTCTAGCAAGCTATGCAGCTGAGTTGCGTGCGCACTTGCGGCGAATAGGTCGAAGGCAGCATAACAATGTTTTCTGAATAGAAGACACCACAAGGCGTTGAGATTCGGTTACCACCGAGGTGATGTCTAGCAAGTTGCCGCACTGGTGTGGCCATCCTACAATACTGCTCCGAATAACGGCGTGGGGTGCCCGAAGGGGGGGGGGGAGGCGGCGTGAACGGGCCTTCCTAGGTGGAGGCTCGTCTGCTGTAGTGGGGCGCCCCTTTACCGTTTCAGTTGCCATTCAGCTGAGTTTCGGCTGCTCTTGATGCTACAGCGACAGGCGGCTGCAACAGGACTCTCAAAATGGCGGCCTGTTCTTTGGATTTGGGCCTGGTCCACTAAAATGGCCCTGGGACACCTTAGAACTCGGACGCTCGATTTTTTTTTCCTTTCCTGTACATGCAAAAAAAGGTAAATGCCCGGTACGTTACACGCTTCATCTGCCACGATGAACTCTCCAGAGGAACCGAAAAAAAATATAGTTATTGTAACTATACCATGCATCGTCATATGGAGAGGTGGCACCAATTAATTATAGTGCTGCATAAAAGAGAGATTTGGAGGAGAACCCCTGACCTGCTAGTACATTCATCAAAGAAGTGGCACTGACAGCATCAGAGGCAAGGGAAACGGTCCCAAATATTTAGAAGAACTTTGGAAAGATTAAAATGACATGTTTAGATTGTGGCAAATTAATTTCATGTGGACAGATGAGTGTTACTCTAATAAATACAGCATATGAACATCATCATAGTCGATGGTTGGTAGAGACATTTTGACTATATCCTGGACCTGCCCGTCCTCGCCCAAAATGGCGCCGGAATAAATGGGACTCGTAACTCCTTGTTGTGTACTGGTTGCAGAACCTTGAAATCACGAGATACGTATGCAGTTTTGAAGCACATGGCGGGCGGGGACGAGAATTGATTGAATATTTCGACATCCCTATTGATATTAAGTTCTGATGTGTTATTGATTACTGTACTATTGAAAGTTCGAATTAACGTCACCCATGGTACTTGCCCGCAAATGTATATCTAGATAATTTTATTGTAACTGGCCCTGTCGTATTTTAATTATAAAATGTACGTCCACCGATTCCGTAACTGTTAGACACCTTAGTTCTTGCAACCTAATGGCCCGCCCGTTACGTTCCTCTACAGTGTAAATGTCTACTCATCATATACGATTACAGTTTGCTCCGTGGCCGGCCCACGTGGTTATAGGCTCGTATTTGTATAATGAAATTTTCACAATAAAGGTTTTTAAAAGAAAACATGGTAGTAGTATATACATTGGTAAAGTTTTTAATAATAGTCACTGTTTTAGAATCATTAAAAGGCAAGTGAAATAAAGCAGACCAATTACATGAAGGGTAAAAGGTATAATACGAAGGAACGCAGTAAAGATAAATGGTCAAGGGCTGTTGTGTTTTCTACTCCTGCAACATAAAGTGATCGATAAGAATCTCATATTCAGGCGTATCGGCGACTAAGACAGCAGGTCGACCCTCTTTTGCTCAACGGCTCCGTCATGGGACGAAGAAACGCTCTTTTTCTCGAAAAAAGAATATATTTTACTTGCAGGACAGTTGTAAATTTTCCGGGAAAGTACGTTAGCCTGGAACATTATAACATATATTTAAGAAAAAATAATGTTCGGAAGTAATAAAAAGCGTAATTTTTAGGTCATATGACCAAGCCTTTCATCATTAGAATAAGAAAAGTAAAATGAACCAATGAAAAGTTTTATTAACAAGTCACATGACCTGTTATGCTTACGTTACGCGCTGCGCGTCGCGCCCCGGATGACTTCCGGATGCGCTAACGCGGCGCGTCATATGACACATTACGCGACAACACAGGTCCAGAATATAGTCAAAATGTCTCCACCAACCAGCGGTCGGAACACAACCCCTTTCAGCAGGCTAAATAGTTCTGTTAAATGACAACAGAAGGGACAGGCAACAAGAACCATCAGTCAAAGAGGGGAGGGCTAGTTCTTCTCTACCGGGTTACATTGGGGCGCTACCGGAACTGATCGAATTGGTAGTCTACAGTGTTTCTGGATGTTTCAGACTGAAGCTGGGGTTAGCATGAGAGCAGCACCATTTCGTAGCTCCGTCGTGGCCATTCCGCAACCTTTCATGGCAGCCGCTCTTTATTGTTATTTTGGGCGGGGTGGGTGGCGGAGCCGAGCTGTTTTGCAGCCATCATTGTGTGGAGTTCAGTTCATCTCACTAGTTTTGTATTTGTCATGAGGGGTTGTTCCTAATGTTTCTATTTTAGTGAGGTCAAAAAGAGATCCCATTAGTGGCCTACTGATTTTGCTCGATTCCTTTTCTTTTTTTTTTACACGGTTTTTCGTTATCTGCAAAAACTAAACAGAGTATTGCGACTCTGTGTTTGTTTGTAAATAGAGAATGAACCAAAGAGAACCAATTCTAAAACAGTAAATACTTGGATAACAATCAATCAAATGGAGAGAGAAGCAGGCACGACGTATTACAACGGGGGCAAAGGCCTGCGTTAACTACCCTTCACTATGTGCAAAGAGAGAGTACTCCTAATAGAAATGAGGGGGGGGGGGCACCATTCAAAGCAGATCAGTGTGCATAAACACGAAAATGTTTTCACTTACCACGTACTTGACATTCGACAGCTTATGATATTTGCTATTAAAAAAAACATTGAAATTCACTGAAAAAACCATAGGTTATAGACCATATATAGTTAGGAATTAGCATTTACAAAACCTTGAAAATTCACTGAAAAAACCATAGGTTATAGACCATATATAGTTAGGAATTAGCATTTAAAAAACCTTATTTTACTCACACAAAACCATTGAAATTCCATATATAGTTAGTTGCACTAACTATATATCGCGCACCCGCAATCCACTGCTGATGATGTCACATATTACATCATTCATGACATGGTCAGTGACATCACTGATGACATCACTGATGACATCTCAAATGACATCACTGATGACATCACTGATGACATCTCAAATGACATCACTGATAACATCTCAAATGACATCACTGATGACATCTCAAATGACATCACTGATGACATCACTGATGACATCTCATTTGACATCAATGACCACATCACTGATGATATCATTCATGTGACAATACAATGCATCTCCTCACACTTTAATATAACCTCTGTTACACCCAGTGTTAAATACAGAGTATAATTTTTGAAACCATTGACACACCAATACTAGTTACTACATACGCACTCAGTGATTCCTATGTTTACACACACATTCACTCATTTACCCATACAATCATTCATACATACAATCACTCATCTTTACAACACTATCATATGCACTCATACACCTATACAGACTCTCACACTCTGTCACTCATCCATGGAGTTACTCACACACCTAGTCAGTCCTGTAAATAATCAATCACACTTCCATTTTCTAATCTATACAGTTAAACATAGAGCACCTTACATTTTGAAACATATACTAACACATACTTACTCTGTTATACAATCATTGATACAAGTACACATTGATCTGCACAGAGTCACACACCTCCCAGCCAGCCACACACACACTCAGTCTCCCATACAAATACTTGGGCAATCAATCAATAACCCATATAGTTACTCATATAGCTACTGACCAACACATGCAGCAGTTTACAGAACAACAGACATAATGATGCACAAATTAAGACAGTTTAGTCACTAACCCATGCACTCAGTGAGACACATTTAATCACTCACTCATACAGTCAGTCACGCACCTACTAAATCCTTCATCCAGACACTTCTACATCTACTCATTCTTCAATATGTAAAACATATTTAAACTTTTCAGAAACACACAGTCACTGGATGATGTCATCAGTGATGTCATTTGAGATGTCATCAGTGATGTCATCAGTGATGTCACTGACCATGTCATGAATGATGTAATATGTGACATCATCAGCAGTGGATTGCGGGTGCGCGATATATAGTTAGTGCAACTAACTATATATGGAATTTCAATGGTTTTGTGTGAGTAAAATAAGGTTTTTTAAATGCTAATTCCTAACTATATATGGTCTATAACCTATGGTTTTTTCAGTGAATATATATATATATATATATATTAACGCTCCAAAATCCTTCCCACTCCTGGAAAAAGAATACGACAGCACTCGAGGATGAAGGTTACAAACACGCTAGATTTTTATTAGCGGAGGGGTGCACACAGACGCGTTTCGGCGGTCTGCCTTCGTCAGTGTGTGATGCACTGTGTTCGTTTCCGACATTGATTTAAACAAAACATAATCACTCCCACTTCCAGTCAGGCATGGACATAAACAAGGGGACTTACACCTCGCAAGAGACAAATGCGGCCATCTTGCAGTGTGTGATATATATAAAACACAAAGTAGCAAATTGCGTGGTAAAGCCCACAAATGGGCAATCGCATTATTCCATGCGTGGCGTATCAAAATAAAACATCATGAAATAGACATGAACCATACAGCCGTGGATCGGCTAATGTCCCCATATACAATACATAGTCCAAATCACCTGTACACCACAAAAGAAGAAATAAATCACTTCCTAACCAACAGCCAAATAATGGGCGTAGCTAAAAAGGGGGGCGGTGGAAAGTGGGATATATATGGAGTGAGATGCGTCGCATGCAACAACAGAAAGACATGTACAATTATTCACAACTTATAAATCATGTTTCATATGGAGATTATAAGATGAGTCCATAATGGAACATATGTGATTAAAGTGCATCTTATATACAGTGGAAAGCTGGATATGTGGGAGACTCCTATGTAGTACCCACAGTGTCAGTGTATCACACACTGACGAAGGCAGACCGCCGAAACGCGTCTGTGTGCACCCCTCCGCTAATAAAAATCTAGCGTGTTTGTAACCTTCATCCTCGAGTGCTGTCGTATTCTTTTTCCAGGAGTGGGAAGGATTTTGGAGCGTTAATGTGTGGCGGTGTCCACGAACCGCCGACAGCACCCGCCGACGAGTGAGCAGCCGCTTTTTCGTGGAGAAAGGAGCATATATATTACCTACTGGCGGTCGCCAGTAGGTATATATAGTTAGGATTTTTTCTCTATGGGTTTTTTGAAAATTCTATGTCTAATAACTTTGGCGTTTGTGGACGGAATCGGCTGAAATTTTCAGGAAAATGGCACATTTTGTTTCTGAGCAGCCCTTGAAAATTTGGGGGGGGTTCGTCCAGTGGGGGCCGAGAAAAAAGGGGGGTCCCAAAACGTGTTTTTAACATTGAGTTTTCCATAGGGCGGTTGGCCTCACTTTTAGCCCGAACGGCTGAATGGATTTGCACGAAACTTGGCAAAATTGTAGGGACTGGTAGCCCGATGTGCCTTTTGTAGGTCTCAATATATGTGCTCCAGTGGATTTTGAGAAATTAACGTTTAAAAAAAGATATATATCTGTAACAGCGGACCGGTTAGCGCTCTGGTTCGCGGACTTTTCGCGCAACGGAGCTTTGTGAAGCGAAGCTGATTGGTTCTCCGGCGTCTGTCAACATTCCAAACAGTCCGTAGCGGCCGCCATCTTGTCTCTCGGTAGGATCGAGAGACAAGAGGAGGTCAAAACAAAGGGGGAAATAACTATAAGGGGGCATAGTAGATCCTCGCTGACCCCCTAGGTTTGATGTGGAGGTTTTAAAAGGGCCCCGCGGGGCAAAAAAAAAAACAAAATAATAATAATCGAACGGCTGAATGGATTTGCACGAAACTTGGCAAAATATTAGGGACTGGTAGCCCGATGTGCCTTTGCTAGGTCTCAATATATGTGCTCCAGTGGATTTTGAGAAATTAACGTTGAAAAAAAGATATATATCTGTAACAGCGCTCCGCTTCGCGTACTTTTCGCGTTACGGAGCTTTGCGAAGCTGATTGGTTCTCCGGCGTCTGTCAACATTCCAAACAGTCCGTAGCGGCCGCCATCTTGTCCCTCGGTAGGATTGAGAGACAAGAGGAGGCCAAAGCGAAGGGGGAAATGACCATAAGGGGGCATAGTAGATCCTTCCTGACCTCTTAGGTTTGATGTACCATTTTGCCAAGTTTGGTGTAATTCCGTTCAGCCATTCAGGCTGTAGACGTATGTAAATGTCCTATGGAAAATTCCATGGGGAAAACACATTTGAAAGTGTTGAAATTTAGAACCAATTAAAATGTTACTTTGGTTTTGTATTTGTGTGTGATGAAAGTTAATTGGTTATGTATATATGTCAAATGAGAGGAAACCACAGCCATTTTGTGATACTACTGTCTGAGGTACATTTGTGAGGAATTTTTGGTGGTGAATTTCTGGTGTTTGATTTACACAGTACTAACACTTCTGCTACTTTTAAAAAGGTGAGTTGTTAATTTGTAAGGGGAACTATGTTGTACACTTGAAGATAATTTGAAAAATGTTTTCTGTTATTTATTTGCAGTCCTTCTGTTATACTAAATACTTGATGAAGTTAGTTTTATATTATGTATTACTAAAAACGATAAATGAAAGTGATTATTTTTTTCTGCAATTTACAGCAAGCAATTTCAAAATAAAATGGCTCACAATGAAGAGACCGTGGCAATGTCTTTTGAATTGTCCACTACATTGATTGAAATTGAGAGCACCAATAATGAAATATTGTCACAAGGAGGACATGACTTGTATGATTCCATTAGATTGATTGAAATGGACAGCACCAAGAATGAAATATTGTCACAAGGAGATGACTTGAATGATTCCACTACATTGATTGAAATTGAGAGCACCAATAATGAAATATTGTCACAAGGAGGAGATGGCTTGTATGATTCCATTAGATTGATTGAAATGGACAGCACCAATAATGAAATATTGTCACAAGGAGGAGATGACTTGAATGATTCCACTACATTGATTGAAATTGAGAGCACCAATAATGAAATATTGTCACGAGGAGATGACTTGAATGATTCCACTACATTGATTGAAATGGACAGCACCAATAATGAAATATTGTCAGAAGGAGGAGATGACTTGAATGATTTTTTTGATCAATCTCTTGATGGCGAATTTATCGAGTGTTTGGAGACCATAGAGTTACAAGAATCATCATTGCAGACTTTTAATGAGGAGATTCCAGATGAGATGATTGAAGAGGAAATTACTGATGAGGACATGTTACTAGTTGTTTCAAATTTAGAAAATTCTGAAGAATAAATTTATATTTAGAAATCAAAAATTGTTTGAGACATTATTTATTTTTATTTTTAATTTATGAGGTTGTAGCGAAGTGATTGTAGTATAAAATGAGACTTATAGTATAGAGTGCAACATTTTTATGTTACATGGTAAGTTTACTCATATTTACTTCCCTTCTGCCACTATATTATCTCCAATGTGTATTTGACATGTCTTCTTCATCTCCGGCCTCCTTTCTCTCACTGTGTGTCTCCGATGCATCTTATCGCTGGTATTTTGTGTAATTACAGAAGAGAGTAAAATAAAATAGTTCGGAACGTGAAAAGGGGGCAAAGTAGAGTACTCCTCACCCCCTAGGCCTTTTTAGGCGGTCCCAAAAGGATCAGTTTCTGCTTTCCTGAGAGATTATGGTATGAGTTCCATATACCACAATAACTTGCATTACAACATGCAAGATATCTATCTCCTATTACCAACTTTTGGAGATATTCGCGCTAAGCGCGAATATCTCCAAAAAGTAACACCTGCCCTGAGCAGTTCTTAGCCATGTTATCCAATGGGAGGTGGATAACATGGCTAAGAGTATTAGCTCGGTAATGCATGAATATCGCTGAGTTTTTAGCGATATTCATGCATTGCGGCCGTTTATTATCGCATTTGCGATAAACCTTGATAATAGTAAGGTTTATCTTCGATAATTTCTGACGATGCTTAGTGGTAAAAAATTGGTTGGTAAGCATCGTTAGCGATAAATATCGCTTAACTTTGGTAATATGCCCCAACGTCTGTTAACGTTCGATTCGAAGGAAATGAGGAAGTGTTGAAAAACATTGTCTGCGCCATCTTGCCTTTTTTGAAATGCCACACTTTTGTCGTGCACGGCAGCCATTTTAGATGTCTTGACCAGACCCACTCTCTGCACGCTGTCGATTCGTAGCATGGCTCCTCACCCTCGTAAGCATCTCCCCCAGGCACTGGTCACCACCGCTCTCTGTCTTATGCATGGGCAATAAACCTTCCCCCATCTGCGCTGCTCTTCCCTGAGAATCACACTCTGTGCCCGCCCGACACCTCCCTTTCGCCCTATTCACTACCGCACCCTCTGACACTCCTCTTCCTCTGTGTCCGAATGTCCAGGCCGGTCCTAGGCTATCAGCTAGCCCTGCAGATGTAGTTTATGGCCCCAGCTGTAAAGAATCACCCCTCTTCAAAGGAGTTATAGTAGATCAAGGCCCACACCCGATGTGATCCGTCACAGCACACGCGTTCCTACTATCTGAAAACCATCCTGTATTGTGATTGGGGAGGGGACCGAGCCTGAAGCGGAAGATTCCAGGAATGACTCTTTGTACATCAAAGTTTTTACAATTATGTGTCACATTAAAAATATATAGCACTCCAACAAAGTAGTAGGAATATAAAACTTTAATAACATATAAATATATACAACAAAACAAAAACAGTAAAAACATTTAAACAACGAAGAGACCGTGGCAATTTCTTTTTAATTATCCAATAGATTTATTGAAATTGACAGCACCAATAATGAAATATTCTTGTCAGTAGCGGTCTGTTGTGCGAATAGTTCCAAGGCAGCAGAACGCGCTGAAATCTAGATGGCACGAAAGTGATGTCTAGTAAGTTGCCGCCCAGCAAAAAACGGCGTGGGGCGCCGCGGGGGTGAGTGAGTCCAGTAGGCACCACAGCTATTCTTACCGGCATTGCAGAATTACTGCTGGGGACAATGCCTGTGCTGTAGCAGGGTCACAGCAGAAACAAAAAGGATTCTGTTGAAGATGTTGTTGGTTTCAATTTGAAAACAGTTCTGGTGTCAACTGCTATGCTAATGTAGTGGTTAATGTTTTGTTTTCTCTAGAAAATGTAAAAGAGGGGGAGGCAGTCCAAAGTTCCGTTAAAAGGGCAAAGGAAAGGATCGGTGGTTTGAACTATCAGTCAAAAAGGGGAGGGGGTGCAATAATTTTTCCT
Organism: Lissotriton helveticus; assembly: GCF_964261635.1. NCBI lineage: Eukaryota > Metazoa > Chordata > Amphibia > Caudata > Salamandridae > Lissotriton > Lissotriton helveticus. The sequence continues at coordinate 1,292,825,175 of NC_136057.1, read as the reverse complement.
ACCGGGTCACACTGTGCTTTCACCGGAAGTGAGGTCTGCAGGATTGTAGTAATTCAAAGTGAGGCTGGCGCCAGCATGGGAGCGCCGACGTCCCGCGGATACAGTTTCGTCACTCCACGGGCGATCATGGCAGTCATTCCCCATCGGGGGTCGGAGACTCCCGCGGCTCCTCTAGAATCTTCAAGGTCGTGGAGGACTACGGTGGTGGAGTCAACCAGTGACCGGGCCATTTCTTTATGTTGGGCCCGCTCTTGCCAGGTCGACAGCCATTTTGAGAGTTCGGCAGCTACCGGCGATCGCGGGGTCACATGAGCGGACGGGCTCCACCCTGCCGGGCGAGACGTTGCAGCATGGCCACAGTGGAAGAACCGTTATCTAGGTCGTTCCGAAACTGTGCAGCACTGTAGTTGTTAGGATGCCACCGCCTGGAGCGCTGAGGGTGCAGCTGGGAAGCCTCCACCTGGGGAGGCGGGAGAGGCCTGTTCGCACCGTCTCTCCCTCCCAGTGCACCCCACAGCGTCTCGCTTGAGATTTGTTATGGCCGGACCAGGCGATGAGGACGAGGGGGGGGTCGGAGGCATGTGCAAGACATCCCCCTCCAGTGTTGTCGCAGCCATTATAAAAGAAAGAAGTGTCCCGTCCGTCTTCGGGCCGGGCTTCCGGTGGATGTCGGCCGGACGCCCCTGGCTCTGGCCCCATGAACGGGTTTCTTGGTTTATCGGCTGCAGCCGGATCCCGTCGGCCTCGGCCCCCCGACCGTTGGTGGTCGGACCGGAAGAGCATGTGGCGGGACTACCTGCAACTCTCAAGGGCCACCGCGGCCGGACTGGGAGAGAGAGGGGAGGGTCGAGGAGACATTCCCCCCCCCTGCAACTGTTCAGCGTTGTAAAGGCAATCCCCTGGCCGGGTCCCGCTGGTCTCGGCCTCTCCTCCGGCTACACCCTACGTTAGGATCTCCTGGCCGAGGCGTGGCAGCAGGACCTGCCTTATATGGGCTGCTCCCGGCTGGGCGTAGCCGGAACCCTGCCCCACCTTGGAAGTTTCCAGAGTGGGGGTGGATGTTCTACTGACTTGCATTTTCCCTAGTCTATCGATTTTTTTGGCGTGGCAGGCGGTGGGACAGCGAGGGGTGATTTGGTTTCTCTTACTGTTTTTCTGGTCTCTCACCACTGGCATATTTTAACGTTTTCTTGTTTCTAGGACATTAATAGGTTTTATCATTACGTTATGTTATCGTTTCTTTGTTCGTTGTTTAATAAAAGTTCATGTTCATCAGTGGCCTACTGATTTTCGTTTTCCTATTTTTTTCTTTCCAGGTTGTTTCATGGTAAAGTTTCTGTTAACAGGATACAGTGATCACTTCGTTATTATTGCATATGTCCTTTTCACTAGGGGTGCTCTCTGGTCGGGCCAGATGACGTATCTCTAGTAAATGGTCCGGGTGAAAAAGGTGCATCAATCAGTGGGGAGTAGATAGGCATGACAGATTACAACGGGGGAGAACGGTCCGCATTACGTACCCTTTCACTACTTGCAAAGATTTTCCTACGTTTATTTGCAAACAGGGAATACCTCCAAAAAGAACTAATTCCCAAACAGTCAATGTTCGGACAATCAATCAATCAATGAGGAATGAAATAGGTACGACGTGTTAAAGGCTTGCGTTACCTACCCTTCACTATCTGCAAAGGGAGATAGAATATTCCTATTCTTCCTCGTTTGCAGGTAGAGAAGATCGTTAAGAGAATTAACTTCGAACAATTCAATGCTCGATTGAAACAATCAACAAGGGGTACTGTGAACACAAATGAACGCCGCTTATATACATACGCATTGCTATTTTCAACAGGTTGTTCCTAATGTTTCTATTTTAGCGAGGTCAAAAGAGATCCCATTAGTGGCCTACTGATTTTGCTCGATTCCTTTTGTTTTTTTACACGATTTTTCGCTATCTGCAAAGACTAAACAGAGTATTGCGACTCTGTGCTTGTTTGTAAATAGAGAATGAACCAAAGAGAACAATCAATCAAATGGAGAGAGAAGCAGGCACGACGGATTACAAAGGGGGAAAGGGCTGCGTTAACTACCCTTCACTATCTGCAAAGAGAGAGTACTCCTAATAGAAATGAGGGGTGGGGGGCAGCAATCAAAGCAGATCAGTGTGCATAAACACGAAAAAAAAAATTCTTACCACGTACTTGACATTCGACAGCTTATGATATTTGCTATTAAAAAACCATTGAAATTCACTGAAAAAACCATAGGTTATAGACCATATATAGTTAGGAATTAGCATTTACAAAACCTTGAAAATTCACTGAAAAAAACATAGGTTATAGACCATATATAGTTAGGAATTAGCATTTAAAAAACCTTATTTTACTCACACAAAACCATTGAAATTCCATATATAGTTAGTTGCACTAACTATATATTGCGCACCCGCAATCCACTGCTGATGATGTCACATATTACATCATTCATGACATGGTCAGTGACATCACTGATGACATCACTGATGACATCTCAAATGACATCACTGATGACATCTCATTTGACATCAATGACCACATCACTGATGATATCATTCATGTGACAATACAATGCATCTCCTCACATTTTAATATAACCTCTGTTTCACCCAGTGTTAAAAACAGAGTATAATTTTTGAAACCATTGACACACCAATACTAGTTACTACATACGTACTCACTGATTCCTACGTCTACACACACATTCACTCATTCACCCATACAATCATTCATACATACAATCACTCATGTTTACAACACAATCATATGCACTCATACACCTATACAGACACTCACACTCTGCCACTCATCCATGGAGTTACTCACACACCTAGTCAGTCCTGTAAAGAATCAATCACACTTCCATTTTCTACTCTATACAGTTAAACATAGAGCACCTTACGTTTTCAACCATATACTAACACATACTTACTCTCTTATACAATCATTAATACAAGTACACATTGATCTGTACAGAGTCACACACCTCCCATCCAGCCACACACACACTCAGTCTCCCATGCAAATACTTGGGTAATCAATCAATAACCCATATAGTTACTCATATAGCTACTGATCAACACATGCAGCAGTTTACAGAACAACAGACATAATGATGCACAAATTAAGACAGTTTAGTCACTAACCCATGCACTCAGTGAGACACATTTAATCACTCACTCATACATTCAGTCATGCACCTACTAAATCCTTCGTCCAGACACTTATACATCCACTCATTCTTCAATATGTAAGACATATTTTAACTTTACAGAAACATAGTCACTGGATGTTGTCATCAGTGATGTCACTGACCATGTCATGAATGATGTAATATGTGACATCATCAGCAGTGGATTGCGGGTGCGGAGTGCAACTAACTATATATGGAATTTCAATGGTTTTGTGTGAGTAAAATAAGGTTTTTTAAATGCTAATTCCTAACTATATATGGTCTATAACCTATGGTTTTTTCAGTGAATATATATATATATATATATATATATATATATATATATATATATATATATCCGTTTCACTTCCTCCAATGGGACCGGGACACATAGACTGCGGTGCAATACAGGGTCAGAGGGTTCCCTGCCATGTACTCCGTTTCACAAAGCGCCCCAAAGTTGCGCCCATGCACTCCAATCCAGCGATAATCACCACTCCAAAAAAAAAATGGAAACAAATCAACGCGTTTCAAGGCGAGCAGTCGCTGAAACGCGTTGATTTGTTTCCATTTTTGCTGTCTGTCATGCTGGAAATAAATTGAATATATTATTATATTATGAACGACTACGGAGCTGTTTGATGGAGTGGTGATTATCGCTGGATTGGAGTGCATGGGCGCAACTTTGGGGCGCTTGTGAAACGGACTATATATATATATATATATATATATATTCACTGAAAAAACCATAGGTTATAGACCATATATAGTTAGGAATTAGCATTTACAAAACCTTGAAAATTCACTGAAAAAACCATAGGTTATAGACCATATATCGTTAGGAATTAGCATTTAAAAAACCTTATTTTACTCACACAAAACCATTGAAATTCCATATATAGTTAGTTGCACTAACTATATATCGCGCACCCGCAATCCACTGCTGATGATGTCACATATTACATCATTCATGACATGGTCAGTGACATCACTGATGACATCACTGATGACATCTCAAATGACATCACTGATGACATCACTGATGACATCACTGATGACATCTCAAATGACATCACTGATGACATCACTGATGACATCATCCATTGACTGTGTGTTTCTGTAAAGTTTAAATATGTTTTACATATTGAAGAATGAGTAGATGTATAAGTGTCTGGATGAAGGATTTAGGTGCGTGACTGACTGTATGAGTGAGTGATTAAATGTGTCTCACTGAGTGCATGGGTTAGTGACTAAACTGTCTTAATTTGTGCATCATTATGTCTGTTGTTCTGTAAACTGCTGCATGTGTTGATCAGTAGCTATATGGGTTATTGATTGATTGTCCAAGTATTTGTATGGGAGACTGAGTGTGTGTGTGGCTGGCTGGGAGATGTGTGACTCTGTGCAGATCAATGTGTACTTGTATCAATGATTGTATAAGAGAGTAAGTATGTGTTAGTATATGTTTGAAAATGTAAGGTACTCTATGTTTAAATGGAAAATGGAAAAAATAGAAAATGGAAGTGTGATTGATTCTTTACAGGACTGACTAGGTGTGTGAGTAACTCCATGGATGAGTGGCAGAGTGTGAGTGTCTGTATAGGTGTATGAGTGCATATGATAGTGTTGTAAAGATGAGTGATTGTATGTATGAATGATTGTATGGGTGAATGAGTGAATGTGTGTATAGACGTAGGAATCAGTGAGTGCGTATGTAGTAACTAGTATTGGTGTGTCAATGGTTTCAAAAATTATACTCTGTATTTAACACTGGGTGTAACAGAGGTTATATTAAAGTGTGAGGAGATGCATTGTATTGTCACATGAATGATATCATCAGTGATGTGGTCATTGATGTCAAATGAGATGTCATCAGTGATGTCATCAGTGATGTCATTTGACATGTCATCAGTGATGTCAACAGTGATGTCACTGACCATGTCATGAATGATGTAATATGTGACATCATCAGCAGTGGATTGCGGGTGCACGATATATAGTTAGTGCAACTAACTATATATGGAATTTCAATGGTTTTGTGTGAGTAAAATAAGGTTTTTTAAATGCTAATTCCTAACGATATATGGTCTATAACCTATGGTTTTTTCAGTGAATTTTCAAGGTTTTGTAAATGCTAATTCCTAACTATATATGGTCTATAACCTATGGTTTTTTCAGTGAATTTCAATGGTTTTTTAATAGCAAATATCATAAGCTGTCGAATGTCAAGTACGTGGTAAGTAAAAACATTTTCGTGTTTATGCACACTGATCTGCTTTGAATGCTGGCCCCCCCCCTCATTTCTATTAGGAGTACTCTCTCTTTGCAGATAGTGAAGGGTAGTTAACGCAGGCCTTTGCCCCCGTTGTAATCCGTCGTGCCTGCTTCTCTCTCCATTTGATTGATTGTTCTCTTTGGTTCATTCTCTATTTACAAACAAGCACAGAGTCACAATACTCTGTTTAGTCTTTGCAGATAGCGAAAAATCGTGTAAAAAAACAAAAGGAATCGAGCAAAATCAGTAGGCCACTAATGGGATCTCTTTTTGACCTCTCTAAAATAGAAACATTAAGAACAACCCCTCATGACAAATACGAAACTAGTGAGATGAACTGAACTCCACACCATGATGGCTGCAATACAGCTCGGCTCCGCCACCCACCCCGCCCAAAATAACGATAAAGAGCGGCTGCCATGATTGCTCGCGGAATGGCCACGATGGAGCTACGAAATGGTGGTGCTCTCATGCTAACGCCAGCTTCAGTCTGAAACATCCAGAAACACTGTAGACTACCAATTCGATCAGTTCCGGTAGCGCCCCAATGTAACCCGGTAGAGAAGAACTAGCCCTCCCCTCTTTGACTGATGGTTCTTGTTGCCTGTCCCTTCTGTTGTCATTTAACAGAACTATTTAGCCTGCTGAAAGGGGTTGTGTTCCGACCGCTGGTTGGTGGAGACATTTTGACTATATTCTGGACCTGCGTTGTCGCGTAATGCGTCATATGACGCGCCGCGTTAGCGCATCCGGAAGTCATCCGGGGCGCGACGCGCAGCGCGTAACGTAAGCATAACAGGTCATGTGACTTGTTAATAAAACTTTTCATTGGTTCATTTTACTTTTCTTATTTTAATGATGAAAGGCTTGGTCATATGACCTAAAAATTACGCTTTTTATTACTTCCGAACATTATTTTTTCTTAAATATATGTTATAATGTTCCAGGCTAATGTACTTTCCCGGAAAATTTACAACTGTCCTGCAAGTAAAATATATTCTTTTTTCGAGAAAAAGGGCGTTTCTTCGTCCCATGACGGAGCCGTTGAGCAAAAGAGGGTCGACCTGCTGTCTTAGTCGCCGATACGCCTGAATATGAGATTCTTATCGATCACTTTATGTTGCAGGAGTAGAAAACACAACAGCCCTTGACCATTTATCTTTACTGCGTTCCTGCGTATTATACCTTTTACCCTTCATGTAATTGGTCTGCTTTATTTCACTTGCTTTTTAATGATTCTAAAACAGTGACTATTATTAAAAACTTTACCAATGTATATACTACTACCATGTTTTCTTTTAAAAACCTTTATTGTGAAAATTTCATTATACAAATACGAGCCTATAACCACGTGGGCCGGCCACGGAGCAAACTGTAATCGTATATGATGAGTAGACATTTACACTGTAGAGGAACGTAACGGGCGGGCCATTAGGTTGCAAGAACTAAGGTGTCTAACAGTTGCGGAATCGGTGGACGTACATTTTATAATTAAAATACGACAGGGCCAGTTACAATAAAATTATCTAGATATACATTTGCGGGCAAGTACCATGGGTGACGTTAATTCGAACTTTCAATAGTACAGTAATCAATAACACATCAGAACTTAATATCAATAGGGATGTCGAAATATTCTCGTCCCCGCCCGCCATGTGCTTCAAAACTGCATACGTATCTCGTGATATCAAGGTTGTGCAACCAGTACACAACAAGGAGTTACGAGTCCCATTTATTCCGGCGCCATTTTGGGCGAGGACGGGCAGGTCCAGGATATAGTCAAAATGGCTCTACCAACCATCGACTATGATGATGTTCATATGCTGTATTTATTAGAGTAACACTCATCTGTCCACATGAAATTAATTTGCCACAATCTAAACATGTCATTTTAATCTTTCCAAAGTTCTTCTAAATATTTGGGACCGTTTCCCTTGCCTCTGATGCTGTCAGTGCCACTTCTTTGATGAATGTACTGGCAGGTCGGGGGTTCTCCTCCAAATCTCTCTTTTATGCAGCACTATAATTAATTGGTGCCACCTCTCCATATGACGATGCATGGTATAGTTACCATAACTATATATTTTTTTCGGTTCCTCTGGAGAGTACATCGTGGCAGATGAAGCGTATAACGTACCGGGCATTTACCTTTTTTTGCATGTAGAGGAAAGGAAAAAAAATCGAGCGTCCGAGTTCTAAGGTGTCCCAGGGCCATTTTAGTGGACCAGGCCCAAATCCAAAGAACAGGCCGCCATTTTGAGAGTCCTATTGCAGCCGCCTGTCGCTGTAGCATCAAGAGCGGCCAAAACTCAGCTGAATGGCAACTGAAACGGTAAAGGGGCGCCCCACTACAGCAGACGAGCCTCCACCTAGGAAGGCCCGTTCACGCCGCCTCCCCCCCCCCTTCGGGCACCCCACGCCGTTATTCGGAGCAGTATTGTAGGATGGCCACACCAGTGCAGCAACTTGCTAGACACCACCTCGGTGGTAACCGAATCTCAGCGCCTTGTGGTGTCTTCTATTCAGAAAACATTGTTGTGCTGCCTTCGACCTAATCGCCGCAAGTGCGCACGCAACTCAGCTGCATAGCTTGCTAGACACCACCTCGGTGCTAACCGAATCTCAGCGCCTTGTGGTGTCTTCTATTCCAAAAATATTGTTGCGCTGCCTTTGGCCCCATTCGCACATCGGTCCGCTACTGCCGCCATCTCACAGGCCAACGGGGCGCCCCACGCCGACTTTCAGCATTGTAGGATAGCCACACCAGTGCACCTTACTAGACACCACCTCGGTGCCATCCGGATCTTGGAATCTCAGCGCCTTGTGGTGTCTTCTATTCAGAAAATATTGTTGCGCTGCCTTTGGCCCCATTCGCACATCGGTCCGCTACTGACGCCATCTCACAGGCTAATGGGGCGCCCCACGCCGAGTTTCAGCATTGTAGGATGGCCACACCAGTACAGCAACTTGCTAGACATCACCTCGGTGCCATCCGGATCTTGGCATCTCAGCGCCTTGTGGTGTCTTCTAGTCAGAAAATATTGTTGCGCTGCCTTTGGCCCCATTCGCACATCGGTCCGCTACTGACACCATCTCACAGGCCAACAGGGCGCCCCACGCTGACTTTCAGCATTGTAGGATAGCCACACCAGTGCACCTTACTAGACACCACCTCGGTGCCATCCGGATCTTGGAATCTCAGCGCCTTGTGGTGTCTTCTATTCAGAAAATATTGTTGCGCTGCCTTTGGCCCCATTCGCACATCGGTCCGCTACTGACGCCATCTCACAGGCTAATGGGGCGCCCCACGCCGAGTTTCAGCATTGTAGGATGGCCACACCAGTACAGCAACTTGCTAGACATCACCTCGGTGCCTTCCGGATCTTCGCATCTCAGCGCCTTGTGGTGTCTTCTATTCCGAAAATATTGTTGCGCTGCCTTTGGCCCCATTCGCACATCGGTCCGCTACTGACGCCATCTCACAGGCCAACGGGGCACCCCACGCCGACTTTCAACATTGTAGGATGGCCACACCAGTGCGGCAACTTACTAGACACCACCTCGGTGCCATCCGGATCTTGGCGCGTTGTGCTGCCTTCGGCCTATTCGCACATCGGTCCGCTACTGACGCGAACTCACAGGCCAACGGGGCGCCCCACGCCGACTTTCAGCATTGTAGGATGGCCACACCAGTGCTGCAACTTGCTGGACACCACCTCGGTGCCATCCGGATCTTGGCGCGTTGTGTTGCCTTCGGCCTATTCGCACATCGGTCCGCTACTGACGCCGCCTCACGTGCCAACGGATTTTCTACGCTTTTTATACCCTATGCCGCATAACAGGTCATGTGACTTGTTTATAAAACTTTTCATTGGTTCATTTTACTTTTGGTTTCCTAATGATGGAAGGCTTGATCATATGACCTAAAAATAACACTTTTCATTGGATGAAAACTTTTTTTTTTCCCAAACGATGAAAGCCCCACCTTGTTTCTGGATGTTTCACACTGAAGCTGGCGTCACCATGAAAGCACCACCATCTCGTGGCTCCGTCGTGGTCATTCCGCGAGCAATCATGGCAGCCGCTCCCCACCAGAAGCCTGCAGGAGTCGGGGGCCCCCAAAACTTTTGTTGAATCCTCAAGGCGGAGGGGACGCTTTCGAGAATGGGGTCCAAGACCTAGCAGACAAGCGTCCGATTTGCAAGGTGTCCCAGGGCCATTTCAGTGGACCAGGCCCAAAAAGAAAAGAGCCTGCCGCCATTTTGAGAGTCCTGTGGCAGCCGCCTATCGCTGCACCGCAAGAGTGGGCGCAACTCAGCTGAATTGCGGCTTTTGACACAGTGGACCAAAAGCGGACGGAATGGCAACTGAAACGGTAAAGGGGCGCCCCACTACAACAGACGAGACTCCACCTGGAGAGGCCCGTTCACGACGCCTCCCCCCCCCCCCGGGGCGCCCCACGCCGTTCTTCGGAGCAGCATTGTAGGATACCAAAACCAGTGCGGCAACTTACTGGACATCACCTTGGTGCCATCGTTCTGCTGCCTTGGAACTATTCGCACAACAGTTTGCTACTGATGACCCACCCCCCGCGACGCCCCACGCCGGATGCCGAAATCAGTGCGGCACCCAGGCAACAACACCTGGGTGCCGTCCAGAAATCTGGACGTTGTGCTGCGTTGGGACTATTCGCACAGCCGACCGCTACTTCGTTGTTTTTCCCTAAAAAGGTTTATATGTTTTTACTGTTTTTGTTTTGTTGTATATATTTATAAGTTATTAAAGTTTTATAATCTTACTACTGTGTTGGAGTGCTATATATTTTTAATGTGACACATAATTGTAAAAACTTTGATGTACAAAGAGTCATCCCTGGAATCTTCCGCTTCAGGCTCGGTCCCCTCCCCAATCACAATACAGGATGGTTTTCAGATAGTAGGAACGCGTGTGCTGTGACGGATCTCATCGAGTGTGGGCCTTGATCTACTATAACTCCTTTGAAGAGGGGTGATTCTTTACAGCTGGGGCCATAAACTACATCTGCAGGGCTAGCTGATAGCCTAGGACCGGCCTGGACAATTGGACACAGAGGAAAAGGAGTGTCAGAGGGTGCGGTAGTGAATAGGGCGAAAGGGAGGTGTCGGGCGAGCACAGGGTGTGATTCTCAGGGAAGAACAGCGCAGATGGGGGGAGGTTTATTACCCATGCATAAGACAGAGAACGAGGGTGACCAGTGCCTGGGGGAGATGCTTGTGAGGGTGGGGAGCCATGCTAAGGATCGACAGCGTGCAGAGAGTGGGTCTGGTCAAGTCATCTAAAATGGCTGCCGTGCACAACAAAAGTGTGGCATTTGAAAAAAGGCAAGATGGCGCAGACAATGTTTTTCAACACTTCCTGATTTCCTTCGAATCGAACGTTAACAGACGTTGGGGCATATTACCAAAGTTACGCGATATTTATCCCTAACGATGCTTAGCAACGAATTTATTACCGCTAAGCATCGTCAGAAATTATCGCAGATAAACCTTGCTATTATCAAGGTTTATCGCAAATGCCATAAAAAACGACCGCAATGCATTAATATCGCTGAAAACTCACCGATATTCATGCATTACCGAGCTACTGCTCTTAGCCATGTTATCCACCTCCCATTGGATAACATGGCTAAGAACTGCTCAGGGCAGGTGGTAGCTTTTGGAGATATTCGCGCTTAGCGCGAATATCTCCAAAACTTGGTAATAGGAGATAGCGATGTTAGCGACTGTTTCCAGTCGCTAACATCTTGGCATGCCCACTTTGCATGTCATTAGTGATAAATATCACTGACATGCAAAGTGGGGCCCAAGATGGTCACTATCTCCTACTAGCGGTCGCTAACTGGTGTTAGCAACAGCTAGGTAATACAGAGATAATTTTATCTCCGCGAAGCGGAGCGCTGTTACAGATATATATCTTTTTTTGAACGTTAATTTCTCAAAATTCACTGGAGCACATATATTGAGACCTAGCAAAGGCACATCGGGCTACCAGTCCCTACAATTTTGCCAAGTTTCCTGCAAATCCATTCAGCCGTTCGATTATTATTATTTTCTTTTTTTTTGCCCCGCGGGGCCCTTTTAAAACCTCCACATCAAACCTAGAGGGTCAGGGAGGATCTACTATGCCCCCTTATGGTCATTTGCCCCTTCGCTTTGGCCTCCGCTTGTCTCTCGATCCTACCGAGAGACAAGATGGCGGCCGCTACAGACTGTTTGGAATGTTCACAGACGCCAGAGAACCAATCAGCTTCGCTTCACAAAGCTCCGTAACGCGTAAAGTCCGCGAACCGGAGCGCTGCCCGGTCCGCTGTTACAGATATATATCTTTTTTTGAACGTTAATTTCTCAAAATCCACTGAAGCACATATATTGAGACCTAGCAAAGGCACATCGGGCTACCAGTCCCTACAATTTTGCCAAGTTACGTGCAAATCCATTCAGCCGTTCGGGCTAAAAGTGAGGCCAACCGCCCTATGGAAAACTCAATGTTAAAAACACGTTTTGGGACCCCCCTTTTTTCTCGGCCCCCCCTTGACGAACCCCCCCCAAATTTTCAAGGGCTGCTCAGAAACAAAATGTGTTTGCAGTAATATCTTTCAATGTCATCCATTTGTCACTTGTAATCCTTATTTAATCTTCTTTTCATGTTTTGTGCTCATAATTTAGACCACATGCAAGTACAAAGCCAATTTTCAAAGTTTCTCATATTCGAGATGGGCCATCCGTGCCTCTTCATTCAAGAATACGCAGAAGTGCTCGTTTCATCCAAAAGCAGTTTATTAACATAACCCAATGCATTTCGGGCCATCAGGGGCCCTTCGTCAGGGGTACACTGTGAAAACAATTAATCACCAATAAGTACACTGTGCGCATTTTCATATACAACATTGCCGCTTATAAAGTTCATTACACAGAAAAATATTGGTAATCTTGGCTATCATGGACTGCAAGACGCGCTGCGTGTTACCCAAACATTTGATCATATATCCTCTTGTCAACAATTGTGCGCTGCTGCTATACATGGCATAGTGCTTTATAAACAATCCTGATGCAAATAACTGCAATACTCGTGTGTTAAAAATAAAAACTCAGCCTGCACTATTAACCCCTTTTACCCACATGGTGATTCCCCAACGTCCTACCCTTCAATTCACATTCCTCATTACATATTTCCTCACGTTGCTATCTCAAAACTTGTTCCTCACTTTTCCCTTCCCAAGCGTTTTTTAACTGGTCATCCTTAACTGATAAACACCTCTCCTAAACAAACATTCAATGTTCTTGCAAAATGAGCTAGTAAACCAAACGCTTTCCTTCAATATCCCCCTCACACGTACCTGCTGTTAAACATACTTCCTCCTTTCAGTTCTGAAAAAGTCTTTCTAGTCCCCGACGGAACCTCCTCGCTTTAAAAAAGAGCTGCTAAAACCCCTCCTCCCCCACGTGCTTTTCCCATTACGCTGATCATTTGCACCTGAGACATTACACATTCTAAAGGCCTTCTATCATACTACCAATACCATGTTGCATCGCGTCAGTAAATAAAAATAAAAGTAAAAAGTCCATTACCTCTACGTCCCTCGTCCTCGACCCAGTCATCACACATGAGGTATTCCACACGACAGGAAACAAAACAGGAAACGCTTTTAGACTCCACCCACCCTCCTGTCAGGTGCTATAACACACCTCACCACCAGAAGCAAATCCTGTTTTGTTTCCTGTCGGTGGTTTACTTGATGGGAGACGCTGGGGTGAGTGCCGGGCGCTTACCTGCTTCGTTTGTCCTGTGGATCCTCCACTGCTGGGCTCTGGGGGGACTCCCATGGACCGTCGTGGGATTCCTTGGAGTGGGGCTGCTGGGCTTCCCTTTCTCCTCCTGGGCTCGGGTGACCTGTGCTGCTTGGCTTCATGGGTCTTCCTGTTTCGTTTCCTGCCCTGGTCTCTGTTCCCGCTGCTGGATGTGCTGTGGATCGTCCGGATATCCTGCTACTCGTTGTCCTTTCCTGCCTGGTTCCTGGAGTGCAGGTAGGGGTTTGGGGCTGTGAGCGCTGGGCTGTTGTGGGGCGCGCTCCTCCCCTTTGGATTCCCTGTTCTCGCCAGTGCCTCTTTGTTTTGCGGGGGCCCTGGCGTTGGCTCCTGAGTGTGCCTGCGAAGAAGGACGAGTTGTTCTCCCTGCTGCACTGGGGCGGCCGGCGGCGGTGCTTTGCCGACTGTCTTGGCGGCGTCCTCCTGGGTTTGCACGCATGCGCATTGCCCTCTTTTCCGCCCGTCGGCAGTGTTCGGTGTGCCGGGTGCTGGTGTGGGCGGGCGCCCGGGTGGGCTCCGGGCGCTCCGGTTCTTGGGGCCATTTCCTTGATGGGCGGTGCCATGCCTGTTCCTGTTCTCGGTTGTGTGGCTCTGAAGATTTGACATTGCAGAAGCCTGAGCCTTGTGCCTGTGCGGAGACTCCTGGAGCTGCCGGGGATTGCATCCGGGGCCTCTTCCATGCGGAGCCTGCGCTCTTCCGTGGATGTGGATGTGGCCATGCTGTTGGCGCTGCCGACTTTGGTGCTGGGATTCACGGTTCGTGGCTCGCCTGCCCCTCATCCGCATTGTCCCTTGATGGTGCCTTTTTTACTGGAATGGATGCATTTGACATTTGTACACTATGCTACGTCCTGCCCTCTAATGTTTTTTTCAGGGGTAGTTGCACCGGATGTTTGGCCACAGTTTTTTCTTTTGGTTCAGCTTGGAGCGCTGGTCGTGTGCAATCTCCGTCATGAGGGTAGGTGTTCCTCTCCTGTACCTGCATCTTACCTTTTTTTTTTTTTCCGGTGGGGTCCCTCCCCTCTCCTGTGGTGCGTGCCTGGAGGTGTGCCGATGCCTGGATTGGGCGCCTTCTTCTGGAGTCTCTTTCTGTTGTTGGGGCTCTTCTGTTGTTTGAGGGAGGGGTGTGGCGCAGTGGCCTGGGCACCTGACTCCGGTCCACGAGGTTCATGGTTCGATCCCCGGCGCTGGCCGCGGGTTGCTCCAGCGCCATGTGACTCTGGGCTATTGCTTGATTACTCTTCCTGACGCCCACCAGCGCCTTGACGACTATTGCTCATTCTGGATTTCTTTTCCTTTCATGTACTGGGACCGGCTTCATGTCGCCCTTTTGGGATCTGTTGGGGTTTCTGCCTTTCTTCGGATTTTCTTCCCCTGTTGCATCTGGGGGGTCTTCGCTTCCTGCAATTGCGCTGCGGGGCTTGTCCATTTCCAGGGAGCTCTTGATTGTCTTCCTTTCCCATGTTTGGATTGCCGTGGGGTTTCCTAAGAATCTGTGCCCATCGCTTCTCTGGATGTTCTCTTGCACTGGTGGCCTGTTGCCTCTTCTCTGCTGGTGCCTCTTTTGTGTCCTGGGTTCTGTTGCGGGTGTACAAGGACGCGGATCTTTCTCCATGCCCTGGTTTGTGTCCTTGCTTTCTCCGTTATGGGATTTGGCAGACACTTTGCCTATTTCCGTTCCTGTGGACTCTGTGGTGGCCAGTCTTGTGGGTCGTCCTTCCATGGCTGCTGTTCACATTCTGTGGGACGGTGTGGACGAGTGGGTAGTTTCTGCCCTGTGGATGTCTTCTGCCGCTTCTTATCTGGCTGTTCGTTCTGGCATTTTTTGGGGGTACGTTGCCCTGTCTTTGCTGGCCGATTTCGAGTCCCTGTTTTCGTCCATGCAGAAGGGTGCCAGTTGTCCGGAGTTGCTGGAGTCTATGGAGCACCTGGTGGTGTTTCTGTCGGCCATCACCTTTGTTCCTGTATGGTGGGCTTCTGCTGTGTCCTGTGGTTCCTCTGTTGCTGCCCACCGTGTCCTATTACTGCGGGATTGGATGTCGGACGCGGCCCCGCGTTCCTTGGCTTTGCGGCTGCCTTTCTCTGGTGCCCGTCTGTTTGGTGTCTCGCTGGAGGTGTTTCTGCAGTGCTCGCTTCGGCAGCACATATACTATGATTGGAACGATACAGAGAAGATTTGCTTGGCCCCTGCGCAAGGTTGCCTCGCTAATTCGTGGAGCGTTCCTTTAAAGTATACACATGGTCCCTGAGGGGTGCCGGGTCTGGTCCGCGGCGTTCCTGACTGGACCGCCCTTTGGGACGTTCTCGCTGATGCCGCCACCTGGCCTTGTTGTACGGGGTCTGGACTTGTTCGTACGGATGCTCCCGTTCTTGATGGAGGCCCTCCTGATGGTTCTTCCGTTTGTCCTGTCGGGTTGGGTGTTCTCCACGCTCGTCCTCAGGGATGCGTGTCTGCACGTCCCGGTGGCTGTGACGGTTTGGCATTTCCTGCATTCTGCCTGGAGGATCAGCGCTGGCCATTCTGCGTCCTCCCCTTTGGTCTTCGGTCCGCCCCCCGGGTGTTCACCATGGTGGTGGCTCCCTTGGTGGCCCATCTACATCTCCTGGGGGTGTCTGTGTTCCCGTATTTGGGTGTCTGGATGGTTCAGGCTCCGTCCCTGGAGGTTGTGTCTCGCCACCTTCTCTTGTCCGTGTCTGTGCTCAGGGACCACGGGTTTTTGTTCAACTTGCCTGTATGTCGCCTGGAGCCTGCGACCCGGAGGACCTTCATCGGTACAGTGTTCGATTCTGTGTTGGGCGGGGTGTTCCTGCCGGACGCCCGGATTCGTCGCCTCCATTCCTTGCTGTGGTGCTTGTTGTCCCGAGCCTCGGCTCCCATCCTTCAGTGGCTGGAGGTTCGTGGCCACATGGCTGCTTCTGTTTTCAGTGGACTCCATGGTTGGAGCGTCAGACCCTGATGCGGGGGTCTAGCCCGGGACCAGGGTTCAATTCCCCGCCTCGGCGGGTCTTGGGCTCAAATTTCCACGGACCTGGAAATTTTTGTTGGGCCTGGGTTCCTCTGCGGCCTCTGCTGTGGCATGTGCAGCGGTGGGTCCCCTTTACTGTCCTGGACTTTGCGGTTCCTGTTCCTAGGTCTCTGGATGTTGTGTCTGCTCTCCGTGGTGGCTGGACCCCTCCCGCCTTTCCGTGGGGATGTTGTTTCGTCTCCCTCCTCCTCTGGTTGTGACCACGGATGCCTGCACCTCGGACTGGGGCGCGACTCTGGCCCGTTGGGTGGTGCTGGCGCGTTGGCTCCCGTCGGAGTCTCGCAGGTCGTCCAACTGGAGGGAGTTGTTTGCAGTGGAGTGGGCGCTTCGTTATTTTCGTCTTCGTCTGGAAGGTTGCCATGTCATGGTGCGATCGGGCTACGCAGTGACTGTGGCATCTCTGAATCTCACGGGGAGGCCCCACGGTTCTTCCCTGAATCTGGTGGCTTGTTCCATCTCGGCTTGGGCGGAGCTTCTTCTTCTGGCCCTGTCTACTCCACTCATTGGGGGTGTGGTCAATGTGGTGGCGGGCTCCCTGAGTCGGTGGTTTCCCTCATCTCTGTCCCTGTGTTTGGCTCCCGGGCCCTTTCGGAAGCTTTGCCTGGGGTTCGGGACTCCGGCTCTGGTCTTGTTTGCCTCGGGGTCCGATGCCCTGGTGCCCCTGTTCTACTCCGGGTCTCCAGTGGTGTGCACAGGGGGGGTGGATGCCCTGTCTCTCCTTTGGCCTCCCTGGTTTTTCTGTGCCTTTACTCCCTTTCCTTTGTTTCCTGCCTTTCTGCTGACGGTTCTGCGGGAGGGGGCTCAGGTGGTGGCAGTGCTGCCTCGCTGGCCGAGGTGGTCCTGGTTTCCTCTTCTGCTGGGCCTGGTGATGGGGCCTCCTTGGCTTCTGCCCCGTCGCCCCTCTCCTCTGTGATCTCCGTCCCTCTTTCTGGTTCCCCTCTCCTTGGCGGTTTGGGGGTTGGACGGATGTCTCTTGGGACCCGTGGTCTGCCCGACCACTTGCTTTGGTGCTGCGGGCTTCTCGTGGGAAGTCTACTTTGTCTTCCTCTTCGGAGAGCTGGTCTTCTTTTTTGAGGTGGTGTTCCTCCTCTGGTTGTCTTGCTGGGCCTTTGGGCTGCTTTCCGTGCCTTCCGGGTCCCGGATTCCTTCCTTTCTTCCTTCTGATGGCTTGTTGGTTTTCTTGCCTTTTTCGGAATTTCTCTCTTCTCCTTCTGGTCGCTCTTTGGCACCCCCTTGGGGTGTCTCCTTGGTCTTGGGGGTTTTACAGTTTTCCCCTTTTGTCCTTTGGAGTCTGTGGGCCTTGAATTTCTGTCGTGCCTGGTGGCTTTCTGTTCTTTCCTTTGGCCTCGACCGTGCCTTGTACTTTCTGTGGCTCGTTCTGGGGTGTTTCGCTCTTCTGCCTCTCTCTCCGTGTCATTTGGCTTGGCTGGTTTGGCTACGGCTGCTTCCTGGCTCTCTTTGGATCGCTGGTTTCTGGCGGTCTTTGCTCTTGCCTATCTTGGTGCTGGTTTGCCCAGTCCGACGGGTGTCCTGGCGCGTTCCGCTCGGGGCGTGTCTGCCTCCTGGGCTGTTTACCTGGGTGTGTCTCTTAGTGGATTTGTCGGGCTGGGTCCTGGGCCTCCGAGTCCGCATTCGTGCGACCCTATTGGTGGGGTTGTGCCTTGTCTGACCGGACTTGTTTTTGGTCGTGGGGTGTTGCTGGCTGTGGGGATTTTCCCCTCCGCTGTGATTCTGTTGTTTTCTTGCAACTTTGTCTTGCTGCACTCCTTTGTGTCTGGTCTGTGCCTTGTTGTGTGTGGGTTGCCAAAGGCCTGTTTGGGCGTTGCTTTGGTATGCCTCATGTGTGATGACTGGGTCGAGGACGAGGGACGTAGAGGTAATGCTATGATTACGTATGGTAATCCCCATTACTCTTAGTCCTACTCGTCCTCGACCCAGTCATACAACCCGCCCGCCCTCCCTTTCCAGGCCTTTGGTGCTTGGTACATCAGGATTTGCTTCTGGTGGTGAGGTGTGTTATAGCACCTGACAGGAGGGTGGGTGGAGTCTAAAAGCGTTTCCTGTTTTGTTTCCTGTCGTGTGGAATACCTCATGTGTGATGACTGGGTCGAGGACGAGTAGGACTAAGAGTAATGGGGATTACCATACGTAATCATAGCATTCCTTAACACATGTGTTGACCATAGAGGAATTGTGCCTAAATAAACTGGTGAACTGAAACGTGATGGTACAGCTTGCATGTGTACCATCACGTTTCAGTTCACCAGTTTATTTTCTTAGGAGCGTCAGCAGCCAGCTGGAGTGCAAGCATTAATCATGGAAACATTAATCTGACGGACTAGCGCTTTATGTCCCAGATCGTATTTAGGCACAATTCCTCTATGGTCAACACATGTGTTAAGGAATGGACTTTTTACTTTTATTTTTATTTACTGACGCGATGCAACATGGTATTGGTAGTATGATAGAAGGCCTTTAGAATGTGTAATGTCTCAGGTGCAAATGATCAGCGTAATGGGAAAAGCACGTGGGGGAGGAGGGGTTTTAGCAGCTCTTTTTTAAAGCGAGGAGGTTCCGTCGGGGACTAGAAAGACTTTTTCAGAACTGAAAGGAGGAAGTATGTTTAACAGCAGGTACGTGTGAGGGGGATATTGAAGGAAAGCGTTTGGTTTACTAGCTCATTTTGCAAGAACATTGAATGTTTGTTTAGGAGAGGTGTTTATCAGTTAAGGATGACCAGTTAAAAAACGCTTGGGAAGGGAAAAGTGAGGAACAAGTTTTGAGATAGCAACGTGAGGAAATATGTAATGAGGAATGTGAATTGAAGGGTAGGACGTTGGGGAATCACCATGTGGGTAAAAGGGGTTAATAGTGCAGGCTGAGTTTTTATTTTTAACACACGAGTATTGCAGTTATTTGCATCAGGATTGTTTATAAAGCACTATGCCATGTATAGCAGCAGCGCACAATTGTTGACAAGAGGATATATGATAAAATGTTTGGGTAACACGCAGCGCGTCTTGCAGTCCATGATAGCCAAGATTACCAATATTTTTCTGTGTAATGAACTTTATAAGCGGCAATGTTGTATATGAAAATGCGCACAGTGTACTTATTGGTGATTAATTGTTTTCACAGTGTACCCCTGACGAAGGGCCCCTGATGGCCCGAAATGCATTGGGTTATGTTAATAAACTGCTTTTGGATGAATCGAGCACTTCTGCGTATTCTTGAATGAAGAGGCACGGATGGCCCATCTCGAATATGAGAAACTTTGAAAATTGGCTTTGTACTTGCATGTGGTCTAAATTATGAGCACAAAACATGAAAAGAAGATTAAATAAGGATTACAAGTGACAAATGGATGACATTGAAAGATATTACTGCAAACGCAGATAGCAGCAACTGTGCCATGGTTAGGGGCACTTCTAATAGTGTCCCACTGTTGTGTTTAATATTAATCACGAGCCTTTGGAGCTGGGCTCGGCACCATTGAGCACGCTAGATTTAGGTTAGTGAACTGTGATGGAAATATGGTGTGCAACCCACCCCCCACTATATGATGTTCAGAAACAAAATGTGCCATTTTCCTGAAAATTTCAGCCAATTCCGTCCACAAACGCCAAAGTTATTAGACATAGAATTTTCAAAAATCCCATAGAGAAAAAATCCTAACTATATATACCTACTGGCGACCGCCCGTAGGTAATATATATATATATATATATATATATATATATATATAGTTTGATCTTAGCCCAAATATACTTGAGTATTGTACAACATATAATGTGTTCACAAATACAAAGTAAACACAATTTAGTACAGTAAAATTGCACACAAAAAATAAATGATAGCATCAAAAAAACACGTGGTAGAGTGCCACCCGGCCTCTACACTACAAAGGATCCACCACCACAAGCCTAAGGCCGGGCTCGTCCGAGGTTATAAATAAACGGGCATTAGGTCACTTGTGGACTTTTGTCGATACTTGCACCCACTGTGTGTGTCTGTGTTTGTCTGGGACTCAGGGCACAAGGTCTCACCACATGGCCAGACCTCATTGGCTCGCTACGCTGTGATGAGGCAGGTTCGATCCTGTGTTACCCCGTTGCTGCCTGCAGGCTATCCCACCCCGCACAGCATATTGGTGCTGGAGTACCTGGATTCACAACGACCCGGGAGCCTCTCCACCACCAGGTCACCCCATGTGGTGCCCTCACCAATGTCATCACCTGCAGTGTACCACAGGTGCTGCTTTGGCCCAGTGCTCCGCTAAGCTACTGTCACCTCTGGAGGCCCCTGCTGCACTACGCCGTCAGCCTCCTCTGATCCGGCTGCCTGACTGCGCCCCTACTCGTGGCCCCACCTGACAATTCCTGCCTCCTGGCCTGAATCGGTCCATGCCATTGACCCTGTGCTCCTGTGGGTGGAGCTGAACTGCGGCCTCTGTATGGAGCTCCCAATGCCTACTGACAGCTACCTAAGGGGTGAGTGAGGTCTTCAGTCTTCTGTGACCCTCATCGCATGCTAGTGACACGTGGTCGCAGGGGGATATTATTCTCCTGGCGTGTAAGTGCCCCTCATTCCTGGTGCTGCTGCCATTTCTTTCTCTACCAAGCATATCTGTCCCTCGCAGGGATGTGGACATCGTTATTCTGGCCACCACGTCCTTAACAAGTGCCTTGAGAAAATAGAGCTCTTCTGCTAGTGTGGGGCACTTCCTGACACATCCCAACAGAGACATTTGAGGGACAGGGTAGGACTTTCAACTGTGAGTACTTACCTGCAGGGTGGTTGTCTGCTGCTCATAATTCCTTTTTGCTCCACTCCCTTTCATCTGCCTGTAGCCCACACTCCCTAACAGCCAACCCGAGAGTTACCCAATTCTCCACAGTCTGTAACTAGTGGTCCAACACTATGAGTGAGCCGTCCCAGAATAATAACACTCCTGCTGCTGCATGAGCAGACCCAGCCCCTCATGCATCTGTAACACAGCTGCCGCCCTTGAGTAGGTATCTGATCCCACTGTAGTACCAAAAATTACATACCATAGAGCTACACTTACCAATAGCCCATATACCTTATATATCAAGAATAAGTCAGCCGGCAATGGAGAAGGTTCAATCGTTTATTTTGCAAAGCGCCCTATATAGGGGAGCCTCACTCTCGTTAAAGGTGCGCAGAGGAGACTGCTAGATTACATTCAAAACAGTGCATATATACTTTCAGCATACCTCATGAAAACCCCGTACATGGAAAAGTACCGCTTCTCGTGAAGCCAACAGGAAAACCCATATAAGGCACAATTGATTGGTTCGAAACTCAGCTCAAGTTATTCTGGGAGTAGGTCAGTAAAGGTTCCTCCCGTTCGTTCTAGGGCACAGGAGTACAGGCATGGCGTCTTCAAGAATGTGCTCATCCTACAAGAAAGACATATGCGACCTTGAGTTTCCTAAGTTAGAATCAATGGTCCTTTCATAGCCCAGGCCGGCCTCACAGGCTCTCTAAACAGTAGCAGGTCATGTGTTTTCCTAACTAACGAAAGAGACACGGGAAAATGAAACCAAAATGGCGTTCGTTCAGGTTAGGCCCACTTCTTCATGTGGGCATGGTTCGAGTGTTTTTACAAGGGGGGTTTCCTGTGGGTAACATGGATATATTGGATACATTAAGCCAACATTATATAATATCAATTTTATATTCCTTCAGACCGCCCTTTTGGCGTGATGTAGCCAATATATGATATAACAGATATTCTAATCCAGGAACACACCTTCGTCTATTTGCATGAGGTCGGTAACCTCCTTCTGCACTAACTGCTTTTCAATTTTCGTTTGTCGTGAAGCTGTCAAAGAGGAAGTGAGCTTGGCAGCGCAATAGGAGCAGCATGCCGGTCCACAATGAAGGCACAGGCAACAAGCAAATAGCACCCCTAGTGCTCCAGCAAGAATCATAAACATTTTCCAGCCCCAAGTGGATAAAAGGTTCCAGAACCACCCGGTTAAGGACGAGGTACCAGTTTCAGCATGAACCTCAGCAGCTCAGCGATGTAATTTTTGAATGGCTAAGTGTATAGTTGGAGCGGAAATTGTGGCCTCGGACCACGAGGCTGGGGTACATTCACCTTGTAGGAATATTTTATTAAAGAGTCTCAAAAGTGTAGCTATAACTTCTTCTAAGTTATCTTTATAAACTTCGGACGGCAATCCGTCAGGCCTGGGTGCTTTGTTTCTATCCATTTTTTTCAACTGAGACCGTACTTCTCCCTCTGTAATCTCAGTGGCTAAGAAGGTTCTGTCTGAATGGCTCAACAGAGGAAGGTCTCTCAGAGCCCACCATATTTCTAACTCTTCCAGCCCTTGTGTATCCTTTTCCTGATAAAGTTCCTCCATAAAGCCTCTGGCCTCTTCCTTTATCTCTATGTCTTCTGTTAAAGGCAGCCCTGTGCTTCGCTGTGTTAGGAAGCTGATGTTATTTCTGCTACGCTCTGACCCTGCCTTCCAAGCTAACATTGAGCCACACTTTTCTCCATACTCAAAGTTACGGAGCCTACTTACTTCCCATCTGCCCTTGATTGTCTTGTCGGCTTGAGCTTTATAGCTTGTCTGTAGATCTAATATTTCTTTCTCAAGACTCTGTAGACTGAATCTATCATTTAGCGCCGCTTGCTGCAGTTGGAGTTCCTTTGTTTTAATTAAGTCTAACTCCTGGGTATCCTTTTCTTTCTTAAGTTTTCTATTTAGAGCCATTTGAGAGCTATAGATCCCTCTTAGTTATGACTTAAGTGTGTCCCATAGAGTTTGATCAGAGGCCGTTCCCTCATTAAACAAAAGAAACTCCAACAAACTGTCCTTGATTTTATTTTTAATCTCACTATCTAATAAAATGGTCCTATCCAATGTCCACCTATACTCTAAATAGCTGGTTTTAAGAGTTATTTTTAGTTCAATCACTGAGTGATCTGACATTCCTACTGGAATAAGTAAAATTGAGACTATATTAGACAAAAGTGATTGATCTAACAAGAAAAAGTCTATTCTGGAGAACTGACTATACTTTTTGCTATAGAAAGAATACTCTCTAAGATTGCCATACTTCACTCTCCAGACATCAGAGATCTGAATTGCTTGTAGATCTTCAAGAAGTGACTTTAGCTGAAGATTTTATGACGATTGTGATTCCTTATAAAAAGCAGAACTAATTTGAATGTAAACTATTTCTATGCAATCTAACAGGAGGCACTATGACCAGATTTAAATTTTATCAGTTGTCTGCCTGGTGGGGAAATCAGAACTGGTCCAATGAGGAGGTGAGTCCCACTCTTGAACTAATTAGTAGAGAGAAGGGATGGAAAGGCGAGGTTGCTTTATGGTATAGTACTCTAGTGAGAACCAGAGATAACCTAGAGGCGGAAATCATTAAGTTATGGGATAACTCCACAGTACAGATTGAAGGAGGACTGTTAAAAGTTTGGATGGACTCTTTTACTCTGTCTCAAAAAATGATAAAACCCTCAAACTTGAGAAGAAACCACTTGTTTACGTCATATAGGGCATATTGGACACCTGCAAAATTTTCTAAAATTGCAACGGAAGAATACTCATGCCCTAGATGTAAATTTCCAGCTGCAGACGATGGTCATAGGTTTGTCGAATGTTCAGAAATAGTTAAGTTCTGGAGGCAGGTGTGTGGGCTTCTTGAAGAGGTGTTATTGATACCAGTAACTTATAGTCCTAGATTAGCTTTATTTGGTCTCCCGCACGATTATAATATAAAAAGTTGCATTACACAGTTTATTTTTTACGTAGTTGTTATTGCCAGGAGAGAGATCTGCAAGGAGTGGAAATCTGAAAGCCCTCCAAAGTTTGCAGACTGTTTAAGAAATATTATGGCAGTAAGCCACTTAGACCTGTTGTGTGGTGGGGTAAACTCTATTAAACTTTGGTCTGCACTAAATGTATGGCGTGAGAAATGATATCCATAAGTCCAATGATTATGCCAGAGGTTAAATGGTCCGATCCTCCCAAAGTGGCAAGTAACATCGGGAATGGGAGTTGGATCGGAATTAACCTACCTCTGGGCAAACTCTAACGGCTATCCACAAACACAAGGGCAGGAAAAGTTGGTTTGTGTCAGTGGCCTGGAGTAAGCTTATCTAGAGTTAACATCTACTGGTGGCAAATATGAGGACGGAAAAAAAAAGAAAAAAAAGTGTATAATTGGAGCAGAATCAGGAATATACACACAACAAGAGCTGCCGATCATGCGGCATGCCCCTCCTCGATCAGCTAGGATGACGTCAAACACCATCCGATTTTGAAGCGAAATTAGTCTGGTAGCCTGAAGCTCTACCGTCAGGTTAGTTAAAATTCCAGCAGTGGTTTGAACTACATTTTCCACTACTCTGGAGAGACGTTTAACATCTCTACTGGTAAAAATAGGACCCCATATAGGAAAGAGACCCTTTGCTATGTCCACAAACTGCTGTGAAGCAGTGTCAGTCTGGTCAGTACTATCCGTATCGATACTTCTACTGGCTCGGGAGAGATCTGAATTTCATTTAGTCAGCTGGTGTGTCTTATGATAATTAGAAGGGGCTATATATACTGGAGGATAAAGGAAAGACAGATAACACCTGCCCATCCTCGGGGAAGCCAAGTGTAAGCATTCTCACCGCAGACAAAATACATATTAGGCGGGGTTATCAATGGTGGGGTGCTATTGGTGTGTAAAGAGTAGGTGTAGTTACATCTACTATCTCCCACCCTTACATGACCCTGTCTTTTAATACAGAATGAAGCAGTACTATTTAATATAGGAACTGGCATTGCATGTCATCGGTAATATTACAGCCTTGAAAATACTGGAAATATTGAGTGGAGTTAAAGTGTTCAAAATCCAACATTTCTTCCGTCAACCAGGTAGCATTTTCATAAGTGGTATACATATTCATACAGGCCTCTGGATCTAAAGATCCCTCTCCCTGGTTTCCCAGAGTGTCAAATCCCTGATGTTGTTCTATATACCTTAAAACAACTTCATTATCTTTTTTGGTATATCTTATGGGGTCGGCTACATAATGCAGATGCATAAGGGATAGCAACTGAAACCAGGCCTCACAGCTCGCTAAGTGTGATAATGGCAGAGAAATGAATAAATCGTGACGATGCATTACAGATGGTACGAGGCCACATACCCAACAGTTTGTCTTGTTTGTAGTGCTATGAGCTTCGTGCAACATTTCAATGAACACATTTTTAGCATATGTCTCTCGATGTCTTTCCTTATGGGGAGGCAAAGTATAAAAGAAATGTTCAGGCGGGGCTGCTGTAGTACCTAATACCTTATGCATAGGATATTGAAATTCTAAATACATGAACACACTCATTAATATTATCAAATTACTGTTATAGTTATTACAAAGGCTATCTTCACTATGGTAGCCCAACTGGAAAGCATGGGAACAGCTTCAAGAAAAGGTCGGGGAGCAAGGGGTCGTTCGTCCTCAAGGGCAAATTGGGCAAAGGGGTACATCCTAACTAAAAGTCCAACTTAAACTCGGGAAAAGGTGCCAGCCAACTGCCAGAGGGTTTCTTCTCCCTGTGTCCGTTTAGAGCATCACAGGCAGGCTCCTATTGTTCATCCAAAAGAAACAATCCTCAATTTTATTCCAACGTTGCAATTTAGGCCCTTAATGTAATACAGTCTTTCTTTCTGAACAGAGCAATGTGACAGTTCCAAGCTCTCAACGGGTTCAGTCCAGTGTCTTGCTCAGTACACAAGTAGAGAGCAATCTCCAACCCTACAGCTCAAGTCTTTCCCTATCTCCTAGAATCCGGAACTGGGGTACCGGGTGGTTTTCGTGACCGTAAATTGTATCGAAGATGGCCAGGTTGCTCCTGGTCATGAAACAACACAACAGCAGGGACATTCGGTGCAACAAGGTTTTCAGAAGCCTCTGAGGAATCAGCCTTTTTAAAACATTCCGAAACTGGGGCTGATTTGTCTCCTTGCGGTGTCAACAATCCTTCCTCTTGCCCGATTTCAAGGCCATCCGAGAAAGGCACAAAACTCAACCTTCGCTCTCCCTCTTGCATTAGAACTCTGTCTTGGTTCTGCTGATCAAAAGGGAGCGGTAGGGGTCATTTCTTCACATACGAAACATGAATCCAGTGCTTCTTCCCGTCCACTTTAACTGATGTCCGTGTTGCCAGAAGGATCTGATAGGGACGGCTCCACCTTGGTTCCAAACTCGAGTTCCGCTGATAACTTTGAACGAGGACACACTGTCCTGGCTCCAAGCGATGTCCGGGACTCTCCGGCAGCAGCTGCAATACAGCTGACACCTGTTGATGAATGGAACGCAGGTCTTTAGTTAAAGCGTACAAATAATCTGTCATCATAGGATAATCAAGATCTCGGAAGGACCTAGGTCTCGGGATACCCCACACATTGGCTGGTCGACCAAAAACGACCTCATAAGGTGACAGGCCAGCTCTTGAATGGAGGGTTACTCTTAAGGACATTAGTGCTAGGGGCAGTGCATCAGGCCAGCTCAAGCCCGTGCTCTCTTGAATCTTTCAGTATACCATTATATTTCTCAACCAGTCCTGCAGACTGCGGATGTCGTGCTGCATGACATTTATGTTTTATCTGTAGCCCATTACAAATATATTTGACAAGTTCTGTATTAATGTGTACCCCGTTGTCTGTCCAAATGACTCGAGGCAAACCAAATCAAGGCAGGAACTCTTTAATCAGGGCTTTTGCAGTGGCCATTGCGATGTTGTCTTTAGTAGGATATGCTTCAACCCATTTACTAAAAGCGCAGACCACCACCACCAGCACGTATTTACGATTATTTACCCTTTCAAGTGGAATATAATCCATTTGGATTACTTCAAACGGTAAACTAGGGGGCACAAAATTCCCACTAAGAATTTTCTCCCTCCCTCCATGATTATGCTGTAAGCAAACCATGCAGTATTTAACCACATGGGCAGCAATTTTTGGAATATTCGGGTTATTCCACACAGGGTCTAATAATGCACAAATACCTTTTGCTCCAATGTGAGTGGTCCCATGGGCCATCACTACGACTGCATACACCAGTGCATTGGGCAAAAGCCATCGCTGTTTTTCAGTCAAATCAGTCCAACAATTGTTTTTATACAACCACCCTATTTCCTGTTCCCATTTTAATAGTTCATCAGGAGTGGCTTCTTTCTGTAATTCTCTAACACTTTCAATGGTATTGTCAAACACTGTGGTCTCCGCCACCCATCTGGCTGATACACTGGGAAACATAGCCGACATTTTAATTTGCGCTGTATCTTTTGCTACTTGGTCAGCAAAGGCATTTCCCTCCCCTGTAGTATCAAGGATTTTCTTATGTGCACTACACTTAATGATGGCCACCTTCTCTGGTAAGGTTAATGCATTCAACAATCTTTCGATCAAGGGGCCATGTTGTTTTCTTTGACCGTGGGAGGTAAGAAATCCTTGTTGCCTCCACAGCCGCCCAAAACTATGGGCCTCGCCAAAGGCGTACTGGATGTCTGTAAAAATATTTACTCTCAAACCTTCGCTCAGTTCACATGCTCTCAATAATGCTATTAGTTCAGCTGCCTTTGCTGAATGATGGGAAACCCGAGCGGTCTCCACTACTGTTCTGAGAGTAGTTATAGCATAAGCAGCTGTTGTCGTGCCATCTGGTAACTTGAAACATGAGCCATCCACATACAACTCCCCTTGGGGTTCAGATAAAGGGGTGTCAGTGAGGTCTATACGTCCCTTCGTTTCTTCTTCAGTCCGAAATATAATATCATGGACATCGTCCTTTTGATTACTCGAAGGGATGGGTAGTAACGTGCACAGGGTCGTTGCTTTCCGCCAAAACCCTGTGTTAACACTGAAAGTGAACAACCGTCCACCTCATGCACATGAAGTACAAAAGGTTTTCGGTAGTCCGGAGTACCCAAGACAGGTGCAGAGCAAAGGGTAGATTTTAGAGAATTAAAAGCATCCTGACATTCATCCGTCCAGGGCAAGGGTTCATGTACATCCTTGGTAGTCAAATGCAACAAAGGTTTAGCCAGAAGAGAAAAGTTAGGAATCCATTGGCGAGAGTAAGAGGTTATGCCAAGAAAAACACGAACATCACGTTGAGTACGGAGCACAGACATGTTAGTAATAACAGTTATTCATTCCGAGGTTAGTCTCCTCCCCACTTTTGACAGTAAATGACCAAGGTAGGTCACTTCCTGTCGACAATATTGAAATTTGGATAAGGATACCTTATTACCGTTAGTTGCTGAATGGGTCCATAATTTAACAGTGGCTTCTTTGCAGGCTTCCGCTGTGTCTGACGCCACCAGTATGTCATCCACATATTGGATGAGAACATTACCAGGAGGTAGGACTAATTCGTCCAGTACTGCTTTTAGTGCTTGGCTATAAATACTAGGACTCTCAGTATAGCCTTGGGGAGCGCGATAAAATCTATAACTGCGACCAGATAATGAGAATCCGAAAATATGACGGTTGTCGGGGTGGATTGGAATGCTAAAGAAAGCATTCTTCAAATCTATTACTGAGAAATACTGGGCAGTAGGGGGAATTATAGTGAGAATTGCAGTGATATCCAGAACCACAGGATATTGAGGAATCACTATTTTATTAACCTCTCTGAGATCAATCACAAAATGATATGTATCTTTATAGTCAGGGTCACCATCCAGTGGGGCCTTCTTCAAAATCGGTAAAATGGGGCTATTACAAACATTAGCAGCTGTTTCTTGTACCACTCCTTTCTTAATTAAATCACAAATAATGTGCAATAAGGCCTGTTCGCCTTCTGGCGAAATTTGATATTGTGGGATACGTGGCAAATGTGCATTTGATTTCAAAGTAATTGTTACAGGGGGTATTTTTAAAAATCCTACATCAGTCTCCCCTCGAGCCCAGAGGGTCTGGGGAATTTTGGAAAATTCAGGTGGGAGATGTTCGTTTTTGACAAAACATTGAGACGTGCATTTAATAGGAGGCTGCATGGTTAAATAAACACCGTCAGGAGAACAGTATATGCGAGCATGCAATTTCTTTAATATGTCCAATCCTAACAGGTTCTCGCCACAACTGGAAGTAAGCAAAAACGGAGAGTCCACAGTGACTGGGCCGATAGTAAATGGAAGTGGCCTAGAAATGGGGCTTACCACGGAAATTCCTGAGAAACCCACAGATACGTTATTTTGCCCAGACAGAGCAGCCCCTGGGACCAGTGAATGAGCAACAGAACTATTCATTGCTCCAGTATCCACCAAAAACTTCTCAGATGTCCTCATCAATTGTACATAAGGCCCCTGTTGGTCAACTGGTACTGATATGTGGCCCCTGCTCTGTCCGTTGCTGTCTCATGCATAACTATTTCCATCATAACCATCCTCTCAATAATCTTCATTATAGTATTGTCTCCCTTGAGGATCATCAAAATAATTATTCCCTGTCTCGCCACCAGACATGTCCCCACGTCTCATACTATTCCGATCATTACCGCCTCGTCCTCTTCCTCTTCCTCTATTAAAAGTTCCTCAACCACATAATAATGGACACTGAGCTCGCCAGTGTCCCTCTTGTCTACAATTGGAACACTGATTCATCCCTATGCTCGGAGTCGTACCCATTCCTCCGCCGCGACCCATCACTGCCCTTCTTGGAAAGGAACCTCTTCTCCCTCTTTCAGCATTTTGCCCCCTACTAACTTGTTGCAACAGCACTCGGGTCTTTAATTCCTTAACCTTTTTATCAGACTTATCCTTGCTCTCATTCTCTCGATGTTCATAATACTGGGCCATGCTGAGAATAACATGAAGGGGTCGAGTGATCCATGTACTCTCAGCAGCCTGTAACCGTGCCATTACTTCAGGCAACAAATTAGTGCCAAATCTATTCACAAATAATCGTATGCTACCTTCCGTGGACAGATCTTGCCCACTAAAGTCAATAAATACTTTCTCAAACCGGGTGAAAAAATCAGATACACTTTCATCCTTTTTCTGTTTACAAGCCGTTAATTTATCCCAATCCACTTTCCGTGGAGGAATAAGTGTTTGCATGTATGTTATGATTCGAGCTGGTATAGCTAAAATCTCATCCTTAGGTTTATCACCCGGCTTTCGATCTTTGTCCCATACTTTAATCTGATCCCAGGTCCCTCCAGGTTCTGCAGCATGATCTGAGTCATGTACCTGTCTCCATATATCTACCGGGATCAGGAGGCCGAAAAATAGCTCAATATCAGCTAAGGTCATAACAGCCGAATTTGCGGCTTCTGTTAGTTCTTTATAATAGGCTGTAAGATTTTTGCGTGGGTCAGGGAGTTGGGCTTTTAAAGTAAGAACCTCACTTCGCTTCCAAGAGGTATAAACCCACTGTTCTTTGAAACGTGCCTCTACACAATTTCTGGTCACTGTTCCACCTCCATCTCTTACTTCAGGAATCTCTGGATGGAAAAGAGGGTGCACTTCTCTCATGGGATGTTGCGCCCCCCATTCTGAACACTTCCTATGCATTTGTTCCCGGTACTGTATCAGGGTCTCAACATTGTGGAACACCTCTTCGACTTGCATTTCGAACTTAAAAGCTCTATCCCTGATATCACATAATATCTGAGGAGCAAGCCCTTCCTCAAAACATTGTTCCCATAAGGAAATTAGTCGAATTGCCATGTGTTCTAGTGCCAATTGTTGCGTAACTGGTTCGAAATCTTTCATAGTACTCCAAATATCTTTTAATGTATAAACCGGATTCCGCATCCATTGGGATGCCTGAACCACAACAGCCCGTCTCTCTTCAGATCCTAAAGATGATCGAGTAAAAACTCACCGGCCTTCTAAACCCCCTACGGGCCATTGCGCGTTATGTCTGTAGAGGCAGCGGTCATTCCCATAGGGGAGACCGTTGATCCTGCGGCTGGAGATGTCAAAAGTACCTGGGACAAGGGAGAAGTAGCCTCCGGCTCCGGTAGCAAAGTAATCAAATCTGAGGTAGTTGGACGAAGGGTAGGAGGAGAAAACAACGGAGCCGGAGGGTGCACGGCTACCGGTGCGGTAGCGACTGAAGGCACCGCTGCAGAAGATGGAGCTCCAGCCCTCCCCGTTCTAGCTATTGGGACCGCAGGATATAAACCTTGAGGGGCATATGGGGGTGGTGGACGGGCTTCCAATAATTCCTCTATCTCAACTTCTGCATCAGTCCGTGTCACGTAACTCTTATCTGTTTGTAATAGAAATTGTCTATCCATCTGTTCAATATTTTTCTCTACTCTTTCTTTTTCATATGCTACTGCTTTTTGGGTAACAGTCTGTCCAGCTTTAATTTTCCCCAATTTTTCCTCTCTTATCCGCCATCGTTTCGCCTCCTTTAACCATAGGTTCAGGGAGTCGAACATAGTTTGATGGCTCCTTTTCATAAACAATTTGTTCTGCAAATAATTAATCTTTCTTTCATCAAAAGACCCCGTTAAAGGCCATTGTAATTCTGAGTTATCTTTAGTATATTTGTTCCATAAGGTATTGAACAAGATGGGAGAAATACCATGTTTGACAAAACTGTGGCTGCCTTCCGGAGGAGCAGGCTGTCTTCCAGGCGTCCACTCCGACAACGGCAGCACCCAAAACATAATTTACTAAAACACGACATGTTTATAAATTCAATAACTCATGCCCTTTTAACCAGACTTATTCACATGGACGCGTCCGTTCATCACATACCCTTTCACTCCCAAATCAGATGATCTCACTTACTTAACATACGTAAAGTGCATACATTTCGATCGATAGAAACAATTCGTTCATGAATTCAAAATACCAAATAACATGTCTTCTACTCGAACAGAGCCCGTCGACTCCTGTTCGGGGAATCGATCACACCGGATTCCAGACCAACAAATATTCACAAAAGAGACAGTCCAAACACTGCCCTGAGATCACCAGGCAGGCAAACCACGAACCCTCTTACAGACCATCCCATAGTCCTGTGCTGGTTGGGCTGGGCAGCTGGGCGCGTAGCTCCAGACCCCGCAGCTTACCCAGTTGCTCCTACGGCTTTTCCAAAGAGGATTTGGCCGAGTGAGCACCCTCCGTGCAACACTAAGGCATCCGATGTTGGCTCAAATGGTCACCAACAAGTCTGTGGGGCATCCGCCCATGCAGTCACTCCACTGCCACGTCAGACCCCCAGATTCCCTGTGGTTCACTAACCACCAAATTCCATACACAGTTAACTGTTTCTCTGAGCCACTTCTCCAAAGTGCTCGTTCCAAAGTCAACAAAGGACTATACAATTCACTCACCTTTTGCACTCAGGTTTGACTGCGCATTCTCCACTGCCGACTCCTTTATAGACCAACACGGTCAGCTATTCTGGGTTAAGCCCGAAGGACTCCGGTGAAGGGTTATTTAGCAGCTGGGAAGGTCACTGGGCTCGAGAGTGGAATTTTCCTTTTCTACCATAAACTGGTTTCTCAATTAGGATCCTTTTTCAATCCACCCACTCGACCAGAACCCCTCCCCGTCCCTCTTCTCCTGTTTACAGGAGGGGACAACCCTATCGCGGAGTCCCGGCGGAGTCGCCAACTGTAGTACCAAAAATTACATACCAAAGAGCTACACTTACCAATAGTCCATATACCTTATATATCAAGAATAAGTCAGCCGGCAATGGAGAAGGTTCAATCGTTTATTTTGCAAAGCGCCCTATATAGGGGAGCCTCACTCTCGTCACAACCCTCAAAGGTGCGCAGAGAAGACTGCTGGATCACATTCAAAACAGTGCATATATACTTTCAGCATACCTCATGAAAACCCCGTACATGGAAAAGTACTGCTTCTTGTGAAGCCAACAGGAAAACCCATATAAGGCACAATTGATTGGTTTGAAACTCAGCTCAAGTTATTCCGGGGGTAGGTCAGTAAAGGTGCCTCCCGTTCGTTCTAGGGCACGGGAGTACAGGCATGGTGTCTACAAGAATGTGCTCATCCTACAAGAAAGACAGATGCAACCTTGAGTTTCCTAAGTTAGAATCAATGGTCCTTTCATAGCCCAGGCCGGCCTCACAGGCTCTCTAAACAGTAGCAGGTCATGTGTTTTCCTAACTAACGAAAGCGACACAGGGAAATGAAACCAAAAAGGCGTTCGTTCAGTTTAGGCCCACTTCTTCATGTGGGCATGGTTCGAGTGTATTTACAAGGGGGTTTTCCTGTGGGTAACATGGATTTATTGGATACATTAAGCCAACATTATATAATGTCGATTTTATATTCTTTCATCACCTCAGTGGTGCCAAAATGGCCTTCCTGGGATGGGCTCCTACAGCACTACTTCTGCGTGACGCCGTAAACAGAGGAAGCTGTGAAATGATCTCTACTTCTCCACTTTAGTGGCGCGGAACTATATGACCTGTTTGAGACACTACCAAACACTGGGGGTAACACTGATTATGACGCATCAGTGAGGGCGCTCAATCATCATTTCTAACCTCAGCTCAACCCTGACTATGAACATTTCAAATTGCGACAGGCCACACAACTGAGCATTAAGTTGGTGGATAAGTTCTATGCTTCGCTGTGAAAGCTAGCCAGCACCTGTACCAACATAAACCAGCATGAAGAAATTCGAGCACAAATCATACAGGAGTGTCAGTCCTCTGTTCTGTGATCCATGATCCTGCGCCAACCTGGCATCTCGCTGGAGGATATTCTTATTCTTGCTCACTCCCATGAACTATCAAACGCCCGCGCAGATGAAATGGAAGCAGCTTTAGGCAAAACAGTGTTGCCTTCCATCTCACTGAAGGCTCCCACCATCAAAGTCAAGCAGGCCCGTGTCCTTCAAAGGCACCCAGGAGCTGCACATCAGGGGCCATCCCCCAAAAACAGATATGGCTGTGGAAATTATGGACTGGAACACAAGGTAGCGGGAACATGTCCTGCAAGAGGAAAGACATGCTCCAAGTGTGGCAAGGCAAACCATTTTGAAAAGGTGTGTGGTGGTGGAAGGCCATTTCCATGCATGACCAGCTATGATGGCCATCAGTAACTCTGTGGCAGCTGTCGCTGAGTGATACCTCTGAGATGGGTAAGACCTTTAGCCATAGACTGGACATTCCCCTGGAGGAGGAGGAAGATGATGTCTTTGTGGTTTCCTTCACTGGCCGTGCAGGACGCAAGAGGGTTTGCCTCACATGTGTATGATCCACATCTGCGGCTCCTCAGTCACCACTCTCATTAACACGGGGCATCAGTGAATGTAATGGACTCTAAACAATATGAGCAGTTAACACAACGTCCCCCACTAGCTCCCAGCCAGGTGAAGATTTACACATATGGAGGGATGGAGCCTCTGTCACTCCAAGGGATGATTGATGTTGACATTACAAATGAAGGGCGCTCCACCAAAACAAAATTCCATGTCACCGAAGGTGAAAGGGCACACTTCTCAGTTGCCAAACAGCTGAGGACCTCGAGTTGGTATTCTTTGTGAAATAAGTGCATGATTAACATGCCTACACTCTCCTTGCCGAATTCCCTCAACTCTTTCAGGGGCTGGGAAAATGGAAAGAAAAAACAGTTAAACTGCACATCAATGAATCCAACAGGCCGACGGCATTGAAACATGGAAGGTTTCCCTTCCATATTTGGCCACCGGTAGAATGTGAACTGAAGGCACTGGAAGAGCTTAGAGTCAGTGAGAAGGTGTCTGGCCCATGCCTTGGTTGTCGCCACTGGTTGTCCCACTGAAGCCGAAGTAGCCAGGTGCAAGACGCCACTGCGTCACCATGAGACTCACCAATCAGGCAATTAGAAGGGAACGTAACATAACACCGTTGATGGACGAGATCATGGCTGACCTCAAGGGGTAGAAGTGGTACTCGAAGTTGGACTTAAACTCCGGGTATCATCAGCATGTGCTGGCCCCTGAAAGCCGCTATATCACCACATTCTCCACACATGTTGGCCTTTGACAATGCAGGGGGCTGAGCTTCGGCATTTCATCAGCGACAGAGGTGTGCTAGAATGCTATAAATTAAAACCCTATCTGGATTACAAGGTGTTATTAATTTGAGCGATGAGATCATCATCTAGTTAGAGAGTCTTGAAGAGAACCACGTTCATCTGAGGAACAACGTTTGATGCCTTGCTGACAGTGGGTTGACACTACATAAAAGCAAGTGCTCTTTCTACTAGAACTCGTCCAAGTTCTTTGGATACATCTTCTCGTGAAAAAGACTCCAGGTTGATCCATGAAAGGCAGCTGCAATTCTGGAAGCCACAGTACCACAAAACCCCCCCAAAGTCTGCAGTTTTTTAGGAATGGCAACATATAGCAGGAGATCCTTCCGAATCTCACAAAAATATCAGAACCGCTCGGAGCCACAGTTCCCTGGTACTGGAGTCCATCTGCTGACATAGCGTTCCTGCTCGTGCTCCTCTACGAATAGAACGATAGGCCGTCCACCTGCAATTGTAAGCAGTCGAAGTGATTTATCACCCAGACCCCTGCAACCCTGCTGATTACCTGTCATATTCACCATCACCCCAAGATCTGATGAGTTAGGCAGATGAAGAGGCAGGAATAGAATATTTCATTAAGATGACCGTGAACGAGGCCTGCCCCAAGACCTTGACCATCCAAGTGATATGTGAGGCCACCAGAAATGATGGAAGCCTCGAAGAGGCACCGGCCAACAGACACTGGCAGCATTTCCTGGATGGAGTTCGGAACCCGGATGAGAGCCTCACGGCAGGAACTATGAAGAGTGAGGAGTGAACTGTCAGGAAGGCCTGCTGCTGCAGGGACAGCTGTCTGTGATTCCTAAGGATGTACGTCAGTACAACGCGATCATTTTGATCGCGGTACTTTACAACGCGGTTTTCACAACGCAAATCGTTACAACGACTTGTGTTGGAGGGCGATGGATTGAGGATTAAATTTAATTTTATAATCCAACTCCAGCCCACGTAACAGTAGGAAAGGTGTTGGAACAGAAAATCAAACTGTTCCTTAAGCAAGAGCGCCATCCAGTGCAAGTCCTAGTAATGACTTGCGTTGTAATGGCTGCATCGTAAAGGTCGCGCGGTGTAAACACTGCGTTGTAAAGGATGGTTCCCATACCTAAGAGTCTCTGAGCCTGGGTGATCGACCTGGCACACCAGGGGCACCAATGAACAGCAAAAAGGAAAGGCTTGCCTCCTCAGTAAGGTGTGTTTTCTGGGCATGGATTGAATGGTTGATGACAATATATGCCGTTGCCACTCCTTCGCCATCACAAGCGGAGACCTCCCACCTGCACCAGTTTGGACGGAAGAACCAAGTCTACAGCCCTGGTCGAAACTCAGCATTGATTTGACCAGTTTCCCAGAAGGGCAGGTTACAGTAATAATCATCAACTCATACTCCAAGTTTCCAACTGTGAAATTAGTGCCGTCCACAGCATTCTCCCACATCAAGCCCATCCTCGAGAAGATGTTTCAGGAATGTGATTTTCAAGAGTACTTGGAAACTCTGGCCATCTGTCATAGGACAATCACCCCCCTGTGACCACAATCCACTGGGGAGGTGGAAAGGTTTATGCAGACACTCAACGAGCCTTGATGTTTGGCATTGATCTCAGTGAAAATGCTGAATGTTGCTTGCATAAGTTCCTCCAAGCTTATAGGCAAACCCTTCACAGCACCATCAGCTAAGCTTCAGCACACCTACTATTTTGGCAGATGACGCTGTACAGTGTCCGAGCTGATGCGGAGTGGCGCCTTGCAGACATGGACGTTGAAGCCACTCAGCTACGAAGAAGAACCACCAATGACAAGTCAGTCAGCATCTTGAGAGCCAGATATCCTGAATGGAAGTTTCAAACACTGTTTGAGACTGAAATCTGGGAGGTGGTCAAGATTGATGGGACGATGATAATGGTGTTGCAAGGCGAACGACAGATGGCATTTTGTTGTCGCCTTCTTCAGATCAACTGTCAGCAGGAAGCACCCCAGCTGGGGTTTCCATAGATACAAGGCAAGAGGGGCCAGGGTCTAACATCATCTCTCAGATTGAGGTATGGTCTGTGGCACAACGTGGCCCACAAGCCAGAGACTAAGAGACTAAGAGTTTGTTTGGTTTGTGCACCCTAATTTTCATTTATGATAAAGATATTCTAAAACAAGGGAGGGATGTAGGATGCCACCTGGCCTTTACACTACAAGGTATCCAGCACTGCACCCCAAAGGCCACACTTGGCCCGAGGTTATAAATTAATGGGTATTAAGTCGCTTGTGCTCTTTTGCAGATACCTGGCCCCACTGTGTGTGTCTGTTTTTGTCCAGGACTATGGGCACCAAGCCTCACCACGTGGCCAAAACTAGGTTGGCCTGCTACACACATGTACGAAAAGTAGTGCTTTAAAGGCAACTGGGTAGTAAGTGGACAGATGCATTCCAAATTTAAAAAGGTTTTAGTTTGTATGAAAGACCCGCAAGAAAACCCAAGGGAAAAGAATGCTATTCCAAACCCTCAAGTTATTTGCTGAAAGATGCCCAAGTTAGGACAACCTCAATTGAGAAACAGTTTTTAGTACTATGGTTTTATGATAGCGAATCCCCATTACTTAGAGCTTAAATTAAACCTTTGTGAACCTGCAGCCAAGTTGCTTTGATGTTAGAGGTGTCACTTCTGGTAGTCTTACAGCTGCCGTCCATCGGGGTGTAGAGATCTCTGTCTCGTTGATGGAGATTTGGGTGTTCAAAGTTACTCCAGTTGAGCTAATTGAAGCACATTCAGCAACAGTATGAGTGGAAGTCTGCCTGCCATGTCATGTCTGTTTAGTGGCCTGCCCAGTAGAGATGGACGAGTCCACATATTAGCCACGAGAGCCGAACCAGAGGAGCATCAAAAGGCTGGCGTGGCTCTTGGAGCCCGTGCAAGAGCCGAGCCATGAAAATGTTTGGTATGTAAATCATGCAACAAACATTATGTAGAAATATGATAAAGTCTCTTCACAATTCAAAATCTTTTGGATTTTTTTGTCATGCGGAAGTGTTTCATCTTAGTACATCCGATTAGATCAGTTCTCTGAGAGGCATTTATTGAACATGGTGAATTTAGAAACTGTAAGGTCCCCCTCCCCCCTACCTGACAACAAAGCCATTAGTGAGCTAAGGGAAGTCGGTTTCATGTCCACCGTTCATGTGGCCTAGATTCTTATTATACACGGAGCAACATTATAGGCTATTAAATCATCATAATAAGCTATATTTTGGAAATTGCCATAAAAGCAAACACAACAACTTAAAACAATAAAATCATCCATAAAAGCACTTAAAAGCATAATGCATAAAAATAGATACAATATTTATAATAACCCACAGTTAAGGCTAGCAGCACATTGGAGGAGCATAATATATAGAATATAAAATTGTTAAAATGTTTATAATGCCAGCAATTGAGACTAGCAGCATAAAGGGGCGAACATAAAAACAATTTTAAAATGCGGGAGTGGATTTCAACTAACAGCTCCTATACTGGTTGTCTGCTGTTACACAGTCTAAGGAGGAAATCATAGATGACAGCAAAGTGCAACTCGGACAGACAAGATTTTAAGGTGCTAGATACTGGGCCTCTTTGTGGCAATCTTTTTCTGTCAGAGTCTCCTCATATATGCAGGAAACCGTGGGACAACAAACACAATTAATTGAGCTGTGTCTTCCCTGAATACCCTAGTTGCAATCAAACACAAGAGAGGTTACAGCTTCAATCTGAGCCAGAGTCAGGCATCTTTTTTGAGCCTCCCTTGAGCCTTAAGTTGCTCACTCATCTCTACTGCTCGACATTTTTATATATTTATTGTTGTTAAGTCATCCCCCTAGAAGGAGTTGAGGTTTGTGTTTGCATACCAAAAGTTCAATGTCCCTTATGTTCTGAAAGTCCTCTCCTAGCACCGAAGGGTATTGTTCTTTTTCACTGTCTATCAACTACCAGCCTTGCCTAAATAGAATGGGTTTTCCAATGTAAATAAGCCAATGATTCTTTGGGGGCTGACAAACTGCAAAGGAGTTTGCACCAAAGTGGTTGAATATACTCAGCCGAGACCGGTGTTTCTGGTTGCTGGCTGGGACTCCGTACCCTGGAGTGAATTGCACCTGGAGGTGCCACTGTAAGAGGGGAGGAGGAGACTGACACCCCCTTACAGTGCTATTAAGGGTATTAAGGGTGCTGTGATTACCCGCTGCGCAAGACGCGCACAGGTGAAGCCTGAGCCAAGGGCAGATCTGTCTTTGTCCATCACCGAGCAAGTCTGTAGAATATCCCTGGAGTAATTATAGACACAACAATATGTATAAGGAGAAAACTACCTCAACCATACACGTTTTGTCAAGGGACAGGCCAAGGACCAGAGTGTAACGTTTACAATCTTTTAATTAAAATAAATACAAGTTATTACAGAATTAAAATTTTAGAAAAATCTATTGTTCTGAAAGCATACAGTATAAAAAAAACATCTCATACATTTAAAAATAAAAATACAAGAAGGACATTTTTTTATCTAAAAAATAGTGCATGGAAAACCTAATACAGTACATATATCAAACAATACAGAGATTACCAACAATACTAAGTATACAGAACATAAAAGACACCCCTAATACTAAAATGGCTCGAATGATCCAATAGCCTTACACACTTCATATATTCATATCACAGTTGTTAAATTTACATATAGTTGGTATCTTCTAGGCTTTGCTTGGATTCTCTATTCTTTCTGTGCGTCGACGCGTTTCGGTGTTAGTACCGTAGATAGGGTCACACCTTCATCAGGACAATTAATAGCGGGGTCCTCACTTTCATGTGAGTAGTATCCTTCTGTGTATTAGAAAGACATCTGTCAGTACAGAGCACTGTATCTATATATCACAAAGTTCCTGACCGTTCTACAGTCTCATTGGCAACTACATTTATAGTATTAGCATCTAAATTTGAGGCATGTGAAATATTACACCCCCTGTAGTTCATTTCTGGGGCCTCAGTCATTCATTTGTTTGATATCATGATCATTCTAGAAAATCATCAAGGGCCAATTACATTTTAAATATTATACATATTTCTTACTTATAAAGTTGTCCATGTATTCTATTCCTCCTTCCAACATGTACTTAGGGTCATTCCTCCTTGATCTAGCCCGGGCCCTCCATTACACTTTAGTCGTTGGCCTCATAGACATAGGCGTGCATATTAACTTGACCATATATCATCGTTTAGGAGACTACCCACCTAAAATATCAGAATCATGATGGTGTTATATAAGTATCGCTGGCCGTCATATAATGCCTCTCCATAGAGTTCAAATTCTTTAATCTAGGGAAATTATAACCAAAGGTTTAATCAGTAACCTCATGGAGGACGAACTTCTATTAGGATTGTATCCAGTCTTACAGTTCTATTCCATTATGTATACTACTGACCTTAAATAATCTTGTCAATATGATGTGGTCATGAGTTTTGAATGTCCTCAGCAACTAGGTTCTCAGAGTTTAAAAGTAGCGCCATTGCGTCGAAGTTTTAGTAATCTTCTTATTCCACTATATTAAAGATATTCATTAAAAACATCTATTAAGGACCTATCCTCCATTTCCTTAGTGTTTGCCTATTTATTATCACGTTTTTAACCTAATCTTTTTCTTACCTTTTATTGTGGTTTGAGCATATCAATTCTTTTCTTCTTTTTATCGTTATATTAGTGGTACACTTCTCATCTCCTGTATCCACGATTGTTGTCTATGCGGGTATCTGTTTCTAAAAGAATACATGTTTGTCTTAGTTTTCATTCTTCCTGTACTATAATGCCCCATGGTCTATCCAGTTTAATTAGTTACCTTACCTTCTATAATAAACAAAGTGTTTTTCCCACACTTTTCACTGGCTACAGAGGATAACTTTTACGCGTTCCCAGCGTTGCCGAACTGGATATGTTCTACAAATGAAAATAGCATACCTTTATTTACTCGTATCTTTTAGTTCTATTGAGAGGTTTTATTTCTTATGCTCTACTGCCTCGAGACTTCCCCAGGTAGCTGTCTATCGCCCTCGCATATTTAGGGAACAGAGATGTCATATAGCCTCCTGCTCATTGGCTTATTTTGTGGTAAGAACCCATCGCGTTCCATTGTCTTTAATGCCATATAGAGACTACTTGTTAATCCAAGTGATTTCACTCCATCTAGTTGGCCGTTTTTTTATAAGATTAATCTTATCCAAAAAACGTCTCTAGCCTCCTATGCCCATTTCTCTCCCGGGATTCTTCTCGACTTTTGCCCATTATTATTGAAAAACGTAACCTTTTTCACTGACTGTTTATATTACCCTGTCTCAAACATAACCCGCCTGGCTACTTTCTAATCTCGATCGCCTTATCTTACCTTCCGCTGAATCGCGTTCGTCTTTGCCTCGTGTCTGCCGGTATTTCAATGATAACCGTGCCTCCGTCTAGAGTCTATTTAAACGTTTCAAACTTCATGTGAATCAGCTGTGCCTTCCTGTCTTTGCTGCACACTATGTTCTTGCGCCTGCGTATTGTCGTTCACTCCCATTTCGACCATGGCGGCCATCTTAGAGAGGGGTCATATCCTTTCTCTTTAGTTGTACCCAGCGATATTAGATCTCCCATATTGCCATGTTTTTTTTTTCCCACAGTTTGCCCTTTTATGGTCCCCGGTTGCTATCCCTGACTTATGGGTTCTCTAACCCTCGTTGAGAACTTATATTGGGGATATCTCGCTATTTGGTATCTTTACTTCTACATTATTTGCCACTTCCTCACAATCGTATATCGACGGCTCTCTATGGTCATCGAGAGATGTTTTCTCCATCTATTCAATATTTTTATTGCTTTACCTGACTCACTCGCATTGTTCCGTTCCTGCGCCTGCGCTGATTCCTACATTTTAGTGTCGACCTTGGCAGCCATCTTGGAAAGGGGTCATGTCCTCCCTGTTTTCTGGGTTATGGTCATTCCTGTCCCTATATATTGCCTAGTTCATCTACTTGACAGATTATTGTCATCCTAATTTAGTAGCTTTGTATGGTTCCTCCGTAAGTTTTTTATCCTTTGTATTTTGCAATTCAAAGAGGGATATAGACTGGGGATTTGTCACCTTTTCCTCACCTTGCGGGCGTGTATTTAATGTTGATCCTTATATTTGTATACAGGCAGATATCTAAATTATTTGGAGGAGGTCCACCCTATCTGTTCATTATTTTTACTACCTAGTAACAAAGTCCTAAGTTCTAGACCCTACCATTATCGCCATTGGTCCTGTATTCCCTGATACTTTACCCTGTTTTATTTTTATCCTTTGGCTATATCAGTGAATCCCAATCCTCCCTTGTGTTCAAACCGCATTTAATGGTATTGAATTTCACCATATACCACTGTTC
Source organism: Lissotriton helveticus (assembly GCF_964261635.1). Taxonomy (NCBI): domain Eukaryota; kingdom Metazoa; phylum Chordata; class Amphibia; order Caudata; family Salamandridae; genus Lissotriton; species Lissotriton helveticus. The sequence goes on along the minus strand of NC_136057.1, from coordinate 1,292,782,345 downwards.
CTGTTGTTTCCTTCTCTTTTTGCTATCTCCCATTCTAGTTTGTTCCCTCATTTTTTCCACTACTGATAGAGCAAGATTTCACATCGCGACTTGCTCGATTCATGAACCTCGAAACCGTTGTAACCTCATAACGAATTGTACGTTTTACTAATATCTTTTATTTCCGATATATATGTATGATAGAGAAGCTTGCTTATGTGTTTTATTAATACGAATAACTTTTGTAATTCTAAAAATGGCCGCTGCTTGACTTTCCTCTTCTGCGCATGCGTCAGTCACACTCACGTGACTTCGTGTAGAGATAGTTTTTGGAGGGAAAGGGTGCGCATGCGTAATAAGCAATAAGATGACTATGCTTTGATAACGTGGTGAAGCCTTGTGCTGCTGCTCTTGTGACATTGTTCGTTGCACTTACCATTAATGCATACTATATTTTTATAATGATGAAACCTGAAATGTGAAATCATGACATGTAATACATTCATTCATTTCTATGTTTTAATTTGTTTTCGCTTACTTTTCATGTATCACGGGAAATGGGGGTCCGAATGGGTCGTGAGCCATTTTGAAGGTCCTTTCTGCGCATGCTCAAGATGCAAGGCCAAAGACAAACTTGGACCGTGGAACTCAGCCAGCTGGCAGCCACAGTCGAGATGCTCCTGAGAGAATTACCTCTGACCCAGGAGGATGGAGCCAATGTCCCTATATTGTTACAAATGTATAAGTTTCATTGTATTCTGTGCGACTTCTCGTGGGAACCCCAATCTTGCTAGGCGGCACCCAAAAATGTAAATTAGGCCTTAGAATAGTCTGTTCTGATTGGTGTGTTAACCAAATCCTACCTTAGGACCAATCCAAATTGAGGATTCTGACACTTTGCAACATTTGGGGGGTGGTACCCTGTCCCAAAACAGTATATCTAGCCTAGGTTTAGCTAGAGAAATGGTCCGACTTGTCTGAATAGCTGACCTGTCACTGACCCAACGCACTCAATAGGTGACTTGATACAGAGGTGCTGCGGAGCTCTCTGTCCGAAATTTGACCATAGACTCTAAAGGTTTTACTGAACCTTACGTGCTGGCGGAGCACTTTGCTGGGGAATTCGCTGACCCAATCGGGGTCCTGACTGATAGCTGCAGCGAGGGTGGAGCGCAGGCGTTGCTTCTGAACTGCGAACTGCGGGTGCTGGTCGTATCCTGGTGGTCCTGTCCTGATCCGAATCTGGGGTTTCCTGTCCTGTCCTGGGGTGTCCATTCTGCACCTGCTGTCCCACTGAGGGTTATCCTTCCTTGAGGGTTTTCCTGTCCTTAAACTGACCCGTGGCCAGGGTTGGTTTTCACACCAGTCTAGGTAAATATCGCTCTGAGTTCTTAAACTGCACCTTTCTATTTTTCTGTCTTTGCTTTAATAAAGACATACCTTTGCACGTGAATAATTTTCCATGCTTTCTCCTGCAACCATTGCATTTCTTAAAATCGTTTGCATTTTTATTTCATAGCGTGTTCCTATGTTACCCTACCTTTTAGAATTCATTTTTGTATTGCAGTTTGCAACTTCCTGTTATGATCTTGGGTTTTTCTCTCGTAAACTGACTAAAGTAACTCAGATTTATAGCGTGTTCACTTTGCCCTTATCTTAGTTTTCCTCTCACTTAGCGGGTTCCCTGTCGCACTAGTATTCTATTGATAAAGCTGTATGACTGCCCTTTATTTGAATTTAAGATAAAGCTTTCAAAATTTCCAGTTGTCCGTGGTCATTTTATAAAAAGTAAAGTCATATGTGGAATAGTATATTTTGCTGCCTTTTCCTTTTACAGCTAGCTCCCTGACCCATCGTTGTCATAGGTACCCATAACGGAGGATGGTAAGTTGGGTACACTGGAAAATCGAAAGGGAACTCACAATTATTGATAGTAGATTGTGTGGTCATCTGATCAATGTATATGATAAAGTAAAGTATATGGGCCCGAAGCCAGAAGTGGCGAAGTTATTGGTCGGGTGACCCGCGATCTCTAGCAGTAATTTTCTGGTAGCAGAGTGATGGTTAGGGACTAGTTAAAGGATAGGTAGGACTAGTTAGTCTAGCTAAGTCGGATGCTGCTAGGTAGGAAGCCTTATCTGCTGCTATAAGAGAATAGGTACTTCAGGTGATCTGATCACTCACTTGGAATGCTTGTTTAGAAAAATTATGAAATGTTTTAAAATTGTTATTCTTCTTATCATACTGTTATATGTATTAATCCATTCGTACGTAAAACGTCTTGCATGTTGTTAAGAATCCCCGGGGAATTGAATAGCGAGTGGTGAATAGAATCCACTTGCTTTGAGGTCACTGGCCCAAGGAAAGTTGGTGCAGGTTAGGCAGAACTGGAAGCACTAACTAGGGTTTTTCTGAATGTATGATTGAATAAATGTTAGTGACGAGGTTCATTGGCAAAATTCCTACTGTGGCATAACCTAGTGAGGGTCGCACCGGAAGAGTAGCAGGTTCATCGGAGCTCGAGTGAAAGCAAAGGGGTTCGCTAGGGAAACTTTAGGCTCGGATATATCCCGGAAAGGTGGATGAGTCTAGGGGAGTAACAGGTTCTCCAATGCTAGTGTGAAGGGTAGGCAGAAGAGATCTACTCGTAGTGAGTGAAAAGTAAATGGAAGTAGTTTACTTGCAGTAAAACAAATCTTTCTTGTCTAGACACTGGAGCACAGTGGCGAATGTGTATTCGTTGTAAAAAAACCAAGCACTAGCACTTTAAAAAGAAAGAAAGTTTCCGTTACCTTGTGAAGGAGGGAGTCAGTCGCGAAGCTGCTCTGACGTCACTCTGTGCCGCGCGGGGATTGGTAGACGCAGCGGGCTGGTAGCGGAGCTGGAATTGTAAAGGAGGGGCGAGCACCGGAGCGTGGGAACTGTCTCGCAAAAGGGCCGCGCACCCATTGGTCGAGATTATTTGTAAACAAAATCACTCGTAAAATCGTATGTGGCATTCGTATAGACCGCATACCAGACCTGATCCACGTTATATGGGATTTGAGAACGATCAGTGGAAAGGAGTTAAAAACGACATTATGTACGGAACTAAGAGAAAAGTATCTCTTGTAAATAAGGTGAAGAATTATTTCAAAAAGGACAAGCCGATTAAAACTAGAGAAGGTGTTGTCATACCGCAACCCAACACTCCCGCATCTTTCATGATGTTCGATAAAGGGTACAACACATGTGTATGGTTGGAGAATTGGGTGAAATACACGAAAGATGACGGAGTATTGGCTTTTCCGTTAGATGGAACATTTAACAGCAGAATTCTATTTAATTTGAGAACCCGAATGAATGATTTACATCCCAGACCTAGATTAACGCAGTATGAAGCACTAGAGGAATGGGAAATCGAGGCTTTCGAAAGGGATAAGCCACGGATGGACAAAGGGTTAACTAAATTTTATCCAAAGTTGAAGCAGGAAGCACGAGCTAAAAAGATGAAACAGTGGAGGCAGAATATGATAGTGGAGGGATTGTTTCCCATGATGCCAGCAGATGATCCTTCTGGGGGACAGAAACGGTTGGAAAAATCTAAACATTGGGTACCCATCGGAGAGTCGGATGATGAATTATTAGATGACCTATGTACAAGAAGTCCGCCTCCTTATAATGAGGGACATCGACCTTCCAGTACAGGAGATATTTCCCGAAGACTTCCTCCTCAGGAAGAAGTTAGGTCCGCAAGTGTAGGAGGGGGTTACCACATTCCTCCCTATACCGAGAGTCTAGGACCAGTGGATACCAGAAACATTTACCCCAGGATGTCAGCTAGTGGGGAGACAGGATATTCCCGTGAAGGAGATTTTTGTTCTCGACCTCCCTACGGAGGCGAGATGAGACCCTCAAGTTCAGGAATGCCGTTATTACAGTCACAGTATGAGGAAGAAAGAAGATCCCTAGGTACAGGAAGTTTATTCCCAAGACCAAATTATGGTGAAGGACCTAGTGAGACTCCTCCCACTGCCCCAAGTTATGCTCCCACACTAACCCCGCAGGTGTTACATGACAAATCCATAGAGAGATTACTGGAAGAAAAGGAGCGGGAGGTTCTAGCAAAACAGAGAGCTGAGATCATTCAGAAAATGACCCAGTTAAATACCAGTCCTGAAGCATTGACAATCCCAGTAACAATCGGACCCGTGGTTTCATTGTACGGGGATCGGCATGAAAGTCCAAAACCTCCAGTCATTACTCCCGTAATAGCACAATCCAGACCAGAACCCTTAATTGTAGATGAACAGACGAGTGAGTGTGAATCTGAAGTCTCACTGATGGATCTGCCCATTAGAAATACAGGGAAAAGAATGCAGAAAAGACATAATCCTTTCAATGCGAGGGAGATTCAAATGGAATCGACTTCAGGTACTAGAAGTGTCACTTTGGTCACACCTGAAGAAATTGAAAGATGGAGTCAAGAATTAGAGAAACAAACTTCGCAAACAAAACCTTTAGACCTCTACAAACTGAGAGTAAAAATAGAAGAATTAATGGCAGGAAACGTAGGATTAGACAGATTAAATACCTACTCTGAAGAAGAGCTGTTGTTTACGTGCAAAAGTCTTACCCGCAATGTCCGAGTACTTCATGAAAAATTGACCGATACTGCTGCTAGTATGGGAATAGACATTTCAAAATCGAAACCCTTGCAGAAACCATACCGAGCAGAATTTTCAGACAAAGATTTGGAAAACCTGAATGTGTCAGGGAAAAAGGCACAGGTCAAAGAACTATTGACAGTGTTGCAGAAATGGGGAGACGTGGAAAAATGGAAAGCAAGATGGGCTAGGAAGAAAGATGAGGCCAGGTCTAGGCAGGTAACTCCCGAATTCGCTCTAAGAGAAGCTGAAAAGCCAGAACAGTTATGCCCTATGTGTGAAGTACCAGGGGGAAAATATGTACATGTCCCGTGGTCCCGTCAGGATATTGTGTCCTTCACAAATGACTTCCCAAAATTACGAGAAAAACCAGTCGACTGGTACAGGCAGGTAGAGAGATTCGTAAAAGTGCAGAAATGCCTATGGAAAGACCTGGATGGGTTCTTTGACATAGTGGTCCCTGTAGATCTGTGGACTGAGTGTAAAATAGCCATCGCCTGGCCTAGTGAGGAATACCCGAGAGATGACAAAACAGGGGAACCATCGAAGGAAGTGATGAGGAAGTATGAACAAGTAATTCAACATTTGAAAATAAAAGTACCTGCAAAGGAAACTGATTGGACCAAGATAGATAGAACCACGCAGGAAAGGGACGAGACTGTGCATTCCTTTTATGAAAGGCTGTTGCAGGTATTTAAGACATACAGTGGTATAGATAACATCGAGATGAAGGACATGACCCACTTCATTTACAGGTTTGTAAACGGTTTAAGACCCGAAATTTGTCAGTGGATAAAGGATAATAAAATCTGTTGGCATACCAAAAAGATAGATGAGGTCCTACGGTACGCAAAGTACTGTGAGGACGAAATGGCAGAAAAGAAAAAGGCCCTGAAGGAGAAGGTGATGTGGGCTCAAGTAAAGCTCGCAGAACAGCAAGAAAAGCAACTGAGTAAATTAAATAAAGTTACTCAGAACCAAGATCCTGGGGGAGGGAATGGAGGAAAGCCCCGACCTAAAATGAGTAGGGAGGAAGCCAAAAAGAAATTTCCCTGCCATCAGTGCGGAGAAATTGGACATTGGCGAGACGAGTGTCCGTATTTACAAAATGATAATGCCCAAACACCTGATTTAATTCCACAGACGCAGAATGAAAAGCAAAGAAAGACCCAGCAGCAGGTAAAAACGATTCAAGTGCCACGAGCGCCAAAGCCTATATTTAAAGGGAAGTCACCACAGGGTGATGATGTAGAAGTCTGGGGAGGCAATGAGGATAGAAATACAGCAACTTTGCAGTATTTGTTGAACGACACCTTTTTCTGTGATGACCAATACTGACGGGGCCTGAGAGGGGAGGACGAGGAGTGCGTACTTGGCGCCTCTTTGCCGGTAGACCAGTCAGGGCCATACATTGAAGGAAAGGTTGATGGAAATGATGTCACCTTTCTATTGGACACTGGCGCTACCCGTTCTACTGTGAGAACAGTGGACGTTCCAAACCTACCCCTCTCGGGAGAAGCAATCCAAGTAGTAGGAGTATCTAATCAATTAATTAGTATACCTGTTACCGAACCCATGGAGATCTCAATTGGAAACTTTAAACAAATGCACAGATTTGTTGTCTGTGATACCAGTCCGGTAAATTTACTGGGACGTGATTTGCTGTGCAAAATGAATTGTACCATCTTTTGCACACCAAAGGGCGTCGAAATTCAAACCCCAGATGAAGACGGTATCTACAAGCTAATGCTAATTAGACCTGACTCAGAAATAAAACGAATGACTATACAGGACTTGCCTGAAGAACTCCAGCAGACAGTGAAGTCAGAAGTGTGGGACTTTACTTGAAAGGATGTGGGATTAATGAAAAATATAGATCCAATACAGATAACAATGAAAGAAAATGCAGTTTACCCTAACACTAAGCCTTACAAAATGAGTGCCGAAGTGAGAGCAGGTGTTGCTATTGAAATACAGAAATTGCTAGAAGCAAACATCATACAGGAAGTAATGAGTAGCCCGTGTAATTCACCCATTATGGGCATTAAGAAGCCTAGTGGCAAGTACCGAGTAGTGCAGGACCTGAGAAAGGTAAACAAAATTGTGGTTCCTTGCTGTCCCATTGTCCCAAACCCAGCAGTCATCCTGTATCAGATTCCCTGGGATGCTGAATGGTTCACTGTGATAGACCTATGTCATGCTTTCTTTTCGATCCCATTGCATCCAGATAGCAAATTTCTTTTCTCATTTGCTTTCAACAGTAACGTGTATGTCTGGAACAGGGTCCCCCAGGGGTACACAGAAAGCCCCTCTATCTTTAATCAGATCTTGAAAAAATGCCTTGAAACTTTAGTCTTACCTGGAAAATCTGTTCTGGTACAGTACATTGACGACCTATTAGTGGCGTCTAAAAGCCATAGGGATTGCGTGGTTGACACCATTGCCCTACTGAATCACCTGAGTGAAAAGGGACATAAAGTGGCACCTGAAAAATTACAGTTCTGTTCGAAATCAGTGAAATATCTGGGACACCAGATAGAAAAAGGTATCAGAAAAGTCACCTCAGAGAGAGTCAGAATAATTCAAAATATGCAGATACCCCGTACTCAGAAAGAAATCAGAATGTTCCTCGGAGTTGTAGGTTATTGCAGGCAATGGATTGTGGGATTTGCAGTTCTTGCAAAGCCTTTGATACAAATGACAAAGAAAGGAGCAAAGGACCCAGTTGAATGGAATGACGAGAGCTTAACAGCTTTCACACAGTTGCGAAATTGCCTGTGTACAGCTCCTGCTCTGGGAATGCCTGACTACTCCAAGGAGTTTGGCTTGTTCTGTGACACTCGTGACAATTGTGCATTGTCAGTCCTGACTCAGGAGCATGGGCTGACCAGAAGGCCTGTGGCATATTTTTCTGCCACTTTGGATCCAGTGGCTGCTGGATTACCTGGATGTCTGAAAGCAGTAGCTGCAACTTGCACCAGTTTAGAACAAAGTGAGTCTATCATTATGGGACATCCTGTAACTGTATATGTTCCACATGCAGTTGTGATACTATTGACTCGTACAAAAACTCAGTATCTCACCCCTAGTCGGCTGACTAAATATGAGAAGATTCTCATGGGGGCTGCAAATATAGTTATTACCCGATGTAACATTTTAAACCCTGCCACTCTACTCCCTGACTCAATGGTAATGGAAGATAAGGGAGATAATGAGCATGACTGCATTGACCTGACAGAGTTCAGTACCAAACCTCGCCCAGACATCAAAGAAACTCCTTTGCCTGTACATGATGTTGAATGGTTCGTGGATGGTTCATGCCTAAGACATGAACTAGGAGGCCTAAGTGCTGCCTACGCTGTGGTCACGTTAGGCAAAATTGAAGAAGCATCTTATCTATTTGGAGTAAAGTCTGCACAAGTAGCTGAATTGATCGCCCTGATAAGAGCTTGCAAATTGGGAAAAGACAAAAAAGTAACAGTGTATACTGATAGTCAGTACTGTTACGGGGTTGTGCATGACTTTGGCCAATTATGGCTACAAAGAGAATTCCTGACTTCTTCAGGTACCCCCATTCGGAATGGAAAAGTTGTCCAAGACCTTTTAGAGGCAATCCAATTACCAAAGGAATTGGCAGTGGTCAAATGTGTTGCTCATAAGAAGGGCCTTGACCCTGTATCTTTGGGAAATGATTTCGCTGATCGGGTGGCAAAACAATGTGCTATGGATCGACTGAGAATAAATCCCAATCGGGGTGGGGTTGGAAACAGCTGCCAACTTAGAATGTTTGAAGAAGTGCCTACTTGGGATGAAGTGAGAGTATGGCAGCATGTGACGCCCTGGGAAGAGAAAGAGAAATGGAAAGAACAAGGTTGTAAACCGAGACGTGAGGATGGTGTCATGGTGGGCCCAAATGGTATGCCTGTGTTACCAAGACACCTGCTTGCCCCAATGGCTCGATTGATACATGAGGAATCACACATTGGGAGGGACGCCATGGTTCTGGTATTTCAACAGACTTGGTACAACAAGAAATTCAGGAAGGTAGCAGAGTCCCTTTGCCAGAGGTGCTTGACAGGTCAGCAGTTCAACGCTGGCAAGAAAACAGAAGTTGAACTGATAAAAATTGGGAGATCAGGGGGTCCCTTTGTGAGAATACAAATTGATTTCATTACCATGCCACGATGTGAGGGAAAAAGATATGTCCTTGTCATTGTCTGCTTATTTTCAAAATGGGTGGAAGCTTACCCTGCCACACAGAATGACACCATAACAGTAGCTAAGCTCCTACTAAAAGAGTTGATACCTAGATTCGGGGTTCCAGTCTTTATTGACTCAGATAGAGGCGGACATTTTCAGAATGAAATTTTGGCCCAGCTTTGTAAAGCATTTGGGATCACACAAAAGCTGCACTGTGCATATCATCCAGAGGCTTCTGGAGTGGTAGAACAGATAAACGGTACTATAAAAAATAGATTGGCAAAAATATGTGATTCTACTGGCTTGAACTGGATAAATGCCCTGCCTCTTGTTCTGATGGGACTCAGAAGCATTCCAGATCGAAGAACAGGCCTGAGCCCCCATGAGATATTGATGGGAAGAGTGATGAGACAAGCATGGGTACCAGGATACAAACTGTGTAGCATTTCTGATGATTTGGTACTTGAATACTGCAAGCAACTGGGTGACTAAGTGCGTTCTATCTCTCGCCAGATTGGGGCAGACGCCGTCGCCAACCCGACAACTCCAGTTCACAAATTGGTTCCTGGTGACTGGGTTAAGATAAAGAAGCATACTCGTTCAAGTTGCCTTGAGCCAAGGTGGGGAAAAAAGCGCCAAGTAATCCTGGTAACGACGACAGCAGTGAAGTGTGCAGGCGTTCCCAAGTGGATCCATGCCAGCCATACCAAGAAGGTGATACCAGACGAGGAGCCTGGAGCTGAAGGTTGTCCAGCTGAGGGGTCTACAGACGTTGGTCCTGAAGTAGCTGATATCAGACGGCCGAGCACCAGTCCTGTTGAGGGTCCTTTAGGCGTTGGTCCAGAGGTAGTCGATGACGTATGGCCAAGCACCAGTACTGCCGAGGATCCCACAGACGTTGGTCCGAAAGTAGCTGATGACGAGCTGCAGAGGATTTGGCCAGAAGATTGGATACCCATAATCGATCTTACTGGAGATCCACTGAGAACAAGAGAGCGAATAAGGGAAGACAGAGAGTGGAATAGAGAGGTCGAGCAAGGCACAGGCGAAGACCCTCAGATCATTGAGATTCACATCAAATCTGAGGACGGAGAAGAAGGTCAGACAGGGACAGAACAAGTGATCGATACTCCTCCACGGACTCCTGATATCGAAAAGGGACAGACTAGACATAGTGTAATAGTTCGAGCAGAAGAAAAACAAGGGATCGAAGTGCTCGAGCAGGATCAGACAGAACTAGGAGAACATGTTCAGGACATAGAAACAGAGACATTTGAAAGCGAAACGCAAAATGTACCTGAACCAGGCCAGCTTAGTAACCAGGCAGAAGAAATAGATACAAGACCTGGGACTAGTCAGACAGAAAGGGAGAAGACAGAAATTGAAGTGCCACAAACAAGTGAAAATAAAAGGACATTAGAAGAAAGCCAAATAACAGTGCCAGCTAAAAGACTCAAGAAAAAGAAGCACATTGAGCCAAGGTATATTAAGAGACTAAGATTAAGAATAAAAACAGTCCAAGAGAAACTTGCAGACATAAGAAAAAGTCCCCGAATTGCAGAAATACCTGAAGATAACTCCAAGAGAAGGAGTGAAAGAATAAAAAGACAAAACGAAAAATACAAGGATCCAGAGTGGACCTACTTAATCTTGGAAAACTTTGAGGACCTTGATATTACTGACGAAAGCGACGGAGAACGGATTACTGATTACTCTGCAGAGGAAGAGGAAGAACCTCCGTGAAATTGGTCAGCAATAAAATTACCTGGGAAGAGCTGCAAAGAGGGGTTAAAATTTCCTTCTGAGCCAAAATGTCTGATGCAAACGTGAGTGGTAGACCTAGCCGCAGTTGTTGCAAAACATGCTGCAAAGTGTGTATATGTAGTATAGTTATAGTAATATTAATTTGGATAGGATTAACAGTTTTCATTCCCTTTATGGTTAGCAAAAATACTAATATTGACCCTACTCAGATTACCGACACTGAAGAACTGACAACACGAAGTGTAGAAAGACGTGAGAAAGCACTCAGACAGACAAAACGAGACTTAGAAGCATCAGATGAGGAAGGACTACATTACCACGGAGTTAGAAACAAGACACATTTAAATGTTTTCGCAAACTTGTTAGTGCATTACGTAGAAACTATGGAAATAGAAGATTGTTATGTCTGCATGAAGCTACCTACTTCTGTGGCTGAAGGCGTGACATATCATCATCTACCTCTGACCTATGGAATCTCCTGTAGTATTTTAGCAAGCTTATTTTACAAAAGAGGACCGTTACAGTACTATTATTCTAATAATGACGTGATCTTTTCTGAACTTCCTATACGTGGAAATCTGAATCCTGTACATACCAAAAGTGACGTTACACGCTATATGGGAGAATACTTTCTGACTATAGGTACAATAGATTTAAATGAAGCACACAGAGACAACTTGACCTGTTCATTACATGAACAAGAAAAGATATTTTTAAACATGGCAGAGAAGAGAAGGGAGAGTTTCCAAAGGAAGGCAAATGACAAAAGGCAGAAAACACCCAAATGGGCTGAGAACATGGAAAGCACCTCAAATGGCGGGGCAGGGCCTGCTTTGTTGCTGGATTTCGAGAAGAAAGGGAAACTCTGTATTCATCGCGAGAAGACTAGTTATTATAATAACATTTTCATTGGTTCCAGTCAATGTGAACACAATCACAAGGTAATTGGAGGTTGGGGATTCAAAAATGGGTCAGAGCCTGTGTTTCCTGGAATTTATTATATATGTGGAGACAAGGCTTATTTCAAATTGCCGGATCACTGGTATGGAAGCTGCTATTTAGGCATTGTTTTCCCGAGAATATACCATGTGAATGAAATTGCTGGAAGCAGTGAAAACACTAATGGCTTAGTGCGTAGCAAAAGAGAAAGCGTAGGTGAAATAATGGGTAGTATTTTTAGTGCACTGATACCTGGAGTGGGAGTGGTTCTGAACACTCACAGAATTTGCAAATTGTCCACAATAGTGGATGTGCTGTCTACTGACACGGCTCATGGATTTCTGCTGGTCAATACTGAAATGGTTGCGATCAGATCAATGGTTTTGCAGAACAGACTTGCTCTTGACACCTTATTAGCAAAAGAGGGCGGAGTCTGCCGGATGTTGAAGGCGCAACATTGTTGCACTTACATTCCGGACAAAAGCGTAAAGCTCAAAAGATATGTGAAAAACATTACTAATTTGGAAAAGGAACTCAAACCACTCGAGGTTGACAGTGCCTGGAAGAGACTGGTTGATGGTCTCTCCAATGTAGGTCATTGGTTTGCTAGTTTAGGTAAAAGCTTATTGTTAAAGGTACTGATGCCAATTGGAGTGATAGGTCTTATCCTATTTCTCATATTCGTCTGTTGCAAATGTCGCAAACACCGAAAGAAATACCAAGTGAATGCGAGAGGAGTGAAACGAAGTGCGGATGAGCTTGAATTAGAAGAAATGAATAATAAGATTTATAAAAAGGTGAAAAATTCTCACCCTACTTTAAATGAGAAAGAAAAATTGAATCGCCTGTTGGAAGAGATAGAAATGTACAAGGTGTGAAAGAAAGTTGGCATCTGGTTCCATTTTTTGTGATGATAGTAAATATCATCAAAGAGGGGATTGATAGAGCAAGATTTCACATCGCGACTTGCTCGATTCATGAACCTCGAAACCGTTGTAACCTCGTAACGAATTGTACGTTTTACTAATATCTTTTATTTCCGATATATATGTATGATAGAGAAGCTTGCTTATGTGTTTTATTAATACGAATAACTTTTGTAATTCTAAAAATGGCCGCTGCTTGACTTTCCTCTTCTGCGCATGCGTCAGTCACACTCACGTGACTTCGTGTAGAGATAGTTTTTGGAGGGAAAGGGTGCGCATGCGTAATAAGCAATAAGATGACTATGCTTTGATAACGTGGTGAAGCCTTGTGCTGCTGCTCTTGTGACATTGTTCGTTGCACTTACCATTAATGCATAGTATATTTTTATAATGATGAAACCTGAAATGTGAAATCATGACATGTAATACATTCATTCATTTCTATGTTTTAATTTGTTTTCGCTTACTTTTCATGTATCACGGGAAATGGGGGTCCGAATGGGTCGTGAGCCATTTTGAAGGTCCTTTCTGCGCATGCTTAAGATGCAAGGCCAAAGACAAACTTGGACCGTGGAACTCAGCCAGCTGGCAGCCACAGTCGAGATGCTCCTGAGAGAATTACCTCTGACCCAGGAGGATGGAGCCAATGTCCCTATATTGTTACAAATGTATAAGTTTCATTGTATTCTGTGCGACTTCTCGTGGGAACCCCAATCTTGCTAGGCGGCACCCAAAAATGTAAATTAGGCCTTAGAATAGTCTGTTCTGATTGGTGTGTTAACCAAATCCTACCTGAGGACCAATCCAAATTGAGGATTCTGACACTTTGCAACATTTGGGGGGTGGTACCCTGTCCCAAAACAGTATATCTAGCCTAGGTTTAGCTAGAGAAATGGTCCGACTTGTCTGAATAGCTGACCTGTCACTGACCCAACGCACTCAATAGGTGACTTGATACAGAGGTGCTGCGGAGCTCTCTGTCCGAAATTTTACCATAGACTCTGAAGGTTTTACTGAACCTTAAGTGCTGGCGGAGCACTTTGCTGGGGAATTTGCTGACCCAATCGGGGTCCTGACTGATAGCTGCAGAGAGGGTGGAGCGCAGGCGTTGCTTCCGAACTGCGGGTGCTGGTCGTATCCTGGTGGTCCTGTCCTGATCCGAATCTGGGGTTTCCTGTCCTGTCCTGGGGTGTCCATTCTGCACCTGCTGTCCCACTGAGGGTTATCCTTCCTTGAGGGTTTTCCTGTCCTTAAACTGACCCGTGGCAAGGGTTGGTTTTCACACCAGTCTAGGTAAATATCGCTCTGAGTTCTTAAACTGCACCTTTCTATTTTTCTGTCTTTGCTTTAATAAAGACATACCTTTGCACGTGAATAATTTTCCATGCTTTCTCCTGCAACCATTGCATTTCATAAAATCGTTTGCATTTTTATTTCATAGCATGTTCCTATGTTACCCTACCTTTTAGAAATCATTTTTGTATTGCAGTTTGCAACTTCCTGTTATGATCTTGGGTTTTTCTCTCGTAAACTGACTAAAGTAACTCAGATTTATAGCGTGTTCACTTTGCCCCTATCTTAGTTTTCCTCTCACTTAGCGGGTTCCCTGTCGCACTAGTATTCTATTGATAAAGCTGTATGACTGCCCTTTATTTGAATTTAAGATAAAGCTTTCAAAATTTCCTGTTGTCCGTGGTCATTTTATAAAAAGTAAAGTCATATGTGGAATAGTATATTTTGCTGCCTTTTCCTTTTACAGCTAGCTCCCTGACCCATCGTTGTCATAGGTACCCATAACGGTGGATGGTAAGTTGGGTACACTGGAAAATCGAAAGGGAACTCACAATTATTGATAGTAGATTGTGTGGTCATCTGATCAATGTATATGATAAAGTAAAGTATATGGGCCCGAAGCCAGAAGTGGCGAAGTTATTGGTCGGGTGACCCGCGATCTCTAGCACTTAGACCCATCCTATGTCTTTGTCGCTATGGTTCTTTTCTCTCCAGTGGTTCACCAAAAGTGCCTTTTCCTTGTTTAATCTAATGGCTGATTTGTGCTCCCCTATTCTTACTCTAAGCTCTCTCCCGGTTTCACCTATATAGCCTAGGTCGCAGGGACATAGGATCAAGTATATCAGATTTTTACTTCTGCAATTGTTTAATGTATTGATCCTATGTTTTACAGAGTTAACACAGATTTCTTTTGTGACAAAACACTGGTCACAGACACTGCAAGACCCACACTTGTGGTTTCCTACCGCTTTATCTCCTGTAAGAGTGCGTTGGTTATCTATGACATCTTCCCTGTAGGTATGTACCAGGGTGGAGCGTAGATTTTTATTTTTTCTGTAGGCATATAAGGGTCTAGGAAGTATCCTCTCTGCTCCCTCATTGAGGATCTTCCAATTATGGTTAATCACATTCTTTATCTGGTTTGCAATACCAGAAAATTGGCTTACTATTACAATTTGATCCAGGGTTGGCTTTCTGTCCTTCTCTAGAAGGCTTTCTCTATTGTAGTAGCGAGCTCGCTTTAGAGAGTGATTAATCAGTTTTTTAGGGTACCCCCTTTCCTTAAATTTTAACTTAGTCTGCTCTGCATGTCTGTAAAAGTCATCAACTGATGTACAATTCCTTCTTAATCGGAGAAATTCTCCGAAAGGAATATTGTCACGTTGGCTTTTGGGAGGATAACTATTATAGTGTAATACCGTATTACGGTCTGTCTCTTTTTTGAATAATTCAACCGCAAGTCGGTTATTTTCATTTTTTATCGTAATATCCAGAAAGTCTACTTTCCTATTACTGTGGGAGGCTGTACATTTTAGGTTGTTATCTCCAAGATTTATCCATGTTAAAAATTCCTTCAAGTTTTCTTCTGTCCCTGACCAAATAAAAAAGATGTCGTCTATAAACCTCACCCAGTTATGGATGTTCTCGTAAAAGGGACTCACATCATTATAGATGTGTTTTTCCTCAAATACACTGATATAAATACAAGCTAGACTGGGGGCGCAAGTTGCGCCCATACTGGTCCCCTTGCGCTGTATATAGAAATCTTTTTTAAAAAGAAAGATGTTATTTAGGAGCACTATTGACACACATTTAACTATAAACTCCTTGCTTGCTCCTATTATTTCAGTTTCTTCTAGGAGTCTCCCAATGACCTCTATTGTATCTTGTTGGGGTATGTTCGTATACAGTGACTCTACATCTAGAGTCACCATATACTCCCTCTCCCCCTCAAAGGGTAACCCCTCAACCTTTGTAATCATGTCCGATGTATCCTTAATATAGGATTTCTGTTGTTGCACAAGGGGTTTTAAAAATCTGTCGCCATATTTGCTCAGTGGCTCCAGTAAGGAATCTATAGAGGCCACTATAGGTCTTAGGGGAGGATTGTCCAGACTCTTATGGACTTTAGGTAGCCCATAGAATGCTGGTGTTTTGGGACTACCATTATACAGGAACTTGTACAACTCTTCAGTGATATCCCCATTGTTTTTAGCTGTTTCTAGCAAGGTTCCTACCTCTTTTTTCAAGATATCTAAACTCATTTGGGATATCCTGGTATAGTGTTGTTTGTTTGATAGAAGAGACATTACTCTCTGTTCATAGTCCACAGTGTTTAGAACAACAACCCCTCCACCCTTGTCAGCGGGTTTGATGGTTATTTGGGTATCCCGCGCCAGGGAATTCAATGCTTCTCTCTGGTTTGTGGAAATATTTTGAGTTTGAAAATGTTTTTTCTCTAACAGTTTGCCAATTTCCAGTTTTACCATATTCTCAAAAATGCCAATGTTTTTATCCACCATCCCCAGGCTTGGGGTGAAATTGGATTTAGCTCGTAACCCTAATTCTGTCGGGGGTTCCCTCTCTGGCCTATTCTCGAAAAACCTTCGGAGTCTTATTTTCCTAAAAAACGATCTGAGATCTTTTTCAAGTTGGAATTTATTGATGCCTGCCGTGGGGACAAAACTAAATCCCATCTTGAGTACCTGTTCCTCTACACTAGTTAGGTTTCTACTTGGGAGATTTATGATAGGTGTCTTTTCTATCTCCAATATACTTTGTTCCTTGTTCTTTTGTATTCCTGAGGGGTCGGGTTGCTCTGATATTCCTGGTCTTGATCTCTCATGCCTGATTTCCGTGTGTACTGTCCCCTTCCCCTGTTTGAGAATCCCCTTTGGGATCTTTGGGGGCGTTGATCTAAAAAAGCATCGTATTCTCTATTTGGATGGGAGTATCCTGCATCTTCTCTTTGGGGTGTATCTTCTTCACCTCCACTACTCTCCGATGAACCAGAAAAGTTCATATGTTTAGGTCTTCTTTGTTGGAAACTTACCCTAGGTCCCCTCCCCCAGGTTTGTTCAGACTGTTCCGTATAGTAGTCTTTCTTAAGGAACGGGTAGATGACTTCTTGACTGAACTTATTTATATCTTTTCTCAATTTCTGGGTCTTTCTGTTTATTAAGTATTCACAGTATCCATTCATATCTTGGTTTATTTCCTCTATTTTTTTCATTGCGTCATCTAATGCATTAGAGTCCATAAGGGTTTTTTCTAGTTCTTCTATTTCCCTCTTCTCTATGAGAATGGTGCTTTGTGCTGTCTCTATTATTAAAAGCATCCAATCCCGGCTGCATCTATTGGAGATGAATGTCCATGTTTCCAGAAATTTAGGGTTGTCAATAAACAGCCTAGGCTCATTACGTATTTGGAGCCCTATCGGTATGGTACCAGCTCTAAGATATTGAGTCATGAATTCGGCATGGAGTTCAGTCCGAATGATTTTTTTCTTCATGTTAACTAACTGATTCCACTTTTCTCCCCCATTTGGGATCACTGTTACTGTATTTCCACTACGATTAGAACTCAGAATCTTAGTGAGTTGGTCTTCACTGAAGCCAAAGGTCCTCAGTGTATCCATCTAAATATTGGATCAAGAATTTTAGTTTTTAAGGAAAACTAAGTATCAAACCTTATCTCTCCAGCACTAGGCTGTACATATAGGTCAAAGTAAGAGAAAAGACCCCTCGCGTTCCAGGGAACAGGGTGCTAAATGACCAAGCAAGTCTGTAGAATATCCCTGGAGTAATTATAGACACAACAATATGTATAAGGAGAAAACTACCTCAACCATACACGTTTTGCCAAGGGACAGGCCAAGGACCAGAGTGTAATGTTTACAATCTTTTAATTAAAATAAATACAAGTTATTACAGAATTAACATTTCAGAAAAATCAATTGTTCTGAAAGCATACAGTATAAAAAAAACATCTCATACATTTAAAAATAAAAATACAAGAAGGACATTTTTTGATCTAAAAAATAGTGCATGGAAAACCTATTACAGTACATATATCAAACAATACAGAGATTACCAACAATACTAAGTATACAGAACATAAAAGACACCCCTAATACTAAAATGGCTCGAATGTTGTTTCTACCAATTTGTGGAATCCAATAGCCTTACACACTTCATATATTCATACCACAGTTGTTAAATTTACATATAGTTGGTATCTTCTAGGCTTTGCTTGGATTCTCTATTTTTTCTGTGCGTCGACGCGTTTCGGTGTTAGTACCGTAGATAGGGTCACACCTTCATCAGGACAATTAATTGCGGGGTCCTCACTTTCATGTGAGTGGTATCCTTCTGTGTATTAGAATGACATCTGTCCGTACAGAGCACTGTATCTATATATCACATAGTTCCTGACGATTCTACAGTCTCATTGGCAACTACATTTATAGTATTAGCATCTAAATTTGAGGCATGTGAAATATTACACCCCCTGTAGTTCATTTCTCGGGCCTCAGTCATTCATTTGTTTGATATCATGATCATTCTAGAAAATCATCAAGGGCCAATTACATTTTAAATATTATACATGTTTCTTACTTATAAAGTTGTCCATGTATTCTATTCCTCCTTCCAACATGTACATAGGGTCATTCCTCCTTGATCTAGCCCCGGGCCCTCCATTACACTTTAGTCGTTGGCCTCATAGACATAGGCGTGCATATTAACTTGACCATATATCATCGTTTAGGAGACTACCCACTTAAAATATCAGAATCGTGATGGTGTTATATAAGTATCTCAGGCCGTCATATAATGCCTCTCCATAGAGTTCAAATTCTTTAATCTAGGGAAATTATAACCAAAGGTTTAATCAGTAACCTCATGGAGGACGAACTTCTATTAGGATTTTATCCAGTTTTACAGTTCTATTCCATTATGTATACTACTGACCTTAAATAATCTTGTCAATATGATGTGGTCATGAGTTTTGAATGTCCTCAGCAACCAGGTTCTCAGAGTTTAAAAGTAGCGCCTTTGCGTCGAAGTTTTAGTAGTCTTCTTATTCCACTATATTAAAGATATTCATTAAAAACATCTATTAAGGACCTATCCTCCATTTCCTTAGTGTTTCCCTATTTATTATCGCGTTTTTAACCTAATCTTTTTCTTACCTTTTATTGTGGTTTGAGCATATCAATTCTTTTCTTCTTTTTATCGTTATATTAGTGGTATTCTTCTCATCTCCTGTATCCACGATTGTTGTCTATGCGGGTATCTGTTTCTAAAAGAATACATGTTTGTCTTAGTTTTCATTCTTCCTGTACTATAATGCCCCAAGGTCTATCCAGTTTAATTAGTTACCTTACCTTCTATAATAAATAAAGTGTTTTTCCCACACTTTTCACTGGCTACAGAGGATAACTGTTTTACGCGTTCCCAGATTTGCCGAACTGGATATGTTCTACAAATGAAAATAGCATACCTTTATTTACTCGTATCTTTTAGTTCTATTGAGAGGTTTTTTTACTTATGCTCTACTGCCTCGAGACTTCCCCAGGTAGCTATCTATCGCCCTCGCATATTTAGGGAACAGAGATGTCATATAGCCTCCTGCTCAATGGCTTATTTTGTGGTAAGCACCCATCGCGGTCCATTGTTTTTAATGCCATATAGAGACTACTTGTTAATCCAAGTGATTTCACTCCATCTAGTTGGCCGTTTTTTATAAGATTAATCTTATCCAAAAAACGTCTCTAGCCTCCTATGCCCATTTCTCTCCCGGGATCCTTCTCGACTTTCGCCCATTATTATTGAAAAAGCGTAAACTTTTTCACTGACTGTTTATATTACCCTGTCTCAAGCATAACCCGCCTTGCTACTTTCTAATCTCGATCGCCTTATCTTACCTTCCGCTGAATCGCGTTTGTCTTTGCCTCGTGTCTGCCGGTGTTTCAATGATAACCGTGCCTCCGTCTAGAGTCTATTTAAACGTTTCAAACTTCATGTGAATCAGCTGTGCCTTCCTGTCTTTGCTGCACACTATGTTCTTGCGCCTGCGTATTGTCGTTCACTCTCATTTCGACCATGGCGGCCATCTTAGAGAGGGGTCATATCCTTTCTCTTTAGTTGTACCCAGCGATATTAGATCTCCCATATTGTCGTGTTTTTTTTCCCCAAAGTTTGCCCTTTTATGGTCCCCGGTTGCTATCCCTGACTTATGGGTTCTCTAACCCTCGTTGAGAACTTATATTGGGGATATCTCGCTATTTGGTATCTTTACTTCTACATTATTTGCCACTTCCTCACAATCGTATATCGACGGCTCTCTATGGTCATCGAGAGTTGTTTTCTCCATCTATTCAATATTTTTATTGCTTTACCTGACTCGCTCGCATGTTTTGTTCCCGCGCCTGCGCTGATTCCTACATTTTAGTGTCGACCTTGGCAGCCATCTTGGAAAAGGGTAATGTGTTCCCTGTTTTCTGGGTTATGGTCATTCCTGTCCCTATATATTGCCTAGTTCATCTACTTGACAGATTATTGTCATCCTAATTTAGTAGCTTTGTATGGTTCTTCCGGTCCATCATCGACCGGAAGAGTCTGGGCCACGTTTTTACATACCTTTTAATTGGGTCTACTTAGAGGAACAATGGGCATGCATAAGCTACCCTGGCATAGAGACATTACCACTACTAAAACATCTAGAGGTACCACCACTCTGCTTGGCTTTTTTTTGGCCTGGGCAGTTGACGTATTAGCCAAAGAAATTGAACTTGCAGATAGAGGTTTATCTTTTGATATGGATGAGAGCCCTAGTAGTTCTTCAAAGATACAGCCGGGCCAGCTGGGGCATTATTTGAATGTGGGTAGCGAGGATTACTCTGCGCTTTGTGGCCAATCAACCAACTTGTCCAGCATGCAAGCCCAAATTCCAGCCCCAATTCCAGAAAATTACAATTCAGATGCCTTGAATGTCAGTGGTAATGGCCCTCAACTAAAAGAAAATGCTGTTGTGGCTGGTGTCTGAGCAAAGTGTTGGGCGAAGGGACCAAAACAAAACACAACTACAACAAAAAAGTACTTGAATGCCCGCTGCATCGCCTCATCACCGATGTTCTGACTCCACTGAAGGTACAGGCTCCCAGACTGTCCTGTGGATAATCCTAACGCTGCTCTAATGCATGAGAGCAGTGTCAGGATTGGCATGAGCTTCCTGGATTTGAGCTCCCAGACAGACTGGGATACTGTGCCTGCTGTCTCCTACCCAGCAACACAGCTTGGGTTGGAGATGGCTTCAGTGCACGTCGGTTTGGCCGTCCTGAGATGGCTGGCAAAACCCACATGCGCACTGACAATTGTGCTCCTACCACTCCCCCTTGTGCCTGTCATCACCATGGCCCGCCTCCCAAACTCAATGCTATGGAGAAAAATAAAACAATAATAAACATGTTTTGTTATCATTTTATTTTGTAAGTTTTGCAGCTGCTGCTGCTGGCAAGGGGGCAACGGGTCTCCACCAGAGCAGAGGAGGTGGTGCTGAGAAAAAATGCAAACCAAAGCAAAGGGGCATTCCTAGACCATTCAGAGCCAGAAGGAGCAATGAACGGCGTATTGAGCCCACGATACTGTCACCCAGTCCGGCTTCAACGACTGTAAATGGTGTCGCCAGTGCTGTAACCAGTACTGATTGGAACCGGGTCTTTGAAAACTTCAAATCCTTGGTGGTTGAGTATGTCACTTCATTGGTGAACAGGATACATACTCTGGAAGATGCCCTCACCCAGTTGACCCAGGCACAGACAAAACTGCTGGCCTAGCAGGCTCCTGCCCAGCCATTCATGTTAGGTCCAGTCAGGCCCTTGGCTCAGAATTCTGACTTCATTGCAGGTCCACAACCTTCTCAAGTAGCTACGCCCCCTGCCACCTTGAATGTAGACCCCCCCTCTTTGTTAGCTGTGGGTGCCTCCACAACACAGGAGGGAGGAAGAGGTGCAAAAGGAAGATCAGGTGTCTGGAACGGTCTGCAAAATCAAAGATCTGACGTTCATGCTCAGTCCTTATCCAACCAGTCATGTTTAAATCTCCCCCTGATTGCTGTCTTTATGTAGCCATTTCGACTGGTTTTTCATATCTAAATTCGTCCAGGGAAGAGCCAACTGCCCAGCTTAAAAACAAAGTCTTCCACTTGTTGACTCGAAATTCTGCTTTCAACATCAACAAATACAGTGACATTTTGTTTGTGTGGAGGGTGGGCTGGGTTGGTTCCTCGATAAAAATCTTCAGAAGGGATTGTATTGTAATCAACGGCAATAATCCAGGTTTAGCGTTTAATTCAATCAGGTGCCAGGATGTATTTTCAGGGTGCTGATATTAACAGTGCCCCCTTGGTTATTTCTACAAACATTTACAACCTAGGAAGCAGGCGGGGAGACGGCCCACGTCCACTAGGGCTGATGAGCTACACAGATTTAGTATTTCCACCTGAAATAGATTTCTACCTCTGACAGACTTGGCTTGCATTGATTGACTCCCAGATCCCATTGATGCCCCATAGAGGCTGGAATACAAGGATAGGATGATTCGGGGGATTCCTTTATGCCTTCAGCCTTCACACTAACTGCCAGTCCAATACCAATAACCAGTAGAAGTCTAAGCCTTGTTTCCACTAGTGACCCCACTGTGTTATGTACTAAGCCTGTCTCCTGGAATCAGTGGCAGCTGATGACATTTGAAAGTGGTGAGGCGTGAAAAGTGAGTACGCATAACTATCATAAGGCAGGATCGGGGGGGGGGGGTTATCCATACTAATATTATAAAGAGAAAGCGCAAACCTTTGAGGCGGGTAATCTCAGTAACCACAGCACCAATCACAACACCCAATACAGCGTTGGAAAGGGCAGTTGCAGCAGAAGGACATAGGCTATGCAGACGGCCACCATATACATTTAAAAAAAAAAAATAAAAAAAATTACAATTTCAATATTTTTTAAAACATTTTGGTTTTCAATTTATATTAAACATATGTAATGTAATTTAAAAAAATAAAATATCTAAAAATAAATACTTTAAAACAATGTAGTAAATTAGTATAGAAAAATAACAATTAATACATTTAAAAATTATCATTTACAAAACCTTTGAAATTCACTGAAAAAACCATAGGTTTCAGCCATGTTATAGTTAAGAATTAGCATTTAAAAAACCTTTGAAATTCACAAAAAAAACATAGGTTTCAGCCATGTTATAGTTAAGAATTAGCATTTAAAAAACCTTAGAAATTCACTGAAAAAACCATAGGTTTCACACATGTTATAGTTAGCTGGACATTTCACTCATACAAAACCATTGAAATTCCCCCGTTATAGTTAGTTCAGCTAACTATAAGTCGCGCACCCGAAATACACTGCTGATGACGTCACATATTACATCACTCATGACATGGTCAGTGACATCACTCATGATATCACTGATGACATCTCAAATTACATCATCCTTGTGAAAGAGTGTCAGACCTCCTCGCAGCGTAATATAACCTATGATACACACCTTCAAAAATAGAAACTAAAATTTTCAAAAAAATTGAGATACCTATACCAGTAAGAACAACCTATTCAGTAATTCCAAAATCTACATACACATCCACTCATTCACCAACAGTTCTATATAGTCACTCATACATGTACTCACTCATCATATGTACTTATACACCTTTACATCCTGTTACACACCGATACTCATCCATACAGTTACTCACACATGCAAACATCCATTTACTTGCATATACAGCTATACACACACCACTACACTTACTTTTACAGAAACGTACACATACTTACTCTCTTAAACAATCACTCATAGAAACACATACATATTTATACAGGAACTCTTCCAATCTCTCACACTCTCACGTATAATCACTTATATACATCAATACTCACATATAGTAAATTAAAACATATGTAGTCCATACTAATATTATAAAGAGAGAGCCCAAACCTTTGAGTCGGGTAATCTCAGTAACCACAGCCCCAATCACAACACCCAATACAGCGTTGGAAAGGGCAGTTGCAGCAGAAGGACATAGGCTATGCAGACGGCCACCATATACATTTAAAAGGTAAAAGAACCGTGCCAGCAAAGTAGTCCCTTGTGGGCGTGTCTGCGTTGTGCTGTGGGCGTGGGCTGGGGGCGTGACTAACGCTGGGAGCGTGTGGTACGGCCATCATATCGTGGGCTGTGGGCGTGTGCTGGGGGTGTGACGAATGCTGGGGGCGTGACCAACGCTGGGGGCGTGTGTCCGCCCTTCATGCCATGTGAGTCGTACATACAAGCGCCAATTACGTTGCTGCGCAGCATCAAGGGGCACGCTGGGGGTGTGACACGCTGGGGGTGTGGGAAACGCTGGGGGCGTGTGTCCAGCCTTCATGCCATGTGAATGCAATTGCGCCGCATCAAGGGGCACGCTGGGGGCATGAGAACCGCTGGGGGCGTGTGCTACGTTCCGCCCTTCATGCCATGTGGGTCGTACATTAATCAGAAGATCGTCTGCTGTGGCCGTGTGCTGGGGGTGTGACAAACGCGTTCAGCTGGAGGCGTGGTAAGGGTTGTATGACAATCCATCGTACTGAATCACATCGCGGTAATTCACATTGCCGTCACCACATCGCAAATGCAGTCACATCGGCCGTTTTAGCATCGCACGATGTAGCAACGCAAATGCGGCCATGCAATAGGATCGCATGTCACATCGTGCGACTTTACATCGCGCAACATGACAACGCAATGATTTAGCCCGCAGCACCAGGGTAGCGTGTGAGACCCTGTATGCAACTGTGAAACTCCCGCATTCGACAAGTGGAGGACTGCATGGTGCACGCAGCAGGAACAACCATGCACTGAACTCCTAGGACTGTGTACTCTATGCACACTCTGTGTGTATAGCACAGCGCGGGACAGAATGCGCCTCTGTAGCCCATGCACACTCCCATGTGTACTGACGTATGTCACAGTGCTGGACACGACGCGCCTCTGTACTCCATGCACACACACACACTCTCTCTGCGGCGGTATCTCACAGTGCTGGACACAATGTATTACTGTGCTCCATGCACACTCCCATGTGTTGTTCTGCAGTTCCTGCGGGCCCTCCATTTACAGGACCACAATGCTCGTTACACTCAGTGAAGTTTCCAAGCAGTTCCGGCGGACTGCACACTTCCAGTCGTCATATTCGCCGCGGCATGATTTACAACATTTCTGGGCTTGCTGCAGGAACCTCATGTGAGTTTTTGCCTGTGCTAATATTTATTTACCTGTCATCCCTGCCGCCTGCTTAAGTGGCCCCTTGAAATGACTGCCAAAGAAGTGTCCTTTCTGTAAGTGCATTATCCGGGGCACGGCTGCTTGGTAATTTTCCACCCTCCCAGACACTTCCCGCGCTGATTGTGCTTAAGTTGTTTAGTTGCCTGTGTCTGTCAGCGCGGCGCCCTGCACGGCCCGCAGGGCAGGGCCAGCCTGCTCCCTGTGCGCACACTGTCACATTACAACCTGACAGCCACACAGCGCCTGGAAGGGATGAGCGAGGCACCAAGGTGAAGCGAGGAAGCGAGGAATAGACATCACTCCAGCAAACAGGAGACAAGAACAGCAAAGCACACCAGTGCCCCCAGAGCACCCCCCGAATCATCAGCACAGGCGGCAACAATTACAGTTCAAGTCCTTATCATTCACGGGCTGCAATGCCTGGGAGTGTGCGTTTAGCCTACCACCCATCGCCACCGTCAGCTTGTAGGTAGACAGCCCTCATTCCACCCATGTAGGCAGCTTTTATGAAAGCATCTGTCTCTTTAGTCATCTGTTCACACATGAGTCTAGTGTACCATCCATCCAGCCGTCAATCTATTGCATAGCAACATACCAAATGACGTACACAACCACCCCTGATGTACATCTTCACCTTCCGTCTGTCCGTCCGTCCATCTTGTCCACTCCACCCAACGATGCAACCGCCCATTTATCTGTCAGTCAATTAATTCATACATTCATCTGTTTAGCGATTCGCCTATCCCTGTAGGCATCTTTTTAACCGACTGTATACCCTTTTAATCTTCGTTGTGTGCTCCGCCCTTCCGTTTAGCCATCCACCCATCCAGTTACCCTTTGGTTACCCATCCACTCATTTATGCATTCATTCATCCCGTTTTGGTGCCCATCCTTATGTACGGATCCATTTAGCAGCCGAACAAACCTTTTATCGATTAAATATGCGTGTGTGTGTGTGCGTCTAATGGCTACATTATCCTGTCAGCACGTTTCCAAAATGCACTTTTCACCGTAAGCTGGTACAAAATGTGATGCTTAAGTATTGGTTTTGTGTGCTGAGTGAATGCACACTTTCAAATATGCGCTGCTTTGCTTGTTTGTGCTCGCATATGCGCTGCTTCCCATTTTATGTAAATTGTGCGCTTTAGTTGATTGGGTTCGCATATGCGCTGCTTCTCTTGTCAAACATTGTTCTTTATTAATTGTGCTCGCTTTATTTAAAGTGTCAGCATATGCGCTGCCCATCCCACCCACCCATCCATCCATCCATCCATCCACTCACCCAGCCATCCATCCATCCATCCATCCATCCCACCCACCCATCCCGCCCATCCACCCACCCACCCATCCACCCATCCATCCATCCACCCACCCATCCACCCACCCATTCAACCACCCACCCACCCATCCACCCATCCATCCTTCCACCCACCCATCCACCCACCCATCCATCCATCCACCCATCCCACCACGCACCCATCAATCCACCCGTCCCCACCCACCCACCCCACCCATCCATCCATCCAGCCATGCATCCATCCATCCACCCATCCCACCCACCCATCCATCCATCCATCCATCCATCCATCCATCCACTCACCCAGCCATCCATCCATCCATCCACCCATCCCACCCATCCATCCATCCACCCATCCCACCCACCCATCCATCCATCCATCCATCCACTCACCCAGCCATCCATCCATCCATCCATCCACCCATCCCACCCACCCACCCATCCCACCCATCCATCCATCCATCCAGCCATGCATCCATCCATCTATCCATCCATCCACCCATCCCACCCACCCATCCCACCAATCCATCCATCCAGCCATGCATCCATCCATCCATCCATCCATCCCACGCACCGACCCACCCATCCCACCCATCCATCCAGCCATGCATGCATCCATCCATCCATCCATCCATCCACCCATCCCACCCACCGACCCATCCCACCCATCCATCCATCCATCCATCCAGCCATGCATCCATCCATCCATCCATCCATCCATCCACCCACCCATCCCACCCACCCATCCCCTTAAATGTGCGTGCTAAATACACTTGCCATCGAAGTTTTGTAAAAAAAGAACCATTCTTCGTAATATAACCTTCGTAATATAACCTTAATAAACATTGTCACCACCATTAGTAAAATCTGTTGTTGCAGTGTCATAACTAAATTAAAATACTTAAATAAACATTACTAAAATCATTGCTGGCGCAGTGTCATAAGTAAAATAAAATTCCTAAATAAACATTACAAAAATCATGCGACGGAAATAAACATTAAATAAGCATTGTTCATCTGCGCTTCATATGTTCATATGCGCAAAATAAACATTGTTCATCTGCGCTTCATATTGTCCCTGTTAAATGTGAGTTGTTGCTCAAATAAACGCTTCATATGCATATATTCATATTATTACGGAAATAAACATTAAATAAACATTGTTAATATGCGCGAAATAAACATTGTTCATCTCCATGAGTAAAACATTACGGAACTAAACATTAAATAAACATTGTTCATATGCGCTAAATAAACATTGTTCACATATGCGCTTCATATGTTCATATTGGGGCTTCTTCTGCGCTCACCATTTGAACCTAATTCGATGTAATCGTTAACGATGTATTAGCTAATGCGATGTACTTGCATGCGCCCTGATGGCATGCGATGTGATGACGGGAACGATGTAATGGCCCGTTGCAAAGTCATCGCGATGCGATGTATCCGATGTAAGGGGTGCTTCCCGTGGTAAGTAACGTTACTGCAGCCTCTCCTGCGCGCTGTTACTGAACTCTCTCATTCAACGAAATTACACGCGCCTGCTACCATCAACCAGGGCTCTAGCCGGGCTCAGGCGGCGGATCAGTACACTAATTACACGCGCTTGATAACATCAACCAGGGCTGCCACTGGATCTCAAGCGTGGGGAACACGCGCCTGCTAACATCAAACAGGTCTGCATCTGGGCCTCAAGCGGGGGAACACGCAAATGAGCGTGTCTGCGGGGACAATTACTGAAGGCTCTCCTACTCGCTGTCACTCAACTCTCTCATTAAATGGATTTACCCGCGCCTGATAACTCTCTCATTCAACGACATTATACGCGCCTGCTTACATCAACCAGGGCTGTAGCCGGGCTCAGGCGGCGGATCACTACACCAATTACACGCGCCTGCTAACATCAACCAGGGCTGCAGCTGGGCCTTCTCCGTCCCGATTCTAATGAAACAAAAAATGTTGTCTACCGCGAGATTTTTAAATAAATTGTCCTTGCCAAATACACACATTACACACATTCTATTTCATACCCGGACAACGTCGTGATGGGCTGCTAGTTTTTTTTATAAGAGTGGACAAATAATTGCTTTATGATATTAGCAGTAGAACTGCATGATTTGAAAACGTGGTGGCCAGTTCAATTGATATGTGCTATCTGTCAATGACTGTGCTCTATTGCACAATCTTTTCGTAACATATCTGCAACAGAATGCCCCAAAATGCACCTCCACCAGTTACATACTACACCCTTACCAAGTCCCTGATGAATGGATGTATCTCATTTGTGACACTTGTGCTTTGGGCTACCGTTGCATTTTTCACATGTCCTATGAGTTCAGTGATGCAGCAATGATGGCAGTATCCCCACTCTGAAAATTGTGCCAGCCACCACTGCAGCGTTTAATTATGGCACCCCAGATCCATAGTCCTTGACCAGATGCACTTCCATTGTGGGCCTGAGGATGCTGGAGGTATGTGAAGCGCTTTTTCAACAGCATCTTCTGGCCCAGAATGGAAGCTCCACATCTGCTGTTCATTTAAGTGGTAGGATTGCATTTCACTACAGAGTTATTCTCATCGTCCCTGTGTTGTCGCAACTCCAGTGTGCAGGAGGTGCATCATGCATGTCGAAGAAGAGCTAATTTTAAAATCTTTCTGAGAACTCTGAGAAGCTTCTACTTCTGAGCAAAGAGGATGCATTTTGAATGCAAGGTACCTTCAAAGCAGGAAATATGATCTGGACGTCACCTGTTAAGCTAAGTTTTTTGGGCCAGGTTTAACATTCCTTCTGCAACTTTTTTTTATATAAACTTTATTGATTTTTGGACAATGGTATATAATTGTTACAACCTAGGAGTCTCAGTGGAACACAGAGTGTCAAATTCCGCAGTTCAGATAGTATAAACATTGAAGTAAACAGAGAGTTCAAGTGCAATACAGGTGAGACCCTATTATAAGTATCATGATGTAACAGAGTGAAAAAAATCAGACATGCAACGCGGTTTACGGGCTCCAATCTGCTAATATTAAATTCGCATATATCAGCAATAGTCATAGCTGAGCATTATTGTTCACAGAACAACCCCTAAAATCGAGAAAAAAAACTACTAACAAAACACTTCCCTCCCTCCCCACCCTCCACTCAAGCTCATGCCTGAACCCCATTTTCCATATCAAACACTGTCATGATAGAAAGGGTGTGGGAATTCGTGGCGACCACTCCATGTACCAGAGCGGTCCTTGTCTTCTTCGCAACCATGTGGGATTGTATGTAGCACTTAGGAGAAGCCCGTCTTCAGGAGCGGGCAGATCCTGTGATACAAAATTCATGCAACATGGATGACCAAGCGCTTAGGTCACCTTCCTCTGACTTATCATCTTTATGCACGTGACACATCCGTACCTCCTCTGCAATTGCCCATTTAGATACATCTCTCAACAATATCAAATAGGTAGGGGGAGCCAGGCTAAGCCAACTTATAGTTATACGACGTTTCGCCAAAACCAAGCCAAAGAGAACACATTTTCTGCTTTGTTTTCTTTTTGCAGGAGAAGGAAGCAGTACCAGGAGCACCTGACGGATCTCCAACGGCACTGTCCAACCTAAGGCCCTATTCAGATTGTGTATCATTTCCTGCCAGAACAGGGAGAAGGGGCATGACCACACCATGTGGATGAAGTCCGCTGTCAGGGCCCCCTTTCATCGTGGTCAGCAGTCAGAACAAGTTGGATATAGAGAATTCAAGGTCTGTGGAGTGAGGTATGTTTGATGTATAAAGCTATATTGCAGGAGTTTGAAACGTGCATTAAAACTAGCCAGCCTCTCTCCCTTGTGTATTTTAGCCCATTCTTTAGCTGATAGTGGGCCTCCCAGTATTTCCCCCGCCCTTGACCTGTACATGAGGTGAATGAAGTGCCAGATACTTCTGGAGTGCTTTATAGATGTGGAAGATTAGTGTACGGCCATGTGCCATCTCCAGTATTGTTACTAATGTGTTGGATTGAGGCAGCACCTCGGGAAAGGTTGGCCAAAGTGTGCAGGCCATAGTCTAAATGTTAATGTACTGTAAATATTGTCCCGAGGCCAATGAAAAAGACTCCATGGCTTCCTCCCTGGTGATGAACTGCCCCTCGGGATAAAGGTCACCCATGGTATCGCAGCGTCCATCTCGCCACCTCGGTATTAACATTGAATTTGCAATTTGTAGGAAAGGTTGTATAATCCACAGTAGCATATCTTGGGCATAAGGGGTGCAACTAAGCAGTCTGCGAACCATACCCTCCAAAATACCAGCCACCAATCAAATGACGTAGAGGAAATCAGCAGGAACCTGTGAACCACTCATTAGCAGGACCGGTAGGGATTTTCCCTAATTCGTGTCCTGCAAATGTTGCTTTTCCAAGCTGTCCGGGTCAAGCCAATGAATCGCATGCTTGAGGTGCACTGCCATGTAGTATAATTCTAGATTCTGGACATCTAGGCCTCCTTGTTCCCATGGTCTCTGGAGCGTGGTAAATTCGTCTCACTTGTGTTTGCAGGTGCATCAACCAAAAGTTGCCAACCCTCTGCTGTCCCTATGAGGGAATGGGTTTACCATAATAAATGATTTTATTTTGTTGAGTAGGCTTGGGTCGTCCACTTTGGTAGGGGTAAGGTTCAGACCAGACCAGAAGGGCCTGAAGTGCCCTAAGTAGACCCACAGCCATCCCCCTTCCTGGCAGTTGGATCAAACTGAGTTCTGAGCCTGGATTCCCAAGCTCTATCCACCACAGCAGTTCAAGACCACACACATCTTCCCACTGGAGTGCAGCAACGTCAGGCATCCCACCAGATTCGTTCCTTCAGACTCGAAGCCCCACTGCACATATAGGGGCCAAATACAACGTCGTTAGGAAGGGCTCCAGATGGGATTCGGTATTGTGCAATCCGATTCGGAACCCTTGTTTCCTACCCAATCGTACAGTTTTCCCAGTGACCGATTACGAAGCTCGGAAACTGTTTGGGCAGACCGGCTCAGTTCTCAGAGGCATCCTGACAGCCCAAGTCTTTCAGAGCCGATTTATACAGCTCTATGGACAAAGTTTCCAGACGAGCGATTACGATGACTAATTCGGACAGCTGTTCCGAGGCAAAAAGGCTCACCGAATCTGCATTTGGGGGCCCGTTACAGGCCCCCCTTCACCTCTAGGTGTCCAAATGTGGCCCATGGGGGTACCCAAGGGACCACTCTTCCCAACCATACACAATGTGGTAGGCACCATGGAGTGCCCGCCACAGGGTGCAAGGTTTTCACCAACCTCCACTTTTTAGGTCTCGCTGAGCCAGCACATCCGTTGCCCTGCGAGAAATTTAGTGAGTGGCTTCTGAAAGTGCTACCAGAGGCTTTTGCTGGCCTCAACCTTGCGGTCACGCGTGCGTGTACGCGCACAGCCGCCATATGGGTTTCTGTCAAGGCTCATTAAGCCTTGCGTGCCTCTCTCTGCCTTGCTTGCTTGCGCTTCAATTCCCTCCCCCACCACAGATCGTGTCACTCTGCTGGCCTTCACTCCCCCAGTCTCTCTATACTGCAGCAGGCCGTAGCGTGCTTTTTTAAAATTTTCTTTTAGCGCGCACATGCACACAGCTCCCAGGCTTGTTTATCCCGGGAGCCCTGTCCGGATTGGCCTCCCAGGTTCCAGCAATCTTTCACTGTCAGCGGATGCCACTTTCACTTTCGCGGCCGCGGCACTTTCTGCTTTTGGTTCTCCGTCTGTTCGTAATCAGCTGTTTTATTGTATGTTTATTAATCAGTTAATAAAAGTTATAGTTTGTTATCAGTTGGAATTTTTTTCCGAATTGTGTATGTTGATTTACACCACTGTCTTGCTTTTTTCCCCAAAAATGTCAATTCAGGCCTAGAGTTTCTATAGATGCTTGGACGTTCAGATGGTCGGTGATTTCCCTGGTAGCCATGCTGGGCGAGCTCGGTCATTCACTGTGTGCATTGTTTTCTGGGACTCAAAGGGACGTTTGATGCTTTAAATATTGAGCATTCTTGATTGGCTACAGAGGCTGGGCAGACCTGCCCTTCAGAGATGAGCATGCGCTATTCAGTATGCCTGTTGTGCTGATCCTTGGCGGCGGCGCGTACTCTGCGCCTCGGAGTGCATTCACAACACATACAGTCAGTTAAAATGATTATAATATGGAGCGCGCGATCACTCTCCAAGGGGCCGGTCCGCAAACCGCGGAAGACGGGCGCATCATAGAAGAGCATTCTGCTCACGCGCCCTGACCAGGAGATTATTAACTGCTGCCCAACAATATATGACAATATACGACTAATTTATTTTTACGACTCCCAGGGTGTGAAGGCCCATAACACTGGGCATTTACAGCCTGATTCATCAACGGGACGTTTTGCGTGGCCCTAATAGCGATTAATAGCGACTCGCTATCAAGGACACGCAAAACGGTATTCATGAAAAATTTAGAGAAAGTAAAGCGAATCGCACGCGGGCGCTAATATCGGTTGCGATTATCTAAAATCGCATAAAATACGCTATTCCCGGCTACATCCGTGTCGGAATTGCAAATTCTCTAATAGCGAGTTCGTCAATAGCGGGACAGCAAATAGCGCGAGATCAGGAAAACGGGAAGTCGCATGTCGAGCACAGCGATGACATCACAACCAGGAAGCAGCCAGGGCCCACCCCCATTCACCACAGTGAGGCAGACCTCGAGTCAGCAACTCCTGCAATTCTGTTTGGATACAAGCCAGAAATTACAGTGCTGCAATGTCTGAGGATGCAGTTCCTGGGCCCAGCAACACCACAGGGCGGAAGAGAAAGTTAAAATTCTCCGAGCAGGAGCTGGAGCATTTAATAGAAGGGGTGGTGGCCAACCACTCAAAACTGTTTGGGAAGGACTCTAGGAGGGTGGCGGAACAGGAAAAACGCAGGATCTGGCAGGGTATAACGTCCACGGTGAACTCCGTGGGTGTGGCTGATAGGTCACTGGACAAACTCAAAAAACGCTGGTACGACCTCCGAGGTCGTGCCAAAGAGAGGGTGGCTGAGCGCCTTGGAGAGTCATCGGGCACTGGAGGGGGAGAACCTACAGTCCCTCCAAACACCCCCATGGAGGACCAAGTAGAGAACACCCTGGAGACAGAGGCGGTCATCGGAGTGACTCATCTGGACTCATCCCGCCCCACCCAAGACAACCAAGGTAAGTGGCATGCGACTGCGACCCTGTCCCCTATGAATGTCCATGACCAATTAGCCTCCCATATTGTTCCATAGTCATGCCATCGTTCCACATCAGGTAATGCCCTGAAGCATTGTGGGACATGTAGTGTTGCCACAATGTAGATGTACCACAATGCAGCCAGACAGGTTCCAAAGTACGCAAAGCCATAGCCAGTCAGGGAATGTCACCCAGCATGCATGTAGCAACTGCACGTGTGACAGATACATGCAACTAATGAACGTCCACTTCCCCTCACAGGTGGTGCAGACAGCAGCGACAGCGAGAGGCTGCAAATAGATGAGGAGGCACAGGATGAGGAGGAGGTGCCGCCACATACACAGCCACCAGCCCCTGAATAGATGAGGAGGCACAGGATGAGGAGGAGGTGCCGCCACATACACAGCCACCAGCCCCTGCCCCAGCAACTACTCCCGCAGCCAGGTCCACCACCAGGGTGCCTCCAGCGTCTGGCGCAGCAACTACTCCCACAGCCAGGTCCACCACCAGTGTGCCTCCAGAGTCTGGCGCAGCAACTACTCCCGCAGCCAGGTCCACCACCAGTGTGCCTCCTGCATCTGGCGCAGCAACTACTCCCGCAGCCAGGTCCACGACCAGGGTGCCTCCTGCGTCTGGCCCAGCAACTACTCCCGCAGCCAGGTCCACTACCAGGGTGCCTCCAGCCCCTGCCGCACCAACAACGCCTGCCGTGACACCACCAGCAGCTGGTGCTTCAACATCAGGGCCTGCGACAGCGGCAACACAGCGGCCACCCACTGTGTCAGGCCAGCAGAGCATGCGTGGCAGGCCTCGCCTGCAGACCAATGCACCTATCAGCAGGAGGGGGAATGGACAGGAGCTGGTGAGAGTGAGCGTGGAAAGACGCATGCTCCGTATACATCAGCTGCAAGCACGCCAGCAAGGTGCCATACAGCTACAGCTGTACAACATTGGGCGCAATGTTGCCGGAGTGGGGGACCGGATGGACCGCATGACGGCAGCCATGGAAGGTGTGGGGGAGGGAATGGCCAGCATGACTGCAGCCATGGCAGGTGTGGGGGAGGGTATGGCCCGCATGACTGCAGCCATGGAGGCCAGCACTGCTGCAAATACATCACAGCGCAACGCAGCACGCCGCCGCCACCGGCAGCTATTGACCCGGCTGACCGCCTACACCAGGTCCAATTATATCATAAGCAATGCCACATCACAGTTGTCGCGGCGGTCCCTTGCGCAGCACCAGCAGCTCATCCAGTGCTACGAGGATGTGGCCAGGGTCCTTGAGCACCTGACCAGTGCCGTGACAGCACTACACTCTCCTGCTCTACCTGCCACTGTTGGGGGTGATGATGCCAGTGAGGGGACATCAAGTGTGAGCAGCCACTCTGCCTCACACGTAGGGGCCCTCAGGCGCAGCACGAGGCCCACAGCAGCTGCACGTGCCTTGGATGAGGATGAGCCACAGAGGCGCTTGGGTGGTACGCGCAGGAGGCGCACATGACTTCTTTTGACTCTTACAGGCACAGGCTGAGTATAAGCCTGCCCTGTCCTTTCACACAGCAGTATGCTGAAATACTGTTAGCAATGACAACATTTAAAGTGGTACCATTATTGTGAATGAAACAATAATATTTATTTTAGCAGCACACATTGGCGTAGTGTCATTATTACTTTTTGCATGCATTTGTGATTTGTGGGGTGAGGGAAGAGGGTGCATTAGAAACTGTTCAGTGTGATGTGGTTGCGACGTCTGTGGCCTTCAGCTGAATTTTCCCCGCGTGCATGGCACGCATGTGCAGGTGGCCGGTCGTCCCCTTCAGATTCACTGCCAGAGATGTCGACAGGTATCCGGCGCTTGGTTGCAATGTTATGTAGTATTGCGCAGACAGCCACAGTGCGGAAGCACATTGCAGGACTGTAATACATGGCCCCACCTGTCTTGTGCAGTATGCGGAACCTGCTCTTGAGCAGCCCAAATGTCCTTTCTATACAATTCCTTGTCCGAATATGTGCAACATTGTAGCGCCGTTGCTGGGGTGTAGCAGGGTTGAGATATGGGGTGAGGAGGTAATCACGGAGGGCGTAGCCACTGTCACCTGAATGAGAGGAGCAGAGGGTGAGTGCCTGTGCTGCGCTGCTACTTCATAGCAATGTGACATTGTCGACAAAGTGTACTTACCAAGTAGGTGTCCTTCCCCAAAGTCTCCCCTGGCCAGTCGTGTGTGGAGGCCGCTGTGCCGGAATATATAGGAGTCATGGGTACTCCCTGGGTACTGGGCCACAATGTCAGTGATGTATGTCTTGGCATTGCAGACCATCTGTATGTTGAGGGAGTGGTACGACTTGCGATTGCGGAACATATACTCCGTGGCAGCTGGTGGGCAGATGGCGATGTGGGTACAGTCTATGCATCCGAGTACGTGTGGAAAATGGGCTACATTGTAGAATTGTAGCTTTGTCAAGTCCAATTCCTGTTGGCTGGTGGGAAATTTGATGTGTCGGTGTAGCTGGGTAAGCATAGCGTCAACAAAAGTCTTGAGGCAGCATGACATGGTGGGCTGGGATATCCCCCCAGCAGCCGCTACTATCCCCTGGAAGCTCCCAGAGGCCAGGAGGTGCAGGCTACACAATACCTGCACATGTGTAGGCACCGCATTGGTACGCCTTGTTGGGTGCTGCATCAGGGGGTCAAGGTCGTGTATTAGCTGCATTATCATTTCCCCATTCAGCCTGTATTTAGCATATATCTGCTCCCTGGTTTGGCCCAGCAAGATGACCCGCTGGCAGAATATCCTCTCCTGGATCTGGCCTCTCCTCCGTGCTGCTCGCTGTAGCCTTCGCCGCCTGACGACCATGTACATTCCAGGCATTGTGGAACTCCTAATGCTGCTGCTGATTGTCCTTATGTGTGATTTGTCAGGCCTGAACCTGTTACTGATTGGCCAACGGTTTTTTGAAAAAAAATTTGAATGGCTTTTATGGTTACCACCTGCTTAGAGTTGTCCTTAATTTGCGCGGCGCTAACTGCGATTTTTGGGGTTTCCGCTATTTGCGGTTTTTCATGAATACCGATTGCGATTGTATAGCGATTTCGCTATTTATTTCGCAGGATCCGTGGTTAGTCGCATTTTCCGATTCGCTAATGCTCTCCTACCGGGATTCTGCGATTATTATTGCGAATTCGCTATTATGTGTTTGCGACTTGATGTTGAATGCCGATTACGGACATTGCGCCCGCAATTGCATTTTCGCAGCGATTGCGGGCGCAATTTTGCTTCATGAATCAGGCTGTTATTTCCGACGGGACGCTTCAATGGCTTTTACTGTCGCTCGTTGGAGCCTGCGAAAATAAATCCCGCCATCGTTGCGCGGCCATAAAGGGCGCACGTCTTCCGCGTTCAGAGGCACGGTATGTGCGAGGGAAACAAATAGAGCTATTGTGTCCCGCTCACGGGCCCGTGAACGAGGATTGTTATTCAGAGAGGGTTATTCTTACACTGCTCCATAGCGCCAGAGAAATGCCCCCTCGCTAGTGCAGGTTTATGCGCCTTTGAGACAATGGTAAAGTAACTAAAATGCAAAGTATGCTTAGTAAAAATTAAACCGATGTACAAAAAATTAAGCGTGCTAATGTCATTAATTGATATAGTTGAAACCCACTAATCTTCAGATCAAAATAAATTCAAAATTGCCTATTGTTGAGGTTTAAATACCAACTGGGCCAACCATGAGCAAAGGACGACTCCTCGCAACACACTGTGTGCGGAATATTGTTGTATTGTAATCTGGCAAAAGCAATGACAATTAACTTTATTCGCCGATTTGAAGACAAACACAGAAGAGAAATGTGTATTTTTAAAGCATGCCCCTCCAGTTACGTATGGACACCAGCTAGCCTTGAAAGTTTCCTTCACTGCACCCTGTTACTCAAATCTGTAAGGGATAGGCTTGAAGCACGATTCTTTGCACTGTTACAGGTCTGCTTCCAGTGGAAAGCAGCCTTCTGAGGTTTCCTAGGAACTGAATGTATCTTTTGCCATCGAAGCTCGCATGCTTTCACTTTTTATCCATTGTAGAAATAAAATGTTCTTTTCTTCCTGTATAATCTAGAATGTACATTATTGGACCAATGACTGCATTACCAGTGTCCTATATTAAAACATGATATTGGGGGCACACTCACTCTCACACTCACTCTCACACTCACACTCACACTCACACACGCACTCACGCACACATACACACACACACACTCACACACTCACACTCTCCCACACTCTCTCACACTATCACACACTCTCTCTCACACGCTTTCTCACACACACACTCTGTCTCACACACTCTGTCTCTCTCTCACACACTGTGTCTCTCGCACGCTCTCTCTCACATGGACTCTCTCGCATGCGCTCTTTTGCACGCATTCTCACGCACACTTTCTTGCACATGCACACTTTCTTGCACAGGCAGACTTTTTCGCATATGCACACTTTCTCGCATGCACACTTTATCGCACGCACACTGTCTCGCACCCATACTTTTTCACACTCTCTCACACACACTCTCTCGCACACATACTTTTTCACACTCTCTCACACACACAAACTTTTTCACACTCACACACACTTTCACACTCTCACACACACACTTTTTCACAATCTCTCTCTCACACACACACACACTTTTTCACACTCTCACACACTTTCTCACACACACTTTCTCACACTCACACACACACACACTTTTTCACACTCTCTCACACACTTTCTCACACACACACACTTTCTCACACACACACACACAATTTCTCACATACACCCACATAGACTTATAAAGTGAAGTAAGAGTCACATTGGAGAATACTTAATGAAGAGGTTTTGTTTCATCTCGTGGACCAACTCTAATGCCTCCTTCTTTTGTTTTAGGCTTGATCTAAGACAAGTCTTGAGGTGGATTGTGCACGCCCTGAATCTATATTTAACACAGTTGTTAAATCTTGCTGTTGCCTCAGGGCACACCTGTGTATAAGAAACAAGCATTGGCATAGCCAATAGGTCTCGCCTTTGGGACCTTATAAGTATTTAGCTATGCAGCACAATATCCTTGTTGCAACAACATCAACTGTTGCATGGCCAACCACTTATAAGGTCCCAAAGACAAGACCTATTGGCTATGCCATTGCTTGTTTCAATTGGAGCCTGGTTTCGCATTCGGAACACAGGCTCCTATTAAAGTCAATGCAAGCCTGACCAAGCAATGTTGGGAGGCATTGCAATCAGTCAATTGGAGTCACAGGACCCAATTCGTTTGGAAACCAGTCTGGAACCGATATGTTTGGGGCAGTTTTAAAACATCGTAATCGGGCACAAGGTCGGGCGAGCTTGGTCCTTCAGCATTACGCTGCACTATCTTGATGAATCCTACACCCAACACCTCTCCATCCCCAGGCATGCGGGGGTTCCAAGTTATGATTCACAAACTCTGCTCTGCAGGGAACCCCCCAGCTCCTTTCCCGGCATCTCTGAATGATAGCAGCTCACTCCGACAGGATCCAAAGGAAATGTGCTCTTTGAGAGGCAGATCAGCTGGTGCCAGGCCCACAGCTTGTAGTTGGAGCAGATGATACTGTTTTAACCACTCACACAGCAAATGGCTTTCAACACTTCATCAGGGACTTGGCCCGTGGCCCGTGTTCCCAGCACCAAACCAAGCAAGTCACCCAGCGATGGGGCCTTGCAGCGGGCCGGCAAACATGTCTTCCTCCGGTACCACAGGACCATACACCCTCACCTGGGGACGTGGGGCATTCCACCTCCTCATGTTGGTGCTCCAGATACTCATCAGGAGCCCGCACAATCCACAATTCACAATGGCTCCTGATGGTCAAGCATAGTGGTGGGCCCTGTATTGTTCAGTCCCGCCCAACTGCAAACCCTTCTGCCTGGCCTCAAGGAACCCAGGCAGGCATCCGGAGTCACAGACCTCTTGCTGTCACCGAGAGACTCTATGGTGACCTAGGAGAGGGCAGCTGATTTCTCACTTGTCCCCAGGCACTCCTCAAGGGCTCACAATCCAGAATTCCACCTGGTGTTCAAGAGCAATGGCAGGCCCTGCAATCACGAGCCCCGCCAGATGGCCGATCCACCGCATGTAACCCTCAGAGACTCAGGAAGGCATCATTCTGTCTGCAACTTGCAAGAAATTATAGAACGCCTTATAAAAATAGAACACATATTCTATTTTTGGAAGGTGTTATACTATTGCTTGCAAATTGCAGAAGGAATGCTGAACCTGCAATCACCAGAACTGCTGCAGTGGCAGTGATGGAACCAAAATACAGGTTGTTCCCAATGCAATGCCATCCTATGCAACCACTGGATCTATATAAATTATGACTGGGAATTCTGTGTGGTACAAAGTCAGATGCACTACCCAACTGCTTAACCTCAGGTTATCGTCACAAGATCAGAGTGAGCATCAAAGGTAAGTCTGGATTTCCTTCCCCAAAATTTACATGATTACCTCCACTATCTACTCACACCATTAAACGCAGCCAGCCGTCATCTGTTTACAGGCCCCTCCTTGTGTCCTGACAAATGTTGTTTAAGTCAAGCGTGAGTCAGCGCACATGTGCTGCTCTGCGAGACAGCTGTATTAGAGTATGGAAGAGATGGCCCGTCCACCCATATTTGTCATTGGCCTTCATAAATGCTGGCTTCTGATTCCTTAATAGGCTTGTTAGTTCCTCCTTAGTACCGCCTTGTCTTCATTTGTAACCTCCCATGGCTACTAACCCCATTACTTTGGTTGTTACATGGTACTGTGTGCCTCTGCCTGTTTGTGGGTTGACTGTCTGGTTTGAGAGTGAAAGGGGCTGCGGTGGCTCCAGGAGTCTGGGTGAGTCAGCACTAGGCTGAATAGACCTATCTGCATTTGGAGTGCTGGGAGGAGTAGCACCTGGACCTGAATAGGGCTGTGCCTGCCTTCCATAATGCTGGCTTCACCTCCTGCGGTGTGTCTGATGACCCTGGCCCACACTTACAAAGGAAGGCGTTGTGCACTGGCAGAGTGCACCTCGAACTGGTTTATACTGCGTCCAGGACCCCTCGCACATGGAGAACAAATACTTTTGGGGTATAAATATGAAAGCTGAAACCCCTGAACTTTTGACTACTTCATGATCAAGAGGAATCCCTGAAAAAGAAGATCAGCTGAAGAGACTGAGGAGAAGTACTGCCCTTGCTATGTGTTCGGGGTTGACCTGCAGCTTGCTGTTTCTACTGAGGAGAGGACTAAAGGACTGTGTGCTGTGTCCCCTGCTTGAAGAAGGACTTTGCTGTGTGCTTTGTCCATCTGAAGAAAAGTCTCCAGGTGCCTGAGTAGACCTGGCCTCCGGTTTCTGAAGTCCCAGGCACAAAAGGACTTCAACCCCAGCTTCCCTTAACTTCCTTGCTGGGAGTTCCAGTCTGCCCGGAGGGCCTGTAACTGTGTGTGAGGCCTTTTTACTGTGGGGGAGCTAGAAGCGCGATGCAATGAGAGAGAAGTGTGCAGCCGCTGTCACATCATGGAGGAAGCGTGGCGCCGCTGTTCGCCTGTTGCATCACCGGAGAAGCGGGCCGCCGCACAGAGGGTGCCGTCACATCACAGGATAAGTGTGTCACAGGGTCATTGCATCGCTGAGGAAGCGCGCTCCTGCTGATTGTCGCCGCAACACAGGAGAAGCGTGTTGCCGTTACCAAGGGTGTCAGCGCATCACCGGAGAAGTGTGTCCCAGGGCCTGTCGTGGCTCAGAAATACACCGGGTACGCCGCATGGCTGTCGTGCGTGCACACATCGCCTCTACGTTGTCGCATGGCAGTAAAGACGCCATTTTCTTGCATCGAACCTGATCATCGCAACCCATCGAGGCGCCATCTTGTCGCATCGGAACCAGAGCGCAGGAAGAAACGGCACATCACCTTCTCTGCGACCCTTTTGTTTGTTTTGCGTTACGCATTCCTGGTACTTTGTGAGTAAAGTATTGCATTTCATCATCTACAAGTTTATTTTTCCAACAACCTTTCTAAAGACATTCTACTGAGTTTTTGTATCTTGGATTTTTGTCGATTTGGTCTTGTTTAGTTTCGATAAAGATATTTTATTTTTCTAAACTGGTTTGGTGTCCATTTGTGGTGTTTTCACTGTGTCACTGAGAGTTTTGGTACAAATACTTTACACATTGCCTTTGGGATAAGCCTGTCTGCTCGTGCCAAGCTACCAAGGGGGTGAGCAGGGGTTATCTAAAGTGTGTATCCCCCTTACCCTGACAGGAAGCAAGGGTCCCTATTTGGGCAAAGGTACCTACCTCTGCCAACTAGAGACCCCGATTTCTAACATTGGAGGTCAGCGGTGAGGATTTGACCCAGTATTTGTACTTGACCCAGTGATTGGTGTACATCACTAGTTTAGTGCAGACCACTATGCAACCACATACTGTGTTTTGTTTTTGGTTCTATTTTTGAGTGACCTTTGAGTTATCCACGCATCATGTCTCTAAAGGGTAAACTAGCAAGTGAGGCTACAGAATTGGAGTTAGACATTGAAATGTTGAGTAGTTACAAAGTAGATCAGTTAAAACAATTTTGCAAGGATTTGGGATGTCCCATGAAGAACAGCTCCAGGAAGGATGAGCTGCAGAAGGCCTTAAGGGCCTGGTGGGAAGCCAGAGAGGCTGGGGAGAGAGTTGATGCAGAGGTGGATGTGTATGCACAAGGGAATCGTTTCAGATCACAGGATCTGCCTGTGGGAAGAGCAGCCTCCAGGGCTGGCAGTAACCATTCCGCTAGAAGCTTTTCCACAGAGGAGTTGAAAGAAAACCAAAGGGTCTGAGAGCATAAGCTGGAGGCCATGAGACTCCAGGCCAAGGCAGAGGAGAGCAGGAGAGCTTACACCATGGAAGAAAAGCAATTGATCTTGGCATATCAGCTGAGAATGAGAGAGCTTGATGAGGAGCTCAACAGGCTTGAGGCCATGAGTGTCTCAGCTGAAAAGGAAATATGTGTAGCTCAGGAAGTGAGCTGGGCTGGGTTCGAGGTAGAGTCCAGCTCAGATGGAGGCAGCAAACATTTAGTGTCTAGTGCTGAGAGAGAAGTACGCACACTCAGAGATGTGGCGCCTGACTTGCTGTCCAGTTAGCTGATACGCTGTGACTGACATTACAGGTTCAATTTGCCGGCCCTTATCAAGGAGGCCCCTACACCACTGTGAAGCGACTTGACCGAGTGCCTATGACTCCATTTCCAGAACAGGGTGCAAACGAGGTTTGGCCCGCTGAACCCTCGTTCTCTATGCACTCGTCGCTCATCCATCCTTCCACTATTTTGCCCTGACAAAGTTCAATCCTTGAACGAAACGCGTTGGCTGATGTGTTTTATTAACTGCATGGATTGTTATAAATAAATATTGATGCAATG
The DNA here is from genome assembly GCF_964261635.1 of Lissotriton helveticus. Taxonomy (NCBI): domain Eukaryota; kingdom Metazoa; phylum Chordata; class Amphibia; order Caudata; family Salamandridae; genus Lissotriton; species Lissotriton helveticus. The sequence continues at coordinate 1,292,739,282 of NC_136057.1, read as the reverse complement.
AAGATACTGATCAAACTTCCTTATTGACGCAATACTGACTTGGGAGTGCACCACTCCATTATCCTTACAGTTCTGTTTTCCTGCTTGGCAGGTGGCATCTCACAACGACGGGTGCAGGAGCTGATTGTGCACATCGATTACCAACCAACATAAAGTACTACCTGGGGATCACACAGAGGAAAGTGCGGCAATTGGAGTCCGCCGTTGGTTTCTTTACATTGACTTGAGGGAGGGGGTTGACATACACCAGGGGATTCAAGATTATGAGAAGCTCCAGTGGTGTGCAGTGTCCCTGAAGTGGATTGGGGAACTGACACAGGGGATCATATTCCTAGTGGTGGGAGGGACACTCTACTGACTCTGGATGAGAAGTGGTACTTGTGTGAGGCATTGGAGGGTGAGGCAAAGGGTAGCTTGGTTAACAACTGTGAGGGGATGTGTGATTCGTTTGTTTGAGAACATATTTTAAGTCCCTGTGTTCCAGAGCTATGCCAACACCCGGTGGAGTGTCAGTTCTCTGATTTCAGTCATCTTGCATTGGAGGCAGACCTCTTGGTGGATTCCAGAGGGTCTAAAGAGGCATTGGGGAGTGATCCTAAAAGGAGTGGCTCAGGTATCTCAGCTCCTGTGTGGTGGAAGAGGTTCAGAGTAGCGCGGGTCCCGGCCTAGTGGGTGGGGTATAGGGGCTCATGTCCTGTCTCAGTGGAGAAGGAGTGAGTGTGGGCTGTGTCCCGAGGTACCCAAAACCCAGTCTCCGGGCCTGGAGGGTTCCCTAAGGGAACACCAGGTTGGGGGCCTAGACTGTACTAGTAGATCATTTGAGCGGGATCTCCTAGTGTCAGGAGAGCCTGGAGCATAGGTAAACGGAGCTCCAGTGGTTCTGGTGTACGGCGGTGCCGCTCCAGTTGGGAGGGTGCAGAAGTCCATATTGAGGGTTGAGAGGGGGATGTGTTCCCCAGTGGGAGAACTAGTGGGTCAGGACCAGCCAGAAGGGCTGAGTTTCCTAAGAGTGACCATGGTGACACCACTTTTGTCCTGGGGGTTCTTTGCGCACTGTCAGATGGACAGGGGTCAGGAGATCCGTGCCAGGCAGACTGTCACACAACACATGAGTCATGTGTTATCCTCGAAGGGATACTATGTGAGTCCCCAGAAGTCCTGGCGTGCCGGGCAAGTGCTCAGCCGCAGGGTTCAGCCCCAAGGTTGGGAGGGCAGGTTCAGGTTCTGCCTGACCTGGAGGGAAGGATGACTGTAAGCCGTATCCTGACCGGTTTGGCTTCCAGGGGTATCACTCCAGGTGGGAGGAAGCAGCACTCTGGAAGGGGGTGCAAAGGGAGGAATTCCTCGCCTCTGATCCCGGTGCAACCTGAGGGTTTAGAGCCAAGGTTGGGGGACCAGTTGCTGGAGAGAGGTCTTGAACTGGTGGGTGAGTTGTGTTCTGAGGGTGACTCTCCTGGGAGGAGAGGGCGGGAGGTGCCCAGAGGGAGAGGCAGGGAGAGGAGAGCCTCGCCAGTGACCTCTGGTCAATCTGAGGGTACAGACCCTGGGCTTGTGTGCCAGTGTCAGGATGCCATACCTGATAGGAGGGAGAGTGGAGGAAAGGTACCAGACACCTGGGGCTACTTTCCCCTACTTTCTGATCACACAGAGGTTAGAGTGGCCTGAAAGGCAAAAGGCCTGGCTCTCATCACTGACAGCTGTCAGTGGCCACTGTGCCTGGTTGTCCTGGTAGACAGAGTTGCCCCTGGAAGGGGGGCTGGAGTCACACCCTGGAGGTCGACTGGGCCGCACAGCTATGTTAGCCAGGTGGGTACTGTCTAACAGTGCGGACACATCTGTGAGCAAAGTAAGCTTAGGTGCTGCACAGATGGGGTCCCCAGGTGAAGAGAAGGGTCCTCCATGGGTTAGCCCGGTGGACCCTGAGACTGTACTAATAGGGGGATCCAACTGGATTCAGGAGGGTGTAGAACAGGAATAGACCCCTGCTGTTCAGGCCAGGTTCCATGTTCTATCACCTCAAGCAGGGAATCCCATTGAGATATTGATTGGTCTACCCTGGCTTTAGGCTGGAAGGGGGTTGTGTTGAAAATGGCCCTTTTTGCAGGGTTATCCCCAAACTTTTTGCTTCTTCCTCCTTTGTTTTTCCTGACCGGTGGTTGTTGGCTATAGGACTCTGGACACTTTACCACTGCTGATCAGTGCTACAGTGCATATGCTCTGTGTAAATTGTTATTGTGATTGGCTATCCGTGATTAGCATATTTGTCTTACCAGTAGGTCCCTAGTGAAGTGCACTAAGTGTGCCAGGGCTAGTAATTCAGAAGCTACTAGTGGGCTTGCAGGCAGCACTGATTGTGCTACCCACATGAGTAGCGCTGACACGAGGTCTCAGGCCTGCCACCGCAGTGCCTGTGCGCAGTTTGTTAACTGCCATGTCAACCTGGCCAGTGCACCCACTTGCCAGGCCTTACCCATCCCTTTTCTTACACATTGTACACCCCTATTGTAGACCCAAGGTACCCCCCTGGGCAGGGTAAGATGTATGTGAAAGGTAGGACATGTACTAGTGTGGGTAACATGTCCTGATAGTGAAATACTGCCAACTTCGTTTTTCACTATTGGAAGGCTATCTTGCAAATAGGACAGAATGGGGAATGCTTTGTAACGTTTACCTGCATATCTTCCCATAGAAGTGAGATAGAAAATTAGAGTCTGGTATCCCTGAACACAGAAATTAATAAGAAATCTTTTAGGAAAGATGGTTTTTAAATTCTGTGTTTGAAAATAGCACTTTTAGAAAGTGGCTATTTTCTTGTTCAACCTTTCTGTGTGCCTCTGCCTGTTTGTAGATTGACTGTCTGGTTTGAGAGTGACAGGGCCTGGGGTGGCTCCAGGAGTCTGGGTGAGTCAGCACTAGGCTGAATAGACCTAAGCCTTTCTGCCTGTACCAAGCTACCAAGGGGGTCAGCAGGAGTTATCTAAAGTGTGTATCCCCTTACCCTGACTAGAAGCAAGGGTCCCTATCTGGACAAAGGAACCTACCTCTGCCAACTGAAGACCCCATTTCTAACAACCTTCTTAATCAATACAGAGAAAACGCTCTGCCAAATGTACTTTCATATCTATATTGATAATCCATTGAAAAGCACACCACAATCTTGGCACAAGCAGTTAGAGTCACACACAATACAATTCGACTAGCGATTCCATAAATGTGCCACCATACAGCGCTGTAAAATACAATATCATGACCAGTAGTTCCTACAGTGTAAAAACATAAAAAATATGTACTTACTCATGTGCTGGCTAGTGTCCTCTGGTCCTCATGCTGCAGTCCCTTGGCGCTGGTCCCTGCAGCAATTGAATTCTCCACACCAATCCAGACGCTGCTCTCATGCAGCTAATAATGTTAAGACGAATGAGAGCAGTGCCAGACTGGGCTGGAATGGGCTGGGTCGATGCTCCTGGGGAGCCTGTGCCTGGTCTTCACCCAACTGTCCCAACTGTCTTAGACAGCTGGGTGGAGAAGTTTACACTGCACATGTCAGGCTGGCCGTCGCATCAAAAAGACATGCACAGTGTAAACTGGGGGAGGGAGCATCACACCCCTGCTGCCACACAGCAGCAATGGCCTCATCCTCAAACAAGGCTCAGCTTGTAAAAGGGAAAATAATTGTAATAAATACATTTTATTACCATTTTATGTTTCACCTTTGCGGTGCTGACAGCATGGGGGCGGCGCTCCTTTGCCCTAATAGAAGGGCCGCCACTGCCTGGAATATTGCTGGTATAGACGCCAAATTAAACTCAAGGAGATAGATGATGGACAGAGCGCTGAAACTTTTCAGACACTCACAAACAGTGACAGATCTGGGTTCAATCCATCATCGCTCTTTAGCTCTCACTTCGCCAACCCAGTTCAGACCCAGCCATATGCAAATCAGTCTTGACCCTGTTCCTCAGGGAACAGTCCAGCTCTAACTGCCAAGCCAGATCTTTCCTGCACCGGAAATAATCATCCTGGACCGGTTTCAGGATAACACCCCTCATTAGCCAGGCTAGCTTGAATCCTTGTGTTTGCTTTTTCAGCCTAAGTTGGCAGGGTATGCCCAAATATGGGTGCCTTGCTCACTTTGCCACTGGATTCAAATTACCCTGACTGATGAGGGGTGTTACTCTGAAATCGGTCCCAGGATGCTTGTTTCCGTTGGAAAGAATACCTGGCTTGGCATACAATAAATCTTGTAGAACAGCTTGACATCTACTATCAAAAGCCATCCGTGCTCAGAATAGGAAGTTGATCTAGGAAGCTAGGCTGTCTTACAAAGCTACTATATTTCATGCCAAAAGAGACTGGGAATATAAGAAATGGACATCTATGTGTTGACCCATCGAAAAGAAGGACCATGTTTCCTTTTGAGAAGTGAAAGACTGGATCTTTCACTTCTCAGAACTGTACTCCTTTGCCACAGACTTAGTTATTCCCAATAGTGGGGGAGCTGGATTCATGCATACAGCTTTAGGATGTGGTGCACGCAGTAATGGGTTAGTAGATATCCAACTTGAAATATCATTTAAGACACTAATCTCATTTCCAGTTCTGAAATTATAAAAGCTTTAGACTGGATTATCCAAAACAAAGCCCCAGGGTTGGACAAGATCCTGGAGATCTTTTTAGGGCTAACAAGGACATTTGATGTCCATGTTTTGGACTGTTCCTTAACCCCTTCAGTGCTAATGACAAGGGTAACTCATCATGGAGTTTCCATTGATTTCAATGGAAAGTGCATGCGGAGCCATAAAACACCTTAGCATCCAAGTGGTTAATGCCATAATGACAGGTGCCTCCAACATGGCCTTGGCCAGAGATCATCCTGATCATTAAGAAGGGTTCTAGAGCACTCCCCTCAAATTATAGGCCTATTAATCTTCAATGACAGTACCCTAAATATTTTAAGCATGGTCATCTTGGATAGGCTACATGAGTGGTTAATTGACACCAAAACTTTGACACCGCTTCAAGCTGGCTTTAGGGATGGTATAAGAACCATCGATCAGGTGCTTTGCCTTCAGCTACTCTACTGGAAATATGTTACCCTGTGGGTGGTTGTCTCTACGTGACCTTTGTAGACCGTTGGTCCACTTTTGATCGAGTACCTAGGGAGTCCCTGTGGAAAGTGTTGTCAGATATTGGGTTCCATTCTCTTGGTTGTTATCATCAGACTACAGACCAACAATTTTGCTCAGGTTCACTGTGGGTCTCGGGGTGAACTGACAGACCCCATTCCAGTTAAACGTGGTGTACGGCAGGGGTGCGTTCTCACCCTGACTCTATTTATTCTATTCATCAATGATCTGGTAGCTTATCTAGAGGGGTGCGAGAATGATCCCCCTAGACTAGCTGATGACAGGGTTCCAGCCCATCTGTTTGCAGATGATAGACTCTTGTTCTCAAAAACACCCCTGGGACTTCAAAAGCTTCTGGATCGGGTTGGGTTTTTATGAAAGCAGAGGGGCTTAGATATTAACATTGGGAAACCAAATACATGATTATTAATCCCTGTACAGCCACTAGAACTAATCCACTGCTTAACGGAGCTGCATTGGAGAGAGTCCACATATTTGACTATCTAGGGGTAACACTCACTGAGCATTTTGATTGGGCACCTCATATTCGAAGTGTAGACTAAAGTTAGAACAATACTGAGAGGGAATTGTGAGGTTGCAGCGAGGTTCCTTAGTTCACCCTATATCACCAGCCCTTCTCATGTACAGTCTTAAAGCCCATGGGGCAACTTTATATGGTATGGAGCTTTGGGGCCACAAGGATTTAAGATGCCGGGAGAACATTGAAAATTGTTTTATGTGACTCTTAACTAATCTCCCTGCCAGTACACCTTTATCTCCCTTATGACTAGACATAGGTCGAAGATTTATTTATTTCATTTATTTATTTGCAATTCTATATAGCATGGACATGGCCTGGAAGCATCAGAGCTCTTTACAACAAGCAGGATACATAGGTTACACTGGACTACGGTGATGATGCAAGATTTTGAAAATCATAATACACAACACATTTACTGATCAAAGACACGAAAAGCTGAAAGTGCACTTTGCACACCTTAGACACAGTGAAACATGAAACTGAGATAAGTGTAGTAGAAGCACTGTAAAAGCATGCTTTAAAATGCAAGATGAAGAAAACATACATACAAAGCAATACTAATACATATAAATGAATTGCTCTAATGAGAATTTCCTATGAACATGTTGTTTATTAGCATTTACTAATGAACATTTTGCTATTAAAGTGACCTAGTGTTTCTAATGCCTTCTGTTAGAATACACTATTTAGAAAAGTCAGTGCAAACATGTGTATAAACGATGTACAATCTAGAAATTTTGCATAATACTAGAGATTCAATAGTTTATGAAAAGTGAAAAATGAATTTTATAGTGTAAATGTTATATGAATGTTGAGAACATTTGTGGTAGTAGGGTATTTCTAATGTTAGCTATTTCCATGTAATGATTTCTGGTGAAAGTTCTTCGTATTCACTATTTGAAATGATTTATAGCTAGCATTATATTTGATATTGATTTAAAGTTTATTTCATTTAAAATGTGTAATGCCAATTTAAAGGCTTTTTTTGGAAATGCCTTTTCTTTAATGCTGATCTTTCTCCTGACCTAATACAATGGTCCTTTTACAACCAGTGAAATGTTGCTTTATTTGTTCTGTAAATGTATAACTTTCAACATTCCTAAATGTTTCTTCAACGTTCACTGTAAATTATTCCCTTGGAAACAGTATTTCAGCTGCAATAATAAACGGATATTTTGTATTTCTTTTTCACCAGTGTTAGGCATAAGCAGACTTTCAAATATTTTATTTCTCAAGACTTATATGGGAAAGCATATTACTGTTGTGAGTGTCCTAGGTGACATTATGTGAATCTGAGCATATAACAGTTTTCCATAGTGGTGTGATACTACATCACTTGGACCTTGTTAGAAACTTTATAAAAGAAGAAACCCCAAAGGAGGGGAAAGTCCCATTGCCACTGATTGTTGCTTCTGAACAAATGCCATACTTTTTCTTTTCCCTTTGCGAGAAGATGCTATGATGAATGATTTTAGAGGATTACTAAGGACTATTCTCTTACTTTTGGACTGCTTTGCTGATGCTAGTCGGTAGCTGACAGACTGAAACCTTCTTTCCAAACCATTTCATTTCAATTATCCTTTATTTCTTTGTTCTATGCTAGTGCACTCGCCCTTAATGGACATTACATCTGAACCCTTTCCCCTTCGTTGTAGTATTTGAGCTGTTAGACAAACAAACTATTCTTCTGCCTTTAATGGTAATGGGACTATGTAAGTCTTTAAACTGTTTGTTTACAATAAACGTTTGATAAAGCCTTGCCTAAATGCTTGGCACTTTAATGCAAGCTGTGATATTCTTAACTGAAATTCTCAAAAGGCTGCTTATTGGTATGGATTTGAATCTTTAATACAATAACCAAATTAATCTCATACCTGTCTGAGGCTGTTTTTGAGTTGTGCTGGTTCTACCATTTCAATTGTGCTATTTTAGGGATGCCTTAAATGCTTTGTAGGAAGAATCAGCAAGCTCTGACAGAACGTTACTGTTGCAGAGCTTTTAGTCTGCATAATCCTAACCCGACATAACTTCTATAGGAGGTTGGGTCTTCCTGTTGCTCTCCTTTAGTTCTACTGCATGGTTGTGAGAATGGTCTACCTAAATTTGATCTCTAATTTGTGAGTTGGCTGTCAATTAATGGTCCTCATTGGACAGCTAACTTGGAGTTTGGTCACCCTAATTTCCACCCCTCCTATTGGAGGAGGAAGATTCATCAGAGGATCATTGCCTTTGTGGTAATGGAAGTGCTAAAGGTTGTCTAATTGTAAAGGGCTCAGTATGGTTAGAGTAGTTAGGAGAGTACACGCATAATAAATATTTTTACCACGCTTTACGCTGCAACACCACCATCACAGAGCATTAAAAAGAGAGACATAGAAGAAGCATGGGCTGGAGGGTACAGGGAACCTCCTAACCTGCTCTTCTACTACTCTGTGCTTTATTTGAGCCTATGGTTGATGGTGGGGGCCACTGACACTTACTTATGGAAACTGGCACCGATTTTTCTGCCTTGGATATTTATCGAGTGTAAAACAGGGGAAAACATGCAGATCGAAAAGATGAAGGAAGAGAAAAGTGGTAAAACTGTCACAGAGGGAGAAAGCAGTAACCTGCAAAAGCGAGAAACAGGGGCCAAGTGTGCGCTGGAGATTATGCGCAGGGGGTATTTTCTCTCCAAGCATCTGAAGTATGCATAACAAAAGTGTCTCCTACTGTGATAAGTGGACCTTGAGCATAAAAATCAAAGAAAGAATCAAGGCATCCGGCATCTTCAACATCTACGGCAAGCTCTTGCTTCTTGGGAAAAACTCTGTTTTCAAGTTGTGTTTACACTCTGCAGTCACATTGCTTTACACCCCCATACTCTCTTCAGTTAACCCCACAGTAGAGGTGATTTTTATGGTTTTCTTGTTTTGGGTATTTTAATGAATAAGATGTGTGGTCTGTCTCTAGCCCCGAAACAAACTTGTCACTCCAAATGCTTTTTACAAGAAAACAGGCTCATTGGGATCGCTTTACATGTTGTTGTTTTACTACTGTATACATGCAGGTGCCAAACCACTTCTCCTATCAGTCTGTTTAAATCTGGATGATTACAATACAAAACATAGTCTACTTTCCTTTGTAAATGACTTTGGGCTAGATGTAGGTAACTTCAATTTACCGACTCATAAATACCGAATTTTACCGATTCGGTATTTATGAATCGGTAAATTTGAAGGAGGGAGATGTAGGTGAATTTTATTTTTGAATTACCGAATCAGTAATATTCGGTATTTACCAAATCGGTAAATACCGATTCGGTATTGCCCATTGATTCCTATGGGCCTTGAAGCCCATAGGAATCAATGGGCAATACCGAATCGGTATTTACCGATTCGGTAAATACCGAATCCTGCAAGGGTGCAGGGGGTGTCACTTTGACACCCTCTAGCACCCCAAGTTCAGGCATGTGTGACATGTGGCACACATACATGCCCTAAGGGCATGTCTGTGTGTCACATTGCACAGGTGTGCATGCACACCTGAATTCGGTATTTTATCACCCAATAGGATTGGGTGGTAAAATACCGATTCTTAAGGGCCTGTAGCACTCTGTGAAGTGCCACCTACATCTCATTTACAGAATCGGTAAATTTACCGATTCGGTATTTTACCGATTCTGTATATTTACCGAATCAGTAAATTTACCGATTCTGTAAATGAGATGCCCCCTACATGCCAAATCCTAAATACCGGTCGGTAACGGACGAAATGGGCTGTTACCGACCGGTATTTGGGCTCCTACATCTGGCCCTTTGTTCTTTGAAGAAACGTCTTGTGTCAAGTTAATTTATCATGTGATGTTCTAAACACATACTACTTTATTTCCTGGAGGAAAAAAAATTGAACTCAATCATTTTCTTTTGTGACAAAATGAAAAGAAAAAAAACGATATTTAGGAAAAAGCTGAATAGTACAAAGTTTGAAAAGAAAACATGAGGCCAAATACCAGTTTCCCTGCTTGACTTGGGATCTTAGGCAAATCGCTTTGATTCCCTGATCCTCTTTTTTCATGATCGCCAAATCTGAGGACACCTCTAAGTAACTTTCAGTTCAAGATGTGTGCTATACAAAAACCTCACATGCCTTGCGCCACCAGTGCATTACTTTTGATATGGGAAAAAGTGTAGTATCTGCAAAGCAAGGAGCTTGCAACTAAGTCCTAATGTTTTGTGCATATAGCTTGTGAATGACGGACTGACTTGTCTCCTTGTTCACAAATAGCATCATCATAATTGCATGGAGGACTTTGAATATGTTTTACGGTTCATGTTTGGGAACAAATACTTTTAATGTCACTTAGTGCATCACTACGATTTAATGTACATAGTGCTGGACTTGAAATCGAAAGGAGCCATGGAAATATTCTTTTATACCAGCCCTGAATTTCACCAAGTCAACATAATGAGTAAGACTAGCATTCTCCAAGTAATAAAGATAAAGAGCCTCTTTCCAATGAAGTTTTCGGGAAAAATGTAAGACATTAGAAATTGAGGTTTCTTGTTGCCATATATATCCTTTTCAAGCAGGGACCTAGTCAGGGTAAGTCCGATACACAACCTAGTTTAATCTGTATTCACCCTCTGGCAGCTTGACATAGAGAAGTCATGCGTAACATAAGAGGCAATCTGAAAAAGTATTTGTGAAACCCTTCATTTACAGAAACACAGTGAAAACACCACAAAAGACTCCACACCAGTTTAGAAAAATAATCATCCACTTCCTGTCCAGTCGGCATGCTGTAAGCGCGGAGGGGCAGTCAATTCACATTGTCGAAACAATGACCTCTAGATATGTGTCTGCATTGCCTAATCGAGCGTTTACAAACAACCGCCGCAAGCGTCCTACTAACACGCATACTACCACAAACTGTTAATATGGTATCTAAGCACTAGTTCTGAACGCACACAGGGTTGAGCTACCTAAAACAAAACGAGCACCACAAGGTATGCGCCACACTTTTTGAAGACGTTGCGAATTAATAACCATGCACTTACTGGCCATTCCACATGCTGGTAACGCGGTGGGGCCGTAATTTCACTATTGCTGTGCTTACAAACAACCGCCTTAAGCGTCCTACTAACACGCATACCACAACAAACTGTTGATATGCTATCCAAGCACTAGTATTGAACGCACACAGTATTGAGCTGCAAAACGCATATGCCAATATCAGCATTATCGACTGCTCCCTTACAATACTATGCGCCATGGCTATTCAATCAGTATTGCAGGTACTGTCTTTATTTAGCATGCACACGAAAAACAAATGTCAGAACGCCTAACCAACAGATACACTAATCAAAATGAGACTATGTCCCTAAAAAACAAACCCGACGGGGACATCGACTACTGACATTAATTAGAAAACTACATTTGCCACATAAAGGAATCAATGTAGCACAACTGACACCTAGCTCACAACCTTTTAAGTTTACCTCTGTAGAAGCAAGCGAACCGGCTTATACAAGATGAGGACACAACCTCGACATGACATTTGTTAACAATGAGAGAATGTTTTGCCTCATGGGAATGAGAGAATTTTGCCTTTGAAACAAAGAATTGCCATTTTAAGTTTCTTAACTACTTGTGTTTCTCAATACTACAGCATCCATGATATCGAGCAATGTCGCTATCTATGTGTTTGTATTGTCCACCCCTCCCCCTCTTTCCACCTCCACAGGTACTTTAAAGACCTTTCGAAATTCCGACATTTTTTCCATGAACTAACCTACAAAATTAGGTCGTTTTTCCCATTCTTTCATTTACTCACTATAAATTCTGGATCCTGAAGAAAGCCAACCTGACCCCCTATGAGCGATTAAGTGGCTGAAACATATCGACCTTTTTATGGACATTAACAAGTACGGAAGCCCCCTAACTACAGTTTCCTACGCACGCAAAACTCATTTAACTAGGCCTTTTTTCCTGTACTTAATTAAAACTTGCGTAAATTGGTCATCTAAGCCTTTTTATAGTAACACCACACTTTTTTATCACTTATCACTACTGCACTAACCAGTGGTCTACCGCCGGGTGGAGAAAGCATACAACTAAACCCAATGATGATGCTGTCACGTAGCTAATTTTAAAAGCGGAGAATCAAGATACACCGCTATCTCGAGCCTTGGTACGTGAATGAGTTTTTTTTTATCGGAAATGGAAACGATAAGAATACAAAAACCCTGGTTACTCAGGATAAGTGATCCTTTCCCCCCCATTGATTTTTTGATATTGAAGGCAAGGAAGCTGAAAGGGTCACAGACTTTTCCTTCTACCCCCCTTGTGATATAAAACATTTCTAAAAGTGGCATTTTCAGACTTACAATTTAAAATCCGGATTCACCATACGTTGTGACTTTAAATTATGAATCCAGAGATACCTAAATCCAATTCTATATCTTTCTCCAATTGGAAATTACATTTAAAAGATACTTTAAGGCAATCCTAATGTTAACCTATGAGAGAGATAGGCCTTGCAGTACTGTAAAACAAAATAAACGTTTCTTGCTACCAGGACATGTAAAGCTCAAAAACAGAATGTCCTACTTTTTAAATACATTGCACCTTGCCCATAGGGCTGCCTAGGGCCAACCTTAGGGGTGACATATATGTAATAAAAGAGAAGGTTTGGGCATGGGAAATATGTTAACTGCTAGGTCGAAATGGCAGTTTAAACTGCACGCATAGGCTCTGCAGTGGCATACCTGAGCCATGTTAATAGGGCTCCTAAGTGGGTGACACAATCAGTGCTGAAGGACCACTAGTAGCATTTAATTTACAGGCCCTGAGCACATATAGTGCACTTTATTAGGGATTTCTAAGTAAATTAAATATGCTGATTGTGGATAAGCCAGTGTTACCATGTTTTAGGAAGAGAGCATGTGCACTTTAGCACTAGTTAGCAGTGGTAAAGTGTCCAAAGTCCTAAAGCCAACAACAAAGAATTCTGCAAAAAGGGGGAGAAGGGGAATGCAAACAGTGTGGGGCAACCCTGCAGAAAGGACCTTTTCCAACAGACAACATGGTGCACTTTACAGCACAATTTTCTAAATATATGGTTTAAAAAACAACGGATTTTCTGCAGTTCTGACGGGCACGTAATAAAATATTACATCATTTCAAGAGCTGCAAAGCAGGCTGTTAGATCTGGGGTCTCTAATTGGCAGAGGTAAGTACCTTAGGCCAAGTAGGGACCCTTGCTTCTAGTCAGGGTGAAGGAATACACACAGTAGATAACCTCCGCTCTCCCTCTAGGTAGCTTGGCGCGAGCGGGCAGGCTTATCCCCAAGGCAATGTGTATAATATTTGCACTTAACACAATAATAATCCCCAATCCACCACAAACTGAGACCACACAGGTAAGTATTTTTTATAAAAATATATAGCTTTATCTAGTTTAAGCAAGGTAAATAAGGTAGTTGCACAATAATCACTTTGTCAATAATATGTTATGCTTAATCTTAATGGTTGCACTTAATCTTTCAGGTTGCTCTTGTTAGGAAGTTCTGAAAAAAATCACCAATAGTCTCAAGTCTCTCTTTAAAAACAGTTATCACAGACTGTAGTTGTAGATTGCTGGGTCAAACTGCCTCTGTGATCACTTAGGCGCTAACGCCCTTTACTGTTCCTCTCACGCTGTCTTACCCGCTCTGATCGGCGAGTTTAACGTCTCTCCTGCGCCCTCAGCGCTTCCGGCCACCTTCCCCGTGCTCTTCGTGAGGCCCCCACAACAGTCGGGGCTCCTTGGTGACGAGTTTGCCACACGCGGGGCAGGCAGCAGACACGCGAGGCTCCGGGGCTTGCAAGAAGACTTCCCCGGCAGCAGCGCCTCTTCTCGAGGGGCACAGGCGCTCAACCAATCCGTGCGCGGCTCTCGGGACGAGCCCCCGATGACGTCGCAGCTCCTTCTCAACGGAGCAATCCGCAGGCCGCTCCACACGCAGCCCGCCAACCACAGCGCGGCGCTTAGACGAGCCTCCCGTGACGTCACAGCTGCTGCGGGGTACTCGGCCAATCAGGTCGTGGCACTTCCCGACCAGCCTCCAGCAGCAGCCAACCACAGCGCGGCCCCTTCGGTGCTGCGAGCGGACCCTCGAGGTCGGTTTCAGGGCCCTGGCCCGCAGCGGTGATTATGCGGGCAAGCTGATTTGACCCTCCCCGCACTGGGGAAGCTCAATAACCCTCCGGCCACCACAAGCACGTGTCGATGAACACGCCGATCTCGGGGCACAGCAGGCAGCAGTCAGCGCGGTGCTCTCAATCAGAGCAGAGAGCAGCCAGCGCGCTATCCGGGGCAAAACAGCAGGGCTTAGCCGAGCAGCCCCCGATTTTCACCGCACACAGCAGTTTCACGATCTCCTCGGCCACACAGCAGCTTCAGGGGGACACAGCAGTATTGTAGTCCTTAACAACCTTTATGTTCCTGGGTTGCAAAAATAGGAGTCCAGCTCTTCTCAGGCCCTTGGGGATTCAAGTTGCAGACACAACACACAGCAAAGTCTTGGCAGTTTCAAGCAGGCAGGGTCACAGCACACAGCAAAGTCCCTTTCTTCTCCTCTCCTTCAGTTGGATAGCAGGATAGGTCAGCCCTTAAAGCACACAGCAAGGCAATCTTCCATCAGCTCCTTCAGCAGTCCTTCTTCTGGCAGAGGTTCCTCTTGATTGTAGAATCTGATTTCCTGTAGTCAGGGGTCCTTCTCTTATACCCCAAAAAGTCTTTGAAGTCCTTTGAAGTCTTTGTGCAAGTGGGCCCTGAGCCCGGTCTAAACCAGTTCTGGGGGTGGCTGAGGCACTGGGGGTTTCCTGGCTTCCTTCTTCCTCTCAGTATCAGGGACAGAGGTGACAGTCGCCCAGCAGGGGGGTGGAGCCAGCTTTGTGGTCAGGCAGGCACAGCCCTGTCACTATCAGGTGTGATCTCTTCCCACTTCCCTGGCAGCAGATGCTGCCTTTCATCCACGGGCTGACTCAGACAATCCCCTGGGGGCTCTGCAGCCCCTGTCACACTCAGGCCAGACAGTCAATCCACAAACAGGCCCAGGCACACAGAAAGGTTAGACAAGAGAACAGCCACTTTCTAAAAGTACTATTCTCAAACACAGGATTTAAAAACAACCTTCACTAAAAGATGTGTTATTAAATTCTGAGTTCAGGGATATCATTCACTTATGTCCCATCTTGTTCCTATGGGAAGATAGGCTGGTATCCATTGGGACCAGCCTCCCCCATGTTACTCTATGGAGCAAGATAGCCTTACAGCAGTGAGCACACAAAATGGTTGCTGCTCACTACCAGAGCATGTGACCTGCACTAGTAGCCAGGCGGACATGGCAGTCACTGACTGCACACAGGCCCTGCGCTGGCAGGCCTGAGACACCATTTTAGGGCTACTCATGTGGGTGGCGCAATCTGCGCTGCAGGCCCACTAGTAGCATCTGTCATCACCAGCCCTGGCACACACAGTGCACTTTACTAGGGACTTCCTGGTGAAACAAATATGCCAATCAGGTATACCCAATCAATGTGACAATTTACAGAGGGAGCACTTACACTCTGGCACTGATCAGCAGTGGCAGAGTGTCCAAAGCATCTAAACCAGAAAAAACGAAATCCAGCACAGCATAAAAAATACATGAGTCAGAGGCAAAAAGATGGGGGAAAAACCACGCCAGGGGTGTCAGGTCTAACACAGGCTGAAAATGATGTGTTTATAAAGATGCTGTGTACTTAAAAAACACACTGTATTCTCAATCAGGTATAAAAGTGTGCTACAGGAAAAGCCGCGCCTATTATATGCAGGGTGGTTCACTTTGAAAAAAGCCATTTCAAATAGTCTATGCCAAAAGAAATTACACTAAATTACTCAAATATTCAAGGATGTGACCATATGTATAAGGGTGCAAGATAGGTATTATTGCTTCTGTCCAATATGTAACCAATCAGGCACAATCAATAATACTCAGGCCATTGCTGCTCATTGAGCTGGGGAGAACGTTTGTGCCAGGCCCAAGTAGATGCTATATTGCTAATGGCTGTTGCTGAGGGTAGTTTCAGTCATTTAGTACCTGCAGATTACTGGTTTTCTTGAATTGGTCATCACACAGAAGAATTACCCTACAGGTTGCGGTTAGTGCCATGATGCCTGTATCTGCATTGTCCTTGTTATATCAATTTCCCCATTGCACTCATGTATAAAGCAACATAAGCAAGGCTGTTTTCACTATTTCAAAGTGTTTGAAGCACCATGACAATGCCTAAATTCAGAATGCCCCATTATGTAAAGCATCGTCATAATTGAATCAATTTCTGCAATGGACCAGTATGTATCGCACCATATCCAGGCCAGTGAGTCTATGCATGTAAAGCAATGCAATCAGGCCAGAAATAAGCCAAAAGGTGAAGCACTATGCCCAGGACAGTTTCCATAACCTGCTCAATCTGTAAATCGCCACAGCCTGGCCTGTACTTTCCCAGTATGTGAAGCACCAAAGCCAGGCCAATAAGGGTCCAATATTTGAAACACTACCCTATGGCAATTATCTACCTTGCTTGTGAATGTAACACATCCCAGCTGGTCCAGTACTTCTTCAGTATCTGAAGCAATGCAGTCAGAGTATAATGTATAGCATGACTGCCAGACTATTAACATCATTGTCCCAGTATTCTAACCCTATACTTCATGCTTCACAGTACCACTGTTTGAATAGAACCATAGCTAGCCCAGTAATCCATGATGAATCAAGAACCACGCTGTATTTACATCTGGGGTACAGTAAATTGGTCTCTTGTGGTACAAGAAAGGGAAGTGTCTCTATCAAATCACTACTGCCATCAACCAGATTAACCTGTAAAGTTAAATGGAGGAGCACTTTGGGTGCTGCTCACCAGGAGGTGTCTACCATTGTCTGGTAGCACCTTAGGATCGTAGTAGGGCCAGGAGAAAATATGCAGACGCCATAAACCAACAAAGCATAATGTCACACAACAGTGCAACTGTGATAGGAAGAACTGTACCTTCATCCTTATAGGTAATGGTTAAATTAATCTTGGAAGGATGAGAAGCTAAAGCAGCCCATTAAGGTATTTCAGCCCAGGGCCTACATTTAGCAAAGAACATTCCTACAGCAGACGCATTAACCCAAGGAGATGTGCCAGCATGTATGAAGGATTGGTATATTTCATGATTCCTGCATCTCCCTACACCACTGTCTCTACAAACTATGGCTTTCTAGCAAATGTAGCTGGACTAAATAGATGTTCAGTTTACTTGAACTCCATTTCTATAAAAAAATTAGCAGATATGTTGCACCTCAGTGCCGGAGAAATAGCACACATGCGCGCATAGTGACTTGTGGTATGTTTGAGTTGCGCACACCACTCAAAAAAGAGTGATCACGAACACTGCGTTGCCACACACCAGGAAAAATTATTAGAGGGAACATTGGCACGGAGTGTCTTGTAGTGGATTTCAGACATCAGCCTTTGCATTTGGCGCGCCAACGTTTAATTGCACCTGCAGGCGGCTTCTGAGCAGAGGTTCCAGCACTCATTCTTTCACAAATTAAGGACTGCTTATATTGCTTCTCTGTATTTGCCGCTGTTGCTATTAAAGGTTAGAAGCATAGCTAAATGTGGCCTTCATAGCTACTACAGGCCAGAGAGCAACCTGGATCCTCTGCATATCTTCCACCCAATGAGCAAGGAGTGTAGCCACACATGGAGCAGTGATCACTCAGATACATCTCTCTAAATCTATGTACCAAGCATTGATAGCCCAATGACTCACTCTCTTCACACCCTTTCACTCTAAACCAATAACAGAGCACATGGTCATAGCAGAGAGATGAGAGTGCCAAATTCTGCTGCAAAGATGTGTGACGTTGACAAAGTTGTGTAAAGCTAAGCAAATGCTGAGAAGCTGAGAAATCCTTTTATTGGACTTCTTCAGGGCTCATGCAAAATTCTTTCATATCCACAGATGTATGTGCTCCACAGGTTATATTTGAGACAAGAATTTCCTTCTGAGCGCATGTAAGGCTCCAAAGGTCCAGTTCTTTAGATATAAGGTGTGCTATTGTCATTTTCAAGGTTATACTTGAGACAAGAATCTTCTTCTGAGCACATGTAAGACTCCAAAATGCAGTTATTTGGATATAAGATGTACTATCGTCGTGTTCAAGTTTTAATAATCAGTGTCGACCTCCGCATCTATTTGAAGGGGTTCAAGGCATGAGTCCGCCCTCCAACTTTTCTCCATCCCGGACGGACACACCACCCTACTCAACACCTCTATCACCACAGCAATATTTCCTGATGCCTGGAAACACGCCAAAGTCAGACTACACTCTGCTGACCCCAGTGAACTCAAAAACTATGGTCCAATCTCCCTGCTCTCATTCCCAGCAAAGGTACTAGAAAAGATCATCACACACAACTCATGGCACACCTGGAGCAGTACCAGCTATTCAGTGCCTTCCAATCCATCTCCCACAGCAATCGTAGAATCAAAACGGCCCTGATCGCAGCCACCATTGGCATCTGAACCCTAAGCAGCCTTCAACACCATATTCCACCACAAACTGATCAAAAGACTCCAGCACACCGGCATTCAAGGGGACATGCTCAGATAATCACCTCCTTCGTCACCGGAAGTAAAACCCTGAGGATCCACCTCCCAGCTTTCACCTCTGAACCCAAGTAGATCACCTGTGGTTCCCCCAGGACTCATCCCTCAGCCCCATGCTCCTCAATGCATATATGATCCCGCTGGCCAACATCGTCAGATCCCATGATCTCAACATAATTTCCGTCGCAGACGACATCCAACTCACCTTTTTACTCAACGATGACCCCACCATCACCAGAACCAACTTCCACCGATGCATGACAAACATTGCCAACTGGAAGAAGAACAATTACCTGCAGCTGAACACAGACAAGACAGAAATACTGATCTTTGGTAACAGCAGCAATACATCGAATGACTCCTAGTGGCCATCAGACCTAGGACCAGCACCCACTACCTCCAACCACACCAGAACCCTCGGGATCATCATTGACAACAAGCTCTCCTTGAAATCACAGATCAACGCCATCTCCTCTGTCTGCTTCCTCACTCTATGCATGGTACGTAGGATCTTCAAGTGACTATCCTAACACACAAGCCCTCATCACCAGCCGACTGGGCTACAACAATGCCCTCTACGTAGGATTTGCTGCTCACCTTCTACAGAGACTTCAGATCATACAGAATGTCTCAGCTAGACTCATCCTTGGCCTTCCCTGACAGAACCACATTACACCCAATCTCAGGAAACTCCACTTGCTCTCTCTAGAGAAGAGATACCCATTCAAGCTGCTGACCCACGCACACAAGGATTACAGAACGATGGACCCTACATTAACCACTGCCTGAACTCCCAGCAACCATTGAGAAGACTACGCTCTGCCTCCTTTTAACTAGCCTATACTTCCTGCGTCTACTGAAGCAGAAGTGGAGGACGCTCCTTCTCCCACAACACAGCAAAGACCAGGCACAACCTCCCCACGCACCTCCAGACCATCACCTCACTTCTGGAATTCCGTATGACCTTCAGGACCTGGCTGTTAGAATAAGCCTCCCGGGCCTGCAAGAGCATGGATACCTTCTTGGGTGATTAGATGCGCTTTATAATTCCCGATTGATTGTTTGGTTGAACTTGTGACACTGATCCTGGTATGTAAAATTGTAGTTACTTTCTTGCATTTCTAGTGGCCGGTTGGGCTCTAACTTGGTAGCATCTGAGTGATACTGGCTGTGAACAGGATACAGATCACTGACTGAAATGGCGGACTGCTGGTTTATTGTGGAGGGTTGAGTCATTTTGTAGTGTTTGAAGGATTGTTCCCTCAGCACCAGAGGGTTAAATAATGGTTGGAAAATAGTAATCTAGGTAGAGTCAAACCATAACCGTTTTGTGATTAGTCCTTCAAGGGGAGTTTGTTAATTTGTAGCACTGGAGGAGAAATATTCAGCACCAGTCATTTGCTGGCTTGCTATTGTTTGTTAATGAGGTTGGGTATGCTCCTTTTTTTATTTTCCTAATAAACATAGTTGAACTTCTGCATTTGTAGATACATAGGGAAATACGTCCTTTAGCTACCCCAGAGGTTTAGTTCTCACTTAACTTATTTCCACAGGCTTCTTAGACATATGTACTGGGTTACATAAATGATGTATTTTTATCCACTAGGTGTCAATATGTTGAATGACCTATCCTGACTGTGGGGATCCAATTGGGGGCTGTTACGCCCTGAACACACTGTACTGCTGTGCATAACAGATGAACATAAACGAGACTTTGACAATACAGAGATAACTGTGATCGATATATGATGCTTTCTTCATTTTGGATTATGACTGGAACAATATGCTAATGGTGGTAAGTGATGCCAAAATCATTTGCAATTCATCAAAAAATAAATTTTATTCAGGGTTTCAATATTGCGCTCCCCCTTTTTTGTCTCTTTTTTTAAAATAGTTTTCGACCATGATCATAAAATGAACTTTTAGGATGACGGGGTCCAAATTTAATACTATTGCTATTATTGTAACCTCTGTTAGCTAAGAGCGAAACTAGTATGAAAGTGTATCCTTTGTCTTCTCTTGCTCTAATTTTTGGTGTGGTGATAACTATGAATCATGAGGTCCCTCTTTTATGGTATTTGGTAAATGTGTTAATTTATTTTGACATATGTGGTTATCTTGGGCGGGAAACTTTAAAAAGAGGTTGAATGGTTTTAAGAAACTGTTAATTTTCTGTTTTTAGATGGTAAAGTGGGTTGTTTGAAGGAAAAATCTTATATGTGTTTATTTATAGGTTTACTGTATGTTTGTCAGCGCTAAAGTAGTTCATGTTTGAACGAAACGTGTTGTCTGTAGCATTGTTTTGATCTGATATGAAAAAAGAAACAACATTTGGAAAGAAATAAGAAGACACATGAACTTTTAAATTCAATTGGACAGTTGTGAATTATTATTATGTGAGGGCACTACTTTTCTAAATTAACCATTGAAGTATTTGGTGAGGTGTCTGTCAATGATTTTCTCTAAGACCTTGGCCAGGAATGGTAGCAGGGAGAATGATCTGAAGTTGGCGAGTGTTGAAGGGTCCACAGAGGGTTTCTTACGCAATTGGAGGACATCCTCATAATCTGAACCTGAATCAACTGGTATATTGGATACACCCCTCCTTATTGCTAGGTTATGCAGCATAACACATATGGATATTAGTTTGCAACATGTCTGAATTATACCATTGTGCTCCACCACTTTTATGAAGGCACCTGAATCTTCCTTTCAGAATGCCAACGGTCATTTCAATTACTGACCATGTCACTTATGTGCTTGATTGCATCTTTCATGTTCCGAGCTAGGTTAATATTGAATGATTTATATTTAGCAATATTACATCCAAAAATCTATGAAAAAAGCATGGTACACTCCCCCTGCTACTCCAGAAGCTAAAACGTTTAGAGACCAGAGAACTTTGGGGTTGTATGATAGTACAATGCTAGTAAAAACACTGCATGCCTTTTAAAACGCATTTGTTACCCCGCATTTGTTTAGCACACATATGCTTTTACCACGCATGCCATAACCACGCCTTACTAAGGTAAGTTTAAATATAAATACATACAAATACTGAATCACTATTAGGAAGTGCGTAAAAGTGAATTGGTATTAGTCAGCAATTGGGCCCACAGAGGGTTGAGGGTCAAGTGTGTGGTTGCCGGCCGTCGGGGGTTGGATGCAGGGCCTGCCCACGGTGCATGCCCTGGAGCCTTCACCAATGTGCCGCATAACATTGGAGTTACCAATGGTAATAAAATATTACTTTATGTAAAAATAAAAAATTAAGTTCATCAAAAAACGTTTAAACTGACATTACAGTTAGGTATGGTAATATTATCTTACTTTGCAATAAAATAAACTTGGAAATTCACTGGGAATAAACGGTTAAAGGGACATTATAGTTAGGTGAAAAGGTCTGTTAAAACAAACTGTTTTAAATTAACAAAACCACTGAAATTCACCAGTTATAATTATCTCAAGAATTTGTAACTTGTGTCCTAAAATGATTATAACTCACGTCCTCTCCATGCACTTCTAATTACCTCACATATTACAGCACTCATGATATGTTCTATGATATTGACGACATCATTGCAACATCTGAACTTACATCACTGATGACAACATTGTACATGGAGGAGGCGCAGGTATTTGTTACTTTAGGGCACAAGTTACAGTTACTTGAGACAATGATAACTTCTGAATTTCAGTGGGTTTTGATCTATAAAACAGCATGTTTTAACTGACATGTATATAATATTCTAGAATACTATGGCGTCTAGTCAGTTCTTTTCATATAGTGGTCTTTTCAATTATCATTCATGTTTTATTTACTCCTACTACAGGATTCAGGGTGGGGCTCTCTGAACTGTCATTGACTACATTTTTCTTATGGACATGTGCTCATCAGCCTAAAAACATTCCAAGTCTGGTGCTTTCATTTGTTTTTTCCATTTCAGTTTTTAAATGTATTGTTGCAATGGCTCGTTATTTATTTATTTATTGATTTTACAAACATATGGACACCACATTTTTATTTTTTAAGTTATTTTCAATCTTTTTACGCCTATTGCATTTGTTTGCAAAAAAAGTTTTACATATCCAGGCTTGCCAAGGCCAACCCTATTGGCTTTGCCAATGCTAGTTTATCTTGCTTTGGGTACCACGGCTCACCTGCTACTCCACTAGATCTAAGGATAATTTCACTAAGAAGAAGTTTGAGTGAGTTTGTAAAGCTGAATGGATCGTTAATATATTTACTGCAATAGGCATATATGCCCTTGAAATCTGTTGGCTGGATTCACAAATGTATACGCACATCTAAATGACATTTAGCTGTCCATTGACTGTCATGTACGAGTGCAAAACTAAGGGGCATATTACCAAGGGCCATTATCGCCGCTTTAGCGGGACTTTTTCCCGCTGAAGTGGCGAAAATTTTATCGCCCTATTACCAAGCTGTCGCTAACACCAGTTAGCGACAGCTTGAAGGCGATAGCGGGCATTTTGGGGCCCACTTTGCATGTCAGCGATAATTATCGCTAATGACATGCAAAGTGGGCGTGCCAAAATGTCAGCGACTGAAAACTGTCGCTGCAATCGCTATCGCCTATGATCAACACAGGCGTAGTTTTGGAAATATTCGCGCTAAGCGCGAACATCTCCAAAAGCTAACGCCTGCCCTGACCAGTTCTTAGCCATGTTATCCAATGAGAGGTGGATAACATGGCTAAGAGCATTGTCACGGTAATGCCTGAATATCGCTGTATTGACAGCGATATTCACGCATTTCGCCTGTTTTCTATCGCTCCTGAGATAAACCTTGCTAATAGCAAGGTATCTCAGCGATAAAAACAGGTGAAGGGAGGTGATAGAAATATTCCCGCTAAGCCAGAGCTTTCCAAAGTGTGTGCCGCGACACCTTACTGTGTGGCCTCCACTCTGTGGGTGTGTCGCGTGACAATGACCCCCCATCGTGTGTGGCAGCCCGGGCTCAGACGGCTCCCGGGCACACACACAGCCGCATCCGAGAACTTCACACGTCATTAAAAGACCGTGTGCTTGTTAAAGAGGCTTTGTTGATGTTTCACCCCTTTTAAGAGCCCCTGCAGCGCCACCCTACCTACTGCTAAATGTTTCAGCCCCCCCCCCCCTGAAATGTGGCTCTAGTTGCGCCTCTGCGCTGGGGGGTGTCTGCTGCTGTTAATATGCCCTGTAGCGCCTCCCTCCACCCTGGGCCCAGCAGGCACCAGTCTCGCCTGCCAAGCACCAGCCTTAGCCAGGGGCACCGGCTGCTGCGAACATGATTCCTGATCCTTGACCTTGTCAGACACCTGGCAGTGGCAGATTCCGAGCAGTTTCGAAAGGAGTCTCTGCTTGGCGCACTGGTTCAAGGCACTGCATCTTATAAATTAGAAAACTCAGACGTTAGCAGAGAGGTGGGGACTCTGTCCATTGTATTTGTCTATTTTGTTGAATTTATTTCTCAGTAGTTGCACTTAATAATAATATCACAACCAACGGCTCCCTGTAATGCACAAACAGCAGAGGCAATGCTTTTCCAGGGGCGGCTACCGCGAGAAGTTGAAAGGGTGCCACAGAGATATGGGGGGGTCAGAGATAGAGGGAGTGATAGAGAGGGAGAGAGCGAGAGAGCGGGGAGAGACAGAGAGAGAGAGAGATACTGAAGGATGGAGAGAGGGGGCGAGAGAGATACTGAGGGAGAGAGCCAGAGAGAGAGAGAGAAAGAGAGGGAGAGAGAGAGAGAGACTGCAGAGAGGAGGGAGAGGAGGGAGAGAGGGAGAGAGGAGAGGAAGAGGAGTGAGAGTGAGACAGAGAGGAGGGAGAGGGAGGGAGAGGGAGAGGAAGAGGAGGGAGAGAGGGAGAGGAGGGAGAGGAAGGGAGAGGAGGGAGAGAGGGAGAGGGAGAGGAGACAGAGGGAGAGGAGGGAGAGGAAGAGAGTGAGAGTGAGAGTGAGGGGGAGACGGAAAGGGAGAGGGAGAGGAGTAAGAGAGGGAGAGGAAGAGGAGGGAGAGAGGAAGAGGAGGGAGAGAGGGAGAGGAGCGAGAGAGGGAGAGGGAGAGGAGTGAGAGGGAGATGGAGAGGAGAGGGAGGGAGAGGAGGGGAGAGGGAGAGGAAGAGGAGTAAGAGGAAGACGGAGAGGGAGAGGAGGGAGAGGGAGAGGAGGGAGAGGGAGATGAGTGAGAGAGGGAGAGGAGCGAGAGGAAGAGGAGAGAGAGAGGAAGAGGAAGAGGAGGGAGAGAGGAAGAGGAGGGAGAGAGGGAGAGGAGGGAGAGAGGGAGAGGAGGGAGAGAGGCAGAGGAGGGAGAGGGAGAGGAGTGAGAGGGAGATGAAGAGGAGAGAGAGGGAGAGGAGGGAGAGGGAGAGGTGTGAGAGGGAGACGGAGAGGAGAGAGAAGGAGAGGGAGGGAGAGGAGGGAGAGGGAGAGGAAGAGGATGAGGAGGGAGAGGGAGAGAGGGAGAGGGAGATGGAGAGGGGGAGAGGAGGGGAGGAGAGAGGGAGAGGAGTGAGATGGAGAGGAGGGAGAGAGAGGGAGAGGAAGAGGAGGGAGAGAGGGAGAGAGAGGGAGAGAGGGAGGGAGAGGAAGGAGGGAGAAGGGGGAGAGGGAGAGGGAGAGGAGGAGAGGGAGAGGGAGAGGAGAGGAGAGGGAGAGGGAGAGGGAGAGGAGGGGAGAGGAGAGGAGGAGGAGAGGAGGGAGAGGAGGGGAGGAAGAGGAGTGAGAGGGAGAGGGAGAGGGAGAGGGAGGAGAGGAGGGAGAGGAGGGAGAGGAGGGAGAGAGAGGGAGAGAAGGGAGAGGACGAGGGAGAGGAGGGAGAGGGAGAGTAGTGAGACGGAGAGGAGGGAGAGAGGGAAGAGAGAGGGAGAGGAAGAGGAGGGAGAGAGGAGGAAGAGGAGGGAGAGAGGGAGAGGAAGAGGAGGGAGGGAGGGAGAGAGAAGGAGAGGAGGGAGACGGGAGAGGAGACAGAGGGAGAGGAGGGGGAGGAAGAGGAGTGAGAGGGAGACGGAGGAGGAGAGGAGGGAGAGGAGGGAGAGGAGGGAGAGGAGGGAGAGAGGGGAGGAGAGGGAGAGGGAGAGGAGGGAGAGGAAGAGGAGTAAGAGGAAGGGGAGGGAGAGGGAGAGGAGGGAGAGGGAGAGGAGGGAGAGGGAGAGGAGTGAGAGAGGGAGAGGAGGGAGAGGAAGAGGAGGGAGAGAGGGAGAGGAGGTAGAGAGGGAGAGGAGGGAGAGAGGGAGAGGAGCGAGAGAGGAGAGGAGGGAGAGAGAGAGGGAGAGGAGTGAGAGGGAGATGGAGAGGAGAGAGATGGAGAGGAGGGAGAGGGAGAGGAGTGAGAGGGAGACGGAAAGGAGAGAGAACCCTCTGTAGGAGGTTCGGCTCGCTCGCTGCGCTCGCTCGCATTACCGTGTCACAAGATGAAGATTGTCGAAAAGGTGTGTCACCGATGTGGAAAGTTTGGAAAGCTGTGCGCTAAGCCAACACATCGATAATTATCGCTAATTGTTGGTAATATGCCCCTAAGTTTTTTTATTGCAAATGTGTTACCAAATACAAGTTTGCACTCCCAAGCTCATACCTTAATGTATGTTAGAGTAAAAGATAATTTGAATAAATAAAAATGTGTGTTAAACGTTTTGAACATTTTTGCACTTAAACAAAAGAACTGTACTTTGTAGAATTTAATTTTCTTGTGCTTTGTAAATAAGACGAAAACTAGGCCCAGTCTCCATTTTGAATTACTGCACACAGCAAAATGAGCTCCGATGATTTATAAGGCCGTTCTCTTCTCGGAGAACCTCAAAGGGAACCGTCCTGTAAATGTATGTAATTCCAGGGTCTCTTCCTACTCAAACACTCTGAATATTTTTAATTTATGAGTCGGTTATAGTTTGTTAACTAAAGTTGTATTGCCACATCCATTGAACAGTGGGTCAGAGTAGGGCAAATTAATATATTTATTTAGGTGATAGTGATAAGTAGGGGGCCAATAGATGGCGCTGTATAATTCTATATAGTGAGTCATTTATCTAGGCTGATTGTGTGTTTTCGATTGACATCTGTTGTGACTTTTATTATAAACGCCATGCATAGGAGAGAGAGTGACGACTGTCTCCATCCTCTAGGAATGATGCCCGATTTCTTCGAATATTGATTTGCTACATATCTTGATGTTAGAAGATTTTGCAGATTTTGCCCAGCTGCATCTGATCGAGCCCTATGCTAATCCCATATATTGATGCACCATTCATGTTGACTACTATTTGTGCCTTCTGTACTGCACTTTAATTATTTAATAAGCCTTCACGGTTTGAAATTGTAAAGACTTCGGGGCAGATTTACAAGCCCCTTGCGTCACTGGTGCGTCACTTTTTGTGATCTACCGGTGGCGCATTTTACTGCTCCTTATTTACAAGGACAGGAAAAGCCATCCTGCGTGACTTTTCCTGTCCTTGTAAATACGCCCCCCTTACGTGCCAGCGCTTTGCGTGATAGGGGCATTCCATGGGTTTTGCTGTGGGTGTTCCCACGCAACACCCATAGAACCACACATTTCCAGAATTACGAGAATCGTAAATCTGGAAATGCGTGTGAATGCTACTCATCCCCAGGGAAGGCGCAAGGAGGAGAAATTATTTCATTTCTTCTCGTTTTTTCCTATTTCAATGCGTGCTGCATTCTAGCACACATTGAAAGAGGAAAATGCCTGTAGTCATTGTTTTCATGCAGGAAGGGGCTCCCCATGACACAGGCATCTTTGCACCATGGTGCAAGAGGGCCTGCGCTGACGCAAGGCAGCTGTTTGTAAATATGTCGCATTCCTGTGCTCTGAAAGTGACTCAATGCAGCGCAGCCAAATGGCTTGCAAATTGCCCTGAGTCAGTTTCTTGTAAATCTGCCCCACAATCTCCACACGACGACGTAGGCATTCTGGCACCATGTTGCAAAGGGGGCCCAGTCCAAGCAGGGTGGTATAACATATAGTAAACTACCCCATAGCGTAGTATAACATAACAAATAGTATAACATAATGCCTGTTCTGGGATTTATATAGCTCAGCTGGGGAAAACTGAAGTATTGCACGTCAAAGAGGGTTGTGAGATGATACAAGGGCGTGGAGATTTGAATTACACAATAAAATGACATTTCAAAGTAGAATTACATTTCGGATGCTTACATAGTTTAGGCATAGAGGTTACTTGTTTTGTCCAGAAGCACCTGACAGAATTGATATGACATAACACGTTTAAGTAAATTAAGTTAACCTAAAACACATTGGGGTAGATTTATGTTAACTAGCGCATCCCCAGGGATGCGCCAGTTAATGTGCGCCACAGTGCGCCACAGCTCCGCCACCCATGGTGCGCCACATTTACAATGCGGCGCACCATGGGGCAAAAACTGCACAGATGCGTGACGCATCTGTGCCGTAAAGGCGGCGCATTGCTGGAGTTGCGTCGCAAGCGCGACGCAGCTCCAGCAAGGCTCGGGGGGGTGCCCTATCTGACCAATGCTGCATCAAGACATACGCCTGCTTCAAGCAGGCGCAGGCTTTTGACGCAGTATTTGCCTGAAAGTGACTGAGTGAAATCTTATAGATTTCACTCAGCCACTTTTGCGAGGCGCACCTGCCCCGGAACGCCCACCCTGCGCCGGAACGCCCACAAGCGGCGCAGGGCTTTACAACGTGACGCATCTGCCTAGATGCGTCACGTTGTAAATCGTTCGTAGGGATGCGCCACGTTTACGCCGCCTTGCGTGACGCAACAGCGGCGTAAACGTGGCGCAAGGGCCTCATAAATCTGCCCCATTGACTTTTTTGCCACTCGTCCTTTAGTAAAAGCCTCTGCCCTAACACATTCATGTGCATAGTCAAAGGCTTTGCTCTCAAAAGTGCATGTTCTCTTTAGTTGTAACTAACTGGATTTCATGGTGTATCCTGCCATCTACTGGCCATAGACTGTATGTGCGATGGTGTCGAAATTCAGTTGACATGTGTGTTCAATTATCATCAGACTTTGCCTTATGTTTTATGCCACTGGACTTGGCAGATAAAGAGCAATGGCCAGCCAACTATATACATTTACAATTGGATCCAATGGAAACCATTTGTAACTGGTCTACTGGAACTGTAATCTGGGCAGCAGGTTTCACAAGGAAAACTTTCTATTTTCTAAAGAACAACACGGCTCAAATAGCATTAGCTTAATAGTCACCCGCAGTGAATTTTAGTGCCCAACCCCACACCCCTTCTTCCGCATCTCAGTAAGTGTCCCTGTTAGAGTCATGATTCTGGGATTTGTAGATTCGTTTTAGGATCAAGATCTCCCATAAATCTTCCAATATTTAACAACCAGTCAGAATTCAAACTTTGGGGCATTTTATCAAGATCGGTGTTAAAATCATCGCCGCTTTAGCGGCAGGAAACTGCTGCTAAAGCGGCAATAGTGGGCTTGATAATATGCCCTTGTTCACACCAGAACATGGGCTTCTATGGGAATTCACAAGGGCATATAAAATTCATAGATGCCCGGGTTCACACCAGAACATGGGCTTCTATGGGAATTCACAAAGGCATATTATCAAGCCCATTATCGCCGCTTTAGCGGCAGTTTCCTGCCGCTAAAGCGGCGATAATTTTAACGCCGTTCTTGATAATATGCCCCTTTGTTCTTTATTTTGGGCCGGCCGGCACGCAAACGCATAACCACCTTAAACATCGACCTGTTGCTTGACAGACAGAACTTCTTGATTTTCTGCTTCGTCTCCAATTTGTCACTGCAATATTTTGCATACTGGACAATCTCATCCAGGAGCTTCAACTGCCAACAAATCACGTACTGCTATATATGACAGCAAATGTTTTGGATGCAACCAACGAAAGAACTGATACAAGATCCCACTAGGATTCTGTCTTTCAGGATTTTCAAAACCATTGTGCTGTCTTAAAACTTGCATCAACCTTTCATATTAAGCATGCACAGACCCTTTGGACTCTTGGGTAGTTCTGGTTATTTTGAGCCAATCAACTTCCTTCCGTGGGACACTCATTTTCGAACGAGCAGTCATCTGGGTATACTTGTCCTTAACAGTAGGGGAAGGTGAGTTTGTTCTAGGATCTCTCTGTGGTACAGCATTTGGCTAACACCTTGTAGTCTGCTCACAAATTTTAAGGGACCACAACATCAGAGAAATTATTTAAGACCTCCAGCACTTTCGAAATGTTCACAATTCTGTCCAATGCAGTATACCATTTGTTGGGATTCTTCCCCAACTTTGGAAAATGATTTGAAACTGCAAAAAGATCACCAAGACTTCAGTGCACATGAACATACTTACCTCCATGCTCTTCTTCATACTATCCAGTCACTGAATCACTCACACTAATTCTCCCTTCTGCCCCACCTGTCCCCTCTTTCTTTTTCTGTTTCTTTTCCCTTTTTTCCCCATCAGCCCTCGTACTTCTCTTTGCACTCCCACTCTTTAATGCATTCTACCAACTCCCTGACATACATTTTCAAACCTGGTGATCACATCTTCTTTAGTGCATCATCAGTCATATACATCCAAAAATTCTTCTTTAATTTCTGACTTTTCCTCAAATCAATTTCAAACTATGTAGCCATCCTTTCCATTTGTCATGCACTACTCAGCTTACCTTGCAGCTTCCCTACTTAGGGACTCTAGCTCTGCTTGATTTGATGCATCTCTGAAATCAAGTTCAAGATTTTCCTTTGACAGCTTTTCAAATTCTGCTTTTAATTGTATTATGTTCAGTTCTTTAGAATGGGCCTCTTCTGTCTGAATTTGTGATCCTGAAACCACAAAAGTAGCAACAACAGACTTATTACTGGGAGACCTCTGCTGTGTGCGGTTGTGCCCCCAAATCTAGTGGAGTGGCAGTAGCAGATGTAATACGGGTTGTTGTGACAACAGACATGCCAGGGGTAGTAATGACACTTACTGATGTATCTGCAGTTGCAAGGTGTAAACCTCTCTTTGGGGAAACCTGATCAACAAGAGCACTTACTTGCAAGTTTGTTCATCCTCTTCCCACAGCCCCCAATCACGGCTGGTGGTACACAGCAATATGATGAGCAACATTGTATGGAGGTGGTTGGGAATTTAGCAAATCATCCAAAATGATGTCATCCTTTCCACTGGCCCTCTCATCCTCCCTTATTTCGCCCCCACCTCCCTCTCAAAACGTCTTCCCTTCTGTTCCATCATTTGCTATCGTTGGTGACATACCTATGCACTCTACCACATTTTCTCTCCACCCCTGCTGTTTCCCATTCCCACTCGCCTCCATCCA
Organism: Lissotriton helveticus; assembly: GCF_964261635.1. NCBI lineage: Eukaryota > Metazoa > Chordata > Amphibia > Caudata > Salamandridae > Lissotriton > Lissotriton helveticus. Next base: position 1,292,708,634 of record NC_136057.1, on the reverse strand, counting down.
ACTATAGACTTTATTTCTCAATTGGGCTTTACATTTCTCCTCCACCTTTTCATACACACCATAGTTCTGTGCATGTAATGCTTCAAATTGTGCAGGTCTTGGTTTGGGATTCAGCTCATACATCACCTGCCTCAGAGTTTCAATTATCCTTACACTGAAAGTGCCATACTGGAGAAATTGGAAGCACCAACCTATTGCTGTGAACTTATACTGTTGTTTGCTCCAGATACAAGAGTGCAACCCAACCTTAATTCCCATGCCATATACGCCTGTGCCCTCTAGAGGAGCCTGATCACCCTCACAAACAGGTATGCTCATTAGTCCTGCATAACATTTTAATTACACTGGAGTGATTGGGGTAATTTTAGCAATTTTGTCTCATAAAAGTAGACAAAATTACAAAGATTATGCAATTACTTCCTATTGCGTAATTCCGAGGAGGAACTTTAATGCAAGATGTACCATTTGCGTAATATTTTCAACACAAGCAGAGATTTAGGTAGATTTTTCACTCAAGCAGACTGTTGGGGGTAATTGTTTTACACAAATCTACAAATTTGAATGTGCACTGCCATGTTTTGAATGAAACAGGAAGTTTCTTTAACATGGGCACTCAAGCAAACATTTCAGGTACATGTTTTATCCGAAGGACCATTCAGGTCATGTTTATGTGCAAAGTTGCAAACCTGAAAACTAACAGCAGTATTTTGAATACGAGCACCCAGAAATCAACTCAAGCGATATTTTTACCTCAACAGACTGTTCGGGTACTTTTTTCACTGTGAGGTGCATCTCATGTAATTACATGTAATTTTGCATCGTTTGTTAATTTCAGGTAGTTATGCTACTCGAAATTATGTGAGGTATGCCCACTCATAATGCTCACAACATGTTTCAAAATAGCTTTTATTTCCTTAAAGAATGTAATCTTTTCTTTCTCATGCAAAACAATACAGTACTTGTAAACCTCAAATTGAAATAACTAGGACATACCAGCAAATCACAATGCAATTTCGAATGACACAAACATTAAATCCTAGCACAACACCACTGAACTGACCACTCGCCGCGCGGCCCCCAGGGATGTAAGAGAACCAATTCCAGCATGGCACACAAGCTGTATAATGATGTAGTGACGTAACTTGCAGGACCATGCAACGGCTCTCCCTTCACTCTGATCAGCTTTGAAATAGCTAAAGTATCAAAAATAAAACAACTCTTGTCTATTCATCTAAAGAAATATAGAATTGACAAATAATCTTTGGAAAAGGTAATAGTACTGTTGAAGCAAGGACTCGTAGAAAAGAGACTTTCCCGAAGGCAATCCTCTCATTTAACTTCTAATATTATGTTAACCATGTATTGTGTAGATTGATATGCTCATCATTAAACATACAAGAAAGAGAAGCTTGCCTACGTGTCTTATTTTGACAGAACTTGCCTCTGAAATGGGAATTGAGATAGGGAGATGAAAAGTACTATAGAACCCATATCGAGTGGAGTTTACTGACAAAGATTTAGAAAACATGAATGTGTCTGGAAAGAAGTTGCAGGTAAAGGAGCTGTTGAATATTTTGCAAAAGTGGGGTGACATTCCCAGGTGGAGAACTAGGTGGACAAGGAAGAAGGAGGAAGTGTAGGCGAAAGAAGAGTCTACTGCATATATGTTGAGAGAGCCAGAAAAAGTAGAAAGACTGTGACCTATGAGAGAGGTACCTGGTGGTGGATATGTTCAAATTCCATGGAGTCGACAGGATATTTTGTCATTTACAAACGATTTCCCAAAACTGAGGGAGAAGCAAGTTGAAGGGTACAAAAACAGGTTGGGAGGTTTGTGAAAGTTTCGAAGGTTTTGTTGAAATACTTGGATGGTCTGTTTGATATAGTAGAACCTGCTGTTTTATGGACAGAATGTAAGATCCCATTTGATTGGCCTAGTGAAGATTACCCAAGAGATGCAAAAAACAGGAGCACCTTCAGATGATGTAATGAAGAAATATGACCAAGTAATTACTTTCCTGAAAGGGAAAATTCCTCCAAAGGATGAGATTTTAAAGTATGCAAAGTACTGTGGGGATGATATTGAGGCAAGGTATAAAAAGCTAAAAGAGAAAATGTTGTGGACACAAGTGAAACTAGCAGAAAAACAGGTACTTAAATTAAACAGTCAGACTAATGGTCAGATGAAAGAACAGAATCAGAGTGATAATGTGACGAGTAGTGGTAAATCAAAAGGACGAATGAGTAGAGAGGATGCAAAGAAGAAATTTCCTTGTCATGGGTGCGTAAAGCTTGGACATTGGAAGAACGAGTGTAAGAATATTCAGAATAATAATGGCCGAACCCAAAATTAAAATCTGCAGTCGCAGAATGGGGTGCTTCTGAATCAGCTGCAGGAGGTAGTTATTCAGGAGTGTCAGGTGCCACCTGCCTCTATGCCAAATTTTGTGAATCAGTCAAAGTACAGTGCGGATGCCGGAATTCAAGGAGGAAGTGGTAAGAAAAGTTCTGTGATTTCACAATATCTTTTGTTGAACAATGCTGATAGCGACAGCGAGAAATGACGGTGCCTGAGGGGGGAGGAAGAGGAATGTGTACTTGGCACATCCTTGCCGGTAGATCAGTCAGGTCCATTTATTGATGGAAGAGTGGAAGGCAATGATATCACGTTTCTGTTGGATACTGGTGCTACCCGTTCTACTGTGAGAACAGCAGACATCACAAACCTACCCCTCTTGGGAGAAGCGATCCAAGTAGTTGGAGTTTTGAATCAACAGATCAGGACCCCAGTAACAAACCCCATGGAGGTCACATTGGAAATGTTAAAGACATGCGCACATTTGTGATTTGTGATTCTAGTCCAGTGAATTTACGAGGAAGAGATCTGTTGTGCAAAATGAACTGCACAATGTATTGAACACCGGATGGTGTTGCTCTCCAGACCCCTGATGAAGATATGATATACAAAATAGCAATACAAGCAAAACAAGGCACAGAAGTAGATGAAATGATTCTTTGATGACAAAAGAAGATTTACCAGAGGAACTCAAAACAGCTGTGAATCCAAAGATGGGATTTCAGAGGAAAAGAGATAGGGTTAATGGCAAACGTAGACTCAGTGAAGGTAACGGTGAAAGAAGGTGCTGTTTAGCCCAACACCAGACAATACAAAATGAGTCCAGAAGTAAAAGCAAGAGTGGCTTCAGAAATTGATTACATGATTAAACAGGACATTCTGAAAGAAATAATCAGTATTCATTGTAATTCGCCTATAATAGGACTTAAAAAGCCTAGTTGAAAATACAGAATAGGTCAGGATTTGAGGAGAATTAATAAAATTGTTGTGCCTTGTTGTCCTGTGGTGCCAAATCCAGCAGTGATTCTTTAGCAGATCCCTTGGAACGCAGGCTGGTTTACTGTAATTGATCTGTGCCTAGCCTTTTTCTCAATTCCTTTACATCCAGATAGCCACTATCTTTTCTTGCTTAAGTTTGAAGATCGTATCTTGCCATGGAATCGCATATCTCAAGGGTATACTGAAAGTCCTTCAATTTTTTATCAAATACTGTTAAATGTTTAGAGAAGTTAGTTATGCCCAGAGATTCAGTTTTAGTGCAGTATATCAATGACTTACTTGTAGCATCAAAATCCAGAGAAGACTGTATTACCGATTCCATTGCATTACTAAATCATTAGGGTGAGGAAGGACACAAGGTGTCCCCAGAAAAATTAAAATTTTGCCGAACAGGAGTTAAATATTTGGGTCACCAAATAGAAAGAGGAGTGAGAAAAGTGACCACTGAGAGAATTCAAATATTCAAGCCAATCCAGGTACCTCAGACAAAAAGAGAAATCAGAATGTTTCACAGAGTAGTGGGGTATTGTAGACAGTGGATTGTAGGTTTTTCTTTACTACCCAAACCATTAATTCAGATGACAGGGAAAACTGTAAGAGATCCAACAGTATGGGATGATGAAAGTGTGGAAGAATTTGTAAAATTGCTAAATTGTCTATGTGAGGCCCCAGCTTTAGGTATGCCTGATTATTCGAAAGAATTTGCACTGTTCTATTGTGAAAGAGAAGATTGTGCACTTTCAGTCTTGACCCAAAGACAGGGACTAAACAGACGTCCAGTTGCATATTTTTCTGCTACCTTAAATCCAGTGGCTTCAGCATTACCTGACTGCTTAAAAGAAGTTGCTGCTACTTGAATGAGCCTAGAACAAAGTGAGTCAATTGTGATGGGACATCCAGCGAAAGTGTATGTTCCACATTCAGTTTGAAGATCGTATCTTGCCATTGAATCGCATATCTCAAGGGTATACAGAAAGTCCTTCAATTTTTGAGCAAATACTGTTAAATGTTTAGAGAAGTTAGTTATGCCCAGAGATTAATCAGTATTCATTGTAATTCGCCTATAATAGGACTTAAAAAGCCTAGTTGAAAATACAGAATAGGTCAGGATTTGAGGAGAATTAATAAAATTGTTGTGCCTTGTTGTCCTGTGGTGCCAAATCCAGCAGTGATTCTTTAGCAGATCCCTTGGAACGCAGGCTGGTTTAATGTAATTGATCTGTGCCAAGCCTTTTTCTCAATTCCTTTACATCCAGATAGCCACTATCTTTTCTTGCTCAAGTTTGAAGATCGTTTCTTGCCATGGAATCGCATATCTCAAGGGTATAAAGAAAGTCCTTCAATTTTTGATCAAATACTGTTAAATGTTTAGAGAAGTTAGTTATGCTCAGAGATTCAGTTTTAGTGCAGTATATCAATGACTTACTTGTAGCATCAAAATCCAGAGAAGACTGTAATACTGATTCCATTGCATTACTAAATCATTAGGGTGAGGAAGGACACAAGGTGTCCCCAGAAAAATGTTAATTTTGCCGAACAGGAGTTAAATATTTGGGTCACCAAATAGAAAGAGGAGTGAGAAAAGTGACCACTGAGAGAATTCAAATATTCAAGCAAATGCAGGTACCTCAGACACAAAGAGAAATCAGAATGTTTCTCAGAGTAGTGGGGTATTGTAGAAAGTGGATTGTAGGTTTTTCTTTACTACCCAAACCATTAATTCAGATGACACGGAAAACTGTAAGAGATTCAATGGGATGGGATGATGAAAGTGTGGAAGAATTTGTAAATTTGCTAAATTGTCTATGTGAGGCCCCAGCTTTAGGTATGCCTGATTATTCGAAAGAATTTGCACTGTTCTATTGTGAAAGAGAAGGTTGTGCACTTTCAGTCTTGACCCAAAGACAGGGACTAAACAGACGTCCAGTTGCATATTTTTCTGCTATCTTAAATCCAGTGGCTTCAGCATTACCTGGCTGCTTAAAAGAAGTTGCTGCTACTTGAATGAGCCTAGAACAAAGTGAGTCAATTGTGATGGGACATCCAGCGAAAGTGTATGTTCAACATTCAGTTGAGATTCTATTAACAAGAACTCGAATACAGTATCTTACTCCTAGTCGGATGACTAAATATGGAAGAATACTTTTGGGAGCAGAAAACGTGACAGTGATTAGGTGTACCATGGTGAACCCGGTTACTTTATTGCCAGATTCACGTTGTGAAGAAGTGAAAGATGAGGCTGAACATGATTGTTTAGACATAACTAAATTGTGCACCTAGCCCCACCCCGACATACAGGAAGAGCCTCTAAAATAGCCAGACCATGAACTATTTGTTGATTATTCTTGCTTAAGACTTGAAAGTGGAAGACTAAATGCAGCTTATGCTGTTTGCAAAATTTCTGGGATCATTGAAGTATCCTGTTTACCGGGAGTTATGTCTGCACAAGTAGCCAAATTGATAGCTTTAATTAAAGCATGCAAAATTGGGAAAAATTGGAAAGTAACCATATTTACTGATAGTAAATATGTTTACGGGGTTGTGCATGACTTTGGCCAGCTTTGGATGCGGAGGGGATTTCTGACTTCTTCAGGATCCCCTATTCGAAATGGGAAATTTGTGAAAGAACTGTTGGAAGCAATACAATTGCCAAAAGAAAAGCTGTGGTCAAGTGTGCAGCTCACCAGTCAGGAAATGACTATGTGGTGGCTGGTAATTGATACGCTGAACAGGTGGCTCAATACTGTGCCAGAAATAACATGTCAGTGAATAAGAAAATGGAAACGTGGAACCAGCTGCCAACTTATGCTATTCTCAGCTTTTGAAACGTGGGATGAGGTGAGACAGTTGCAGGATGAGATAGAGGAAAGTGAAAGAGAAAAATGGATAACATCAGGTTGTGGCAGGAGGGCAGAAGACGATATGTGGGTGTACCCTGATGGAAGACCAGTCATGCCAGACTGCTTGCTTTCTCAATTTGCAAGGATGTATCCTGGAGACACTCATGTAGGCAGGGACGCTATGATCAAACTATTTAGACAAAATTTGTATAACCCAGGGTTTAGGGTAGTCACAGAGAGTCTTTGCCAGAGATGTTTAAAATGTCAACAAATAAACCCAGTCAGGAAGACAGTTGTCAGTTGGGGAAAGATTGGAAAAGCAGAAGGACCATTCATCAGATTACAATTCGATTTCATAGCGTTACCACCAGGCAGGGGAATGAAGTAAGTCCTTATCATAGTGTGTTTTCACGATAGGTGGAAGCATTCCCCACTAGGAGAAATGACAGCATACCAGTTGCCAAGTTATTGTTGAGGGAGTTATTTCCTCTGTTTTGTTTTCCAGTATCTTTGGAATCAGATAGAGGACCTCATTTTAATAATGAAATAATTCGATTAATCTGTGAAGCATTTAACATTTACCATAAACTGCACTGTGCATACAGCCAGAGGCTTCTGGAGTGGGAGAACAATTGAATGGCACAATCAAGTCAAGATTGGCAAAGGATTGTGCACCACCTCCATGAATTTGCCAGATGCATTGCCTCTTGTCTTGATGGGACTCAGAAGTATTCCTGACAGAATCACAGGACTGAGTCCCCATGAGATTCTCATGGTAAAGGCAATGAGCCAAGCCTATATCCATTTTCTAATTACTGAATATATCTGATGATCTGGTATTGGATTATTGCAAAGGATTGGCTGACCTAGTGCGTTTTGTCTATCTTACTTACTTACTTAATCTTTATTTCGATCACAAGATCATAAAAGATGTACATTCAATTCTATACAAAATTTAAAAGCGTATTATACAACATTAGTGATCGAGCTAAAAACTGGAGTTTAAAATATGACATAATTTTGGGACTGTCTCACGACTTCAGGTTTCCTAGCACATCGTTTTTACACAGCGACATCGGGTGTACCACATAGAGGTTAAAAATTTAGATGAAGCAAATACTAGAGTGGGGGATAAGTCTGTCTTTAAAACTCTATAGGCGGGTAGAAAGGTTCTGAATCCCAGGTTCCTGAGCAAGGGGACTAGCCAAAATTTCCTGCTCCTTGCATACCCCCTGCAAAAGAAGACAACATGAACGTCATTCTCCTTTGAATGACCACAGGCCGGGCAAGTTTCTGAGGAGGAATGAGAAGACCAGGATGCTGTAAACGATGCTAAAGGAAGGGTTCCATATCTCCATTGTAAAAATAGTTTCCTGGTTAGTTGTGGAGTTATGGCATCGAGGACGCTTTCGAGATGGTAGGAATCTTTTGCTTGTGTGAACTTGTTGGACAGTGACCCCTCCCGTGCACGTGCACCGTCCATGGCTCTAAGGAGCATATGATCGTAATAAGCTCTCACCAGTACCTTTTTTGGGATCTTTGGGGAGATGTTTAGTGGGTCTGTCCATAGTTCATAGAGTCCAATTGCCTCCAGCGTTCTCCTGATGTAGATCAACCATGGCATTGTTTTAGCATTGGGTAGCTCTAGAAATTCTTGCAACTCAGCTCTATAGGTTGAAAGGTCTGGACTGCTCCATAGACGCCGCCAAAATGTCAAGGGCTTTAGGCCCAGCTCCTCCGTTATAGGTCGAATGTCCAAGTCCAATCTGAGCGGGAGTAGTGGAGTACTCTGTGGTAGAGCAACAATCCTTCTAAGGAATTTGTTTTCAGTTGTTAATAATTTAGATGAAGGAATGTCTATCACTAGGTTGGAGAAGACGCAGTTACCATGCAGCTGGATCAGGTGCATGATTTGAATCCTGGAGACTGGGTGATAGTGAATAAGCACACCAGAAAGTCATGCCTAGCACCTAAGTGTGATGATCCTCAGAAAGTCATAATAGTCAATACTACAGCAGTGAAGTGTGCAGGATTGCCCAATTGGATCCATGCCAGCCACACAAAAAGGGTACCAGCTCCGGCTGAAAAGAGACCACAACAGACTAGATCAGTTGAGGCTGCTGAAGGTTGTGTAGTCGAAGAATCTAGGGGAATAGATTCTGAAGGTACTGACAAAGAACAACCGACCACAAGTCAGGACGATTGGATAACAGTGGTTGATATACCTGAGGTGGTCGTTAAAATAAGAAGTGGAACAAGATTAGAAAGATAAGAAACTAGTGAGGATCAGGTAGGTGTAGAAGAACACGCTCAGAAAATAGAGAACAAAGCTACTGGAGACCCTGAGGAGGACCAGACAGTGACAGAAGAACATGCTCAGGTAAACCAAGCAACCGAAATCCCTGAGCAGGGAAAGACAGGTGAAGAAGAACACGTTAAGGAGGCAGAAGAACCAATTGTAGTAAGACCTGAACAGAACCAGTTAGAGGAAGAAGAACAAGTTTGGATTGAAGAAAATCTGTATGAAAGGATACCCGAACAGGAACAGATAGAGGAAGAAGAACAAGTTCAGGCTGAAGAAACCACAATAACAAGACCTGAACCAGGAGAGATAGAGAGCGATAATTGATAATTGAGCTGGAGGAGTCAAAAGGCTTAGATATCGGTTGAGAAATATAAATGAAATCCCAGAACAAGTGAATTAAGTTACTAGTCAATCTCATTTTAAACAGTCTGTTACTAAAAACATTCAGAGAAGTCCAAGATTGAAAGTCTTGAACAATAAATCCAAGGGTCCTGAATGGGCCTACATACTATTAGAAGATTTTGGAAATCTATATTTAAATGAAGATATAGACGAAGAAATAATTGCAGAACAGATTGACGAAGGAGAAGTGAGGCCTCCTTGAAGTTCTAAAGATTCTGATTCATAACAAAGAGAAGAAGACAAATCTTCTTACGTCAAAATGGTTTCAGACAGGGTTGCTGAAAGACCAAAATGAAACTGTATAAAGAAAGGCTGTAAGGTTTGCATATGTAGTATATTATTAGTGATCATAGTATGGCTATTCCTAACAATAGCAGTACCTTATCTTATAATAACAGACAAGAAGAATGACACAGACACTAATGAAAATACAGCTACTATGAAAGGAGATAGAGTAGAATTAGAAGCAACAAATGAGGTAGATTTACATCACACAGTAACAGAGAAGGACACATCTCTAAATGTATTTACAAAATTATTGTTTCAGTACATAGACACCATTGAGATTAGTGATTGTTATGTTTGTATGAAATTACCAGCTTCAGTAGCAGAAGAAGTCACATAACATCATTTGCCTTTAACATATGGTATTTCATGTAGCATATTGTCAAGTTTATTTTATAGAACAGGAAAACTCCAATATTATTATTCAAATATAGATGTAGTGTTTACAGAAAGTCCTATTCGAAAGAATATGAATTGGCTCTTTTATTAGTGTGTATCTTGAGCCTCTCGTATGAGTCTAAAGTCTGTTGGTGTAGTGAAGGGTATGAATCAGGAATCAGACGAAGTAATAGATTTAGAAGTTTATTCCAAGTATCCGCCAAGATAAAACCCCACCAGGAGCAGCCTCTTTCTTGCTCAGCCCAATCCCAACTGACTCCAAGAGTCCAGCATACCAACATTTCATTACATCACATGAGTGTCAACATTCTACATGATAACTAGACTGGCAAAGCAGAAAGGCAAGACACTACACATCTTCCCCTTTACAAGAGCACCCAAAAAACACAAAGCATAAAAAATGCAATAACACAATAACACAATGTGAACAATGAGAAACACTTATAGGAAGAGCAACAAACGAGAATATCAAGAATAATAAAAGAAGAGAACAATAATTACATAAGGAGAAAATACAAGAATATCATTAATTAATACGGATGAGAAATTATATTAAAAAATATTGGCCCTGAGACTGTCTAGGATAATCGAGACATTAGTGAGTCCATGGCAGCATGGCTTTATCCAGGGCATAAGCACTACGGATCATGTTCGTAGGGATATTTCTCTATTCGATATTGCAGCAGCCACAGGGGCACAGATGTCTCTTATATTGTTGGATGCTCAGAAAGCATTTGATCAAGTTGAGTGGGGGTATCTGTGGCACAATTTAAGAGCTAAGGGATTTGGTAAAAGAATAATAACATCTATGCAGGCCATGTACGTGGAGGCACATGCTAAAATTCAACTAATGGGGAAGGAGTCGGACTGGATCACAATTTCACCGGGGACGCGGCAGGGGTGCCCTTGCTCCCCCATACTGTTCGCTTTATACATGGATCCCTTGATTAGATCAATGTTGGCGGATCCAGTAATTAAACCAGTAGTCACCTTAGGATATCATACAAAAGTGCTAGCCTACGCCGATGACATCTCGGTTGTCACTCCAGACCCGCATAGCGGTATTGATCAGATCGAAAGGCTAGCAATAGAATTTGGCAAACAATCAGGATATAGCCTAAATACTGGCAAAACACAAGTTGTCTGCACCAAAAATACACAATTTCAGGATTCACGGAAGACAGATGCAGCCAAATATTTAGGGATTTGTATTACCGCTGAGGTGGGTTCAGCGTGGGAAATAAATTCGGCCCCGATTTTGAAAAAGTGGAGGGGGACCTGAAGCGGTTAGATAATTTACATCTTTCCATTATTGGCAGAGCAAACATCATTAAAATGACGATGTTCCCTAAGCTGTTTTATCTCTGCTGGTGTATACCCTTCGAACCAGAAAATCTCATATTTAAAAAGGAAGAGGGTATATTTTTGCAATGGATATGGGGATATAAAAAAGTTAGGAGATCATTAAAATGTATGACCTTACCGCAACATCGGGGGGGGGGTTAGCAATCCCTAATTTTACATACTATTTTTGGGCAGTGATGCTGGAACACATGATTATTCTATTTAGGTCTCAAAGTGAGGGTAAGGCAGGGGTGGAGGAGGCTGATGAGGAGGTCCCACCAAATATTTATGAACTAGCAGTTGGCAAACTTGCTTCTGGGCTATTGTTAAGGCAGCTGGAAGGCAGTTATTAGAAGAAAACACGTTTTAAAATGTTAAGAACTGCCTGGAATATATGGCGAAATATTAGTAAAAAGCTGGAGATTCCTAAAATCCATAGATATATATGGATGTTTTTTCTCTTCAGCCGTCTTGTATGATAGCATAAGTAAAAAATGGGAAAATGCAGGTATAAGGCAGATAGGGGATATTGCAGACCAGAATGGGGTTGCCTCATTTGAGGAACTCCAGACAAGATTCGGGCTAGATTCAAGTACTATTTTTAAATATATACAAGTGAGGGAGGTGATGAATAAGATGGTCATGCAATATATTAATTTGGGTCAAATCCCATTATTAGAGCATTTGATGAAAAAACGAATTTGTGTTAAGGACTTGTATACAATATTGATGGATGCCACCCCGGATGACATCTGTAAAGTAGAAAGTGCCTGGGTAGTAAAATTGGATAATCCTGATATAGATATCTGTAGGTCATTAGAGCTTTCTAAGAATTTTTTTTTAAGTGAAAATCTCAAAGCTCAAATGTATAAAACAGTGTTCAGACTTTACTTTACCCCGGCCAAACTCTGGGAGTGGGGGAAACAGGGGAATAACAAATGTCCAAGGTGTGATCAAGGACCAGCTGATATAATACACCTTTTTGATGAGTGTGACAAACTACAGGCTCTGAAGGCGGGTATTGAACAGTTTCTTTGTCAAAATCTGGGGCGGGTAGTAACCCTGACATCAACACTGTTAATATTGGGATTTGATGAAATATTATAGCTAAACCTCACTCAAGGATATCTATGCTATATGGCTGCAGCTGTGTATCGCATTTTGATAGCTACTATGTGGAAGGTTGCAATGCCACCAACATATCAGGCTTGGTATGCAAGACTACATCATGTATTCAATCTGGAGATGGCTTTGTATAAGTGTAAAGGTCGAAGGGGGAAGATGCGGGGCCGACAGGTATGGGGTTTATTGATGGAAGAATAGGGGGAAGGTAGGGTTAATGCCGCGCTCAGCTGTTTTTGTAGGGTTCTTATCTCCGAGTTTATGTGAGCTAGAGTCTCTTCTGTTTTTATGGTCTGGGAGTCACATGGACGATTTGTTTGGCTCCTCGATTGTTTTTTGTTTATCTTTAGTTTTTACCTTCATGTTCTCTGGGGGCCTCCCTAATTCTGTGTTGTTTTTTCTTTGGTTTTTGTATTGCTTACTGGAAAATAAAACATTATAAAAATAAGGAGAAAATGCAAAATGTGGAAAAGATGTGAAGCACAATACAAAAACATAGAAAGAGTAGGTGAAGTAAAGCAAGGATGAAGAAAGAGTAGGAGAAGTAAAGCAAGGATGAAGGAAAAAGTCGGAGAAGTAAAACAAGGACGAAGTAAGGAAGACATCTTCTCTTTCAAGAACAAAAGAGAATTACACCACATGCTCAAAGTTACAGCAAAACACACCAATTGGCCAGACTGGTATCAAGGTGTGAACCGACGAACGGTAGGCAAAGAAAAGAAGCACACAAAAAAACAGGGAAAAGTACTCCTAACAGGAGAAAACAGCAGGAATCTCGGAAACAGAAAACAAGAAGTAGGGTGAGAAACAACACCCAAAAGGAGTACAAACAAAAGTGAATCTGAGGGAAAACCTCGATTGCCAGGAACAAACATTTGTGCAAAGTGAAACAGGAACTGGCAGAACTTTTGAAGAAGAATAATCCAGAACTTTTGAAGTGAATCAATGGAAGAGGTTCCGTGCACAGAACCAAGAAAACTCATGAGTGCAAAACAAATAAAGAAGGATGAAAATGCAGGAAAAAAGCATCAAAAAGAAATTGCCAAAAATTCTAAAATAGTTTGAAGGGTCTAACCTGCGAAGAAAATGACGAGTGACATCAACATTAATCTGAAGAATATGAAAAAAAATTTGAAATATTTTAGAAAGTATTGGCAGAACTACACATTAAACATTTAAAATTAACATTTAAAAAAAATTAAATTTATATCATTCACAACACAACTTCAATCAAGAGAAATTAAAAGCTCTTTTTAATGAAAGAAGTACTCTCACCAGTTTCTTCATACAGCAAAAGTACGTGGATGGCACCTCATGAACACCACACAAGGCACAGGAACGTAATGTAAAACTGCTTCACCACAAAAAGTCTCAATGAAGACAATAGTCGAAACGCTTCTTGAGGGAATGTTCAAACAGAAATTGCCTACGAAAAAAAAACACAACAGAAAAGATGATGGCGGCACGAAGGAAGAATAGTAGAAAATGTGATGAAGGATCCAAAAATAGAATGGAGGAACTTGCAGGCAAAGAAGAAAGCACCGCAGAACTGCTGCAAAACGATGATGTTGAACACGGTTGGCAGGGCGCATAGCTGGGTGTTAGACAATAATTCCATACCCAAGATGGTGGTACGGTTGTAACGTCGCACCGGGTGGCTCTCGGCATGTATGTGGTGTCAAGCGTCCATGTTGTGAGGAAAGGAGCAGGCATCATGCTCGTGCTGGAGAACACTGCGAGCTGAACAGAGGATTGCACTGTAACACTGAGGCCGTTGAAGGTAAATGACGGTTTCTATTTAAATTTTTAAAAAACGTGGCGCAGGGACGGTGAAATGTGGCACAACAAAGTGTAAATACGACAACCCAAATAGTAACACTGTCAAATCTTGATATGCAGAACAAAAATGCTGAATACCCTCCACATGCCATGCACAAGGACACCACAGTAGATGCTCATCTCTAAAGCAGGTACTCCACAATGAGAACTGTGGAAACTCTCGTCAACCAGATTCTGGGGGTTCCCTTTACCGGCCGCAGTTCAGAGTAGTTCAAAACAGGTCGAAAAACAGTCACTAGTAGCAGGGTGGTGGCTGTACTCCCTGGAGTGACAGTAAACAATGAAAGTTCCTTGAATACATCAGAAAGCAGGGAGCAATGCAGGTACAGTAACGACTAGTAGGCACAATAAGGTTAGGTTTGGGAGAAGTCCTCCAACGCAGCAGGGCAATAAATGGTCCTCTAGAGTAGTAGAGTAGGGAGGTAACAGAACAGGCAGAAAGGCAGGGGAATCCTCCACGGATATTAGGAGCACGCTGGCAAATTACAGCAGGGACTGGCACTTAAGAGATGTGGGTGACCGGTGAAGTGGTCACTGGTGGGGCTCGCAGGGTGCCAGTAAGCTTAAGAATTAGTTGTTAGAAGAAAAAGAAATCCATTACCTTGAAGTTACATTAATCTTGAAAGTCCTTGAAGTAGCAGGCGGAAGTTCACCCAGATCGTCGCCAAAATTGGAGTGAAGGGTATGAATCAGACGAAGTAATAGATTTAGAAGTTTATTCCAAATATATGCAAAGATAAAACCCACCAGGAGCACCCTCTTTCTTGCTCAGCCCAATCCCAACTGACTCCAAGAGTCCAGCATACCAACATTCCATTACATCACATGAATGTCAACATTCTACATGATAACTATACTGGGAAAGCAGAAAAGCAAGACACTACAGTTGGTCACCTGATTCTTCACGCATGGGTGGTGGGACCGAGCTGAAAGAAGTGATGTGACTCTTGAACGCAGCCAAAGGTCAAAACGGATACATATACTGGGAACTAGATTGAGAACCTCTAAGATGAATGGGAACGGATTAAGTTTATACTTTTGTTTCTAATGTGATGTGAATATGGATGGGAATTACGTTTTGAGAATAAATATTAAGGGGTGGGATTTTTTAACAATGGACTGAAAGACTAAATTGGAAAATAAGCATAGTTTGATGATCACATCCCCTTGCCTGTCCAATCAGAGTTAGAAGTTTCATGATATTGAAACATTATTGGGAGGTACATGAATATTGTAGGGTATGATTGAGGTAGTTTTAGTTAGTTAGGGCGAAGGAGATTTGCTGAATGCTGCAGAGCTCGGGATGCTGTCGGAGTGACAAGAAATGCTGAAGAAGAATCGAATGCAGAGCCACTGTATACTGAATTAAATTATTTAGAATCACAGAAGAATCACGAGGAGGAAGAGAGTGTCAGAGAGGGGTGCTACGCAAGCGACAGTGGTAGAGAGGTCATCTATCCTGTCCTGAAGCCTTTGTTGTCTGATCTTTACTGGGGGGCCCTTACCAGCTCCTTGGCCAGGGGGTTGGTTTCCACATCATTCTTTGGTACCTAATAATTCTGTGTATGTGCCAATGTCCTTTTCTCTATATCCTCTCCTTTTCTGAGCATAAGTCATTGCTTGATTTAAAAGTATGTGTATTGATGATTGATTAATTAAATCTTCCTTCCTATGAGTGACAGAGACTGTACTGTACTTTGTAAGTGGTTCAAATGAAATTAATTTAGGTAAAGGTTCAAAATATTTCCTGAGTCTGTGGTCATTTCAACAAATATAAAAGATTATATTTATGTCATTTTACCATCAACACGCTCAACTAATTTGGTGCATTGACCAGAGGAAAGAACATTTTGATCAGTGGAAGATTAGTTGAAAATAAGAAGTGACTAATCTTGAATGATTAATGAATCACAAACAATTGACCACAGCGGTTATTACCAGGTAGTGTGTATAAGTGTTTATGGGCCCAGGTGAGTATAAGGTATTAGAGTACCTGTTGCTGGTAACCCGCTGGATCAGTACCTTTAGGCTACTACCAAACACCTAAAGTAAGTTCTTGACCAGTGGGTCCACTCCGGTGCACAAAGAATCAATCAACACCTATCTCAATTAGCACAATCTCACATAAGTCCCTATCTTGGTGTGGCTGTGACGTCTCACAAGCCAGCACTTCAACATTAACAGATAAATCAAATACCTCTTAATATATCTCTATCCATCCTTGGATCTTGGATTGCAACAAATCTGATGAACAAACTTCAACTCTGAGTACTAAGTGCCTTAATCTTCAGACACACAAGTGATATATATGGAAAAGCGATTCAATTCTCATTTTCAAAGCGGAGTCTTCTTGGACCTAAGTTTGACACCACAACTGAAACATAACAAATCATCAAAATCTGCAAACAACAAAGCTCTCAACAACTCACAACCAAAATCGCATAACCCTACTTATACACACACTTGTGGGATACTGCAACTTCTTCAGGAATGCTAGAATGCTGTCTATAATTCGATGGGCCCGAGGAAGATTGGGAACTCTAATCGAATCGGTGCAAATGTTTAAGCACAGGAGATTTCTAAATTCTCCTAGTGTCAATTGGAAACCATCCTCTGTTACCAGAAATGTGTTCGCGCTTTTCTTTGTGCCGATTTGGGTCCCAGAATGTGTTATCTGATTCATTAAAGTTCGCAACAGAGGCTGGTCAATAAATCAATACATTCAAATTACATGAAGCACATTAGGATCCTAAAAAAAGACAGAAGATGAATACGTTTCTAACTAATAAAGTTCATGAATGGTAAAATAGTTAGTGTCGCTCAATAATAAATATATTAATGCATTAGTAAATATGAAGTTCAAATTAATTAAAGTCCTGTAAGGAAGATACAAACCAACAGGGTTGTATCAAAGGAAAAATTCAGTAAAATCAGTTCTCCAACAAAGAGAGTACGCTACTCTAAACTGTCTCGAAAGTGGAGAAGGCATTTCTGCCTTTACATTTTCAGTCTGGAAAATGGTCTGTGGTTTCAAGTACCTTGCACTTGCTAAAATCAACCAACTCTAACATTTGCTGCACGTACACATAGCTCCCAAAAAACAATCTGATAAGAGTATAGTGAAAAGACACAGGAGCATATTCTCAAGGACTTATGGCTGAGTTAACAGCACTTTGTGGCAGCCAACGTGGCAACAAACTTATCATCCTATTCACAAGCTGGTGTTAACAGCCCATATCACCAGTTTACCTGCAAATGCAGCCGCAAAAAACGTCACCACAGATGACCCCCGCAAGTATCGCTAATGAGATGCAGAGTAGGCGTTCCTGTGCCAAAAGCCGCAACAACACAATTCCACAACATTCTCAACGACCATCCAGATGGGCGATAAGATTCCAAAAAATGCGTTAGCAGCAGGAAATTAACACCTGTTCTGACCTGGTGTAAAGTCGGACGACAGCTTGCACCAGAAAAGGGAGCCCAGCCACACCTGAAGGGCAACAGATGCCATGGAGCCAACGATCATGCAGCGTGGAGCTCCAACAGGGCCACAACACCCACCACAATCCCCTCCGGATCCCCCACTGGTCCAACACTGAGGCAGTGCAGACAAAGACAGCGAACCTCAGAAAACGCACCCACCTCACTTACCCAACAACAGAGAATGTCATTGCCCACTACATGCTCAAAGGGACAACCATCTTCCGCCCCCTGACCACCACTGTCCACAGGCTGACGGTACCAACACAGCAGACAACCAACATCCCACCTCAGACAAAGCTGCCTGGCTGTGCTGCATCTTTTGGCCTCTTGTACCTTCCAACCAACAACCACCTGAGTCGGAGGAGTCACACAGGCAGCCCAATCCAAGTCCCTCACAAGTGTCATGGACGACACCATCGGCTTGGTACCCCACTATCTATACTTCCCCCACACTGTGCATGAACAGCCTGAGCCAAGCAAGGCATCTACGCCACAGCTAGCTTCTTGCACGTGTCAGGGGGCAAATGACTGCACACATGTCCTACTTGTACACCCTGGCAACACTGCACACAATAACCGCAACAGAAAGCGCACGTATTCCACCAATGTCCAGGCAATATTGGACCACCGGGGAATGTCCACCAATCTCGTCGCCAACCACCCAGGCAGTGTGCATGATCCCTACATCTTCTGACAGTCCATCATCAACCAGCACTACCAGGATGGCACCCACGGAAATGCATTGCTCATTGGCAAATACCAAATGAACACACCACACACCTCAACTCCACAATCATGCAACTCACAACACTGGGAATGCACACATCACAAGGTCACATACAATATGCCAAACAACATACACATCCACCAGACACAACAGCACAACTTACTGTGGTGACCTGGGCCAGCCATGCACATAAGCCACCAACAGCATGGCACCTCAGCCACACAATAGTAGAATGTGGGATGAGGTGGGGACCAGGCATGTGCGGAGGAGGCAAGTGACCAATGAATGAGAATGTACACAATGCCAAGTGTGGCGTGGATATGCTGGACAGACTGCAGTATGCAGACCACACACATATCCTTATTGACACACACCACTGATGTTTGGAGTGTAGTAGACAGCGGACGCAACCATGTCACCCCAGCCAGTGGGGAAGATAGCGGAAATGTAGCTTGTTACGTCCCCCGTAAGCGTGAGCAGAGTGGACTGGCCCGGCGAACGCCAGGCCAGGGTAGGGGTGTGAATAAAAGGCAAGTAACTCTGGGCATGGTCCTCTTCTGGAATGCCGAACATGTCTGCCAGGGTGGCGCCCCTCAACCTGCCACAAGGCCGATGCCGTCGCCGTGAGCAGAGTTGCCAGCGATCCTGTGCGCCTGCTGCACCCCGGGACGCTGGTCCCCGAGCCAGTCTTTGGCCGTCCCTGCGCACCCAGGCCTCAATGCTCACCTGCCGACACTGGCCTGTGTCAAAGAGGACCCAAAACGTGCCAGTGCAAGCTCCAAGCCCAAGGACCGCGACCTCAGCAGCCTCCTCAGACCATCACGGCCTCCGTGACACAGGCAGTAATCCTTTCTCGTTGATGTACTCCGCTGGCAGACACAGCGGACAATTAGGTCACACGTTTGGGTCTTGATTACACCATGGCAGAGAACATTAATTATGGCTGAGTTTATGTCACTATACTCCCTTCGATGTGGTGACACCAAGTCTGTGCACAGCATCACAACCACACGTGTCTGTGGTCCCATGTGAGCTACTGCCCTTGGCCTACGCTGCACTCGAGTAGGTCACACAACTGGAACAGAGCATAGATTTTTCAAAGGCAGAGTACATATCATTGCACGCAAGGAGAGGTGTAAGAGGATGATGTTTTGCAGTCGGCAGGAGAAAAAGGATCATCATTACGGAGGTGATCGAACACTACAGACAACTGCCCTGGTGTCACTAACTCTGTGCTTCGCGAGCCAACAACACGTGGCTGTGGGCCACAGCTGACCGCTGCCTCCGGCCTACACTGCGGTCGAGTAGGTCACAGAGTCTTGATTTAGCAATGGCGGAGTTCATATTATTGTACCAGCATCATCGCAGGCTGCATCCCCTCTCAGCCACGGTGCCACTAAGTCTGTTCCCCGACATTCATGGACATTCTCTGGTCGAACTTTGGTGGCGTCTGAGTTAATGGACTAGGGGGTAGGTTTCATCCTCATGTAGCTGATACCAAATTGGTGGTGGAAATGAGGCTGTAGCATTCCACTCCTCGATTTGCTGCTTCCAAGCGGCTACTGCCCTCTGCATCATGCCCCGGAGGACACCTTCAACTGTACCCTGTGACCCTCTGCCAGAGTCCCCTTGGACATCGCCGTGGACCCGCTCAGTCTGCGTGGAACACAAGTCACCATCCGGTGGCAGTGTGCCTGTGCCAGTCGCTGTGCATCCGGGGCCTCTAACTCTTTGCAGCTCAAGTCAGGGACCCTGTCTGATTGCATACTGGATGGCCTCAGAGACGATGGTCTTGCGGTCATCAACGCCATGTGTCTGGGGCCCTGCGCTGTCCACTACCTCCGGCCTCAACTGCGGTCCACCAGGGCTGTCCGGCCTGGGCGCCGCATCACCGCAAGAGGAACACACCACCATTGCCAGGACCACATCCAATCTCCATCTGCCAGAGTCGAAATAGTGGTACTGGCAGACTAACGGAGTTACTCACACCTGTCGTGGATGCCATCATCTGCCTGATACCCTGCTCAGCACTCCAGGTGCCACTGACTCAGTGCACCGCAATCCATGGACCATTACTGATTGAGTTTTGTGCTGTGGAGAGGTTGCACAGCAATGTCACCTCAAGCAGTGTGGGTGTCCTGGGACATTGATGAGGAAGATGATGCAGGTATGACACACCCCACTGCATCTGCATCAGGAATATCCGGAAGGGACACAATCCTAGACATTTTCTTCACATGTGCGCACTCAGCTCTATTGCCCCAACCTCAGTGCACTAACGGTCACTTCTGTTTGCATATTGGGTGACCTCTGTACTTGCTGCTCCAGCTCCCTCTATGTTGCTCAGCAGTTGACTCTGTTATGCTGGTGTTTTCAGTTTCTGTTTCAATGGTGTTCACTGTTCAAGTTGTTGCCAGCACCAACCACTCCATGCGGGTTGGCTTACACTCATCCCACACACATCCAGCATAGGCGTCACTGTACATGTGGCCCTGCCAATAAAGGGGCCGGGCGCACTTGCCCGTAGCCAGTTCCACAGACTATCTGCGTGAATCTCTGTGGTCATGTTGTATGCATGAGGGCCCTGGGCCCTACCACATAACATTGTACTGTGTACAGCGGACACAGACATGTCACCACAGGCAGCGGGTTAGAGCTTGGACATGTAGCTTTGTCGTCACCCACTCAATACATAAGAGGAGTGGACTGGGCCATCGTACACAGAGCCAACGTGGGTGTGTGACTGATAATTGTGTGCAAATGGGCGTGGTTCTTTACTGGGAATTTGCACCTGCATGTGTCTCTGTAGCAGTGTTGGTCTCCTTTGTGGGGTGTAGGTGGTCCCTGAAGGGTATTAGACACCCACATGTGTGATCTAGTTCGCCTTCCATGGGTTTGGACCCCACCCACACCTGTTCGGCCACCTCCTTTTTGCATTCTGACACCTGGGATTGGAATGCCATGTGTGGGTCGGTGAAGTGTTGGGAGCCAGCCCTGCTTGTGGGTGCTTCCTGCTGTGTGGTCTGTTGCTGGGGCTGTGTTCTCCACTATGTGGCTTGGCTGCTCTGGTCCTGTTGGTGGGTTGCGTGGGATGTCCATGGGCTGTTGTAGGATGTTGGTGTCGAAGGTGCGGTAGTCCTCTCCGGCATCACTGATGAGTGATCTGCTCTGCTGGAGGTGTTGTGTGTCCCTCTGCAATGTGAAGGGGAGATGCATATTGACATTGTGTTCACATGTATGTTGGTGCATTGTTCTTGTTTACATGCAGACGGTATGACAATGTGCATTGTGACTGTTTTGGAGTTGCTGGATTTAGATGCTGGACAGTGGACATTTGGACTACATGACGGATGTGAGGTTGTACGCTTACATTTCCATCTCACAGTTTCCAGCTCTGTCAGATGTAGTTGGCCTGTTACTGCGTGTGTGCGGAGCCAGTTGTGTCCTCTGTTCTGCAGTGTCAGGGTTGCACATTCTACCACATTGTCGTCAATGTGGATGTGCTGTTATTGCTATGTGTGTGTGCTGCAGTGTGCCACGGGGATCAGGGACATGATCCAGGGTCATTGTGGGTGTGCAGTGTGCTACACATCCTTGTGCATGTGTGCCACTGTGCCCATCTCCCCACGTCCCCCCAGTCCCTGGTCGTTACTCATCCTGTTGATGTTGTGTCAGGTCGTCCCGAGCTGTGTCCGGACTCCCGACTCCTTGCACCGTCTCCACACTGATGACTGTGGCCTCTGTTTCCTCCAGGTCCTCCTGTGGTGCAGGACTCCCACCTCCTATCGCTGTTGCTGCCTTCCTCTTGGCAGCAGCTTTGTGCCTGGTTTAGATTTTAACATCATGCCAGCGCCTCTTGGCCTCCTCCATTGGTCTCCTCGACACACCGACTGCATTCACGGTAGTCTAATTGTGGGTCATTTCATTGTAGTGTTCTATCACCTCCGTGACGTTGATCTGGTATTCCTGCGGACTGCACCCCGTCTTCCTCTCCCTCTTCTCTTTGGCCTTCCCTGACCCCGTTGTTCCTTGCTGGTGGTCTGTGGGGTTCGCGTTGCCTCTGCACTCCGTCAGGGGGCATCCATTTTGCTACGCACTTTGGATTGTTTTGGGTGTGTTGTTTTTGTGACTTTTATAGTGCATTTTCCCGCAAGACGCGTGGGATTTGAAGGCCTGCCGCTGAATTTTGCTGCTTTTTGTATCGCGATTGGCCTCATCGCAAGTTTTCTTGTATTCGTGTTTCGCATTTTTGCGTCGTCACGTTGACTTTATCGCAAACATTTGACGCATTGTCGGGGCCTATCGCATGGTACCGCCGTGTTGTGAATACTTAGTTAACACTGCGTCATTTTCCTGCAATAGACTGCGATGTTGAATGTTGCATTTAGTTAATTTTGCGATGATTATCACACGTTCTTGAGAATATGCCCCACAATCTTGAGTTAATTAGTTTCTCAGGATCCTCCACAATACAGTTTCCTTAAGTGTTCTTCAAACTTACAATCATCTGCAACAAAATAAAATACGTTGGACCAGCCTGTACATTGCAAGTGTACTGTTGCAACCAGTTAAATATTTCATGATTATCATAGTAATAGAAAAGATTTCATATGAGAAAGAAAGCAAAAGAAAATCACATGTGTTAATTTGGACTTCAGCTTTGCCTATAAATAAAAGTTGATATGTATTGAAGCAAGATTTCAACCAAGGTTGGCCATTTTAAATGCAGGCCTTCATTCGCTATGGTCAATCCAAACGTGAATGTCACACAGTCAATATATTTGAGGGTTTACACATTAATGTCGAATTAAAGCAAAAACATTTAATAAGGAAAAAAACGTCCGTGCCATAGGTGTTAACTGAAGCTCATGTGGAGGGTGTCACCCCCTAGGAGACATTCGCACCCTCCTAAATGGCCAAACCTCTCCATAAACTCCAATGGTTTAAATAAGTCAGTCAATTAGGATTATATAAAATGTGGCTAATCACCCGATAGGGTATCCAAGGGCTTGCAGGTGCTAGAGGCTTATTATAAGAGCCAGGTTTTGAGGGCCATTTGGAATTCTCCAAGTGAGGTGATGGTCCGGAAGTGCGTGTGTAGGCTGTTCCATGTCTTTGATGCGATGTGGAAGAAGGCTCGTCCTCCACTTCTGATTCGGTAGATGAGGGGAGTATGGGCAAGTGAAAGAGAGGCAGAGCGTAGTCTTCTCAATGGTTGGTGGAAGTTCAGGTGGTGGTTAATGTAGGCAGGTCCTTGGCTGTGTAGAGCCTTGAGTGCGTGGGTCAGCAGCTTAATTTGGCATCTCTTCTGTATGGGAGCCAGGTGAAACAATGGTTTAACAATCCTTCCTCACTCTTAGAGTGACCATAGTTTCAGAACAAAAAATGTGACCAGCCATAGACATAGAAGTAGGTTTAAAAGTTGACACTGTCCCTGCACATAAAAGTACCACTGTGGCAGAAAACACAATTACATAGAAGAACTACACCTCACGTACACACACATATAAGGCTAACAAAACAAAAACAACAGTGTTTTAGAGGCTGTGCACTGTGAAAAAAGATAATGAGGATGTCCCATGTCAGTTTGTCTTTCAGTCAGCACATTTTTGCTTCTTTGACTTGTAGTCCTGTATTTTAATGATAAGAGACAAACAACTTTAAGCACCAGGAGTAGCTAAGTTTTAATTTGTGTCTCTGCAAGGCAAGGGTGCTGCAATCAATAGTGCCACGGATGTCCTTTAATGCTGATAACAGTTCTTTAAAACTGTATGCTCCATGTATGGCAGCAAGAAAATACTTGAAAGAATTAATTTACTTTGGTCTATGGTTTGCTATATGTAGCAATAAAATGGAATACGTGAATGCACAATGTTTTAACTAATATGCATGCTCCGTACCCATTACACAGTACTTGTCTTCCAAAACCAGGGCATGGAATTAGTCCAAGGGAAAGTGTTGGGGCTACACAACAGGCCGGACTCCATACTGTCCAAGGACGTCTGGCCACCCTACTCATCCCCCAAAAATGATTCACCTCATTTGACACCAGTTGCATCTGTGATCAGAGAAGATGATTTAACCTTTCTTAGAGAGGTAGTTGATGTATATGCATGCAGTGTACACTATGCACCAGAGCAAGAGAAAAACGTGAAGCATGTTGCGGGAGAAACCGCACCACCAGTATGTGATAACAAGCCGACACTGCACTGTAAATATTGGGATCTGGACAATTAGTAGGTCCTTCACAACTGAGCCTATGTGCCCAGAAACCATGTATTTATTGTTACAACAAAGGTTATGCAGTTCCTTTTTTGGCAGAAAGATAAAGAATATGAGTTTGGTTGTAAACTGGGTAGTTGGACTGGGGAGTCTGATTCCTCAGGAACAAGATCCCTCACACACCCGAAGGGTGTCATGCTTCAGCATAGGGCATGTTCCTCGTCGGGCCGGCGCTGCAATGCCCGACAGACACCAGCAAGGGGGCTCTTTGCCGGAGATCTTTTCTTTTTATGCATATGTAAAGTGGGTGTGTGGGCCGCTGGTGTGGATTGGTGTAAGTAATGTGTGTGCATAAAAAGTGTGTATTAAAATAGACTAAGTAGCTCTCAATAGAAGTTAATGAGCGAGTCCACTTGTCTAATTAAAATTGTGGTAGCTATCTATCAAAAGAGATAATGATCCATGATAGCTCACTGGGTCAACATGTTTCTTGCGGTTACAAGTCAGTAATGATCTTGTGGCAATTTATCAGGACCTAATCCACACAGTGCTGTGAATCTAGAGTTGTACAATGCCAAAAGATTCTCAATCACAAGTAAGCAAATTTGGTGTAGGTAGATACCTTTACACAATGATTCTAAAACCAAACTGTAATAGAGAGTAAAACCATAAATCAAGCAACCTGCGAGACATAAGTTGCGAAATACATGTTTTAGGTAAGGTGCGGCATAACACTGAAAAACATTGCACTATTGGTGTAAGTGTAATCTGCTCTGTGCAAGACAAGCAGAACATTTAAAACCACCTTAAACAAACATGTGACAAACTTATAGGTAACCACATAACATAGATATATGACAATGTGTCCAAATGGGTTAATTCACCCAATTTAGGTAACGATGATGCCTCCTCAAGTAAGAGCGGAGACGGGTGCCGGTCGGCCATTGCAGCGCCGGCCTGACAAGGAGCGTGTCCTATGATGAAGCATGACACCCTATGGGGAGTGTGAGAGCTCTTGTTCCTGGGAAAACAGACTCCTCAGCCTGACTCCCCGGTTTAAAACCGATCTCATATTCTTTATCTTTCTACCAAAAATAACTGCATACCCTTTGTTGTGACAAATGATCTAGTAAGGGGCTTATATGCTGGATCTATAAGCGCTCCGGGCCTACATCTTTGGATTGAATACCCATTTATTTATATCCTGATGCCTAGGGTTCCCCCTGGCACTTTTTTTACCAGCTTGGCTTGTATTTTTAAGTCCAGGCTGGTAATAATATTGGGAAAATCAGTGAAATCTGGGAATTTTTCCTTACAGAAGAATAAACCTAAAACAACAAACACAGAAACGAATCGGTGAAAAAGTATTTGAGAGCTTTCTAAATAGTTTCGGAATGATTTTTAAACCAGAGTGATACATGTCACATTACAAAGGTATCCTGGCAATTTTACACAAATTCTCTCTCTTCTATTGCAGAAAATAAAAACAGTAACAAATCACTTGTATTTTTTTCTAAGAAAGGAGGCAACCCTATGGTGACATCACAACCAGCTCCAGGGTGAAATACATATGCTTCACATAGATGTGCAAGTACTGGGTGGCACTGAGTGGCACACTACACAATGTTACATATGAAAATATAATACAGTTAGGGGTGCCACCTTTCCAGAAATACCTGTCATTTGTTCACATTTTAAGATTCTGCAAAGGTCAGGACATAACTAATTCGAACTGTATAGAAAATTGCACGTATTCTTTTTTAAAATGGCCTGTCTGTCTTCGTTTACTTAATTTATCAGACAGGGATCATTAAGGCAGCTATATGAACACTTTTTAATTACTTTCTTCTTATATTTGACTGTTTTAAGTATATTCTAATAAGGAGAAAAATGTCTGCCTTACGTGATTTTCCCAATTTTTATACTGGCCAAGATATTACAATATTGGCCATGCCCATGAAAAAGCAGCCATATCTGGCAACCCTAAGCCTTCCTCTGTGTGTATTTTTTACAATTGGAAAAATGCTAGTGGGTTGTTAATCACAAGCTGAGAATTGCTTTGCCATAGCAGTCAAGTTTTCAAATTGCTCATGTGTAACATTTTCATAATTTCAGTATACATATGAGAGACATTATACTGTCATATGTGCGTCACTGTGGGGGACACATGTTCGCAAGTAAAACCAAGCAATAAAGTCCATGTAAAGAGATAAATATCAGAAAGTACTCTGTTCCGAGCAAATGAGCGCTCTCAAAACAGACCTTGAAACAGTTTCAAAGTCCTTGAAATAAGATCATTAACCTGGTTCTACACACCGACCAGACACCTCCGCCCATCTAGTCCTGGCCACTATCCCATGGATCCGCAAGACATTGGCTGGAGTAGCATCATTCTCCTTCCTCCCAGTGAAGATCTGGAACTCCCTACCTCTGCACCTCAGGCAATAACCATCACTGCCTCAAATCAGGAGGGACCTAAAGACCTGGACCCTCGACTGATCTGCAGAACCCTCACCACCCCCCTCCCATCCCCCCCCCACCAAGCGCCTTGATACCCTTATCGGTGAGTAGACGTGCTTTATAAGAACCCTGATTGACTGATTGAACCTACAAGCTTCTGATCGATTTCTAATAAAGTAGGCAAATGACTTAACAATAATGGGATTTGTAAATTAGATTTTGGGAAGTACATTTCAGGGTTGAGTGGAGTATCTGAAGCATGGGAGGTCAGACATAAACATGTTACCATATGGGTTCTTACAGAGTGCCCCTTCCTGATTGCAGATGTGCCACATTAGAGCAGAAGACATGAGGAAATGCATGTGCTTGCAGAGGAGGCCATCTTGCATAGGCTTTAAGGTCCAGAGCAAAAGAATTGCATAACTGCTTATCTTTATGACTTCTTATTTAAATAAGGCTAAAGAACTTAGTATTACAGATGTTAAATAGTCATTCAGTTCAAACTTAAAACCATACCATACAACAATTCCCACAAAGAGGAAGATTAAATAGTGCTTATAAAGAGACCAAATTTTCAAGCAGAATACAAAACACTCCCTTTTGTGATGGTTAAAGGTGAATTCTCAGGCCCTTTAACTCTACAGAGTCCTGTTCCGCTGTACTTGCGAAGCGGGTGGGCTAAGTTAAAAACAATAAGACTGATGGGAGATCATTTCTTAAAGAGTGGTGATGCCAGGCAAAAGCCTCACTGATCCATGCTGAGTATGCTTTTATTCCTACAAAAACAAAACATGCCTGAGATGCATACATGCCAACA
The DNA here is from genome assembly GCF_964261635.1 of Lissotriton helveticus. Taxonomy (NCBI): domain Eukaryota; kingdom Metazoa; phylum Chordata; class Amphibia; order Caudata; family Salamandridae; genus Lissotriton; species Lissotriton helveticus. The sequence goes on along the minus strand of NC_136057.1, from coordinate 1,292,681,034 downwards.
GACCCCATTTAGACAGGAGACTTGTAATTTTTTAAACCACACATGGCATTATTTTGCTGTCTTCCTGCTAAAGTGCCTGTGCTTCAAAATAATTCAATGGGGAAAATATATTTCCCCATTTTTTCGAAATCTCCAAATTTACAGTTTTAAAATGTTGGCATGTATGGGGGTGGAAAAAAATCAGCCCCCAGTATTGGACTGACAGCTGCCAATTTAGGTATGTTAGTGCTGAATTCATCCATGCCAACAGACCTGATTTAGTTGGGAGACTCATGATTTTGTATGCCAAATATGACTAATATATTTTACTGTCTCCCACTTAAAATTGCCGCTGCATCAATAAACGTCAATGTGGAAAATACAATCCCCCTATTTCTTTTTCAAAACCTCCTACTTTCCTGTTCTAAAATAGTGAAATGCATGTGAATTCGTCCAGACTGAGCCCGCCTCAGTGCATGCTGCTTTTTTCACTTAAGATTTTCAATGAGACTTCAGGTGGGCAGGCTGAGCCCACAGACAGCACCTAATACTTAGCTGTTTGAGCACTGGAGCAGTTTCATTCCAGTAAATAACTTTGCCGGGCCCGGCTGAGTTGATCTCCATAGCAACCTATCTCTCCCATAGCTGCCATATTTTCAGATTGCTTTTGTGTGACATTTCCATGATTTCAGTGTACTTATGAGTGACATTCAACAGCCAATATGTGACATTCAGAGTGACATTTCTTGGGAGTAAAACCAAGCAACATAGTACATGGAAACAAATAACTACAACAAATTAGACACTCATGAGCAATGAGAGGCAATGAAAAATAACTTGAAACTGCTGGTTAATTACAGAAATAGATGGTCAGCACTTGCTTTATGATGAACAATAATATATGCATGTTTTGCGAAAGCCTATCTTATACTGTGTGTATTACCATTTTAAAGCAATGCACATGTTCACAATGCTTTCAGTTGTAAGCCGTTACCTCGTAGCTGTGTAATACAGAAGTCACTATTCCCCACTGCACCAATCAGGATTTAGGGCCTGATAATGATGGCGATGGGACCGCGACCGTCATGCCGTCGGTTGCGATCCCACCGCCATCGGCCCCTGCAGGACTGCCTGCCTCATTAGAATGAGGCGGGTTGAGGTGTCTGGTGGAGGGACCGTCCGCCTCGGACTTCAGAGGGACTGCAATCCCTACAACAGGGTTGTGCCTGCCTTAGGGATTAAAATGTCCCTTTCCACCTGCCATTTCATAGCGGTCTGCCCGCCTTGAAAAGGCAGGTGGAAAGTGACTTTAGGGCCTCCTAGTGGGCCCCCCTTTCCCCCGGGTCTCAACTATGGGGTCTAGGGGGGCACATATGGTGACACTCTAAACATCCCTGCAGCATGTGGCAGGCACCGCATGGTGCCTGGCAAAAGGTGCAGGGAGGTTTACAAACATGCCTCTTAGCAGTGAGGCATGTGCTGCTGCTCTTTTTAAGGCCCAGAACAAGCCTCAATGCTAAGAGGCATGTTTCTGACAGCCTCCACGGCAGTCAGATTGCAATTTGTATGGCAGGACTGCCGCCTCCCTGTCTCCCTTTCCCGTTCCCGACAGGATGGCGGTCGAATGCCTGTCCAACCGCCATCATAATCAGGTCCTTAGTTCTGATTCTCTCGGGTTACACATACAATCTCTGCATTTATTGCATTAACCAATTGATTTTCATATGGTTCACATATAAGAATGCATTTCACACCAATTTCTTTAACTTGTCTGATTTATCATTTTCAAAATAAATAAAATGTAGGAGTGTGTTTATTTGGTATGAAGTCCCTTAAAATGAAAGAAAACTGAATATAGAATATTTTTCCTTGTTTCTGTTTTGGTGTGGGACCTAGACTGCATTGGGTGCACAAGCCCCTTCATGCCTTATGACCTCTGCAGTTTCAACTTTCACCAGATAGTTAAGAAGACTGGCTTTATTGCAGGGCGCCCGACCATGGAGCTGGAGATTGCCAAACATCATTAACCTGCATTTGAATTGAAGAATTGTTAAGTGGGGGGGAAAGGTAAAGATAGATTTATTTTACCTTGAACTAAAAACTGGAACTTCCTTCTAGATTGAAAGTATTTGAATTTCTATACGGTGTGCTCCTGTTTAACCTTCTCTGCAGAAGCCAGAATGAGGCTTGCAATACCTTAACACCCACACACATTCCTTGCATTACACAACAGATTCATTTATGAGACTGGTTGAGTGGCTATTTTACACTGATGTTGGCTTTCAGTAGATCCAGCATATTTTACTCTTACTTTGTTCACAGAACAGCCTCAGTCTCGCCATTATCTGGATTGTTTAAAGTGAGAGGGCCTTTGTGGGTTCCCATTCGACAAGCCAAACCTCTTGCATCAGCTGGTTCATTGCGTCAAGCGCCTCCACACTGCATTAGGATAATTATCGAGCAACTTGAAAATGACTAGATCAGATATGTTTCACCCTATATAAACTAACCTAAAAGTAATGTAAAAGGCTACACAGACATCCCCAAGTCCCAAAGAAGGAGGTTATAAATACACATAAACAAATAACAGTATGTTTAAAACTCACATTTTTAGTCTCTGAAAGGTAGATATGATGCTTGAAGTTGTGTGTGCAGTGGGCTAATCAGACAATCTCAGACCTATTCCCAAACTTGTGAGCACAAACTCCTGTGATGGTCAGGCGACAGCAAGGAAACAAGCATTTACAATGCAACGGTCTCGGCATTGCAAAAGTTAGAGCTATTAGCATTGTACATAAACGCAAGTTTAAGGTCTTGACATTGTAAATGACAAGGTCTTTTATTTATGTTTTAAAAACCAAAACATAAATAAAAGTCATTGTCATTTACAATGCCAATAGCTCAAAGTCGCGTAATGTGTATGGCTAACTACAGTAGCCTCCTGACGAGTGCCCTTTCACTTAATTTTTTACAAATGAAAGCCCTGCCACTTTTTTTTTACAAATTAAGCACGGGTGGTGTCCGTGTCTGTGCATGGCAGTGGTGGTGTCCGTGTGTGCATGGCAGTGGTGGTGTCCGTGTGTGCATGGCAGTGGTGGTGTCCGTGTGTGCATGGCAGTGGTGGTGTCCGTGTGTGCATGGCAGTGGTGGTGTCCGTGTGTGCATGGCAGTGGTGGTGTCTGTGTGTGCATGGCAGTGGTGGTGTCCGTGTGTCTGCACTCTCAATCTGCACTCTCAATCAGCACTCTCAATCTGCACTCTCAATCTGCACTCTGCACTCTGCACTCTGCATCTGCACTCTGCACTCTCAATCTGCACTCTCAATCTGCACTCTGCATCTGCACTCTGCATCTGCACTCTGCACTCTCCATCTGCACTCTCACTCTGCACTCTCACTCTGCACTCTCACTCTGCACTCTCAAACTGCACTCTGCACTCGCAAACTGCACTCTGCACTCTCAATCTGCACTCTGCACTCTCAATCTGCACTCTCAATCTGCACTCTCAATCTGCACTCTCAAACTGCACTCTCAATCTGCACTCTCAATCTGCACCAAACTGTGTGACGTGCCAGGTATGGGAACTCATGGAGAGAAATATTGCCCTTTAGCGTGAAATGGTATAGTCCAAGGGCTCTGCAAGGAACGCTAAAGGCTTATGAGCCACAGGCATACCCTACTTTTCTCTTAGCAGAGCACCAGCACTGGAAATCCAAGAAGAAAGGGGAGGATTGTTTGTAGAAGTTCTGAAGCAAACTCATAATGGAAACAGTGCAGTTTGTGAGGACAATACCAGCCCATTTTTGACCCCTTCCCCAACCACACACCCACAACCCACGCAGCCCACCGGAGCAGTCCAGTGAGGTTGAAGGCATTGCACTAGTGCATCAATAGCCAGAGACCACTTTATTTTAGAGTTTTCTAGGGCCACCTAGTTAATCGGTCTATAAAACCTGAAGATTCACATGTGGGGAGTTACTAATGAAGGTCTACTATGGTTTCTGGTGCACTACTAGAGACGCATATGCCAGTCAGAACATGCTTTAGGCTCAAAGACCTTAATGAAATATTTGAATTTTAAAATACAGAAATAATCAGGGTTCAGTGGTCACCTAAGACCTCTGTGCCCCGGTGCAAATGAACCTGCTGCACTACTGGGAGCTACGCCCCTGTACGTGGCTGCCCATTATTGACATCCATGGGGAACGTACCGCGGCATATGCAACTAAATCAACGGAAATAAGGCACGAGGTTACCCTTAAAAACAAACTCACCACTTACAATTCCACTCGTCAGCCTTTACTAGCAACCCTTTGACAACGCTTAGTAAAAGAAAAAATGTATGGAACGTAGAGCTGAACTTTGGTTGTTCCTGTTATTTCAGTAGGTGATTTGTACCACCCTCACGGAAAGCGCCATTTCACATCCTAGGTAATGGTTGGCGCTTTGGAGAAGGACCAGAAGGAAAGGGCAGAGAATGACCTCAGCATGTGAAGGGCAGAAGTGCGTTCTCATCTCCCCAAAAAACATAAGGAAAGCTGTAAAAAAAAGTGGTGATTCAGGCACGAGCCGGCTGTGGTACCAGCGAGGCAGAACAACAGGTCACCACGGAGAATCATAAAACTGCAAGCAAACAAACACCACAAATGTCCAGCCATGAAGAATCGCCCGCGCAGCCTTAAGTACAAGATTCTGTCAGCAGCGCAAATAATTGCAAGACGGAAATGTGTTCTTCTGGTCTGAAAAAATAGACATTTGAGGAGGATTGTGCCTGGGGGAAGGATCGGTTATTTTAAGCTACGGCTGTGGACGCCCTCAACAGCCTGGAGTCACAAGTGCAGCCCTTGCAGGGCTGACTCAGGCTTTTATCCTCCTAGAGCCGTACAATCTGTAAGACTGATTGTGTAAAGAGCCTCGTATAAAATTCCCCTGAGAGATCCCCAGCGCATACCAAAAGGTGCATACAGTTACTAAAAGTCATAAATGCTAAAGATGGAAAGGGCAGCCAGGCATGAGAGATTTAAAAAAAATGCGTATGTGTTTATTAAAGAAAACAGGGCACGCACCCCCGGCTGTGGGCTGAGATGGCACAGTGTGCGGCGTCAGAAAGCATCAATTAAAACAAAAAACGAGCACTCCATGTCACATACCCTAATGCCAGTGAAATAGATCGCGGGGTTCAAGCTCCTGCTGCGCACATCTGTGCATACCCTGTAGAACACAGCATGAGTTACCAGGGGAGGCGACTCAGCCTTTCATCCATTCGAGGTTGATAAGGAGTACCGTTCAGCTGAATAGTGCTACCTATATTCCTACATACATTACTTACAGCGCCTAGACGCAGGTCCGCAAGGGTTTGTGCTGTACTGATGACGGACGTAAGCGTGCTCGTTTGATTTGAAAATGTGATGTTTCCAGCATGGGAGAAAGAGTTTGTCATTAAAAAAAAGTCTAAGGGCTCCTGCTCGGGCGGCTGTTCATGCGCGCACACAGAGCTGAAGGGAAAAAAAAGTCGCCTGTGACGGGGGCGGGGCTGCGTACGTAACCAGAAGAGAAGGCAGAGTGAAAGCGTCTCGCGACGCCAGAAGGAGAGCGGAGTCCCTCCGAATTCATCTGGTAAGTTACAAAGGGCTGGGGGGGGCTCGGTTCCCTCGTTGTGTGTGGCTGTGTGTGTATGCATGTGTGCGACGGCGGGGGGAGGGGGGGTGCACTCGTGTGTGTACGCGCGCGTGTGTATGTATGCGGAGGGGGGGTGGGGGGGTGGATGTCTCTGTATGTATGTGCGTGGGCGCTTGTGTGTGTGTATGCGCATGCATGTGTGCTTCCCAGGAGACAGCGCCAGGCCGCAGCACTCGTTCGCGTGCGCGTGTCAGTTTGAAATCGCCTCCAAGGCGATGCGCGCGGCCAGGATTGTCTCCTGGGAAGCACACATGCCGACAAAAGAGCCTCGGCGGAGACGCTCTTCCGCACGTTCAGCCGAGCCCTAAAAACAAAACTGCTGCCTTTCTCTTCTTTCTCTGCTGTGTGGGCTGCTGGGGACCAATCAGACATTGCCTGGTGACAGTGGGGCAGGTGCCTTGCCAGGAAGCAACAGGCAAGTCCCTGCAACAAGATCCAGGGCAAGACACTGTCCGCAGACAGGTCCGGATTATGTTTATGACCACGCACTGTACTGAAAGAAAGTGACCATGTGGTCCACTCACCCAGAGCCAGGCAAGAGGCTCGGCTGCATTGAACTGCTGATAACTAACTCTCCAACATGCTATGCTGTGCACCTCCTAACAGAGAGTTGATAACCAGGCAGTGCAGGCAAGTGTATACGTAAAGAGAGAGGGGTTCCGTGTTGCTGTTTAAATGCCGCCCCTCATAAAGGATGCCTCGGGTGGTCCTTGGGGAGCAGTATTGCATGACTAAAGCATTTTAGTGCAGTTATGTGGACCCAGCACTAATATGCGTTAGTCTAACCATTGATGCATGGTACTTGACAGGGCTGCTCTCCTTGTCCTGGGCTCAGCTCACACTGACTGCACTGGCACACTACTGCAAATAACCACTTTAATTCAATCCTCTGCAGCACCTCATGGAGGATGATCAGCTTGCTTTCAAATGGCTGACATAGCAATTTTGTGTGGCAATGTGGACACCAGCACAAAAATGTGTTACTCTAACCTGTGATGCGTGGTATTTGGAAGGATTGCTTGCTGCATTTCATACAGCCCAGCAACCAGAATCAAAGCCAGGATGTTGGAAACAAATTTTGTGATATTGATAGGACAACTGACACTGTACATGCAAACAGATCCGATTCAGCCAGGAGACTCCCAACATGGCTTGATTTTAGCTGTTGCCAGTCTAAAATTGCTTCTGCTTCCATCATACATTCCAACATTTTCAGTCAGACAAAATACTATATTTCGATCACACATATCAACAAAGTAGAAATACTAAAAACAATTTACAAAACCACAAAACAGATAAAAACAGTCAAGTAGTTGTCATAAAAACAATGTACAATATTAAAACAGAGAGAAACATTTCATGGGTTGAACACATTTACAGTTTACAAGACGTTCCACTTGATTGCTTCCCTGCTTTAGTTAGTCGGTGATGGCTACCACATTTTATTGGCACTTGGAGCGCCTTATCCAGATTGCCATAAGATATTTTACCACACCAAAAACATGTGGCCTGCATGTACTAGTACTCAAGAGTCTAAAGGCAACCTGGTAGCTCCTAGTACCAAGATTCTTGCACAGTGGAACAATCCACTGTGCCCAAAGACTACTGCACTGGGGGCAAAAGAACAATAAGTGTTCCAATTATTTTTTTCCCCTTCCACATGCGGGACATGGACCTTCACCACCCTCACTGCGGAGAAGTGTGGCTCAATGGTTAGAGCGGCAGACCCTGATGCAGAGGTCTGGCCCGGGACCAGGGTTCAATTCCTGTCTTGGCAGGTCTTGGGCTCAATTTCCTCTGACCTGATTTCTCGCCTCGGTGCCTATTCTAATCATGGGTCACACTCTGCAACTCTGGGCAATAGCTTGCTTAATCTCCACAACGGCCCCAAAAGCGCTGGGATGCCTGGCTGCACCTGGGGGGTGCCCAGGAGTGGACATTTCCGAGGGAAGCCAGGAAGGGTTCCTAAGCGGTATACGGACAGCGCCGGGACACCTCCGGTGGAGGTAGCTGTGCGCTTTACAAATTCCGACATTTTATTTACATTTACTGCCTGCAGACCAGTAAGAGGTAAAGGATTTGACCGGGAGGATACCATAACTGAACTGCAGCTATAGTTTAAGTGACAGTGAGGGTTCAATTTCATGAATAGTTACCTCAAAACTCATACACAGCATAAAATTGATAAAAGACAGTGTAAGCCTGCCTGTACTCTTGGTCACTATATTCATGGCTGCTGCCTCCCAATAAAGGGTTTTGACCTTTACTCTCGATAACTGGCACAGTTGCCCTGGGAAAAACAAGTAGACGTCTAGGCTCACACTCTGCAGAAGGGTTTTAATAGCATGAAACCAGGGGATTTTGACTATGCCCGGGTAGCTTTTCAGACCTCTGATAACGTCTGTAGGAAGGTGGATATCTGACTATGTGGTTACCCCAACGTTTTGCCTAGTGTTTATCTGGTTTTTGACTTAGTTGGCCTGGGATCCTGCCATTCAGGGCCCCAGGCTATCTGCTCACCCTATAAAATGGACTCCATGTACTTTAGGTACATACCTAATTGGGAATTGGGTCACCTTTGTGAGCCCCTGTATAGTGTACCAGAGGTACCCAGGGCATAGGTGCATCCAAGGCCTACTAGGGGCTACAGCATGTATTATGCCACCCCTGACTGGCCATCCAAACTGACACCACAGGCTGATCACTCAGCTTGGGCAAGGTGGTGTAATCACCCCTTGCTTAGATATAGTATACCTTTATCTAACCTTATATATAGACACATATATACCTATAAGTCACTCCTATGGCAGGCCTTGACAATCCTGGAGGCAGAGTGCTTAGTTTCATGTGAGAGGGTGCTCTGGCATGAACTGAGCCCTTCTGCAGCTTTCGGAACCATGTCCTTATAGCTGTTCTATGATATAGCTATACCATATACTCTTAAGTGCATTATAATCCTCGCGGTTAAATGCTAACTTTGATTTGGCTTTAACAAAACATGTTGTGTAAGGTGTTAAACGCATTGGAATACAATCCCCCGCCAATTCTGGCGGCGGGGGTAGCATTCCACCCTTCTAGGGGGAAAAGACATCTGTGTTACTGCTTTACCCAGTTAAAGTTAAACAGAGCCTCAGCATCACAAAATGGATTGTGGTTCTGTTGATTCTGGACCCGTGTCATATACATCGTCGAATCATGACGATTTTGGTATCAGAGGACCGAGAATGATGAGTATACTATATACGAGTATTTTCGTCATGTTCGAGTGACGAGATCACTATGAAATCAGAGATTCAGTTCTGAACCCTTGTGTTCCATTTTGTGTACGGCAGCCATTTTGTGGTTGCCCTCACAAAGGCCAATGACTAAGGCCGAACGAGTCTTTGGGACACGTACACCTTTAGCTGACTTCTGTGTGACCTGGGCAAGCTGACTCCTCTGCCCAAAGCCAAAACTTGTTCAGCCAGTTCCATTCCCAGGGGCCGATCGAGATTAGGGATCAAGGCACAGCCTCCCATAAACCCTTCATAACACAACTATGTCTAATCTTACACACACCTGTCTCTGCTCCGTTCTTTATGACCCATTTTACGATGAGGAGGTGCCCGTTTTTATTGGGGGTCTAGCCGATTTATCTGATGAAGAATGTTAGGTCTTCCCGGGAAATTGATGGTGGGCTGGACAATGGAATGTAGGCTTGTCATGCAATGCTTTTATTGTACACATGGGATTGGTTTACTGTAATGAAGAAATGTTTGCCTGAAGCATAATATTTCGTATAAAAAGGGTTGACTGACTTTGTAAATTTGAGCAGTCTCCTACGAATATACAGCCACTGTACTTCGTGGACCTCTGTTACTGGTTGCAGCCAAAAAATTTGTACTTTGACGTCACCAAGAAGTTTCTGCGTTTCTGTAGTCTGAGACAGGAGAATCCGAAGTCTTTGAGTGTGTCCCCTGGCACCGCTGGGTTCTAAAATAACCCGGTACTTCATTTGGCGCCCAACGTGGGGCGATTTAAGCGGTACCGGTCCAAGCCTGATGATCGTAAGGAGCTTCGTGTGAAAATTCTGGAGGAAGGCCAGCCACTTCATCGACCCCTGTATGTCGTCGTGGTCCGAAAGTCTTTGCTGCCAGGTTCCCCACTTTCCGACTGCTACGAAGGACTGCTGCCCTGACTGTCGCCCTGTCTTGGACCCTTTGATGATTTGTAGAGCGAGACGATAGACGGGTCTTCTGGTGACGTCATCGATACCTCAGTTAAGTATGAGTGGAGCGTTTCCCAGTCCTTAGTTTTGGTTCTTAGTTTTGGATATCCCATGGGATCTTTGATTTGTTAGGATCTTTGATTTGGAACTTGCAAGTACCAAAGCCGAGGGACTCGTGTATTCACGAGACTATCGCATTCGATAATCCTTTGAAGTTTGAAGCTAGACTAGAGAGCGAAGATGCCTGGTCTTAGCAGACTTGGAAATTTGTTTTGTCTTGGTTGTAATAGGGATTCCCGATTGGAGGATTCGTGTCCAGTTCCTCCAATTGGAACTCCAACCTATGAGCTCTACGTGAAGCATGGAGTGGGCCCTATCACGTATAATGAAGTATGGGTTAGGTACACAAGGAAAGACGGTGTCCTAAAGTGGCCCCAATATGGTAGTTTTGACACCGAAGTTCTGGATAATTTAGAGGTTAAGCTCTTTAAGAAGAAAGCCCGGCCGGCAATGTTTGACTTTTTCCGCCTATGGCGAAAGGAAGCCAAACAGAAGGAAATTAAATTAGCGAAGAGAAATAAGAGAGAAAGGGGTATCTCGATAATGCAGGCTGCTATGCAGTTTAAAGATAATGAAGAAGAACAGATGAGTGAGCAGTTGCACAGGCAACGTAAAATGGTGATCGATAAATGCTATCCAGCTTTGCCGCTTCTTCCGCAAGATGCAGCGAAGGAACTTGAGAAAGACCCTTTAATGTCGCATTTGTTGAGTTCGCCACCCCCTTATGCGCAGAGTGCTACAGCACCTCCGCAACCTTTAGTTGCGCAACCTCTGGTTGTGTTGCCTCCTGCTCCTCCACAACCGCCAGCACCTCTTCAGTTGGCTCCTACTCCTCTGGTCCAGCCTTCTCAAGGGCCACTGACTTTACTACCTGCTCCGCTACCTGTTCCGCCTTTAACTCCTGCAACTTTTTCACCTGTTCTTACTACCTCCTCTGCTATTGCTCCTACGTTGACCTTGTCACAGCCCGCTTTTTCTCCCGTCCTGTCGACTTCTCCTTCTGTTCGACAGAGAATGACTGATACTGTTGCTAGTCTTATATTTCCTCTCTTTGGGTCATCTGGTATGACCCCTGATTCGGTACGTAAACAGTCGCGTAGTCAACTGCCTGATTCTCGAGAGAGAGAAATGTTTGACCGTATGGCGCGTAAATGGGTTACTCGCCCTTTAAGATATGATGTGGAATCAGTTATGGATGTCTTCCGTCAATGGGATGCACCGAAGCAGAGATATGTTTTCGATAAAATGTGTACTTTCCTTCATGAAGAATGGGAAAATTATGATGTGGGACAGACTCCTACCGAGTTGTTCCAGATACAGTCGGAGTTTGCGAAAGGTACGATTGTGGGTTCCGATGTTGAGAAAGCAGTTGCGACGTTGTTGTCGTTTAGGAATGAGGATCCTTCTCAGTCACTGTTTGAACCTGACTCCTCTGTTAGGAAAAAAGTGCGACAGTATCCGATGAGAGAAGTTCCTCCGGTATGGAAGGAAGCAACTCCGGCTGATGCGGGTCGTAATATTGATGCTGTTCCAGCTCACTTTCAGCGTGTTTGGGTACATGTTACATGGAAGAGATCTGAAGTTTTGGCTCTTAAACAGACTTTACCTGACCCTCGTAAAAATCCTGCAGGGTATTACAAGGAATTATCACAGACTGCAGATTCATGCATTATGAATCTAGCCGATATAGACATGTTGTTTGGGAATGTTGTTCCGCAGCCTTTGTGGAGTTTGATTCGCCGTACGGATCATGCGCAAGAGTTAGGTGATTCATGGGATAATATTAGTGCTGCAAATGATAGACAAGTTGGCGGTGCTAAACCTGAGCCTTTAGTGGCAGAACTCCCTGGTAAGATCGTTACTTACATGAAGACTTTAATGCCTGCAATGCGTGTAAATTGGGATAAATTGTCTGCATGTAAGCAGAAGAAAGAGGAGACCGTGTCTGATTTCTTCACTAGGTTTGAAGAGACGTTTATCGACCTCAGTGGTCAAGATATGAGTACAGAAGGTGGTCAAAGGTTGTTCGTTGACAAGTTTGTGCATAATTTGCTTCCCGAGTTGTGTAAGAAATTGAAGGATTCAGAGAGTTCTTGGGCCGTTTCCTCTTCAGCACAAATACTGGCTACTGCGCAGTATTATGAAAATAGGGATAAGGACGAGAAGGATAGAGCAGACAAGAAGACTAAAGAGTTGAAGACAAAAGTGCTTTTACAGCAAGCGTATCCGCCCCGTAATAATCAGCGTGACTATCAGCAACCTCAGCAGTTTCAGAGAAACTCGCAAAGGTTCGAGTATTCACAACCACGTTTTCCTGTAGGCCCTAACCAATGTGCATATTGCAAAGAAGAGGGTCATTTTAAAAGTAGCTGCCCTGCTTTGTTGCAGCGTATGGATGGTGTCTCTAGCGCAAGAGGTCGAGGTGTTCCACAAGCACCTAGAGGGAGAGGACGTGGAAATTTCCCCCAGAACGCACGTTCCTTTCCCCCACAAACTTCAATGAATAGTTTTGATCAGCAGAATGGTGCATCTGGTAGGACGACTCAGTACTATGCTGATGACTACTATACAGAAGGTGAAAATATGGAAGGTGATGATTGCTAGGACAGCCATGGACAAAGAGAGGGAGTTGTTTAGGTTCCAGTAGATCAGAGTGGACCTTATGTTAAAGTGATTACATCAGGTGTGTCAGAACCTTTTCTGTTGGATACTGGTGCTACGAAGAGTTCTATTATGCACTCTAAACTCCCTGGCGCACCTTTGTCTGGCTTAACGAATGTTTCAGTAGGTTTTTCTGGCGCCCCAGTTAGAAACCCGATTTCTAATCCTTTGTCCCTTTCTGTTGGACCTCGTGAATTTGAAGCACCCCTTATTCTGACGACAGGTTGTGGTGAGAACTTGTTGGGATTGGATCTATTGAAAAGATTGTATGCGACGTTGTATTGTTCTCCTTCGGGAGTACAACTTACACTGGGTAAGAAAGTGGTCTCTCCTATGTATTTGTCGAAGGATAAACTTCAGACGGAATTTTCCTGTCTTCCTGATGTTCTTTGGGCAACTGGTCCTAACGATGTAGGTCTCCTGGAAATACCGCCATATGTTGTGACGCTGAAAGCAAATGTTAAAATGCCACGCATTCCCCAATACAAGATCTCTAGTGAAGGTGAAAGAGCGTTACTAGCGATCATTTATGATCTGATTGAAAAAGATGTAATTGAGGAAACAAGAGGTAACGTTTGCAATAGTCCTGTTCTGCCTGTTCTGAAACGTACTGACTCTTCTCAGTCACCTGTTTACAGGTTCATGATTGATCTTAGAGAGGTAAACAAGATAGTTGTGCCACAGTTTCCAGTTGTTCCTGATATCACTGCTTTATTGACTATGATTCCAGCCTCAGCGACTTGGTTCTCGGTGATTGACTTGAAGAATGCTTTCTTCAGCATCACGATTGCCGAGGAGAGTAGGGATATTTTTGGCTTCAGTTTAGGAGGACGAAGCTTCCGGTTTAAGTGCGCTCCTCAAGGCTATTGTGAGAGTCCGTCAATCTATAGTCAGGCTTTGAAAACGCAACTTGATGCGATTGTTTTACCTGATGGTGCTACTCTTCTTCAGTACGTCGACGATTTGTTAGTGGCCGCCGATACAGAGGAAATTTGTAAGAAAGCTACTTTATCATTGCTGCGTCATTTGTCTGATTTCCATCACAAGGTGTCTCTCTCAAAGTTGCAATATTGTCGACAAGAAGTGACCTACTTAGGTCATCTCTTATCGAAGGAGGGAAGAAGATTGACCCCAGAGAGAATTCAAGCGATTGCGAAAATGAGTGTGGCAATTACACAGAGAGAAGTGCGTGCTTTTCTGGGTATTACGTCATATTGCAGACAATGGATAGCACATTTTTCTCTGTTGGCCAAACCGCTGGTGGTATTGACCTGTAAAGACACACCAAATCCCCTCCCGTGGTCCGAAGATTGTCAGAAAAGTTTTTCCGAATTGCGCGATGCATTGTGTTCGGCTCCTGTGTTGGGTACTCCCGACTACAGTAAGCCCTTTACGCTGTATGTCCACGAGAGAGAGGGATGTGCGTTGTCAGTGTTGACACAGTCTTTTGGGGACAAGCAACGTCCATGTGCGTATTTCTCGTCGACTTTGGATCCGGTAGCTAGAGCGTTGCCGAGTTGTCTGAGAGCCACAGCGGCAGCAGCTGTTTCTATTCGACAGTCTGCTGGTTTGGTAATGAATAGTACATTGATCGTGATGGTTCCACATGCAGTGGATACCTTGTTAAACAGAACCAAGACACAGCACTTAACTAGTGCTCGATTGTCAGGTTACGAGTTGACACTCTTAGCGAGTCATGTGCACATAAAGAGATGCAATACGTTGAACCCAGCCACGTTATTGCCGATTTCAGTGGAGACAGATGATGTTGAACAGCATGATTGCTTTCTCAGGACAGAGGAAGAACCGAAAGGGAGAATAGATCTTAGGGATACCCCTCTTACTGAATGTGATGGTACCTTATGGGTGGATGGTTCGTGTTTCAAGCTTCCGAATGGTGATACGACTGCGGCATATGCTGTTACGACTTTGCATAGGATTGTTGAAGCTGCACGTATCCCACATAATTCAGCCCAGGCAGCAGAGTTGATTGCACTTACGAGAGCATGTGTGTTGTCGAAAGGAAAGAGAGTGACCATATATACAGACAGCCAGTATGCGTTTGGTGTGGCTCACAGTTTTGGACGCTTGTGGAAGGAACGTGGGTTCCTTACGTCTCATGGTACGAAGATACAGCATGGTCAGTTGGTGAATGAGCTTCTAGAATCCCTGACCCTGCCGTTGCGAGTTGCGATTGTAAAATGCAGTGCACATAAGAAGGTTACCGATGATGTTGGTCGTGGTAATGCGTTTGCAGACGAAGTTGTGAAAGACGTGGCAAGGGATGTGATGAGTTGAATGTATGTTGCGGGTCCGGCGAGATGGGTTCCGGATAGAGGAATGTGTGAGGATGCGATAGAAAGTGTAAAATCGATTCAAGCTGAAGCTACAGAGCGAGAATTAAGTGTGTGGAGAGAGAGCACGGGTAAATTGGATGCGAAGGGTTGTTGGGTTGAGTTGTCAGAGCATCAGCGATGGTTGTTACCCGATGCGTACGTGCTTGCAGTGGTTACGATGGCACATGGAATGGCTCATATTAGTGTGAAAGGGATTTGTAAGTTGCTGGCCCCAGTATGGAAAAATACCGGAATTCCTAAGTGTGCAGAAAATGTGGTCAAGAATTGTATGGTGTGTTTGAAGTACAATCCTGGTAAGGGAACTCCAACTCCAGCTGGTCATTTTGCTCCTCCAACGTACCCGTTCGAGGTTTTGCAGCTAGATTTCATCCACATGGAGAGGTGCAACAACCTGAAATACGTACTCGTTGTTGTTTGTGCCTTTTCACGATGGGTAGAAGCATATCCCCTGAAAGATAACACTGCCTTGTCCACAGCTAAAGCCCTTGTCAAAGAATTTTTCCCTAGGTTCGGTTTGCCAAGAATGGTCTGGAGTGATAATGGGAGTGAATTTGTGGGCCAAGTGATGAAGAGAGTATGTGAAGGGCTAGGAATCCGGCAGAAATTTCACGCTGCAAATCACCCCCAATCAGCTGGACTCGTAGAGTGCTATAATGGCACGTGAAAACTGATCCAAGCGAGCTCTGGTCTTAAATGGCCTGATGCTTTGCCTCTAGCACTTTTATCGACAAGAATGACTGTGCATTCACGAGTGGGACTTAGTCCATATGAAGTGGTGTTCGGTCACACGGCAAACATTTGGGGAGTGCCGAGGCCGACAAAATACAGCGAGATTGAACACCCTGTACTGCTCGATTATTTATATGATCTGACGGCTAAATTGCGTGTTTTACACCAACAGGTTCACGATACTCTGCCTCAGGCTTCTACAGATCCAGGACACATCATCGATCCTGGCTCATGGGTCTTAGTAAAGAACTTTCAACGGGCAAAGAATGATCAGCCCCGTTGGACCGGCCCCCATTTAGACCTCCTATCAACGAGATCCGCAGTACGAGTGCAAGGAAAGAAGAACTGGATCCACGGCGTACACTGTAAGAGGGTCTCTTTGCCTCTGCCGTACGACCGGTGGGTCCAGGAGGGTATTGCTGACTCTGAAACTGAGACTGTGCCTGGATTTCTGCCTTTCAGTGATGCACGTGTAAAAGGGACAAATTCTGAGCGTGAAAGCGACGATCTTCTGCAGGAAGCCGTGCCATCTTCAGTTCGATTGGACACTACTGAGCCTGACCTTCTATTTCGTGATGAGACATTACCTTTGAAAAGCCGTTATAATCTGAGATCGAGACCTATGGACAAATAAAACAAAAATTATTTTCCTCGCTATTTTTGAAAGTGCAGCTCTCTCATCTGAGAAACTATTTTGATTTTTGTTTTTCGAACCACCATCCGGGTTCAGCTGTAGGGTCGCGGCGTCAAGCCTTTGGAGTGCAAGCCGAAGACACAAGGTCGAAGGTTCTGGTTGGTTCTTGGGCGTTTCCCTTGGACTGACAGGCGCATTCCTTAGCACGGAACACCCTACCTCCGCGAGCAGCAAGTTTAGAGGATGGAGTTTTTCGAGATGGAGAGACCTGCCAAAGAAATTAATTTCCGAACTAAAATGTGTACAATCATGACTAGAAAACGTTTTTTGATATTATGCCTTTTGATATTGTTTAGCGTAATGATGTTTTTAATAGGATATGTTTTATTCTCTTTTCAAGTGACGTTTGCACCCACTATACAGCCTATGCCTTCTTCTACTGTTTCCTCACATTCTTTTCACCTTCTGCCTGAACATGAGTCTGTTAGAAGATTAGAGTTTGTCAATAACTCCTTCGTTCAACTTCTACACCAACACCAATTAGTAGTGAACACGACTAACTGCTGGGTGTGTGGTCTTATGCCTCATACAACAGATTAAGGTATTCCTTATATAGTCCTGCCATTCAGTCATAATGGTTCTGTGTGGGCATACAGAACGATGTTCATTTATGCCCGTGAAGTTCACCCCCTACGTTCTGTGAAGGACAATCCGAAGAATAGTGCTCTAGTTAAGGGTATAGTCGGGAACTATCTCTTATGAGACTATTCCGAGAGATGAGACACTAGCGTATATTGGATGGAACGGAACCGGATATGGAGTTAGTCTGAGTGAGAACCAGCGAGCGAAAAGATCCTCCCCGATTTGGGTTGTACCCCATCAGGGTCACTACTGTCTGCAAGGTAATGACAAGAATCCGAGAGCTCAGCTAGGGAAGAGTATCTGCAATGTGACATATGTCTTTGCATCCCAGACTTCCCCTTCGTTCCTGGCAGCTAAGGGTACCTATTTCATCTGTTACAATAGAGCATACACATGGTTGCCCCCTGATTTCTCGGGCACATGTTTTGTCTCATTCCTGTTGCCTCCCACCTACACAGCTGCGGCAGATTACCACAAAACAAGAGTAGTTAGAGGTGTCTTCAGTAAGGAAGATACTGCAGGACAAGAATTGGGAGATTTTCTTAAGGGTTTTCTGCCGTTTTGGGGACCTATGGTTAACAGCAGGAACATACGGCAATTGACGAGGGTGGTTGAGTCCACCGTAGTTGAAACTGCCGGTGCCCTTAGTAACTTGACTGCTGAGCTCCAGTCTGATCGTCTTATGACTCTTCAGAACAGGGTTGCGTTAGACGTCATACTTGCAGATCGAGGTGGGGTATGTAAAGTGATCCAATCTAGTTGCTGTGTTTTCATTCCAGACAACGCTCCGACAGTGTACCAGGCCATTTCCAAGCTACATAAGATCTCCGAATCTATACACGTGGATAAAGGAGACTGGTCGTTGATGGGATGGTTTTGGGAGCTGATATCCGCCTGGGGATGGAAGATTCTGATGGTCATTGGGATGATCTTAGCCATCCTTTTCCTGTTCTGTCTTTGTGTACAGTGTGCTCCTGCTATATGTGGCCTCTGTGCTACATCGTGTGTAAGGAAACCTGTATCGAGGGACGAGCTAAGTAATAGGATGATGCTACAGCAACATCTTAATGACTTTATGAATATACACCTGGACTCAGATTAGCGTGAGTGTAGGTTATTGCCTATGTAAGGGCAAAAGGAGGGTCTGTGGTTCTGTTGATTCTGGATCCGTGTCATATACATCGTCGAATCATGACGATTTTGGTATCAGCGGACCGAGAATGACGAGTATACTATATACGAGTATTTCGTCGTGTTCGAGTGACGAGATCACTATGAAATCAGAGATTCCGTTCTGAACCCTTGGGTTCCATTTTGTGTACGGCCGCCATTTTGTGGTTGCCCTCACATAGGCCGATGACTAAGGCCGAACGAGTCTTTGGGACACGTACACCTTTAGCTGACTTCTGTGTGACCTGGGCAAGCTGACTCCTCTGCCCAAAGCCAAAACCTGTTCAGCCAGTTCCTTTCCCAGTGGCCGATCGAGATTAGGGATCAAGGCACAGCCTCCCATAAACCCTTCATTACACACAACTATGTCTAATCTTACACACACCTGTCTCTGCTCCGTTCTTTATGACCCGTTTTACGATGAGGAGGTGCCCGTTTTTATTGGGGGTCCAGCCGATTTATCTGATGAAGAATGTTAGGTCTTCCCGGGAAATTGATGGTGGGCTGGACAATGGAATGTGGGCTTGTCATGCAATGCTTTTATTGTACACATGGGATTGGTTTACTGTAAAGAAGGAATGTTTGCCTGAAGCATAATATTTCGTATAAAAAGGGTTGACTGACTTTGTAAATTTGAGCAGTCTCCTACGAATATACAGCCACTGTACTTCGTGGACCTCTGTTACTGGTTGCAGCCAATAAATGTGTACTTTGACGTCACCAAGAAGTTTCTGCGTTTCTGTAGTCTGAGACAAGAGAATCCGAAGTCTTTGGGTGTGTCCCCTGGCACCGCTGGGTTCTAAAATAACCCGGTACTTCAGGATGCTGGTGCCACAGACACGAGTCTGATCTCCTGCAGCTGGGGGAAACTCCACCAAGGGAGGCCTGGACAATAGGTTTCCTGTCGAGGGAGGTGCTAGCACCTCCCCAGGCAGCCAGTAGTGTATTGGGACAGGGTGGGTTGAATGGAAAGATGCTTTTCCAGACACTGCCTGGGGCACAGAAGGTGCTCCATGCATATCCTGGTTGAAACCAGTTGCTGGGGCACTCCAGCCCCAGCTCTGGCATGAAACTGGACAAAGGGAAAGGGGTGTAACCACCCCCTTCCCAGGTTCAACCCATAGGAGGGACCTAGCAGGTAATCCAGCCCCTTAGTTTGGTATAAAGTTAGGAGCTGTGTCTAGAGACATTAGATTACCATGGAAAGAAACTATGATACAGAACTCTTGGACTTCGACATTCTATGGTGACTAGAAGACTGAAGAAGATCTCCCTTGTGGTCAAGGAGTGACCACCTTGTTGAAACAGGCACCACCAGTAACTTGCCGGTTTGCTTTGTCGATGCTCCAGCAGGAACCTGACAACTCAGCGACTCAGAGACTGGACTTCCAGACTTCTCCGACTTCGATCCACATCCACAGCAAAGCTGAGACCTGTGGCGGACATGAGAGATGTGGTACCGGTCATCCTGGACTACCTGCACTTTGCTAACTGCGCAACGACCGAGGCACCCTCGCAGTTGTGCATTGGGGTAAGAGAAGCCCCAGACCCAAGCACCATTTGCACTAGAGCTCAGCCCTCCTCACTCCACGAGTGCCGCGTGGGGACCGCTCCTGCATTTCAGCTCAACAGGTCTTCCTGGTTGCTAGCCCATTGGCTAGTATGTCCCCTAAAGATGAACCTTTGAATTTTCAATGCTTGCCTGGTTGCTCTGGGCTTGCTCCAGGTTCCCTCTAAAAGAGAAGCGCCTCAGACCTTGCTGGTCGGACTTGAAGCCAATCTTCACTTCCTGCGTGGGTTGTGGTTCCCAAGGCTTGTTGAGTCCAATCCGTATACTGGCATGGCAGTCTACTACATCCTTTGTGGTACAGCTTGAATCCAGCTCCTGGTTGTTGTCGACGCCTCCTGGTCCTCGTGGCTGCAGAGACCAGCTTCACCTCTTCACCTGTTTGCATCGCGACATCACCTGGTTCCATCCTGGTTCCATCCTGGTCACTGGCAAGTGACCCAGACTGTCCCCTCTGCTTTCAGGTTCTTCACAGCTTTGATCCACTCTTGGATCCACCCGGACACTCTTCCTTCGGCCGCATGCAACACTTCTTTTGCAGGTCTCCATTGAAAGCATCGATGAAACCCGACACGAAAAGACACCTATGCACCCGGCTTCCCTGGGTGAGGTAACTCGAGTACTCCAGTGCTCCCGTGGGTGTTGACAATCCAAGTGTTCTAGCTTAAAGGGGTTTTACCGTAGTCCACTCGGAAGTGCCCTTAATCTGTGACCTTGTGATTCCTTTGTTCTCCATTGAAGTCAATGAGAACACGCGCCTGTGTTTAGACACTGCAGGCGCCACCCGTGGGTCTCCTACTTCCTAACCTTTGGTACTGTAGTGAAGCCCCAGCAATTTCCTAGGCCCTAGGCCTATTCACTGTTCGTGCAGTGGTTCTTATATCACTTACTTAGTATATGGTTCGTGAGGCCCCTAGGGCAGAATTGTATTTGTGTAACTTAAAGTATGCTAATTGAGTAACTTGTAATGAACTTCGATCTCTGTCCTCATAAAGAGTGCAGAGGGGTTGTGTTAGAAATAAATACATATATATTTGATATATACCTTGTGGGGTGTCCTTTCATTTGGTATTCAAGGGATTATATATGGTAAAACAACTGGCTTCACATGCTCTCTGAAGTGTTAGCCTAAGACTGCTGGTTCATGCTACTACTGGGATAGCTTGTCTATAAGGTTGACTTTACAACAACCATCATAAGGCTCGTTTAGACTGGTGCGCGGTGCCCACTAGAATAGTGGACATCATATACCAGGCTAACTTCTCACAACGTCTCAATACGATTCAGTTTCAACTGTGGACCACAAATGATACCACAATAATAACATTCGGCATTCTATTTTGTGCCACATCTTTCTCTGGGCAAAATCTAGGTGTAAGGGTAACAGGAGTGTACTGATGGGAAGTGAAATAATGGACCTCATGAACCTATGCTCTGCCGTTGCAACGCTGTTGTGATTTGAGGAGCCCCATATTTCAGCACCATACAACACAGACCCAATAACTTGAACATTATAAATCTCCAGGACAGGGGCATAAATCTCCAGGACAGGTGCCACCCTCCTAGAGGTAGTTTTGCGGTGGACCTTTACCAGGTTTGTATACTGTTGGATAAGAGTTAAGTGGGCCTTTTCAATCTGCAGTGCCCAAATCAAAATAAGTGATTCAGAAAAGGGGGTGGTGATGAACAGAGTGCCTGAATTAAGCAGACCCCTCTTACCCAGTCCAAAGATCAGGGCTTGATCCATCACCATTTTTTAGCTCACTGCACCATCCCAGCTCAGAACTTGGCTATATGCAAATTAGTCTGTTCCTGTCCCAGTGCATGATGGGAACAGGGCAAACCAAACTACCAAGCCAATTCTTGTACTGGGAAGGAAACAAGCTTCCGGGGACCGGTTTCTGCCATTTCAGGCGTCGTCGGCCCGGCTTGCTTGAATCCTGATGGTGCAATGAGCAAGGGACTCACATCTGAGTATACCCTTCCACGCTTATGGTGGACAAAATGATTCAGAAAAGGGGGTGGTGATGAACAGAGTGCCTGAATTAAGCAGACCACTCTTACCCAGTCCAAAGATCAGGGCTTGATCCATCACCGTTTTTTAGCTCACTGCACCATCCCAGCTCAGAACTTGGCTATATGCAAATTAGTCTGTTCCTGTCCCAGTGCATGATGGGAACAGGGCAAACCAAACTACCAAGCCAATTCTTGTACTGGGAAGGAAACAAGCTTCCGGGGACCGGTTTCTGCCATTTCAGGCGTCGTCGGCCCGGCTTGCTTGAATCCTGATGGTGCAATGAGCAAGGGACTCACATCTGAGTATACCCTTCCACGCTTATGGTGGACAAAATGATTCAGAAAAGGGGGTGGTGATGAACAGAGTGCCTGAATTAAGCAGACCACTCTTACCCAGTCCAAAGATCAAGGCTTGATCCATCACCGTTTTTTAGCTCACTGCACCATCCCAGCTCAGAACTTGGCTATATGCAAATTAGTCTGTTCCTGTCCCAGTGCATGATGGGAACAGGGCACACCAAACTACCAAGCCTATTTTTGTACTGGGAAGGAAACAAGCTTCCGGGGACCGGTTTCTGCCATTTCAGGCGTCGTCGGCCCGCTTGCTTGAATCCTGATGGTGCAATGAGCAAGGGACTCACATCTGAGTATACCCTTCCACGCTTATGGTGGACAAAATGATTCAGAAAAGGGGGTGGTGATGAACAGAGTGCCTGAATTAAGCAGACCACTCTTACCCAGTCCAAAGATCAGGGCTTGATCCATCACCGTTTTTTAGCTCACTGCACCATATCAGCTCAGAACTTGGCTATATGCAAATTAGTCTGATCCTGTCCCAGTGCATGATGGGAACAGGGCAAACCAAACTATCAAGCCAATTCTTGTACTGGGAAGGAAATAAGCTTCCGGGGACCGGTTTCTGCCATTTCAGGCGTCGTCGGCCCGGCTTGCTTGAATCCTGATGGTGCAATGAGCAAGGGACTCACATCTGAGTATACCCTTCCACTGTTATGGTGGACAAAATGATTCAGAAAAGGGGGTGGTGATGAACAGAGTGCCTGAATTAAGCAGACCACTCTTACCCAGTCCAAAGATCAGGGCTTGATCCATCACCGTTTTTTAGCTCACTGCACCATCCCAGCTCAGAACTTGGCTATATGCAAATTAGTCTGTTCCTGTCCCAGTGCATGATGGGAACAGGGCAAACCAAACTACCAAGCCAATTCTTGTACTGGGAAGGAAACAAGCTACCGGGGACCGGTTTCTGCCATTTCAGGCGTCGTCGGCCCGGCTTGCTTGAATCCTGATGGTGCAATGAGCAAGGGACTCACATCTGAGTATACCCTTCCACGCTTATGGTGAACAAAATGATTCAGAAAAGGGGGTGGTGATGCTCACTGCTCCATCAGGATTCAAGCAAGCCGGGCCGACGAGGCTGAAATGCCAGAAACCGGTCCCCGGTAGCTTGTATCCTTTCTGGTGAAGAATTGGCTTGGTAGTTTGGTCTGCCCTGTTCCCATGATGCACTGGGCCAGGGACAGACTAATTTGCATATAGCCAGGTTCTGAGCTGGGATGGGGCAGTGAGCTAAATAACGGTGATGGATCAAGCCCTGATCTTTGGACTGGGTAAGAGTGGTCTGCTTAATTCAGACACTCTGTTCATCACCACCCCCTTTTCTGAATCGTTTTTGGCCACTATAGGTGTGGCAGGGTATACTCAGACATGAGTCCCTTGCTCACTGCTCCATCAGGATTCAAGCAAGCCGGGCCGACGAGGCTGAAATGCCAGAAACCGGTCCCCGGTAGCTTGTATCCTTTCTGGTGAAGAATTGGCTTGGTAGTTTGGTCTGCCCTGTTCCCATGATGCACTGGGCCAGGGACAGACTAATTTGCATATAGCCAGGTTCTGAGCTGGGATGGGGCAGTGAGCTAAATAACGGTGATGGATCAAGCCCTGATCTTTGGACTGGGTAAGAGTGGTCTGCTTAATTCAGACACTCTGTTCATCACCACCCCCTTTTCTGAATCGTTTTTGGCCACTATAGGTGTGGCAGGGTATACTCAGACATGAGTCCCTTGCTCACTGCTCCATCAGGATTCAAGCAAGCCGGGCCGACGAGGCTGAAATGCCAGAAACCGGTCCCCGGTAGCTTGTATCCTTTCTGGTGAAGAATTGGCTTGGTAGTTTGGTCTGCCCTGTTCCCATGATGCACTGGGCCAGGGACAGACTAATTTGCATATAGCCAGGTTCTGAGCTGGGATGGGGCAGTTAGTTAATAACGGTGATGGATCAAGCCCTGATCTTTGGACT
The DNA here is from genome assembly GCF_964261635.1 of Lissotriton helveticus. Classification (NCBI taxonomy): domain Eukaryota; kingdom Metazoa; phylum Chordata; class Amphibia; order Caudata; family Salamandridae; genus Lissotriton; species Lissotriton helveticus. The sequence goes on along the minus strand of NC_136057.1, from coordinate 1,292,657,021 downwards.
GGGTAAGAGTGGTCTGCTTAATTCAGACACTCTGTTCATCACCACCCCCTTTTCTGAATCGTTTTTGGCCACTATAGGTGTGGCAGGGTATACTCAGACATGAGTCCCTTGCTCACTGCTCCATCAGGATTCAAGCAAGCCGGGCCGACGAGGCTAAAATGCCAGAAACCGGTCCCCGGTAGCTTGTATCCTTTCTGGTGAAGAATTGGCTTGGTAGTTTGGTCTGCCCTGTTCCCATGATGCACTGGGCCAGGGACAGCCTAATTTGCATATAGCCAGGTTCTGAGCTGGGACGGGGCAGTGAGCTAAATAACGGTGATGGATCAAGCCCTGATCTTTGGACTGGGTAAGAGTGGTCTGCTTAATTCAGACACTCTGTTCATCACCACCCCCTTTTCTGAATCGTTTTTGGCCACTATAGGTGTGGCAGGGTATACTCAGACATGAGTCCCTTGCTCACTGCTCCATCAGGATTCAAGCAAGCCGGGCCGACGAGGCTGAAATGCCAGAAACCGGTCCCCGGTAGCTTGTATCCTTTCTGGTGAAGAATTGGCTTGGTAGTTTGGTCTGCCCTGTTCCCATGATGCACTGGGCCAGGGACAGACTAATTTGCATATAGCCAGGTTCTGAGCTGGGATGGGGCAGTGAGCTAAATAAAGGTGATGGATCAAGCCCTGATCTTTGGACTGGGTAAGAGTGGTCTGCTTAATTCAGACACTCTGTTCATCACCACCCCCTTTTCTGAATCGTTTTTGGCCACTATAGGTGTGGCAGGGTATACTCAGACATGAGTCCCTTGCTCACTGCTCCATCAGGATTCAAGCAAGCCGGGCCGACGAGGCTGAAATGCCAGAAACCGGTCCCCGGTAGCTTGTATCCTTTCTGGTGAAGAATTGGCTTGGTAGTTTGGTCTGCCCTGTTCCCATGATGCACTGGGCCAGGGACAGACTAATTTGCATATAGCCAGGTTCTGAGCTGGGATGGGGCAGTGAGTTAATAACGGTGATGGATCAAGCCCTGATCTTTGGACTGGGTAAGAGTGGTCTGCTTAATTCAGACACTCTGTTCATCACCACCCCCTTTTCTGAATCGTTTTTGGCCACTATAGGTGTGGCAGGGTATACTCAGACATGAGTCCCTTGCTCACTGCTCCATCAGGATTCAAGCAAGCCGGGCCGAGGAGGCTAAAATGCCAGAAACCGGTCCCCGGTAGCTTGTATCCTTTCTGGTGAAGAATTGGCTTGGTAGTTTGGTCTGCCCTGTTCCCATGATGCACTGGGCCAGGGACAGACTAATTTGCATATAGCCAGGTTCTGAGCTGGGATGGGGCAGTGAGCTAAATAACGGTGATGGATCAAACCCTGATCTTTGGACTGGGTAAGAGTGGTCTGCTTAATTCAGACACTCTGTTCATCACCACCCCCTTTTCTGAATCGTTTTTGGCCACTATAGGTGTGGCAGGGTATACTCAGACATGAGTCCCTTGCTCACTGCTCCATCAGGATTCAAGCAAGCCGGGCCGACGAGGCTGAAATGCCAGAAACCGGTCCCCGGTAGCTTGTATCCTTTCTGGTGAAGAATTGGCTTGGTAGTTTGGTCTGCCCTGTTCCCATGATGCACTGGGCCAGGGACAGACTAATTTGCATATAGCCAGGTTCTGAGCTGGGATGGGGCAGTGAGCTAAATAACGGTGATGGATCAAGCCCTGATCTTTGGACTGGGTAAGAGTGGTCTGCTTAATTCAGACACTCTGTTCATCACCACCCCCTTTTCTGAATCGTTTTTGGCCACTATAGGTGTGGCAGGGTATACTCAGACATGAGTCCCTTGCTCACTGCTCCATCAGGATTCAAGCAAGCCGGGCCGACGAGGCTGAAATGCCAGAAACCGGTCCCCGGTAGCTTGTATCCTTTCTGGTGAAGAATTGGCTTGGTAGTTTTGTCTGCCCTGTTCCCATGATGCACTGGGCCAGGGACAGACTCATTTGCATATAGCCAGGTTCTGAGCTGGGATGGGGCAGTGAGCTAAATAACGGTGATGGATCAAGCCCTGATCTTTGGACTGGGTAAGAGTGGTCTGCTTAATTCAGACACTCTGTTCATCACCACCCCCTTTTCTGAATCGTTTTTGGCCACTATAGGTGTGGCAGGGTATACTCAGACATGAGTCCCTTGCTCACTGCTCCATCAGGATTCAAGCAAGCCGGGCCGATGAGGCTGAAATGCCAGAAACCGGTCCCCGGTAGCTTGTATCCTTTCTGGTGAAGAATTGGCTTGGTAGTTTGGTCTGCCCTGTTCCCATGATGCACTGGGCCAGGGACAGACTAATTTGCATATAGCCAGGTTCTGAGCTGGGATGGGGCAGTGAGCTAAATAACGGTGATGGATCAAGGCCTGATCTTTGGACTGGGTAAGAGTGGTCTGCTTAATTCAGACACTCTGTTCATCACCACCCCCTTTTCTGAATCGTTTTTGGCCACTATAGGTGTGGCAGGGTATACTCAGACATGAGTCCCTTGCTCACTGCTCCATCAGGATTCAAGCAAGCCGGGCCGACGAGGCTGAAATGCCAGAAACCGGTCCCTGGTAGCTTGTATCCTTTCTGGTGAAGAATTGGCTTGGTAGTTTGGTCTGCCCTGTTCCCATGATGCACTGGGCCAGGGACAGACTAATTTGCATATAGCCAGGTTCTGAGCTGGGATGGGGCAGTGATCTAAATAACGGTGATGGATCAAGCCCTGATCTTTGGACTGGGTAAGAGTGGTCTGCTTAATTCAGACACTCTGTTCATCACCACCCCCTTTTCTGAATCGTTTTTGGCCACTATAGGTGTGGCAGGGTATACTCAGACATGAGTCCCTTGCTCACTGCTCCATCAGGATTCAAGCAAGCCGGGCCGACGAGGCTGAAATGCCAGAAACCGGTCCCCGGTAGCTTGTATCCTTTCTGGTGAAGAATTGGCTTGGTAGTTTGGTCTGCCCTGTTCCCATGATGCACTGGGCCAGGGACAGACTAATTTGCATATAGCCAGGTTCTGAGCTGGGATGGGGCAGTGAGCTAAATAACGGTGATGGATCAAGCCCTGATCTTTGGACTGGGTAAGAGTGGTCTGCTTAATTCAGACACTCTGTTCATCACCACCCCCTTTTCTGAATCGTTTTTGGCCACTATAGGTGTGGCAGGGTATACTCAGACATGAGTCCCTTGCTCACTGCTCCATCAGGATTCAAGCAAGCCGGGCCGACGAGGCTGAAATGCCAGAAACCGGTCCCCAGTAGCTTGTATCCTTTCTGGTGAAGAATTGGCTTGGTAGTTTGGTCTGCCCTGTTCCCATGATGCACTGGGCCAGGGACAGACTAATTTGCATATAGCCAGGTTCTGAGCTGGGATGGGGCAGTGAGTTAATAACGGTGATGGCTCAAGCCCTGATCTTTGGACTGGGTAAGAGTGGTCTGCTTAATTCAGACACTCTGTTCATCACCACCCCCTTTTCTGAATCGTTTTTGGCCACTATAGGTGTGGCAGGGTATACTCAGACATGAGTCCCTTGCTCACTGCTCCATCCGGATTCAAGCAAGCCGGGCCGACGAGGCTGAAATGCCAGAAACCGGTCCCCGGTAGCTTGTATCCTTTCTGGTGAAGAATTGGCTTGGTAGTTTGGTCTGCCCTGTTCCCATGATGCACTGGGCCAGGGACAGACTAATTTGCATATAGCCAGGTTCTGAGCTGGGATGGGGCAGTGAGCTAAATAACGTTGATGGATCAAGCCCTGATCTTTGGACTGGGTAAGAGTGGTCTGCTTAATTCAGACACTCTGTTCATCACCACCCCCTTTTCTGAATCGTTTTTGGCCACTATAGGTGTGGCAGGGTATACTCAGACATGAGTCCCTTGCTCACTGCTCCATCAGGATTCAAGCAAGCCGGGCCGACGAGGCTGAAATGCCAGAAACCGGTCCCCGGTAGCTTGTATCCTTTCTGGTGAAGAATTGGCTTGGTAGTTTGGTCTGCCCTGTTCCCATGATGCACTGGGCCAGGGGCAGACTAATTTGCATATAGCCAGGTTCTGAGCTGGGATGGGGCAGTGAGCTAAATAACGGTGATGGATCAAGCCCTGATCTTTGGACTGGGTAAGAGTGGTCTGCTTAATTCAGACACTCTGTTCATCACCACCCCCTTTTCTGAATCGTTTTTGGCCACTATAGGTGTGGCAGGGTATACTCAGACATGAGTCCCTTGCTCACTGCTCCATCAGGATTCAAGCAAGCCGGGCCGACGAGGCTGAAATGCCAGAAACCGGTCCCCGGTAGCTTGTATCCTTTCTGGTGAAGAATTGGCTTGGTAGTTTGGTCTGCCCTGTTCCCATGATGCACTGGGCCAGGGACAGACTAATTTGCATATAGCCAGGTTCTGAGCTGGGATGGGGCAGTGAGCTAAATAACGGTGATGGATCAAGCCCTGATCTTTGGACTGGGTAAGAGTGGTCTGCTTAATTCAGACACTCTGTTCATCACCACCCCCTTTTCTGAATCAACTCAAAATAAGCGTCATGCATACACCGAAGTAATGGAAGGAGTACATATGATCAATACACTTGTTTCCCACCTGTATCTGTCTACTACAACGGAAGTGCCCATCCCTGGAGAAGAACATGCATTTTGTTTTGGTGCTGTTTAGCTAGAGCAAAGAATGAGGAAAAATTGTCCAGGAGTAGTTGCAATCCCTGTAGAGTCTTAGAAATTAGTAGGGTGTCTTCGGCAAAAAGGAGGGCTAAAACCCTCCATCCCCTGAGGCTCTGTGCATCACAGCCCTCCTGACTAAGGTAGTCTATCACCCCATTTATATATAGGGAAAAAAGGGTGGGGGCTAAGAGCCCAACCCCGTCTGACTCCTTCTACCACCCTAAAGGGATCTGGAAGCTGTCTGTCTATTCCTCATCTGATTTGTGCCCTATTGGCCGGCTGGAGTCTCGCCAGAATGTTCAATAAAGGAGGGATACCCAGGTTTTCCAGTACCTTGAACATGTGCACCTGGGGACCAAGGTTGATGTCTACACAGATCTACAAAAGCAAAATACTTCTTTTTACCGCGGACTATCACCTCCCACCAATATATACACAAGAACCTGAGAACCTCGTCCATGGTACTGATACTTGATCTAAAACCTGCCTAGAGGTCAGATAAAATACCCTCCGCAACAGTCCAATTCTGCAGGTGGATTAGCACTTGCTTGGAAAAATTGCTTTGCAACATATCGATCAAACTAATAGGGTGATAATTCGCTGGGCTTGCCTGGCACCCTTTCTGAAATATTGACAAGATCTTGGCGATCTTCCATGAGGGTGGAATTTCAAGACCCAACAATATAGCATTCAATGGAATATTTATGTATGGAGCGCACACCTCGTGTTGGCCTTAAAAAAATCATTGGGAATATTTGTCTGGACCTGGGGAAAGGGTGGAAATGCATGATCTGGTTGCATTTAAGATCACGGTTACGGTATAAACAAGAGTATTGTTATCGTCCTGAGCAGAGACACATTGACTCAATTTGTCTTCCTCTTCCATAGCTCCACTGTTAGAGTATAACTTACTAAAATGACCCAATCATCAGGTTGGAAACATAGATCCAGCACAGTTTGAATGACAGTTGTACATGTGGAGGCCAAAGTGCCAAAAAGTATGGCTATCCTTTGAGATCATGGCTTCATGAAGAGTTAGCCACCATTTTTCCTCCCACTCCTTTTTTGCCCTAGACAAAGCCTGCCTATACTTGGTCCTGCTGCTGACTATCCTATGGTGTATGTTAGATTTCACTGCCACTAGAAGTTCACTTTTAGCTGACTTGCAGGAGTGATTATACCATGGCTTTACCATGGGATTAACTGGAAGAACTCACTCCCCCTTTTGATTTTTTTCCTAACAAATCCCAATCTGATTACAAATGTCAGTATGCCTCAACCCCAACACCTTGCACCTGGTAGAGTTAGTAAGGGGAGAGAGAAACTCTGATTCAGCTCCTACTCTAGAGACTACTGCCGCAAGAGAGGGGGGATTTCTTTTCACCCATTTCCACACAATGTTTTTCTGGTTACTAGATGCAGCCAGGCACCCCTAATCTCATGACCCCTCAGAGCTGATTTTATCCTAAAATTGTCTGTCATGTTTAGGGTTAATGTGTGGTGGTCATTATCGAGTCTATCCACCACTTTCATATCTATTACATGTGGTCATAGCTTCACATATACCAGAAAATAATAGATCTGGCTCTCGTACCCATATCCATTGCATGTCATTTTAGTTAAACAGTCATATGGTGTTTGTGGTGTTCACCACATGTGAATAGATCAAGCTTCACATCTTGCGTAGGTTACAGTTAAGGGTTTATTCACCTCAACCATCAAAAGCACTCAGCAACTGCCTAGATAAGAACTCTACAATATTCCGAACTCCAAGTGGAACCTTGGAGCATGACACATCACACATCCTACCTCTTTACAAACAAAAGTAAATTAACATAAGAACTAATGAGTGAAAAAACAGGCATCTCTTAATGTAAAGTCCCCAAATAAGAAAGCAAAATAAAGAGAAACAAACTGAAATGTATTCATATACATACAGGCATAATGTAAAATACAATATCGTCAAGATTACATCTAACATACATAACCTTTCATATTCGAAGGTTGTTTACGCACTCTTTGGCTCCGAACTCTGACAGAACCTGACAGGGAATAAGACCCTGTTTGTGGTGAATCACCACCATTTCCAGAATACTGATTGCTAACACAACCATTTTGCATAAACACAGGGTCTGAATATGATTTAACTACCACCACCCTGCTTTTATTCCAAATTCTCCCATCATCAGTCTTCACTGCATTTTGAATCATTTAACTACCCTTGTCTCTTTCGTATATTTTGACCATGGTTGGCATCCTACAGGTGCCCTCATTCTGACATAATAACCGACAGCAACACAATTAGCTTGAACGCATTTCCTTATGTCAAAATACTGCTTCCTAACCTCTTGTTGTCTAATTTCTTTGCACCTTCAATCACCAACATCATTGTTCTTCAACCCTTTATCCAAAACCATCCATCCTGGACAAAACTTTTAGGCGGCTGCTCTTCCTTTGAACAATTCAAAAGGCGATCTCCCAGTCCTAGAGTGAGGAGACATGCGCTATGCCAATATACTGTCTTGCAGGACAGTTTTCCTATTTAAATTGCTTGCCCAAGCTAATTTAATGCTCTCTTTGATAGTTTTATTCACCCTTTCCAAAGCTCCGTTAATTTCTGGGTGATAGACTGAACTCCTTTTATGAATTATCCCACAATTCTTAAAACATTTCTGCATTACTGTTGAGCAGAACTGAGCACCATTATCTGAAAGATTGGAATTGGGATAGCTTTCTCTTTTAAATATCTCCTCCAAAAATGTTATCACAGTTGCAGAGGAAATATCCCTAACAGAGTTTACCTCAATCCATCTTGATTATAAATCTAACACAACTATTAAATAAGGTGTGTCACTCTCACCATGCTAAGGTCCCACTATAGCTATGGCAAATTCATCCCAGGAATGTTTCGGGAGCTTCCTGCAGAACATGGGCATTTGTTTATTTTTCAAAATCTTACCACTCACACAACATTGTATGCAATCTCTCACCATCCTTTCAACTTCGTATCCATACCTGGCCACCAGAATTGCATCCTTAATCTCCCTTTTGTCTTAACAGTGCCTAGGTGGCCATCATGTGCAAAATCAAGTAGTTTCTTCCACACCCCAAATGGTGGTACAAGTTTTGTACCACGAACAAGTATACTATCCATAACTGACAATTCTTCACAAACCATAGACCAAGGTTTTTAAAGATGCCTGTTTTTTCCCAATAACAACTCAATTACTTTTGAAATTTCCATATCCTTTTTTATCTCACTCTTCCATTCCACCTCTTCAACTGCCCCCAACGTTACCTCACACACATGTATGACATCATCGAGATCTTTTCCTTCTTCCAGGTCAACCTCCCCTGCATACACCAAATGCGACAAACAATCTGCAGAGCAATTGATCACACCAGGAATATAGTCAACCGAAAAATCATAATCTTGTGATATGATTCATCTCCTAATTCGAGACAAAATGGAATCCAATCCTTTTTTGAAAAAAAATGTTTTCAATGGCTTATGATCTGAAAGCACTTTAACCTTCATGCCCCAAATCAAATTCCTGTACTTTATCAATGCATAATAAATTGGCAAACCTCTTTTTCTATAACAGAGTAATTTAACTCTGAACCTCTCAGACACCTGAAAGCACACGGTATTAAATGTTCCACACCATTTCTCTTCTGTAGTAACACTGCCCCTATGCCCTTAGCACTCGCGTCATGATATGTGTCTCTTCACGCGGTACAAATGACTGCAAACAGGGTGCTTTCTTCAAATCTTCCTTGACTAAAATGAATTCTTTATCACACTCAGAACTCCATTCGGAATTCACATTTTTCCCAATTAACCCCTTCGCCGCGGTGTGAATTCCGCTGCGGTGCGAGGGGAGGCGGGGTTGGGCGTGGCGCTGCCGTACTCATGGCGGCACCCGGCCATCATAAATCATGATGGCAGTGTGCTCATGACGGCCAGGAGCCATCAGAACGCCGCCCACTGATTCATTCTCTCGCACAGGCGGGGAATTAACACCGGGTGGGCGGAGCGGCAACATTCTGACGGCTCACGGTCGTCATGAGCACACGCCTACCGTGACTCATGACGGCCGGGAGCTGTCATGAGCATGGAAGGAGTTAACCTCCTGAGACTTTGAGCCTTGTCTGCATAACTTGGTATGAACTTACTGTAAAATTCAACCATCCCTGAAAAGGATACTAACTCTTCTTTATTTCAGGGTTTCTGTAACCTCACTGTGGTGTCAATTAAATCTTTTTTGGGAAATACACCTTGTCCCATGATGCAAGGGACCAGGTAATTGTCTTCTTCAATATAGAATTTACACTTTTCCTTTCTCAACGTTAATCCAGCATTCTGCAATCTTTCCAACACTGTACACACCCTTAAATGATGTTCCTTTTTGTGCTACCATAAATTAATAAATCATCCTGATAGCACTTTACACCAGATACGTCTTTTGGCACATTGGACATTATTCGTTGGAAGACCTAAGCCACTGAGACTAGGCCAAAAGGCATTCTCAAGAATTTAAATGTTCTCATAGGTGTGATAAACGCTGTCAGTTCCTGTGATAATTCATCTAGCTCCACCTGATGGTAAGCGGAAGCTAAATCTAAAGTAGTGAAGTATATGGCACCGACCAACATGCTAATAATCTCATCAATATTAGGTAAAGGAAACCTATCCACAACCACTTCCCTAATAAGAGTACACAAACCAATACAAAAGCGTATCTCACCATTGGATTTCTTGGCAACAACAATTGGAACCAACCATTCCGATGCCTCAACTGATTCAATAATACCTATCTCAATCAGACACTCAATCTCTTTCTGCACACAACCCTGTTTGTTCAGGGTTATCCTCCTCACTTTGGCGACAACTGGAACTGTACCCTCTTTCAACTTCGTGATGCTTATACCCTTTAAGACACCCCCAACTTATCTTGAAACACATCCACAAACTGCTCATCCAGAATTGCCAATGAATCATCTACTTCTTGCACTTGTACCTGTGGATCAGCATTAGGATTCAGCATAACACCTAGCAAGCGCTGATGTGACCACCCTAATAATGCACCCCCCTTCTTGGCAACATACACCTTTCCAGCAATCATCCTTCCACTCAGTTCAATGCATGCTGTGAAATACCGCAGCATGCTTATCGGCAAACCACCATACCCTACAGGGGAGATATCCAACCTGAGTAGCTTCACACTATCACTAAAGAAAACATCAAATGTATCCTTGTTAATCATTGTCAGGTGTGAACAGGAATCACATTTCATTTCCAGTGTGAGAATTTAGCCTAGCATATGATGTCCACTAGTTCTAGTGGGCACCTTGCACCAGTCTAATTGACCCTCATTGATGGTGGTTGTAAAGTCAACTTTATATAAAGCTATCCTAGTGGTAGCATGAACCAGCAGTCTTCAGGATAAGACTTCAGTAGGCGAGTTAAGCAAGTTGTTTTACCATATATAATCCCTTGAATACCAAATGAAAGGACACCACACAAGGTATATATCAAATATATATGTATTTAATCTAAACACAACCGTTCTGCACTCTTTATGAGCTCAGAGGTAAAAATACAATACAAGTCACACAGTTAATATACAATAAGTTGCACAGTATACATTATGCCCTAGGGGCCTCACAAACCATATACTAAGAAAGTGGTATAGGTACCATGAGAGGATTAGAAAGCAGGCCTAGGGCCTGTGGAATCGCTGGGGCTACACTAAACAAGCAAAGGTTAGGAAGTAGGAAACCCAAGGGAGACGCGTGCGGTGTCCAAACACAGGTGCGGGTTCCCATTGACTTTCTATGGAGATCGTAAAAGTTACAAAGTTACAATTTAAGGACACTTCCGGACGGACTAGGATGGAACCCTTTTAAACTAGGACACTTCGAGAGTCAAGACCCATGGGAGCACCGGAGTACTCGTGTTACCTCACCCAGGGAAGCCGGGTGCATAGGTGTCTTTTCGTGTCGGGTTTCGTCGACGTTTTCTACGGAAAGCTGCAAAGAAGTGCTGCAGGCGACCAGAGGAAAAGTGCCCGGGTGGATCCAAGGGTGGATCAGAGATGTGAAGAACCTGAAAGCAGAGGGGACAGAGTCTGTGTCACTAGCCAGTGACCAGGAAGGAACCAGGAAGGAACTAGGCGATGTCGGGTGCTTTGCAGGTGAAGAAGGTGAGTTTGTCTTTTCAGCCACGAGGTCCAGGAGGCATCAACGATAACCAGGAGCTGAATTCAAGCTGAGCCACAAAGAATCTAGATGACTGCAGTGTTGGTATCTGGATTGGACCCAACAAGCCTTGGCAACCGCAACCCATGCAGGATGTTGAGATTGGCTCTGTTGCAGACCAGCAAGGTTGGTGGCACTTCTCCTTTTCAGGGAAGCTGGTACAAGCCTGGAGCAACCAGGATAGAAAGTAAAATTCAAAGGAAGGTCTTTAGGGGGCTCACAAGCCAACGGGCAAGGAACCGGAAAGACGCATCAAGCTCAAATGCAAAGGCGGGGCCCACGGGACACTCTCAGAGTGTGGGGGCCTGAGCTTTGAAGCAAATGGTGCTCGGGGCTAGGGCTTCTCGTACCCCAATGCACAACTTGCTGAGGTTTCAGAAAAGAAGTGCAAGTAGCAAAATGCAGGAAGTCCAAGATGTCCAGTCCCATGTCTCTCGTGTCCGCCACATCTCTCAGCTTTGCTGTAAATGTGGGTCGGGTCACAGAAGTCTGGAAGTCCAGTTCTTGTGTCGCAAAGTCTTCAGGATCTGGCGGGAGCCTCGATGATGCAGACTGGGAAAGATTCTGTTGGTGCCTGTTTGCACAGGGTGGTCATTCCTTGACCACAAGGGAGATGTAATCCATCTTCCAGTCAGAATGGAATGTCGAAGGTCCAAGATAAGTCTTTCAAAGATTCATCCAGGATAATCTAAAGTCCTGGAGACACAGCTCCTATACTTATACTAAGAAAGAGGGCTGGATTACCTGGCTAGGTCCCTCCTATGGGTGGACCTAAGAAGGGGGTGGTTACACCCCTTTCCCTTTGTCCAGTTTCGCACCAGAGCTGGGGCTGGGGCGCCCCAGCAACTGGTTTGAACCGGGTATGCATGGAGCACCTTGTGTGCCCCAGGCAGTGTCTAGATGCAGTCACTGAATGCAGCCCTCCATGCCCCAATACACAAAACCTCTGTCTGGGGAGGTGCCAGCACCTCCCTGGACAGGCAAGCTATTGTACAGGCCTCCCCTGCCGGAGTGTCATCCAGCAGCAGGAGGTCAGACTCGTGTCTGTGGCAGCAGCATCCATTTTGTGATGCTGAGGCTCTGTTTAACTTTAACTGGGTAAAGCAGAAACTACATGTCTTCTCCCTCTAGAAGGGTGGAATACTACCCGCACCGCCAGAATTGGCTGGGGGGAGTAGTATTCCAAAGTGTTTGACACCTTACACGACATGTTTTGATGAAGCCAAACCAAAGTTAGCATTAACCGCAAGGATTATAATGCACTTAAGAGTATATGGTATGGCTATATCATAGAACAGCTATAAGGAGATGGTTCCAAAATCTGCAAAAGGGCTCACTCATGCCAGAGCACCCTCTCACATAAAACCAAGCACTCTGCCTCCAGGATTGTCGAGGTCTACCATAGGAGTGGCTTATAGGCGTATATGTGTCTATATGTAAAGGTAGATGTAGGTATACTATATCTAAGTAAGGAGTGATTACATCACCTTACCCAGGCTGTGTGAACAGAACTATGGTGTCAGTTTGGAAGGCAAACCAGGGGTGGCACAATACATGCTGCAGCCCCTGGTAGGCCTAGGGTGCACCTATGCCCTGGGTTCCTATGGTACACAAGACAGGGGCTCACACGGGTGACCCAGTAACCAATCTGGTATGCACCTAAAGTGCATGGTCCCACAGCCACACTAAAGTAAAAAAAAACAGAGAATCACAGCAAAAAGTGGGGGTGACCATAGGAAGCAGACCCTACTCTCCTACACACCCCACCCCCCGAACGCAGGGACATTGAACTAACCTTGACCAGTTGAGTCTTCATGTTCTAAGTGGAAATATCTGGAGAGTCCATCTGCATTGGCATGGTCAGTCCCAGGTCTATGTTCCACTGTAAAGTCCATCCCCTGTAGGGGAATGGACCATGTGAACAGTTTTGGATTTTCACCCTTCATCTGGTTTAGCCTCAAGAGGGGCTTATGGTCTGTCTGAATCTTGAAGTGAGTACCAAACAAGTATGGCTTCAGCTTCTTCAGGGCCCAAACCACAGCAAAGGCCTCCCTCTCAATAGCTGACCAACGTTTCTCTCCAGGAGTCAGCCTTCTGCTAATAAAAGCTATTGGCTGGTCTTGACCGTCTTTATTCAGTTGCGAAAGCACAGCACCTACCCCCAACTCAGAAGCATCTGTTTGGATAATGAATTCTTTTGAGGAGTCTGGACTTTGCAGAATAGGAGAAGTGCACATGGCCTGCTTCAGGTCATCAAATGCCTTTTGACAGCTGACTGTCCACTGAACTTTCTTTGGCATTTTCTTGGAAGTTAAGTCAGGGGTGTCACTATGGAACCATACCCCTTGACAAATTTCTTGTAATACCCAGTCAGGCCCAAGAAAGCTCTGACCTGAGTCTGAGTGGTTGGAGCAGTCCAGTCCATTATGGTCTGGATCTTGCTCTGAAATGGTTGAACCTGGCCTCCACCTACAAGGTGACCCAGGTATACAACCTGACTCTGCCCTATCTGGCACTTGGTAGCCTTGATAGTTAGGCCTGCCTTTTGCAAGGCCTCCAAAACATTCTTTACATGGATCAAGTGATCTTCCCAAGTGGAGTTAAAGACAGCAATATTATCTAGATAAGCTGCACAGTAGTCATCCAGACCTGAGAGGACGTGGTTCACCACCCTTTGGAATGTGGCTGGGGCATTTTTCAGACCAAAGGGCATCACCACAAATTGATAATGCCCACCAGGGGTGGAAAATTCTGGCTTTGGCTTTGCATCATCAGCTAGTCTGATCTGCCAGTAGCCAGCTGTCAGGTCAAATGTATTCAAAAACTTGGCAGATGCCAATTTGGCAATGAGTTAATCTGCCCTGGGTATTGGATGAGCATCTGTCCTAGTGACAGCATTGAGGCCTATGTAATCCACGCAAAACCTCATCACTCTCTTACCATCTTGGGTGTGAGGTTTAGGCACCAGGACTACTGGACTGGCCCCAGGGCTCTCTGAGGGCTCAATGACTCCCAAATCCAACATCGTTTGGACCTCTGTCCTGATACAGCCTTGACATGATCAGGTTGCCTGTAAATCTTACTTTTAACAGGCAGACTGTCCCCAGTGTCCACTTCATGAGTGCACCAGGTAGTCTGACTTGGAGTCAGAGAAAACATATGTCTGTAGGACTGTAGAACTTGTCTGCAGTCCTGCTGCTGTTGGTCAGTGAGGCTGACTGCCAAGGCTACACCATCAACTGAACCATCATCAGGGTTCTGAGAAAGCAGGTCTGGGGGAGGGTCACTCTCTTCCTCCTGTCCCTCATCTATAGCCATGAGCAAGCCCATGTCTGCCCTGCCAATATATGGTTTCAATGTAAGCGTGGGCGTAAAATCAGTTTCGTTCGCGGAATTTGCGGATTTTTGGTAAATTCGCGGTCCGCAAATCGCGCAAATTCGCCCAAAAATCCGCAAATTCGCAAGCTGCAGATTTTTTTGCTTGGTCGCGCTTGAAAAATAGAATATTGCGCGTGCGGCGTTGACTTACCGTGATTCTGAGTCCGCCGAGTTGTTTTTCTCATGATTTGCGTGTGCTGCGCCATTTTGGATCTTGCTGAGTGATCGGGCAAGAGTTTTTCGAACGCAATTATATCATCGCGGCTCGCCATTTTGCACAGTGAGAGTTTGACAATGCGAGTACGTCATAAGGGCCCGTGATTACGCATTGCGGGAGTAAACAATGCCGAGCACGTAGATGCGACGCGCAGCTGACTTCCGGCAGGAGATTTGAACAGCTTGCTTTCCCGAAATTGCAAAACTTGCAATTCTGCACAAGAAATCCACCGCAGGAAGCATAAACCTTCTGAAAATGATCATTTTGATCAGAATAACTCCTCAGATTGACATTTGGCTGCACTTTTTGGTGCAAGGAGTCCATTTTTTGGGAGGGTGGGAGGTAGGAAGTGCCCCAGAGTCTCCAACTTCCTGTTCCTGTCCAGCAGGCTCCTCCCAGTGCTTTGTCCATGTCCTGGTCATTTTTGATTTGGATCTGGAGCTGAAAGGATTACTTTTTGTGGCTGCTGCTGGATATTTGTATTTGAGGACTTTTTGGACTTTGGAGTTTGGATCACTTTTGGACTTGAGATTTTACAAGTAAGTAGGTGTTGTTTGTTTGGGGCATTGCAGTTGCTGCAACTACAGTTTTAAAACTTTGTTCACAAGTTTAAAACAATATATATTGTGGGTAGCCACAGTATCCAGTAGGCCCAGGGTTAGTCAAGGGCGCATGATACAACTGTTTCTGTGATATGTTTTTTAACTTAATTCTCAATTATGTCATGGAATTTTAGCTCACTGTTATATGTTGATTTTTTTTTTTGGGGTGCCTGTAAAGTCTCACTAGCCAGTAGGCCCAGGGGTAGTGAGTGGTGCATGGACCAAGTCTTTCTGTGGGGTGTCTTGAATTTAAACATCATTGAGGGCATGGATGGCATTGGAATGGGGTAATTTTTGTGTGTTTTTGTACTTTTTGGGGTGTTGTTGGGGCCTGGCCATGTGGGTGGGGCCATTTTGAGGCCTGGTACAGGCAGGGCCTGGTCATGTGGTGGAGGTCAAGGGGCCTTTTTGAAGCCAGGCAGTGTGCTCAGGCCTGCACCCAGTTTGCCTTGCTTTCAACCATTATGCCCAGGGGTAGTCAGTGGTGCATGTACCTAGTCTTTCTGTGGGTTGTCTTGAATTTAAACATCATTGAGGGCATGGATGGCATTGGATTGTGGTCATTTTTGTGTGTTTTTCGACTTTTTGGGGTGTTGTTGGGGCCTGGCCATGTGGGTGGGGGCCATTTTGAGGCCTGGTCCAGGCAGGGCCTGGCCATGTGGCTGGGGATCAAGGGGCCATTTTGAAGCCAGGCAGTGTGCTCAAGCCTGCACTTAGTTTGCCTTGCTTTCTTCCATTTGGCCCAGGGCTAGTGAGTGGTGCATGGACCAAGTATTTCTGTGGGGTGTCTTGAATTTAAACATCATTGAAGGCATGGATGGCATTGGATTGTGGTGATTTTTGTGTGTTTTTCGACTTTTTGGGGTGGTGTTGGGGCCTGGCCATGTGGGTGGGGGCCATTGTGAGGCCTGGTATAGGCAGGGCCTGGCCATGTGGTGGGGGTCAAGGGCCCATTTTGAAGCCAGGCAGTGTCTCAGGCCTGCACCCAGTTTGCCTTGCTTTCTTCCATTAGGCCCAGGGGTAGTGAGTGGTGCATGGACCAAGTCCTTCTGTGGGGTGTCTTGAATTTAAACATCATTGAGGGCATGGATGGCATTGGATTGTGGTGATTTTTGTGGGTTTTTTGACTTTTTGAGGTGTTTAACTGATGTTCCCCTGGCTTCCATTGCTTTTAGGTACGCAAGAGAACCACTAGTGCCAGGAAGAAGTCCTGCAGCGGTGTGTGCAGCACAACGTCACGTGACGTCACGTGTGGCCACAGACAAGACAACTCTGCAACTTATGCAACTGCGGCCTGCTGTTCTGACATCTGAAGAAGATGGGCCCAAAGAAAGGTGGCCATAGCGCCTCAGCGAAAAAACTTGCCAGTGCCACTGCCAGTAAGAAGGAGCAGAAAAAGCAAGTGGCACCACCTACCAAGGAGACTGGTGTGCCCACCGACACCTTTTTTGGGAAAAAAAACTACGCCTGCAGAAGCAGCGGTGTCCGCCGGGGACCAAGCTGGAAGCAGCACCTCCGCTTCATTGGGCTCAGTGCCACCATGCCAAGTTAGGTCCAAGACCATGAGTGCTGCTGCGGCAGCCACTTTGGTTGTTCAATCACCATCAACCAGTGATGTTGGCTCATCACAAGAAAGTACCATCCAATCAACGCCGGGTGTAACTCAGCTGACAAGTGTTCAACAACCACAGCCGCAACGACAACCACAGGTGCAACTAGTACAAGCGCAAGTACATGGGCAAGGAGAGGCGCAAGCAGAGGCGCAAGGAGAGGTGCAAGGAGAGGTGCAAGGAAAGGCGCATGGAAAGGTGCATGGAGAGGTGGTGCATGGAGAGGTGCAAATCGAGGTTCATGGAGCGGCACAACTGCCTACAACGCTTGTTCCTGCAGAAGTAGGGGCACATCAGGAAATTCATATTCAAGCGGAGGTATCATCTGAGGAAGCCACTCCTACTGAGGATGATCCATTGTCTTCCAGATCCCCAGCAAGAAAAAGGTCAAGGAGGGCTACTACTACTACAAGTTCTTCTTCAAGCCCCCCTCATTCTGATGACCTTGATCCTGATTGGAACCCACAAATGCAGTCTGAGAGTGAGGCACGCCATGAGCAAACAAAGGTAGCTAAGCCTAAAAGGAAGGTTTCCGCAAGGCTTCGACTTATATGTGATGACGACGAACAAGAAGTGGAGTCTTCTGCTGCTGATGAACAGTCTGACGACGACCCAGTCTTCACAGACGTCACTCCAGCCCCAGCAGGCATGCTGAGCGGGTTGTGGGCGGCGGGGCACTGGTACCACCACCAACGCAGTTAACTACAACACCAACACGACCTACAGGTTCCATCTTTTTTAGTCAGAAGGGCCGGCAGGGACCTCCATCCAGCTTGACCTCCATTACCTCAAGTAGTGGTAATGTAAGTGAACAACAGAAACTAATTCAGCCACGACCATCCTCCACTTCATCTGGCATTGAAAGTCAAAGTTGGCGTGTATCTAACAAGGACCCCCTGATTATATGAATTTTGTAGTTCCTAGGTCAGGGAAATTAATACAATCGAAAAGTAGCAACCTAGGCAACTAATTTCTCAAACACATTAATGGTGAATTAAATGAACAATTGGCTGAGACTGACTGTAAGACTTAAGTGTTTTTATTTAACAATTATACAATTAATAAAGACTCATTTTTCGCCACTGATTTATTATTGATGAATTTACTCATGTTTTCATATGTTTTTAGAAATCTTGTATGAATTTTTAATTTTTATGATTGCGTTTTAATAATGATTTATTAATTGTATAATTGTTAAATAAAAACACTTAAGTCTTACAGTCAGTCTCAGCCAATTGTTCATTTAATTCACCATTAATGTGTTTGAGAAATTAGTTGCCTAGGTTGCTACTATTGAAAGTCAAAGTAGCACCTCCACCGCCAGCAAACATCTCCAGTCCCCAGTTTGGGACTTCTTTACTGTTAGCGAAAAGGCGGAAAACATGGTCGTTTGTTCGATTTGTAAAGTATTAGTTAGTCGGGGTAAGCTTGGTACCAACTATGGTACCGGAGGCCAGAGAGGTCATCTCAAAAACCACCACCCTATCCAGTGGTATGTGCACCTAAGTAAGATCCAGGAAGTCCAAAGTAGAACTGATCCAAATGTATCCATTCACATTGCATCTGATGCTGACGAGGGGCTGATTGTGCAGGGGGAAGTCAAGAGCCGACCGACATTTTTTCTGGTACACCCAGTACCCCTGGCAGCAGCACTGCAGTGGTAGCGCCCACACCCTCTACCCCGGCAACATGTATGAGGCACACTAAGAGTCTGGGACAGACACCAATGCCAAAAAGTACATCAATGAGCCTAACTGATTTGAAGTCTGCATCATCATCATCATCATCACGTAAAACGGTCCAGCCCACCATTAGAAGCATGTTTTGGTCGGAGGCGCCATTTGAACACAACCACCCAACGGCACGTCTGTATAACGCAAAGCTGGCTAAAATACTAGCGCTGGACCGTCTCCCTTTTTCTTTCGTGGAAGGGGTGGGTTTTCTAGAATTTGTGGCAACAGTCTGCCCTAAATGGAAGGTTCCTAGCCGGTTCTATTTTGCCAGAGTTGCGGTTCCAGCACTACATCAAGATGTGCTGGAGGTGAATGGGACAGCTTTGCAGAAGAGTGCTGTTCACATTATCCACTTGACAACAGACATGTGGACCAGTTGCCAAACCCTTGATTACATGTACATCACTGCACACTGGGTCTCTTTTGCAGGGGTTAGAGACAACAAGACAAATCCAGATGTTGACCTGGACACAGTTTTTCAAGCTACTCGGAAACATGCAACATTAGCCATGTTTGCCAGGGAGAAAACTCATACTGCACCTAACCTTTTGGACAAGTTTGATAGGAAAGTCTCTGAATGGCTGAATCCAAGAAATCGCACAGTTGGTTATTTTTGCACAGATAATGGCAGTAATATAGTTAAGGCCATGCATCAAGGTGGCTATTTCAGAGTGCCATGTTTGGCGCACAGTATTAACATCGTGGTGCAAGATTTCTTGAAAAAAGAAAACACAGTCATCAAGTTACTGACCACCTGCTGAAGAATCTGCACACATTTCAGCCATTCTTTTAAGGCCCGGAAGCAGCTGAGGAGCATTCAACATGAACGTAGACTGCCAGTCAAAGGACTCATCCAGGAGGTGGCAACACGTTGGAACTCAACCTTTTACATGCTTGAGAGTCTGTCTGAGCAGTGGGGGTAATAAATGATTATGTCTATAAACTGGGTTCTACCATGAAAAACATGAGGCTAGAGTTGGAGGAATGGAAGCTAATTGCAAGCCTGACAGACATGCTTCGTCCTTTTGAGGTCTTCACGCGTGAAGTCAGCAGGGAGGACTGTTCTTTGGGCAAAGCTATCCCATTGTTGGTCATGCTAGAGCACCAACTGAAGGCGGTGTGTTCAACGTTCCGAGATGATGCTGAAAAGCAAGACGCATATCAGTTGGCGGAGAGGTTATTAAGCCGCCTAGTTGACACGGAAAGGCTTAAAAACATACATACAGAACAACATTACATTTGTGCCACTAGTCTGAATCAACGGTACAAAAAGGCAGTGGCCAGCAAAGATTTCATTGCTTTTGATTAAGCAGATGTTTCAAAGTACAAACATTGGATAGCTGTGTCAGCCACTCGGTTAAAAAAAGAACGGCAGAAAATTCAAGGAGCCGGCAGAAGTACAACTGAATCAGCAGGCCATCCGGCGTCAAGTTCCACTTCTGAATCTGTGGCTGAAGGGAGTCACTTTCCCTCGCAGCCGTTAATGACACCAGCAGCAACCATATCATCACCCTCACCTGCACCAGGCCGAGCCATAATATTGTTGAAGGGGATTGGCTAACTCAGCATGGGTTTGCTTGATACAGTGCTGCAAAGGCCACAGATGGTATGCAAAGTGGAGCAACCGTGGAAAACCTTGAGTCGATGGTGCAGGCCTATCTGGATAACCCAACAGAGGTCTTTGTTAATCAGAACCCATTGCTATATTGGTATAGGAAAGGCCTCCATGGCCACTGATCACCAACCTGGCTCTAAATTATTTGTCTTTCCCACTCACAAGCGTGTCTTCTGAAAGTGTTTTCAGTGCTGCTGGTGCCATTGTAACTTCACAAAGGACCCGCCTTTCACCCAAAAATGTGGAGAGGTTAACACTGATCAAGATGAATCAGCACTTCATACCACCAGATTACAAAATACGTGAATGCACGCAGGAAGAAGAGGACACCGACTTAGGTGACGGAAGTTCTTCTCTGTTACCTGACCTACTCCCATCTCAATTCATAGAGTTTGATGACGAGATCTACTTCCCTGACACCGAGGCCTGAAAATTACTTCCTTTTTTTCGTCTTATTCACTTTTATTCCTGTGTGTCTTTCTTTGTTTTGCAACTTTTACCACAACAAAACGCTAATCACCTAATCACAACAAGTCCATCAGCAGCACTGTCTTCATCTTATTTTCCTTATTGATTTGAAGGTGCCGCAGTCTGCATTCCTGAGGTTCACAAGTTCACAACTCAATCATGCTCCTCTATCCTCCTCCTCCAGACTCCCCCTATCCATTTCCCTCAAGGCAGATGGATGGATTACGAAGAATAAAGAAACTTTGTCTTCGTAGACGAGTCCCCTCAAGTGGGACTGAAATTACTGACTGACTACATGCTTGCTGATTTCTGGCAGAGTTACTTCTGATATTGACAGGAGAGGCTGCCCTATGGGCCCTCACTTTCCGAAAAAGATGCGGACAAAAAGTAGAACAGGTAATGAATAATTGAGAAGATGGCATGCAGTGGACAGCAATGGCTGTCTGGCTCTGATGAAACCAATTGCTGTTTTTTTTTGTGCATGAAATGAATCATATGTCTTGTCTTAGTTATTATTTAATCTTTTACACAGTAATTGTAACTCATGTCAACGACTCTGTTTTTTTTTACCTTGTTTAATTCAAATTGGACTTCAAATTCAGGGGCCACTATGTTGCATTTTACAATATGCAAAATGTCCTTGGAGTGGACTCACTTGCCAATTTACCATGATAATTGATTAAGTAATATATCTTTTTTCTTTACAGTCACTCACTGGGATGGATGGATCATCAGCTTCGGTTTATGGAAGAACTATGGCCAATTTGTGAGTGGCAAACAGGTAAAGCAGTCTACAACAACTACTTCAGCAGAACTACATGTCTGTCTATTCGTGGTATGTAGTGGTCGAGGGCGAGGCAGTGTACTGTTGCTGTGTTATGCCAGGCAGAGTCCACTCCAGACAGCATTTCATGTAAAATTGGGGCTATGTGGCTTGCTGCATACAATTAGATATGCGTTGTCTGTCTGACAAAGAGCCTAGGTATACTACATCAGGTTGCTTCACTCAGTGGTGCCTGCCTTGACCGTCTGCATGGCACTGCCTCAAGCTTGGGCCAAACATCCGTTGTGTTTGCGAAATTTGCTGTTTTCCGTTTTTTACGCGAATCTCGCGAAATAACCGAAAATGAGGAACGGATTTTTGGCCCATGCTTGCGGCAGGGCCATGCAGATGGTCACGGCAGGCTCCACTGAGTGAAGCATCCTGATGTAGCATACCTAGGCTCTTTGACACAGACAGTCAAAGCATATCTAGGGTTTAGGGTTCAGTGCGATTTGCTAGGGTTTTTGGGTTTAAGTTGGTAGGGTTCCCGCTGAGTCTAGGGCTCAGGGTCCGATGCAGGCTCCTTCATAATGATGTTGGCAAGGTTTTAGGGGGGTTTGGCATTCTTCGGTCCAGAATTGGCAGAATTTTGGCCTTTTTTGATGTTTTGCGGGCACGTGTGTTTGTGTGAAAACTAAGTGAAAACTAGTCGTAGACCTTCTTCTTCTTCTTCTTCAAAGAGCGCAGTGGTTCGATTTTGTTCTGCCTTGTTGAGATTCTTGGGAATCGCTGGAACAGTGTCCAGGTAAGTTTCAAGAGGATCGAAGTAGTGGAAGTGCTGAAAAGTTAAACAGCAATTTTTGGTGAACAGCGCAATTTGCCTAGTTTTGAATATACCAGTATTGCATGTTTTTGGGGGGCTCTTTGGGGGTGTTCTAGATCTGTGGGGGTGGGTCAGGGGGGTTTGGAGCACTGCTGGGAAGGTCTAATTTTGATTGCAAGTGGTTTGAAGAAAATCCATGGTGGAAAAGGGGGGTTTGGGCCTAGTTGCAGAAAGCGTTTTGGCACAATTTAAACTGAGGCCTAGCAGTATTGCGTGTTTTTGGGGGGCTGTTTGGGGGTGTTCTAGAATTGTGGGGGGGCCTGGGGGTCTGGCAGCACTGCTGGGATAGTCTCATTTTGATTGCGAGTGGTTTGAAGAAAATCCATAGTGGGAAAGGGGAGTTAGGGCCTAGCTGCAGAGCGTGTTTGGACTGAATTGAAGCCAGGTAGGCCCTAAATTTTCTAAGTGTGAGTTTTTGCATGTTTGCTTTTGGCCTGTTTGAGGGTGTTCTACTTTTTTATGGGTGGATTGACGGGTCTGGGGGCATTGCTGGGAAGGTCTAATATCGGGCGCAAGTGGTTTGGATAAAATCCATGGTGAAAAAGTTTTTGCGTTTTTGCTCACTTGCCTGTTTTTGGGGGGCTGTTTGGGGGCTTCTAGATTTTTGGGGGGCTCTGGGGATCTGGGAGCACTGCTGGCACAGTCTAATTTTGATTGCAAGTGGTTTGAAGAAAATCCATGGTGGGAAAGGGGAGCTAGGGCCTAGCTGCAGAGCGCGTTTGGACCGATGTTGACTGGTAGGCCGAAAATTTTCTGTGTCACATTTTTCATTTTTGCTTTTGGCCTGTTTGGGGGTGCTCTACTTTTTTGTGGGTGGGTTGACGGGTCTGGGGGCATTGCTGGAAAGGTCTAATATCGGGCGCAAGTGTTTTGGATAAAATCCATGGTCAAAAAGTTTTTCGGTTTTTGCTCACTTGCCTGTTTTTGGGGGCTGTTTGGGGGGCTTCTAGGTTTTTGGGGGTGGGTTTTGGGGTCTGGGAGCACTGCTGGCACCGTCTAATTTTGATTGCATTTGTTTTTAAGAAAATCTATGGTGGAAAAGGGGAGTTAGGGCCTAGCTGCAGAGCGTGTGTGGACTGAATTGAAGCCAGGTAGGCCCTAAATTTTCTAAGTGTGAGTTTTTGCATTTTTGCTTTTGGCCTGTTTGGGGGTGTTCTACTTTTTTTGCGGGTGGGTTGACAGGTCTGAGGGCATTGCTGGGAAGGTCTAATATCGGGCGCAAGTGTTTTGGATAAAATACATGGTCAAAAAGTGTTTCTGTTTTTGCTCACTTGCCTGTTTTTGGGGGCTGTTTGGGGGGCTTCTCGGTTTTGGGGGTGGATTTTGGGGTCAGGGAGCACTGCTGGCACAGTCTAATTTTGATTGCATTTGTTTTTAAGAAAATCCATGGTGGAAAAGGGGAGTTAGGGCCTAGCTGCAGAGCGCGTGTGGACTGAATTGAAGCCAGGTAGGCCCTAAATTTTCTAAGTGTGAGTTTTTGCATTTTTGCTTTTGGCCTGTTTGGGGGTGTTCTACTTTTTTGCGGGTGGGTTGACGGGTCTGGGGGCATTGCTGGGAAGGTCTTATATCGGGCGCAAGGGTTTTGGATAAAATCAATGGTCAAAAAGTGTTTCTGTTTTTGCTCACTTGCCTGTTTTTGGGGGCTGTTTGGGGGGCTTCTCAGTTTTTGGGGGTGGGTTTTGGGGTCAGGGAGCACTGCTGGCACAGTCTAATTTTGATTGCATTTGTTTTTAAGAAAATCCATGGTGGAAAAGGGGAGTTAGGGCCTAGCTGCAGAGCGCGTGTGGACTGAATTGAAGCCAGGTAGGCCCTGAATTGGTTTGGATAAAATCCATTGCGAAAATGTTTTTGCGTTTTTGCTCACTTGCTTGTTTTTGGGGGCTGTTTGGGTGGGTTCTAGGTTTTTGGGGGGGTCTGGGGATCTGGGAGCACTGCTGGCATAGTCTAATTTTGATTGCTTTTGTTTTTACGAAAATCCATAGTGGAAAGGGGGAGTTAGGGCCTAGCTGCAGAGCGCGTTTGGACTGAATTGAAGACAGGCCGAACATTTTCTGTCACATTTTCCATTTTTGCTTTTGGCCTGTTTGGGGGTGTTCTACTTTTTTGTGGGTGGGTTGACGGGTCTGGGGGCATTGCTGGGAAGGTCTAATATCGGGCGCAAGTGGTTTGGATAAAATCCATGGTGAAAAAGTTTTTCCGTTTTTACTCACATGCCTGTTTTTGGGGGGCTGTTTGGGGGGCTTCTAGGTTTTTTGGGGGGGTCTGTGGGTCTGGAAGCACTGCTGGCACAGTCTAATTTTTTTGCAAGTGGTTTGAAGAAAATCCATGGTGGGAAAGGGGAGTTAGGGCCTTGCTGCAGAATGCGTTTTGGCACGATTTGGAGTTAGGATTCAACCTGGTAGCAGTATTGCATGTTTTTAGGGGGCTACTTGGGGGTGTTCTAGATTTCTGCGAATGGGTTCAGGGGTCTGGGATCACTACTGGTAATGTCTAATTTTGAATGCAAGTGTTTTTAAGAAAATTCCATGGTGGAAAAGGGGGGTTTGGGCCTAGTTGCAGAGTGCGTTTTGGCACGATTTGGAGTTAGGGTTAGCACTTTTGCATTTTTTCTGCGGGCTACTTGGGGTTGTTCTACATTTTTGTGAATGGGTTCAGTGGTCTGGGCGCACTCCTGGGAATGTCTAATTTTGTTTGCAATTTTCTTTAAGGAAATCCATGGTGGATCAGCAGAATTCAACCATAGTTACTATTACCATCCTTGTGAAGGAGAACCAGGTTACGCACTTTTGAAGTGATGATTGTATATAATAATAATGTCAGCTATGAAAACTGAAAGTGTTATTTTTGCACTACACAGCGTACCTTAGATTTTTTTAACTGGTTCACTTCCTGTTTTTTTCCCATCAAAAATGACAGGACGGCTTTTACCATGTGCCATGGAACAAACGCTGAACTCAGACGCAATCCGCAATTACTCATCAGGCAGCCAGTGGACAGTGTGTCTGGTCACCAATATTGATCGACGGAGCGTAGGATGGAATGGAGGAAAATATCGCGAATAAGAGGAATGGCTGGATGCATGCAACTTCACCAATTCAACAGGACAACCACAACATAAAGTTACAGTATTCTCTCTTAACTTCTCCTTATCTTTTAAATGTTATTGTTGTAAAAAATGAAACTTCTACGAATGTGACTAGGTGCGTTTCTTTGTTCTCTGCTTCAAAGTCATCTCTCCAGCTATTTCATACGTTACTTTGCTATTTTTATAACTAACTTAATGTACTAATAATAAGTGTTTATTCTCTATCAGGGCAGAAAGGCAAGTGAAATTGCATAATTAATGCAGCCCTGTACTAGTGTCAATGGCAAATTGTTTCCTCATACTTACTAATAAGATGTAGTAAGTACAACTTTTCAGTAACCTAACCATCCTTCATGCATGCAGTAGTGCACTACCTTTATGTCCCTTAAAAGATTTATGCATATCTTTGAATCCAAAAATGTGTTTCTCTTCATTTGTTGTTTGTCTATGCAGTGTTTTTTTTTCTTCTCTCCACAAAACTTTTCCCAAAAAAACTCAATCCCATCCAATCTTCAAAAGCCCTAACCCTCGTCCATCGGGCTATGTGGTTTTTCATTGAGGTATGACTATGACAACAAGAAATTCCACACACTTGCAGGGGAGAATAAGGTCTAAGCACCAGAAAAATGTTGGAAAATGGATTTCATGTGCGACATCATGATGTGATGTATTTACTATGGGTACTGTATCGATCCCCCTATTTCTGACCCTTGTCTGGTTAATAATTAACTAGCAGCCATTCAACTGCACAGAAACCCGTTATCTGATTAGCCATACAACGGCACAGAAGCCCGTTATCTGATTAGGTCATAGCGCATGCCATCTCACTAGGCAAGCACTATTTCTCCAGCCCCCTAATAGGCATACGGTGTTCTCAAAACAAATCAAACCTACCACGACCTGGGAAATCCCCACAGCCATTGTTTTGATTTAGCCGAGAACTTCAGTAAAGAATGTGCGAACGACCAGTTCGTATGACATCCTTATTGACGTATTTATGTCCATCCTTACGTCAATCCCGGCACCTTTCAGGTATAAATAATACCGACATTGCCTTAAGCAAACACACGAGGTGGTGACAAGATTGGAGCAGCGAGACTTGCCGAGGAGCCCAGCTGACAGCGAAGCCCACAGACGCTGCCCCTCCTTTCTGACGCGCTGAGAGAGAGACGCTGCCTTTTCTCCTGCCGAGAAATCCAGCTCCGGCGCTTCCAAGCCGCCCTTGCGGGCAGCTGGGATATCAAGACCTGAGATAGAGATACCAGCCCTCCAGCCTTCTGAATCCCAGGTACTGAACTGAATAACCCTTGCAGAGAATTCTTGAAGCAGACCCTTGGCAAAGCAAACTTAACTTAAACTGCTACTTATCTACTCCCGCCCACGTATTAGGCTTAGGTCAGGTACATTGGGGTAGGCGTAGTTAGAAGCACCAGTTGAGTACAATTAGTCAATGTATATATGTATGTATCTATTTTATCCATTTTAAGTATCATATGGCTAAGAAACCATATCAATGCTTTTACAGTATTATTTTATAATTCTGTTATTACTGTATGCACTTTACTTAACAATAAGTATTGCAATAATAGCGATTCATTTCTCTTGTATGAGAAAAGAGACTGATCAATAAATAACATCTTTTTATTGAACACGCCCGTCTCTTCCTTTTCTCTACAAATCTGGTGAAACTAAGAATGCACTGAACTGACTGAGTAAAATAAGTTGTCTTTTGTTTTCACACGACTCTAGAGATACACTCTTGATTAGGGGAGAGCAAAGTTGTTATGTTCTATGGTTGTCAGAAACTAAATCCCTTCTTGTCTATCCAGGGAGGTTAAACTCCTCCTTGTCTATTCGAGAAAGTTTCTAGTGAACTCTGAGCTAGCTGGCAAACACTAAACTTTAAGTCTAATATCGTCAGTAGAAGACCTAGTTAACCTCTGTCCTACGTCTATACTATTGAAGATATTATTCCAATGCGCAGAGCCCATTGGGATAATAGGAACTACACTACATGGCGCCCAACGGTTTGGATAGGCGATAAATCTAACGTAAGACATTAGAGTAACTCAGTCGTGCTTTTTCACACAGACCCCTTTTCCCCATAATACTCCAAAGACGTCTGGAGTGGGTGAAAGGTTAAATCCGCCAAATTTAGTAGGAGGAGACTCCTATGTATGGTTCTTGGTTTATTCAACGTTGAAGGATACACTGTTCCAAAATATTGTGCATCTAATCTTTGTTTCCATAGAAACCTGATCTGCAAATAAATAAAATAACTTTCTTTACATTAGAATGTCAGAAACTGAAGAAGAAAGGGAGACAGCTAGAGTAGCAGCTGAACTCATAGCAGCTGACAATACTCTGCTGCAAACTGACCCGGAGGCAATACTCATCCCGGTCAACATAAGGAAATCTATAACTTTAAAACTTATAGAAAATGGGTTGACACCGAGAGGTGGTACAGTCATATTCGTAATTGAGGCACACGAATATCGGCAGACAGAGGTATTCTATTCATGGATAAACTTTCCAGCAGCAAACGCTGTAACAAAGGACTTCCACTATTACAAAATAGAGGAACCTCCAAATGAGTACACTCCTTTCGAGGAGGTGGAAATACCACTCAAATACCAAGAGCACCTGCTCTGGTTTAATGGCGCCCTAAAACATAATAATCACATCACCAGGCTCGGTCCACTAGGTAGAACAGGAGCAACGTGGCCGGTCCTAGCCGGATACACACCACATCCAGACATTGAAGAAATGCCTGCACCAGATCTTTTAGCACAGCTAAAACAATTAATTAAAATACATAGACAATTAGTCCAATATGTAATGCGGACTTCAACAGTCCTACCAGTTATTAAAATTCCACAGCTGATCCCTCACCAGGGGAACACAAATAAAATTACACCACAGAACATACAGTCCTGTCTAGGTAAAGTACCCGCGAAACGGGAACAAATTCCATTCTGGTTAGCACTAAAAATCACTCAAATAGAGGCGGTGTTCCCTGATACTACCTCTATTGAGAAACACAGGATTCTGACTATCTGTCTTCCAATGGGAATCGCACCACATGTGGAGGACTGTGACACTTGGGGTACAGTCTTTGCTTCCATTTACACAAAAACACATGGTGTTCCATCCATGTCAGTAATACCAGATGTGCTAAAACAAATTCAAGATGAACACGGTCCAGAACCTGCTTTGACTCTTGGTATGAAATTACTAAAAGACTTCAAGCAGGTCTCGGCAATATTATTAGCCAATATAAAGGGAGAAGCAGCAAATGTGGTGATCCGCCAGAGGTTGAAAGAGACAGATATAGCAGACCAACCATTTGAAATTGCCAGAGTCATAGAAAAATCCTATGAAGAACTAGGAAGAGATAGTTTGGGTGGAAAACCGGTGAAACCCCAACTTATTGAAAATCCGGAAAAGGTATTTATTAAAAATAATCTAAACACTTCAAAGAGGATCTGGGATGGAAATAAACAATCCACTCCTAAAGAAAAAAGATTCCAGTCCAGAGGAAGGTCTCCTCGGCGGAGAGAAAAATCTCCAGACCAAGGACACAAGTCTCCCCAAAGGGAGCCCTCTGAGAAAAAATACAACCTTAGAAATAGGAATAATCTAAAAAAAACTGATAGATATCAAGATATTGATACACGTCCCCCTCAATCTTTTCAGACTTCCTTGCAGAAATCGGAAAGAAGAGGACGGTCAGAACACAGGGAAGAGCACGTCAAGTCCAAAGACAAGGAACCTGCTCATCCAAATAAAAAATTACAGTTTCCAAAAAAGAAGGTAGCCAGTATTAAAGTAATCAACCATGCCGAGAATACTGAGGACACAGCTGAAAAACGGAGAATGGGCTCAGACAATGCTAGACAGCGCAGCAGAAGTGAGCATAGCTCGCAAGATCCTTATGAATCATCTGGAGACAGTGGACACGAATGAATACATTCAGGTGGAAACTGCAGATACCAGAGTTAGCAAACCTCATAAAATACATGAAATAACATTGCGTATAGAGGGGGATAAGACTAGGAAAATAAGGGGTCTCTTTTGGGATAATCTCTCCAAGGGCTATGATATCCTTCTAGCTGAAAGAGACTGGCCACCAGAGTTTGTCAGGGAGTGCCCTCATGGCGAAGAAATAATTATGCCTGCCTTCTCAAATCATATTCCAATTCATAAAAAATATACACTTGCAAGAAAATGGGCAGTAGCCCAAGCTCCTGCGTTATATAAAAACCATGTGGGATGGGATGAGGACTCTCCTCCTCACAAAATCCAGTTAAAATCACAACCTACTGCTCAGAGGCAGTACCCAATTAAGCAAGAAGCTAGAAAACGGGTAAAAGAGATCCTAGATCAACTGGAATACCAGGGGGTGATTGAAACTTGCACCTCACAAATGAATAATCCTTTGTTTCCTGTCTCCAAACCAGACAATTCATATCGTCTTGTTTTGGACTACAGACACCTTAAC
Source organism: Lissotriton helveticus (assembly GCF_964261635.1). NCBI lineage: Eukaryota > Metazoa > Chordata > Amphibia > Caudata > Salamandridae > Lissotriton > Lissotriton helveticus. The sequence goes on along the minus strand of NC_136057.1, from coordinate 1,292,627,225 downwards.
TCATGTTGCAAAACCTTTGCAGTACAAAACTCGCATAGTGCTGCACTAATGAATAACATAGTGCGCAAAAAATACAAAACAACATTAGACATCTCTAATGGATTCTTCTGTCAAAATATAGCACCAGAGAGCAGATATTTGACCGCGTTCTCAATAAATGGCACGCAAAAAAAATTCTGTCGTTTGCCCCAGGGGTTTAAGAACAGCCCAGGATTATTCTCAGCAAGAGTAACAGAGTTACCACAAATATATGATGATGAGGCATTATCTTATGTCGATGACATGTATCTAACAGATGATGACTTGGATACTCACTTGAAGAGAGTGAACACCATAATACTTGGGTTCGCAGCAGAGGGTTACAAATTCAACTTTAATAAGTCAAGAATTGCCCATCTAACTGTCCTGTTTTTAGGATATGAACTATCAAGTGAAGGCAAGAGCCTGGCTGACAATTTCCTAGAGAAATGTGCTGTAATCCAAGCACCTAGAACACTAAAAAACGTACAATCAATTCTAGGTTTCCTAAATTTCGGAAGAACTTACATTATAAATTATGCAGAGAGAGTTAAACCTCTCTATGATCTTATAAAACCATATTTTAAAAGAATCAATTGGACTCAAAAACACACAGAAATTTTGAGATCTTTACAAACAGATATGTTAGTTAAAACAAAATTACAAACACGTGACAACACACGGAACCTTGTGATTCGAGTGATCCCAGGAAGATGCGGATTCACATACCTGACCTCTAATGAGGGAGAGAAGGTACCAATAGCATACAAATCACACTTGTACACAAAAGCTGAAATGAAATTTAGCCCAACGGAAAAAATTCTAACCGCGGTACAGACTGCAGTAGCAAAAGAACGAGCCCTAGCACAAGGTAAATGAATAATCATCGTGACACCGATACCAGCCCTGGAGGCGGTAACAAAGGCAAGCATTCCGAATGCTAAAGCACTCCATCCGAGATGGGTACAATGGGCTAATTCTCTTGCTGCAACAGACGTGGCATACGAATTTGATCCCAACTTAAAAACACAAGAGTTTCTCCAATATGAATTCGAATGTCCTCTGCCTCTAGAACATTACGGCTGTATAATATATACAGACGGATCAGCACAACCCGCAGTGGGGGGTAAGCAAGCTTACAGTGCTGCGTGCGCGATTGTTAAAGGTCGCTGGCACAAAGGAAAATTTAAACCAGTGGTCACTAAAACGCAATCTCTAGGAGACTGTACAGCTCAAAGAGCAGAACTACTTTCATTCAAGATGGCGCTTGAAAATACCGATCGAGAATTCCCCACACTCATAGTGTGCGATTCATATTATTGTGTCCAATCTTACAATGAATACTTGCAGATCTGGGTTCAGAACGGTTTTAAAGATGCAAAAGGTGGCACAATCAAGCATAAAATGCTTTGGGAACAAGTAGTTCTTTTGCAAAAGGAACTACAAAAGACTCACGTGATATATACACTGAGTCATCAACGTGATGGCGTTCACGTTGAAGGGAATTCATTGGCTGATGAGGCCGCGAAGGCAGCTGTGCAAACGGCTTCCGTAGCTGCCATCACTCGGTCAAAAACAAAAATAGACAGCGAAATATTACAGGCTGTCAGCGCTACAGTAAAAGATGCGATAGAAACACTCCCGAAAGGCTTTCCAGTAAAGTACTCATACATAACTGATGCAAATAATGTTCCGTTTGCTCGAATCCCTGGAGTGGGGGATAGGGCAATTCCAAACATGGAACATAGGTTAGGACTCATCATAGCGGTACACGAAGGGCTTGCTTCTGTACATGCTGGCGTTTCAGCCACAGTATCATTATTAAAACAGAGATACTGGTGGCCACAAATGCGACGACAAACAAGGAACTATGTTCTAGAATGTGAAATATGTCAAAGAATGAAAGTATCAACAGTGAAACGACCAGCACAGACGCCCCTTCTAAATCTCAGATAAACCATTAGCCTGTGTTTACCTGGACCACTGTGGTCCCTTACAAAGGGATGGTAACTATAAATATATCTTGGTCGCAGTGGATTCATGCACGAGATTCATATGGATGTGGCCCCAGCGATCGGCTGACGCCAGAACTGTTATAAAAGATTTGCGAGTCTTTATCGGCACATACGCAATTGGCATGCTACATTCTGACCAGGGTCCTGCGTTTAGCTCTCTGGCTTACAAGGAGGCCATGACCAGCATGGGCATTGCATTGCGGTACTCTTGTCCATTTCATCCTGAGGGAAACGGAATCGTAGAAAGAAAAAAACGTGACATAAAGCAATCTATAACAGCAAAGGTATTAGGTTCAGGAGCTGGGTGGGTCAAACATTTAATAAGTGTCCAACGTAGTCTAAATAACCTGCCAAGAAATTCTCTGAAAGGACTCAGTCCGTACGAACTATTGTTTGGGACTAGAATGTTAATCCAGGACTTAGATAGTCAGACTTCAGTGGTTAAAGAAAAATGCTTTGATATCAAAGATCGCTTGGCTATTTTACAGGACTTAAATGAAACAAGAAAAGACCTGCGCAACATAAAGTTGAAACAGCAGCCAACAACCACTGAAGAAAAACCACCTGTCCCAGCAAGGCCTGTCTGGATTCCAAAAGTCGGGGATCTGGTCAGAGAAAAGATCGCGGTAAAGAAGGAATTTGGGCCTTCTTACAGAAAAGCAGTTCCTGTCTTATCTGTCAACGGGACAAGATCAGTAGTACTACCGCCCCTTGCTGGTAAAAAGGAGAACCGAGTCATATCCATCGACCTGGTTAAACCACAATCATGTGGCCGATAACAAATAGTAGGCCAAGTGGACTCCCAAGAAGTAGCAGAACACCAAAGTTTGCTACATCCACAGAGGTTCAAACTGAAAGACTGATAACATTTGGAAAATCTACAGTGAAACAACAAGGACTATGCAACAAAGCAATGGAACTTGAACCTCTTAAAACCCAAATCAAAGCTTTTCATCAAGAAACAACAACCTACGATGATGTAACTACAGACTTTGCTAATGAAACAAAGCAAAATCCAAAAGCAAAAAGTAATCCAGAAGCAATTGGAACAATTGACAGAACGGCATCTGGCTACTTCATCAACTTCGATGATTCTTCAGAAGAACAAAGCGAACCAGAAGTAAAGCCATCAACAAAAACTTTTAAAGACAAAGCAAAGGAACTTTTTCATCAACTAAAAGGAACCTATCTGACTTCTCCATGGATTGAAATTTGGGTGACATTAGGTGCATTTATCCTCATACTTTGGCTCATCATGGTACTATGCTTGGGACATTTCATTGAGGGAAAATATGCTAAAATGGACACAGCAAGCCAGAAAATCAACTTGGTCCTTAAACCACACACATCTTCACACGTCAAGAAAAGAGAACTTTCTTCAGTGAACTTCACAGCCAATCCTATACCAGGCGGTGTAGCATGGGACAATACTGATTATGAAATCTATGGCCTGGTTGAAATCCTGAAGTATCCACACCAATTTAAGATCTCGTTAAGTGACTTTGTAAAACCAAGCACATTTGCTGATGATTGGGACTTTGAAAGTATTAATGATATGATGTCTGACCTAGAAATGTCTGCTAAATTTACAGAACATGATTATTTGCAGGGTTCGTCTAATTATGATCAAATTGTCATGTATTCCTATAGGTTCTGAATCGATCCCCCTATTCCTGACCCTATTCTAGTTAAACAAACCAACAAGTTAACTATCAGTCAGCCCATGAGGCAGAAAACCCCCATGATGCAGATACCGTTATCTGACGCAGTCACACTACGGCACAGGAACGTGTTATCTGATTAGGTCATAACGCTTGCGATCTAATTAGACAAGCGATATTCCTCCAGCCCCTGATAAGGCATACGGAGTTCTCATAACAAATCAAACCTATGACAACCTGGGCAAAACCCTGCGGCCATTGTTTTGATTTCACCGAGAACTTTAGTAAAAGAATGTGCTAACGAGCAAATCGTATGACATCTTTATTGACGTATCTATGTCCATCCTTACGTCAATCTCGGCACCTTAAAGGTATAAATATTACCGATCTTGCCATATGCAAACACACGCGTGGTGACGAGACGGAGCAGCCATACTTGCCGAAGCCGAGAGCAGAGCAGACCCCGCTGGCAGCAGCCCCGCCTTCCTGACGCGCTGAGAGACGCGCTGCTTTCTCCTGCCGAGAATCCAGCACCGGCGTTTCTAGGTAGCCCTCGCAGGCAGCCTGGAATATCGAGACCAGAGAGAGAGATACCATTCCTCATTCATCCTAAATTCCAGGTACAGAACTGAATAACCCCTCACAGAGAATTCTTTAGTTATTCACTTGGCAAAAACAAACTTAACTTAAACTGTAACTTTCTATTCCCGCCCACGTATTAGACTTAGGTCAGGTACACGGGGTAGGCGTATCTAGAAACACCAGTTGAGTACGTTTAGTCAAATGTATATGTGTATGTAAATATATTTTATTCATTTTAAACATCTTATGGCTTAGAAACCATATCAATGTTTTTACAGTATTATTTTATACTATTGCTTTTAATGTATGCACTTTACTTAACTATAAGTATTGCCATAATATCGATCCATTTCTCTTGTATGAGAAAAGAGACTGATCAATAAATAACACCTTTTTATTGAACACGCCCGTCTCTTCCTTTTCTCTACATTCTGATGAGACTAAGAATGCACGTACTGACTGAGTAAAATAATTTGCCTTTTGTTCACACGACTCTCGAGATTGACTCTTGATTAGGGGAGAGCAAAGTTGTCATGTTCTATGGTTGTCAGAAACTAAATCCCTTCTTGTCTAATCAGGGAAGTTAATTCCTCCTTGAACATTCGAGAAAGTTTCTAGCGAACTCTGAGCTACGCTGGCAAACCCAAAACTTTAAGTCTAGTATCGACAGTAGTAGACCTAGTTAACGTCTGGCCTAGGCCTTTACTGCTGTAGGTATTATTCCAATGCGCAGAGCCTATTGGGAAGATAGGAACTACACTACATGGCGCCCAACGCGTTTGGAAAGGGCGATAAAACTAACGTAAGACATTTAGAGTAACTCAGTCGTGCTTTCTCACTCAGACCCCTTTTCCCACATACTCCAAAGACGTCTGGAGTGGGTGAAAGGTTATATCCGCCAGACCTCGCAGGAGGGAACTCCTATGTATGGTTCTTGGTATAGTCAACGTTGAAGGATAAACAGTTCCAAAATATTGTGCATCTAACCTTTGTTTCCATAAGAAACCTGATCTGCAAACAAAAGAAATAACCATCCTGTCAGTAAAATGGCAGAGAGTGATGATGAAAGAGAGGCAGTTAGATTAGCATACTGCACTACAAAATGCAGACCCGGAGATAATACTCATCCCGGTCATCAAAAGGAAATCTATAACCTTAAAACTTATAGAAAATGGACTGACACCTAGAGGTGGTACAGTCATATTCGTAATTGAGGCACACGAATATCGGCAGACAGAGGTATATTATTCATGGATACATTTTCCAGCAGCAAATGCTGTAACAAAGTACTTCCACTATTACAAAATAGAGGAACCTCCTAATGAGTACACTCCTTTCGAGGAGGTGGAAGTACCACTCAAATTCCAAGAGCATTTGCTCTTATTTGATGGCGCCCTAAAACATAATAATCACATCACCAGGCTCGGTCCTTTAGGTAGACCAGGAGCAACGTGGCCGGTCCTAGCCGGATACACACCACATCCAGACATCAATGGGATGTCTGCAGCAGAACTGTTAACACAGCTAAAACAATTAATAAAAATTCATAGACAATTAGTTCAGTATGTGATGCGGACATCAACAATTCAGCCAGCGATTAAACTTCCACAGCTGACCCCTCACCAGGGGAACACAAATAAAATTACACCACAGAACATCCAGTCCTGCCTAGGTAAAGTACCGGCTAAACGGGAACAAATACCATTCTGGCTAGCGCAAAAAATTACCCAAATTGAGGCGGTGTTTCCTGACACCACCCCATTAGAAAAACACAGGATTCTGACTATCTGTCTTCCAATGGGAATCGCACCACACATTGAGGACTGTGACACTTGGGGTACAGTCTTTGCTTCCATCTACACAAAAACGCACGGTGTTCCATCCATTTCGGTAATACCAGATGTGCTAAAACAAATTCAAGACGAATACGGTCCAGAGCCCGCTTTAACTCTTGGTATGAAATTACTGAAAGACTTCAAGCAGGTCTCGGCTATATTACTAGCCAACATAAAAGGTGAAGCAGCAAACGTGGCGATCCGCCAGAGGTTAAAGGAGACAGATATAGCAGACCAACCAGCTGAAATTGCCAGAATCATAGAAAAATCCTATGAGGAACTAGGTAGAGATAGTTTAGGTGGAATACCAGTAAAACCGCAACTGACTGAAAGTCCAGAAAAAATATTTTTTAATAATAATTCACCAAAAAAGAACTGGGATGGAAACAAACAATCCAATCCTAAAGAAAAGAAATTCCAGTCCAGAGGAAGGTCTCCTAGGCGAAGGGAGAAATCTCCGAACCAGAGACACAGGTCACCCCAGAGTGACCCCTCTGGGAAAAGATATAACCTTAGAAATAGGGATAATATAAAAAAGCCTGATAGATATCAAGACATTGATACACGTCCCTCTCAATCTTTTCAGAATTCCTCGCAGAAATCGGAAAGAAGAGGACGATCAGAACAAAGAGAAGAGCACACCAAGTCCAAAGACAAGGAACCTGCTCAACTAAAAAAGAAATTACAATTTCCAAAAAAGAAGGTAGCCAGTATCAAGGTAGTTAACAATGCCGAGAATACTGAGGACACAACTGAAAAACGGAGAGTGGGCTCAGACAATGCTAGACAGTGCAGCAGAAGTGAGCATAGCTCGCAAAGTCCTTATGAATCATCTGGAGACAGTGGACACGAATGAATATCTTCAAGTGGAAACTGCAGACACCAGGGTTAGCAAACCCCACAAGATATACGAGATAACATTACGTATAGAGGGAGATAAGACTAGGAAAATAAGGGGACTATTTTGGGATAATCTCTCCAAGGGCTATGATATCCTTCTAGCTGAAAAAGACTGGCCACCAGAGTTTGTCAGGGAGTGCCCTCATGGCGAAGAAGTAATTATGCCTGCCTTCTCAAATCAAATTCCAATTCATAAAAAATACACACTTGCTAGAAAGTGGGCAGTGGCTCTAGCTCCTGCTTTATATAAAAATCACGTAGGATGGGATGAGGACTCCCCTCCTCACAAAATCCAGTTAAAATCACAACCTACTGCACAAAGGCAGTACCCAATTAAGCAAGAAGCTAAAAAACAGGTAAATGAAATACTAGATCAGCTAGAATACCAGGGGGTGATTGAAACTTGCACCTCACAAATGAACAATCCTTTGTTTCCGGTCTCCAAACCAGACAATTCATATCGTCTAGTTTTGGATTACCGACACCTTAACACATGTTGCAAAACTTTTGCAGTGCAAAACTCACACAGTGCTGCACTAATGAATAACATAGTGCGCAGAAAATACAAAACAACCTTGGACATCTCCAATGGATTCTTTTGTCAAAACATAGCACCAGAGAGCAGATATTTAACTGCATTCTCAGTAAATGGCACTCAAAAGCAATTCTGTCGGTTAGCCCAGGGGTACAAGAACAGCCCGGGGGTATTCTCAGCGAGAGTAACAGAATTACTACAACTATATGATGATGAAGCATTATCTTATGTCGATGACATTTACTTAACAGATGATGACTTGGATACTCACTTGAAAAGAGTGAACACCATAATACTTGGGTTCGCTGCAGAGGGTTACAAATTCAACTTTAAAAAGTCCAGAATTGCCCATCTGACAGTCCTGTTCTTAGGATATGAATTATCAAGTGAAGGCAAAAGCCTGGCTGACAATTTCCTAGAGAAATGTGCCGTACTCCAAGCACCTAGAACACTAAAAAACTTACAGTCAATTCTAGGCTTCCTAAATTTCGGAAGAACATACATTGCAAATTACGCAGAAAGGGTCAAACCCCTTTATGATCTAATTAAACCAGATTTTAAAAGATCCAATTGGACTCAAATACACACAGAAATTTTGAGATCCTTACAAACAGACATGCTAATTAAAACAAAATTAGAAACACGTGATAACACACGCAATCTTGTGATTCGAGTCATCCCAGGGAGATGCGGATTCACATACCTGACCTCTAATGAGGGAGAAAAGGTACCGATTGCATTCAAATCACACTTGTACACTAAGGCTGAAATGAAATTTAGCCCAACGGAAAAAATTCTTACAGCAACACAGACAGCTATAGCAAAAGAACGAGCCCTGGCACAAGGTAAACGAATAATAATCGTGACACCAATACCAGCCCTAGAGGCGGTAACAAAGGCAAGCATTCCAAATGCTAAAGCACTGCATCCGAGATGGATACAATGGGCTAATTCTCTTGCTGCAACAGACGTGGTGTACGAATTTGATCCTTACTTAAAAACACAAGAATTTCTCCAATATGAATTTGAATGTCCTCCGCCAACCGAAATTCTGCCTCTAGACCACTACGGCTGTATAATATATACAGACGGATCAGCACAACCCGCAGTGGGGGGTAAGCAAGCTTACAGTGCTGCGTGCGCGATCGTTAAAGGTCGCTGGCACGAAGGAAAATTTAAACCAGCAATCACTAAAACACAATCTTTAGGAGATTGTACAGCTCAGCGAGCTGAACTACTGGCGTTCAAGATGGCGCTTGAAAATACCGATTGAGAATTCCCCACACTCATAGTGTGCGATTCGTATTATTGCGTTCAATCTTACAATGAATACTTGCAGATCTGGCTTCAGAATGGTTTCAAGGATGCGAAAGGTGGCACAATCAAGCATAAAATGCTCTGGGAACAAGTAGTTCTTTTACAAAAAGAACTACCAAAGACTCACGTGATACATACACTGAGTCATCAACGTGATGGCGTTCACGTTGCAGGGAATTCATTGGCTGATGAGGCCGCGAAGGCAGCTGTGCAAACGGCTTCCGTAGCTGCCGTCACCCGGTCAAAAACAAAAATAGACAGCGAAATATTACAAGCTGTCAGCGCTTCAGAAAAGGATTCGATAGAACCACTCCCTAAAGGCTTTCCAGTAAAATACTCATACATAACTGATGCAAACAATGTTCCTTTTGCTCGAATCCCTGGAGTGGGGGATAGGGCAATTCCAAACATGGAACATAGGTTAGGACTAATAATAGCGGCACATGAAGGGCTTGCTTCTATTCATGCTGGCGTCTCAGCCACAGTATCATTATTAAAGCAGAGATACTGGTGGCCACAAATGAGAAGACAAACAAGGAACTATGTTCTAGAATGTGAAATATGTCAAAAAATGAAAGTATCAACGGTGAGACGTCCAGCGCAGACGCCCCTTCTAATCTCGGATAAACCATTAGCCTGTGTTTATCTAGACCACTGCGGTCCCTTACAAAGGGATGGTAACTATAAATATATCTTGGTCGCAGTGGATTCATGCACGAGATTCACATGGATGTGGCCCCAGCGAACGGCTGACGCCAGAACTGTTATAAAAGATTTGCGAGTCTTTATCGGCACATACGCAATTGGCATGCTGCATTCGGACAATGGTCCTGCTTTTAGCTCTCGGGCTTATAAGGAGGCCATGGTCAGCATGGGCGTGCAATTGCGGTACTCTTGTCCATTTCACCCTGAGGGGAACGGAATTGTTGAAAGAAAAAACCGTGACATAAAGCAATCTATAACGGCAAAGGTATTAGGTTCGGGAGCTGGGTGGGTCAAACATCTAATAAGTGTCCAACGTAGTCTCAATAACTTGCCAAGAAATTCTCTGAAGGGATTCAGTGCGTACGAATTATTATTTGGAACTAGGATGATGATCTCTGACATTGATAGTCAGACTTCAGTGGTGAAAGAAAAAACCTTTGATATCGAAGACCGTTTGGCTATTTTGCAGGACTTAAACAAAACAAGAAAAGACCTGAGCAACATTAAGTTGAAACAACAGCCAACAACCACTGAAGAACCACCACCTGTCCCAGCAAGACCTGTCTGGATTCCAAAAGTCGGGGATCTAGTCAGGGAAAAGATCGCGGTAAAGAAGGAATTTGGGCCTTCTTACAGAAAAGCAGTTCCTGTCTTGTCTGTCAACGGGACAAGATCAGTTGTACTACCGCCACTTGCTGGTAAAAAGGAGAACCGAGTTGTATCCATCGACCTGGTAAAACCACAACATGTGGCCGATAACAAACAGTAGGCCAAGTGGACTCCCAATAAGTAGCAGAACACCAAGGTTTGCTACCAGTACAGAGGTCCTATCGAGGAGGCTAATCACATTCGAAACGCCTACAAAAGAACAACAAGGACTATGCAACAATGCAATAGAACACAGACCTCTGAAAACCCAAATAAAAACATTTAGCAGAGACACACCAATATATAATGAAGTACCAAGTGACAATGCAAGAAACAAAAATCCTGAACCAATTGGAACAATTGACAGAACTGCATCCGGCTACTTCATAAACTTCGATGATTCCTCTGAAGGCTTCAGTGAATCAAAGACACAGCCATCATCAAAAACCTTTAAAGACAAAGCTAAGGAACTTTTGAGACAACTGAAAGAAACATATCTGATTTCTCCATGGATTGAATTTTGGGTGGGTTTTGGTGCATTTATCCTCATACTTTGGCTCATCATGGTACTTACTTTGGGACGCTTCATTGAGGGAAAATATGCTAAAATGGACACAGCAAGTCAGAAAATCAACTTGATCCTCAAACCACACACATCTTCACACGTCGAGAAAAGAGAACTTTCTTCAGCCAACTTCACAGCCAATCCAATACCTGGTGGGGTAGCCTGGGACAACACTGACTATGAAATTTATGGTCCGGTCGAGATCCTGAAATATCCACACCAAATTAAGATCTCATTGAGTGACTTTGCAAAACCAAACTCATTTGCTGATGATTGGGACTTCGAAAGCATTAATAACATGATGTCTGACTTAGTAATGTCTGCTAAATTTACCAAACATGATTATTTGCAGGGTTCTACAAATTATGACAGTATGTATTGCTATAACCACTATGGTAATCACTTTTTACATAGATCTGCACAACCTAGAAATGTTTTAAATTATAATCAACGGGAACATTGTGCAACACCTCCAAAAGGGAGCTCAAGAACCGTTTATGACAAATATTCATACTTTTCAGGTTTTAACACAAGTAATGCTGAAACATTTTATTTTAAAGTGTCAAACAAGACAGGGATGAAAACCATGATAACCAACACAAAATTGTTATATTCAGACTCATTTTTTGAACAAATGAATACTTTTGGATTTGATTATTGGGACAAAAAATGTTGAATTGAAAAGTGTTTGGGGTACAAAAGAATGGCAAGTACAGGGTATAGAAGCTTTGTTTAGAGCCTGCATGATCCCAGAACAAATGATATTTTTAAATGACACTGTTCAACAGACCACCTGTCTTGGCTTAGCCAAAATGAAAGATTTAAATAAACCGTCTATTCCAAAGCCAACAATGTTTAGCAATAACTCTGATACAGATGAAGAGATAGACGTAAACCAAATATTAAACCAAAACAGAACACATCCTGATTGGAAACAGTGGTTGATCTGGCCCACAGATACTAATAACTGTCAAGACAGATTCCTGAACAAAACACAAGGTTTCAAAATGACCAGGCCAGACCCTAGATATCCCCAAAGACATCACCCAGGGATAATTACCACCTACAGTGTGGGCAAATTATGCCTTCAATGGCTACAAACTTCCACACTGCCTGAAATTAAGCAACACCTAACTTTACTTACTGATGGTGCTGACTTGCGTGATTTCACTTTGGGACCACGCAAACAGCGTCAAAAGCGTTTCATAGCAGCCTCTGTATATGCAGCATACAATGAGGCCTGGAAGGTTACTCAAATTGAAACAGCAGAGAGAATACGGGAAATTGACCGTATCAATTTGGAAAAATCACTTTCTGTAGTGGACAATGGGTTAATGACTCTGTCCTCCAGAATTTTTTCTTTGGACAGCATTGTGTCGTCAGCAATCGATATATTATCGCAATACTTACTGTTATTACAACATGGTCAGTCACAATTGCGTTCTATTGTACAGCTTGGCTGGACGTTACAAAATCTGCGTTCAGGCTATGTGCCTTGGCGTCTAATCAACACAACGTCACTATTCCAAATCTTTAACCTTACTGATAGACAAATCGGTATGGCGCAAAAGGGTGCTGATTATACAATTTTGAGCATTGAAAAACTAGAAAGATTACCAATGACAATGTCAGAACGACCTGTCAGTGAATGGATAATACACGGAATCATAAATATTCCAATCTCAACCTTCAGGTTTCAATACTGCCAAAAATATATACAGGCTGGCATGTACGAGAAATTGGGAAAGGGGTACCTTAAAACAACATGGAACCTGCCCTATTCACATGCATGTGTCAGTAATAAAGGCCAGAAAGTGTTTCTTAGTGGCAACAATTGTGCGATATCACTAAGCGGCACGCTTCTGTGTAACGGAATTAGTTTGCATGGAGCCTGTGAAGGGAATTCATACAACCTTTCATGTCACCAGCAAGGCGCACCTGCAACAGAAATAGAACCATTCTTTCAAAGACTCTATAATGGGAGTTACATTCTTATTGTAGACCGCAAATGTTGTAGTCTTATGCCCGGGACTCCTTATCTAGTAACTACTACTGCGAAGGTCAAGTGCTGTGGACGCACATTGTTCCCCAGCTCCTTCCCAGACAGGGAGGCAAGGGCATGGCCCGATTTGAAAATTACTTCTATTCGAATAGATACTTTAAGCAGAATGAAAACAGTCCTTCTTCAGACGCCTACCAGGCTCTCGTCATCAAAAGAAACGTATGATCTACAAGTCGCAAGGACGACTGCAGAGATACATACATTATTATCAACTAATTCCCCCGTACATTTCGCGGAAATCCTGAATGAAATCTTAAATATTTCTGATACCAATGGGATCTCAGGGGTATTTAAGACAGTATTTTCGATGACATTAACACCATTCAAAGCCATACTGGGTATTTTTCCAGATTTCGTCCATTCGATTTTTGGCGGACTTCCCCTGATCCTGGGACTAATTGCAGGAATCCTATTCTTAGTCCTTATTTTTCGTTATGGCAACCCATGTCACAGACAAAACTCTTGCGACAAGGGAAGAAACAATCCTAGCCATTGGATACCGGGACCGGATATCAAAAATCCTGGGACTCTCCCGGCTTAGAGACCTGAACATGACTTGGTTTCTATCATTTCGACCAATGTGGCAAAGATGTGTTTTACCTGTATTGAGGTGTCTGCTGTGCGGAGAAGAATGCGTGTTAGACGCCTGTCTGACGCTACAATCGGATGCGCCGATGGATGCAGAAACATTGTTGAGCCCGATTAAGGTTCATGCTTTGTGCTGCCCTCAAAGGCTGCCAATCCTGATGACGGCATTCGTGGAAGCTTCACCACTACGATTGATGGGTAGTGAAGTTCAAGATGAAAGAAGCATCGAACAGGTACGACCTTCTGTCAGTAATGCAAATCAGAATGTCAATGGAGACAATCATGCGCAAGAATGCATGATTACACCTATTTCCGAGTTAGTGGAACTTTCCCAGGAAGCTGTTGACAGTTTTTTCGAAAGCCTAAATGATATGATGTTCTCACCCGAACAGAAATAGAGACTTTTGAGCAAGCTCGCACACGACATTCCCTGAATTCGGCCTTCAACTTTAAAAATAAAGTCACATGAACATTTTTCGCTCCAGTTCACGGACAGCAGTTTTTTCAGCAGCCCCAAATATTTTTGCATATTTTTCGGGACACTATCTTCTGCTTAAAGTAAGAACTATTCTTAGAGAACTAAGGTTTCTACATTTTAGATAGCTTATAGACATTAGCTGCCCGCTGGCATGTTCATAATGATATTTTATTCTGTGATGGAATGGTCTCGAAACTTTTTTCTGTCAGAAACCATTTCATGTGTAATTCTCATATACCAAATGAGCAATAATGTATACAAATGCGATTACTTTGGCATTATTCTACAGCTTGAGTGCATACACTATATATGTCTGCAATTTTTCAGTATATTTGAAGAATTTCAAAATGCATTTATGTATTTTGGGGTAGTAAGGTATACACACTACTCTATAGTATGTTGTACTATGTTATACTATGCCTAGATTAGTAAATATGTCCATAGTTAGCGTGGAGTGGGTGTCATGTATTCCTATAGGTTCTGAATCGATCCCCCTATTCCTGACCTTATTCTAGTTAAACAAACCAACAAGTTAACTAGCAGTCAGCCCATGAGGCAGAAAACCCCCATGATGCAGATACCGTTATCTGACGCAGTCACACTACGGCACAGGAACGTGTTATCTGATTAGGTCATAACGCTTGCGATCTAATTAGACAAGCGATATTCCTCCAGCCCCTGATAAGGCATACGGAGTTCTCATAACAAATCAAACCTATGACAACCTGGGCAAAACCCTGCGGCCATTGTTTTGATTTCACCGAGAACTTTAGTAAAAGAATGTGCTAACGAGCAAATCGTATGACATCTTTATTGATGTATCTATGTCCATCCTTACGTCAATCTCGGCACCTTAAAGGTATAAATATTACCGATCATGCCATATGCAAACACACGCGTGGTGACGAGACGGAGCAGCCATACTTGCCGAAGCCGAGAGCAGAGCAGACCCCGCTGGCAGCAGCCCCGCCTTCCTGACGCGCTGCTTTCTCCTGCCGAGAATCCAGCACCGGCGTTTCTAGGTAGCCCTCGCAGGCAGCCTGGAATATCGAGACCAGAGAGAGAGATACCATTCCTCATTCATCCTAAATTCCAGGTACAGAACTGAATAACCCCTCACAGAGAATTCTTTAGTTATTCACTTGGCAAAAACAAACTTAACTTAAACTGTAACTTTCTATTCCCGCCCACGTATTAGACTTAGGTCAGGTACACGGGGTAGGCGTATCTAGAAACACCAATTGAGTACGTTTAGTCAAATGTATATGTGTATGTAAATATATTTTATTCATTTTAAACATCTTATGGCTTAGAAACCATATCAATGTTTTTACAGTATTATTTTATACTATTGCTTTTAATGTATGCACTTTACTTAACTATAAGTATTGCCATAATATCGATCCATTTCTCTTGTATGAGAAAAGAGACTGATCAATAAATAACACCTTTTTATTGAACACGCCCGTCTCTTCCTTTTCTCTACATTCTGATGAGACTAAGAATGCACGTACTGACTGAGTAAAATAATTTGCCTTTTGTTCACACGACTCTCGAGATTGACTCTTGATTAGGGGAGAGCAAAGTTGTCATGTTCTATGGTTGTCAGAAACTAAATCCCTTCTTGTCTAATCAGGGAAGTTAATTCCTCCTTGAACATTCGAGAAAGTTTCTAGCGAACTCTGAGCTACGCTGGCAAACCCAAAACTTTAAGTCTAGTATCGACAGTAGTAGACCTAGTTAACGTCTGGCCTAGGCCTTTACTGCTGTAGGTATTATTCCAATGCACAGAGCCTATTGGGAAGATAGGAACTACACTACAAAATGTTCTGCTACAACCACTATGGTAACCATTATCTACATAAATCTGCACAACCTAGAAATGTTTTAAATTATAACCAATGGGAACATTGTGCTACTCCTCCAAAGGGTAGTTCTAAAACATTTTATGATAAATATTCATACTTTTCAGGGTTTAACACAAGTAATGCAGAAACATTTTATTTCAAATTGTCGAATAAGACAGGTATGAAGACCATGCTTACAAACACAAAATTGATATATTCAGATTCATTTTTTGAGCAAATGAATACATTTGGTTTTGATTTCTGGAACAATAACATTGAAACAAAAACTGTTTGGGGTACAAAAGATTGGCAAGTACAAGGTATAGAATCATTGTTCAGAGCCTGCATGATCCCAGAACAAATTATATTTTTGAATGACACTATTCAACAAACTACCTGTCTTGGCTTAGCCAAAATCAAAGACTTAAACAAACCGTCTATTCCAAAGCCAACAACGAACAGTAATAGCTCTATAGATGTTGAGATAGACGTGAACCATATTTTAAACCAAAACAGAACACATCCTGATTGGAAACAATGGTTGATCTGGCCCACAGACACAAATAACTGTCAAGACAGATTCCTGAACAAAATACAGGGGTTCAAATTGACCAGGCCAGACCCTAGATATTCCCAAAGACAACATCCAGGGATAGTAACTACTTACAGTGTGGGCAAGCTCTGCCTTCAATGGCTACAAACATCCACACTGGCAGAAATTAAGCAACACCTAACTTTACTTCAAGAGGGTGCTGACTTGCGTGATTTCATTATGGGACCACGCAAACAGCGTCAAAAACGTTTCATAGCGGCCTCTATATATGCAGCTTACAATGAAGTTTGGAAAGTAACTCAAATTGAGACAGCAGAAAAAATACGGGAAATTGACCGTATTAATTTGGAAAAATCACTTTCTGTTGTGGACAATGGGTTAATGACTCTGTCCTCCAGAATATATTCACTGGACAGTATTGTGTCTTCAGCAATCGATATAATATCGCAAGACTTACTGATGTTACAACACGGTCAGTCCCAATTGCGTTCTATTGTACAACTTGGCTGGACGTTACAAAATCTGCGTTCAGGCTATGTGCCTTGGCGTTTAATCAACACAACGTCACTATTTAATATCCTTAACCTTACTGATAAACAAATCAGTTTGGCACAGAAGGGTGCTGACTATACAATTCTGAGCATTGAAAAACTTGAGAGATTACCATTGACAATGTCAGAACGACCTGTCATTGAATGGATAATACATGGGATAATAAATATTCCGATAACCACTTTCCAGTTTCAATACTGCCAAAAATATATACAGGCAGGCCAGTATGAAAGGTTGGGTAAAGGGTACATTAAGTCAACATGGAACTTGCCCTATACACACGCATGTGTTAGTAATAAAGGACAAAGTGTGTTCCTTAGTGGCAATAATTGTGAAAGGTCACTAAGCGGTACACTTCTGTGTCAGGGTATTAGTTTGCATGGAGCATGTGAAGGGACTTCAAATAACCTTTCATGTCACCAGCTAGGCACACCTGCAACACAAATAGAACCATTCTTTATGAGACTCTCGAACGGGAGTTACATTCTAATTGTAGATCGCAGATGTTGCAGGCTGCTGCCCGGAAAACCTTATCTCATAACCGTGACTACGAAGGTCATGTGCTGTGAACGAGTATTGTTCCCAAACGATGCCCGAGATAGGGAGGCAAGGTTATGGCCCAGTTTGGAAATTTCTTCTATTCGAATTGATACTTTAAGCAGAATGAAGACAGTGCTCCTACAGACGCCAACCATGTTAACGTCATCAAAAGAAACGTATGATCTCCAAGTTGCAAGGACAACTGCTGAGATTCATTCACTGTTATCAACCAATTCCCCCATACATTTCGCAGAAATACTGAGCGAAATCTTAAACATTTCTGATACAAGTGGAATCGCGAGTGTATTTAAGACAGTGTTTTCGGGAGCTTTAACCCCATTCAAAGCCATCCTGGGTATTTTTCCTGATTTTGTCCATTCCATCTTTGGCGGACTTCCTCTCCTTTTGGGACTAGTGGCAGGCATCCTATTTTTGATCCTGTTACTTCGCTATGGCAAACCACGTCACAGACAAGACACCAGCGACAATGGAAGAAACAATCCGAGCTATTGGCTACCGGGACCGCATAACTAAAGTCCTTGGACTAGCACGGCTACGAGATTTAAACATGACTTGGTTTCTTTCATTTAGACCGATGTGGCAAAGTTGTGTTATGCCTGTATTAAGGTGCTTGCTATGCGGCGAAGAATGCGTGTTGGACACCTGTCTGACACTACAATCGGATGTGCCAATGGACGCAGAGACTTTGTTGGGTCCGGTAACGGCTCATGCATTGTGCTGTCCCCAGCGGCTACCAATCCTGATGACGGCATTCGTGGAGACTTCACCACTACGATTGAAGAGTAGTGAAGTACAAGATGAAAGCAGCATCAATCAGGTACGACCTTCTGTCAGCTATGCTGATCGAAACATCAATGAAGGCAATCATGCTCATGAATGCATGTTGATAAATTTTTCCGAGTAAGTGGAACTTTCGCAAGAAGCAGTTGACAGTTTTTTCGAAAGTCTCAACAATATGATGTTTTCACCACAGCAGAAAGAATGACTTTGAGCAAACTGGCACACGGCGTTCCCTACACCCTGTATTTGGCCTTCAACTTTGAAAATAGAGCAATAAGAAATTTTCTCACCAGTTTTTACGGAGAGCGAGACATTCTTTTTTTCCCCTTCCATTTCCAAAAATATTTACGATTTTTTGGAACACTTATCTTCTGCTTAAAGTAAAACTATTCCTAGAGAACAAAATTTCTATTTTTAGCTACTCTAGAGACATTAGCTACCCTCTAGCATGTTCGCAAGTATTATGATTTTTGTGATGAGATGGTCTCGAATTTTTTTCTTCTGTATTAAGAGCCATTTCATGTGTAATTTACGCATTTCGTTCATGCTGATTTCAAAATATGCGTATTAGATTTAGCATTATTATACTGCTTGAAGTGCATATAGTAACTATACTCATCTTTTCGTGTATTTCGTATTTCCAATTTTCAGAATGCATTTGATTGTATTTTGGGGTGGTTTGATATACACATGCACTACTAGTTTTGTTTACTATGCCTAGATTTGTAAATATGGACATAGATTACGTGGAGTGGGTGTGATGTATTTACTATGGGTACTGTATCGATCCCCCTATTTCTGACCCTTGTCTGGTTAATAATTAACTAGCAGCCATTCAACTGCACAGAAACCCGTTATCTGATTAGCCATACAACGGCACAGAAGCCCGTTATCTGATTAGGTCATAGCGCATGCCATCTCATTAGGCAAGCACTATTTCTCCAGCCCCCTAATAGGCATACGGTGTTCTCAAAACAAATCAAACCTACCACGACCTGGGAAATCCCCACAGCCATTGTTTTGATTTAGCCGAGAACTTCAGTAAAGAATGTGCGAACGACCAGTTCGTATGACATCCTTATTGACGTATTTATGTCAATCCTTACGTCAATCCCGGCACCTTTCAGGTATAAATAATACCGACATTGCCTTAAGCAAACACACGAGGTGGTGACAAGATTGGAGCAGCGAGACTTGCCGAGGAGCCCAGCTGACAGCGAAGCCCACAGACGCTGCCCCTCCTTTCTGACGTGCTGAGAGAGAGACGCTGCCTTTTCTCCTGCCGAGAAATCCAGCTCCGGCGCTTCCAAGCCGCCCTTGCGGGCAGCTGGGATATCAAGACCTGAGATAGAGATACCAGCCCTCCACCCTTCTGAATCCCAGGTACTGAACTGAATAACCCTTGCAGAGAATTCTTGAAGCAGACCCTTGGCAAAGCAAACTTAACTTAAACTGCTACTTATCGACTCTCGCCCACGTATTAGGCTTAGGTCAGGTACATTGGGGTAGGCGTAGTTAGAAGCACCAGTTGAGTACGATTAGTCAATGTATATATGTATGTATCTATTTTATCCATTTTAAGTATCATATGGCTGAGAAACCATATCAATGCTTTTACAGTATTATTTTATAATTCTGTTATTACTTATTTATTTATTTATAGTGTTTTATATAGCGCGGACAAGACCCGTGGGTATCAGAGCGCTTAACATATGGGATTACAGATTGACATTATAGTAGCAATTATAGCAGCAAAACATATATGGAGGTAGAAGGTGGTATGCTATCTAGGGTGATTGGATAGAGGATTACATATTGACATAGAAGATTAAGAAAAAAAAAAATTTTACATTATAGTAGCAATTATAGCAGCAAAAACAAATATGTAGGTAGGAGGCCATATGCTATCTAGGGTGATTAGATAAATATATTCCTAACGCCTGAGCAATTAGCGTTAAGCGGTGCATATGGTTTAGGTTGTGTCATAGTCATACAGTCAGGTTCGATGAGGTAGGATTGTATATTATTATCAGATCAATATCAGAGTAATTAGCAATAAGAGTAGAATGGGTATAGCTAGTTGCAACGATCATAAATATTAACATGTTAAGGTAGGGGTAGTATCTTTTGGTGTGAGGCATAGTGCAGATATCACCTAAATATGAGGTAGCAATAGAGTGTAAAGCCGAGGCTTGAGTGGAATCAGTCATTTGTCTTATTAGTCTTCCGATTGTTCATGATGACTCCAGTCCTCTTTGGCGAAAATGATCATACCACTGGTCTGTGGTCATCTCTATGTAGGGTATTTACTCATCATGTGGCTTTTCAGTTCCCTTTTAAATGCTGCAATATTTTGAATCTTCCTGATGTAAGGAGGGAGTGAATTCCAGACTCTGGGGGCGGCTCCCGAAAAAGCTCGGTCATAGGTCTTTTTTTTCCGGAAGAAGGCCGGCCGTAGTAGCAACTCTTTAGCGCTTCTAGTTGATCTGTTACCTCCCGATAGCTTAATTTTCTTGGCTAGATATCTCGGCGTGTTGTAGTGGACCGCTTTGTGTGTGATACAGGCCATCTTCATTTTAATTCTAGCATCGTAGGGTAACCAGTTTAGTGCCTTCAGGTGGGGAGATATGTGATTGAATTTCCTCGTTCCCGTGATGAGTCTTGCCGCTGCGTTGAGACAGGCTTTTAGTGGTGCAGTGGATGTTTTTGGTAGGCCAGCTAACGTAGTGCAGCCATATTCGATCCTCGAGATAACTAGCGATTGGATAGCAAGTTTTAGATCTGCTTCTGAGATAAAGGGTTTCAGTTTTCTTAGATAGTTCAAATGGAAACGGGCGCTCTTGGCCATTGCGTTGATGTGTTCTTTCATGTCTAGGTTCTCGTCTAGTGTAATTCCTAGAGATTTGGCTGAATTAACTAGGGTCGGAGTGCAGTTAAGCGCAGTCACCAATTTCGCCCATTCCTTTGCCTCTGTGTGGCTCCTTGTCGGTGAAATTAACAGGAATTCTGTTTTATTGGCATTCAGTTTCAGGTGATTGGCTGTTAGCCAATGCAACGCTCTCTTTAGAGTTTCATTCATAAGGTCAATGTCATCACTGCAGGCAATCTTCATATATATTTGCGTGTCGTCTGCGTACATGTGGTAGGAGATCTGTGATTTCCGAAGAATCTCTGTGAGAGGTTCTACATACAAGTTGAATAGATCTGGGGATAGCGTTGAACCTTGAGGGACCCCTATTGTGTTAGGGCACGGAGAGGAGATTGCTTGGTTGACCAGGAATAGCTGAGTCCTGTTCTGCAGGAAGGAGTTAAACCACTTCAGTACGTTTCCAGATAAACCCATCCTGTCATGTAGTCTGGTCATCAGTATCTCATGATTTACCGTGTCAAATGCTGATGACAAGTCTAGTAGAATCAGTAGGCACGCATGATTTTGGTCAAGGGCTTGTAAGGCGTCATCAACAATATGTAATATCGCAGTTTCAGTACTGTGTCCTGTTCTGAAACCTGATTGGCAGTCATCTAGTAGTGAGAACTTAGCGATGTGTTGACTCAGTTGGCCTTGCACGCATTTCTCAATAAGTTTGGCCAGTAAAGGGATGTTGGTCACTGGTCGATAATTATTTGGGTCTGTTGCATCCGCTGTCAGTTTTTTGATGATGGGAACTACCTGCCCCGTTTTTAGGCAGTCAGGGAGGGTCCCTTGTGCTAGTGAGGCATTTATTACTGTATGCACTTTACTTAACAATAAGTATTGCAATAATAGCGATTCATTTCTCTTGTATGAGAAAAGAGACTGATCAATAAATAACATCTCTTTATTGAACATGCCCGTCTCTTCCTTTTCTCTAAAAATCTGGTGAAACTAAGAATGCACTGAACTGACTGAGTAAAATAAGTTGTCTTTTGTTTTCACACGACTCTAGAGATACACTCTTGATTAGGGGAGAGTAAAGTTGTCATGTTCTATGGTTGTCAGATACTAAATCCCTTCTTGTCTATCCAGGGAGGTTAAACTCCTCCTTGTCTATTCGAGAAAGTTTCTAGTGAACTCTGAGCTAGCTGGCAAACACTAAACTTTAAGTCTAATATCGTCAGTAGAAGACCTAGTTAACCTCTGTCCTACGTCTATACTATTGAAGATATTATTCCAATGCGCAGAGCCTATTGGGATAATAGGAACTACACTACAGTGAATTGAGCATCAAACATCATGCTCGTACACCTGACGAATCAAATGGTTAATTCTTATGTTTAAGTATCCTTTGCCTTCATAATATTTCTTATAGTAGCCGTAGTTCACGAAACTAGTACTTATATTTAGAATAATTTAGCACTGCTTAGGCTACAATTTATGGCACTGTTCTGTAGCGTACTATCTATCGTACTGTTTCTAATGCTACGCTCAGGCCACTCAATGTTTCATTCCCTTTTTTTTATATGCTGCTACTGCCAGTGTGTACCACTACTACTACCAGCACAACAATGATACTTCATCCATCGAGGATTCATGTCAACAACCAACCTTAATCACCATTTGTCATGTAGGCAGCCCTGTGGCTACCCCTATTTTCAAACATGAATCACAGGTAAAATAAGCATTTTGGAGAGGTAGAATAATGGGCTAGGACTGGGAGGAGAGCAGAGAATGCCAGTACTACTAGTAAAGTACTAGTAGGGCTACTGAATTCAGTAACTCGGTTACTGGCACTTTGGTACATTTCAGGACTAGATGTTTCATTCATGCTGGTAAGTTGGAAGAAACCAAACGTCCAGTAACCAGCACCCACACAAAATAATATGAACGCGTATACTATGTTTTGGTATGAAAAATAATTATTAATAAATATATTCATGTAGTCCAAAAATAAAATAAATTAACCCAACTCACCCCCTACCTAACCCCAACCAATGTCCAAAAGTCCAAAAGTCCCCTTTCCCAAACACCCAATTCCCAACAGTCTTTAAAAAAGGGGCAAGGGACAGTCACTTCCTCCGGTGGCGCTGTGTGGACAGCTGTTGCTGCACGTCCCGCAGCTCTTTGCAGAGGTCCCGGAGCTGGCGCTGATGTTTTCGGCCAACCGCTCCAGGTTCTCCACTCTTTTACGGAGGCGGCGCTGACATACCATCCAGGCTCTGGGAGGGGCAGCTGATTGTGTTGCTGCTGTGCGGCGGCGGGAAGCTGTAGGGCCATGACTCCGTTTGGCTGGAGGGTTCTGGCTGGTGGACACGGGGTCACTGGAGGAGGATGCAGTGGTTGCTGTCTCCTCCTCCTGCTCCCGAACCCACAGCCGCCGATACTCAGCACAAATAGCCTCCAGCTTACGGGCCCTGGCCCGGACAGCCATCTCCTTTTGGGTGAGCTTTTTCGGAGTAGCATCTATATGAAGAAAGAAAGAAAAATGCTGTGGCCAATAGTCTTTTACATAAAGTCAAAATAATTCAACGGGAAGTTGACTCTCAGTAACACCAGCAAGTAGCAAACACAGTATAACATTTTGGCATGTATCTTTCCGCCATCTTTGTAGGCCTGTGACATTACTGGGAGTTTCAGGAATTCCACTAGCAGGACTAGGGATGGACTCACTAAAACATACATAGTCAGAGAGTACTAAAACAAGTCTTCTGGTTTTTTTCTCTTGTTTTGCAAAAGAAATTACTAGTACGTGAACTTGTGGTAGCTGGCATGGCAGCTCACTCAGCTTGCACCCAAGAAAAACAGACACAAGCCATGATGACGCAGACTCGCAGTACTTTAAGCAGTACATGCAGGTGGGGATAGGAAGCTCTTACTTTTCTATAGGGGTGGCTCTGCCACTGGCCATACTCGGTTACATCAAGGGCTACTGCTCAATGTAATGATATCTTTCGCACTGCCCCCCCGGGCCTTGACTACTACAAAAGAAGAATGAAGATTATTCAATTCTGATCATATATCATTATCCTGCCGATCACATGATCTTTGGTTATAAGATGGATGCCTTTAGGTGCTTTGTTTTGATAGATTGAGTGAACTACAGCGATAGTCCACCCATGACAAAGCTGAAATAAAATTATTAACATAGGGAGTGAGTGTGGTACCCATAATTGGCGGAGGAAGGGACTTGACTTGATATAATGTTGTCAACTATACAATCCATAAACAATAGATGCTGTGCTTGCAAAGTAAAGTACTGTACTGTTAGTCAAGGCAGGGTGTATTTGTGAACAATCACAAATTCTAGTATTTGGATTTCCTCAGCTTTGCTACTCTGGCACGGACATGCTGTTCAAAGTAACAATCTTCATCCACTCAGTGTCTGCTCTACTACATCATACACCTCTGCTATTAATGAGGAAAAAGAAGATAACATCCAGGCTTCCAAAGTACGTCTATCATTCTTCTTAAGGTCTCAAATGTACCAAGTTTTTTTTTTCTCAACAACCAACTAACACCCTTTTCATTATATTTTGGAAACCACCGTCTTCTTCTCTTGACTTGCATTGAAAAACACCCTTCTTTACAGTCATAAATGTTAAGACTCGCTCGTCCTTCGTTTCACCCTTCTTTCACTTTTCGTTCCTCACATCCCTAAAGTATATCTGATATGACTTGGCTTCACGATAAAGGTTCGCCAGCTGAGTTGAAGTCAAATAGAGGGGGCCATTGCTTACCCGAGAAGTACCGCCGCTAATGCTATTACAAGTCAAGGTTGACTGTCTTCTCCATGATAGCCAAAAAAGTAGTTCTAAATTAGTAACTGCTCCGAACAGTACAGTGTACTTGTACTAGTGTACTGTGTACTGTACAGTACATCATACACTCCTTTGCGAGCCTACTCAAAAATGTCAATAAGTACGGAGTATAATAACTTACCACCGTCCGCCGCTGCTGAGCCTTCCCCCCCAGCTCCTCCTGGTGGCGCCGCCGCATCCGCCCCTAGAGTGGAGCCCTCTGCACTGCTGGCCCCGGCACTGGTGGTCATCTGTGCCGCATCAGATGTTGTGACGTCTAGAAAAAACATGTCATATTTTCAGATGCCATACACAACCCCCTATTTCGTCTCGTAATGGAAGAAAATGTTACATAACACCTTTTTTATTACTGGGATTGAAAAAAAGTAAAGGTTTTGGGGAGGGTGTTAACTTTTTATATGCTTATTCCATTAAATGATACACTTCTTAAGACAACTGATGAATGCTTGCTTAACGTGCACCATTTTTCTAATTACAGAAAGAAGATTACATTGCCCTTCTGCCAACAGGACGATTCACCAACTACTAGTAAGTCATCACCAGCAGTACTTTAAGTACTTTAAAGAAGGTGGGGGCTCCCGCACAGTGATTCTAATAATTTCATGTGTCTGTTAACTATTACGTTAAAGTAATTTGATTCATGGGAATGCTGTTTAAACTTTAATGTCATCTATCAGCAGTGCTCGCTCCGAATACTACGCTATTAAAAATAAAGAAATATTTTTTTCATTTCTTAATTGACAATAAAACTTTAAAACTAAAAAACACTGTGTGGTTTTTGTTCACAAGTGAGTGAGCGGAAGGGTTTGAACTACTGCACTTGGCAGTCATGTTTCAGTGACTCAGATAGGCCGGGACTCGGCAGTAGTCTTCTTCTGTTCTTCTGGGTCGTCAAATCATTGGTCAGACAAACTAGATATTCGGTCAGGGGATTGGGGGTTCAACTTCTGTTTGGACTGAGGTATGTGGAAAGTCAAACTGCACCTATCATCAATAATGTCCTATTTCTCTTGTCCATACTTCTTTATGTGCAGAATAGTCCCTGAAACACTAGCGGTATGGTATGTGCTCCTAGCAAATCAAAAAGGCAACTGTTACCTTTTTCTTGGTGTAAACATTAACATTTTGTTGTTGGAAATTGTCAAAGCACTTACATTAAGAAGACTGGAATAGACAGCAAGGGCAACCCAGATGACTGCACTCAGTGCCTAGAGCTATTGCTGGACCAGAGTTTTGTTTAACACCGTTTGCCGACTGGGTAAGCTTAGCTACCTACACAGACCGACTCATAATCGTAAATAGTAGTAGCACAGAGAGTGATGGTAGAGGCAGGATAAGAATGTAGAAAGTAGTCTAAATTTGAAGAAGATCAAAGACTATTTTGTAAAAAATAGAATTAGGAAACAGTTTGTAATGAATAGGAGCTGTAAAAGTTAGGGAAGTAGAAGTATTAATATAACAATAGAACAACTTACTGGGGCCAGCAGAAGAGCCTGCAAGGGACCGATCCTGTAACTGTCCACGTTCTTCCACCGGAGGCTAAATGGTGCTAGCCGCCTTGCCCCTGGGAGGTGCTGATGATCATGAAATAAAGAAACACAACATGGATGATTGTTTTTTTGAAATATTTGATTTCTTTGACCACAATCTAAAATTATCTAGAGGAAACAAATTAGCAACAATTGCACTACGTGTATTGACCTATCTGATCTGGTCAACTAGGAGGATACTACTAGTACAGTATTGCTGGATTCGCAGACCGTCTACTTGGAAAGTTATGTAAATCACTAACTAAACCAACAACAAAAAGGTTCTACTACGACTGCCAGCACTCAGCAGCACGCGACGTGACAGACACAGTCCGTCATCATGATTGCAGAGCACTAAAAAATGTCCTACTACTACTAATAGCAAGTCATAATATACTCAGCCTATCAATCCATCAATATCTCTTCTTCTTAGTGGCAGCAGGAGTACAAAGGAAGGACTAGACTTGAGTCTCTAGTCTCTCTAGCATTATGCAGTTCTGTAAAGTACTACACTCATACATATTCTCAGGCCAAATTAACACAAAGTTGCAAACAAGTAAGCATAGTAGCAACGCCACTGAGGAGGCGAGCACCTGCAATCACAGAAGCTAGTTAAACACTATTTTACCTGCAATGTAATCGAATAGGCAGCATTCTTGCTCCTCGGAAAAACATATATTAGCAATATAACACAGAGCAGAATAATACAAAGTAGTTATTAAATAGCTACTCACCAAGGCCAGGGATCTCCACACCTAGCAGGAGGAGCAGGTCCTGCTCCCAGTCGAGGAAGTCGGCCAACCGGTGCGTCGCTTGGTCGTAGGTGCGCCAGACCCCAGACTCCCTCCGCATGGCCCGGCACACCTTATCCCACCGCTGGCGACGCTCCCGGAGGCCATATCCTTGACCGGGCCTGCCCCCTGCTGCCACGGTCTTAGAGAGGTAGCCCAGAACAAAAAATATCAGGGCAGCCACCTCCACCACGGTAAAAACCTCCCTGGCCACTACATCCACTCCCCTCAAACGCTCGCAAGGGAGCCGGCTACGGGGTGCGGGACCCTTCCCCTTTGATTTGCCGGCTCCCTTTGCCATGGTCCTGGCCGAAAGAAGAAAAGAATAGGGAGAAAGAAATAAATAAAATAAAAGAGAGAGCTAAACAAAAAAAGTAGTTATTAAAGTAACAAAAAGTTGAAAAAAACACAAAATATAGATCTAGACACATAGAGAGATAGATAATGAGCAAAAAAGAGCAAAAAAAAAGTTCAAAGAAGCAAAGGATTGGAAAGGTTACAAGAGGATAGAAAAACCTAGCCCAGAACCATAGCAATGAATGAAAAACAAGATGGCCGCGCCCATTGAGGACAGTGTGGGTAAGTTTGCGTGACATTTCCCCCGCGAGCACGCAAAAACACGCGTGAACTCGTAATAGCGCGCCGCACACAGCGCGAGATTGCCAATAGCGCCCGGAAGCGGAAATAAGCAACGCGCACAAGATGGCCCGCCCATGTACGACCGCATGGGAAACTTCGCGGTCGGTGCGCTGCAAGCGGTCCGCGAATACGCAACAAACCCCGCGAACACGAAAAAAAACCGCTAATTCGCACGAATTCACAGATTATGCGGATCGCGAATTTGTTTTTGCGCGAATTCGCGTACCGCAAATTCGCGCATTTTGCCCATACTTACTGTTGATATGAAGCACCCTGTGGGGGCTCCTGGGAGTTCCAAGGTCAACCAAATAGGTGACTTCTCTCTTCTGTTCAACAATAGTGTAGAGTCCACTCCACTTGTCTTGGGGAGCTGCTGGGGCCACAGGCTCACACACCCACACTTTCTGTCCTGGCTGGTAAACAGTCAGCACAGCCTTTTGGTCATGCCAGGCCTTTTGCAATTCCTGACTAGCCTCAAGGTTTTTAGATGCCTTTTTCATGTACTCGGCCATCCTGGAGCGGAGACCAAGTACATAATCCACAATGTCCTGTTTGGGAGGTTTGAGAGGTAACTCCCATCCCTCCTCCACCAGACACAGGGGTCCTCTTACAGGATGCCCAAACAGAAGTTCAAAAGGGCTGTAGCAACCCCCTTCTGTTGGACCTCTCTGTAAGCAAACAAAAGGCAGGGCAGCAGGATGTCCCATCTCCACATAAGCTTTTCAGGGAGACCCTTAATCATGCACTTTAAGGTTTTGTTGAATCTCTCTCCCATTGCACTGTGGATGACAGGGTGTGGTGAACTTGTAGTTCACTCCACACTCTTTCCACATAGCAGTCAGATATCCAGACATGAAGTTTGCACCTCTGTCTGAGACAATTTCCTTCGGAAAGCCCACTCTTGAGAAAACTCCCAAGAGGGCTCTTGCCACAACAGGTGCTGTTGGGGTCCTTAGGGGAATTGCTTCTGGGTATCTGGTGGCATGATTCACTACCACCAGAATAAACCTGTGCCAAGAGGCTGTTTGGGGATCCATTGGTCCAACAATGTCAATCCCTACACGTTCAAAGGGAACCCCCACCACAGGTAGAGATATTAGGGGGGCCTTTGTGGTGCCACCTGATTTGCCACTGGCTTGGCAGGTGACACAGGAGTGACAAACCTCCTTGGTATCTTCTGAGATATGAGGCCAGTGAAAGTGAGGAACAAGTCTGTCCCAAGTCTTGTTCTGGCCAAGATGTCCTGCAAGGGGAATATCATGGGCTAGTGTGAGAAGGAAGCCCCTGAATGCCAAAGGTATGACCATCCTCCTGGAAGCCCCAGGCTTGGGGTCTCTAGCCTCTGAATACAGGAGCCCATCATCCCAATAAACCTTGTGGGTCCCACTAGCATTCCCTGCAGCCTCAGCAGCAGCTTGCTGTCTGAGGTGTACAAGAGAAGGAAAGTCTAACTGCGCCTGCCTCAGATCTGCCCTGGAGGGTCCCCCTGTCCCAGGAAACTCAACCAGATCAGGCTCAAGCTCTTCTAGGACAGTTTCTTCCTGGGTCTTACAATCAGCTTCCAGTGAAGGCTGATCTTCTTCCTGAGGCAAGGGGGAAGGCACTGTCTTAACCCTACTGCTTCTCCTCCTGGTAGGCAACTGGTACATTGTTCCAGAATCCAGTGCCGGTTCAGTGTTGCTATTACTGACCTGTGACCTAGTCACAGCAAGGACATGTGCTGATATCCCTAACATTTCTGTATGGGTCCTATACTCCACTTCAGCCCAAGCTGAAGTCTCCGGGTCATTTCCAAGCAAGCATTCTACAGGGAGGTCTGAGCTAACCACAACCTTTTTGAGGCCAGTTTCCCCTCCCCAGAAGAAATTAACAATTGCCATACTGTGAGTGGTAGTGCCATGGCTAGCATTGGTCAGTAGGTAATTTTCACCTACTATGATCTACCCAGGGTCCACAAAGCCAGGCGTCACCATTGTGACACTAGCACATGTGTCCCTGTAGGCATGAGCCACTTTGTCATTAATTAAAGGAGTTTGTCTGTACTTGCCCAATTTATTGGGACTCAGAGTAGAGGACATAATTATGTCTCAATTGGGGGTGGGGTCGCACACTACTCACACACCAGCGGTATCGCCCCTAAGGACTGTGGTCAATGTAGTTACGTGTTCCGCGATGCATCTTCTTTCGATTATCTGCTATCTTCGCTATCTTCCCCATCCCTGGACACGTGTTTCGGGGTATCACCCTTCGTCAGCAGGGATATGCTGTGTTCTGGGGTTGCCGGTGGCTGCCAAATATCTGCCAGGTTTAGTACGACTCAGGCGCGCAGGTGCGGGGTCCCAGGCTCGTCAGCCAACTGCTCGAGGGAGCTTTAACATTACAATTGGGGGTTGGGTCGCACACTACTCACACACCAGCGGTATCGCCCCTAAGGACTGTGGTCAATGTAGTTACGTGTTCCGCGATGCATCTTCTTTCGATTATCTGCTATCTTCGCCATCCCTGGACACGTGTTTCGGGGTATCACCCCTCGTCAGCAAGGATAGGCCGTGTTCTGGGGTTGCCGGTGGCTGCCAAATATCTGCCAGGTTTAGTACCACTCAGGCGCGCAGGTGCGGGGTCCCAGGCTCGTCAGCCAACTGCTCGAGGGAGCTTTAACATTGCAATTGGGGGTGGGGTCGCACACTACTCACACACCAGCGGTATCGCCCCTAAGGACTGTGGTCAATGTAGTTACGTGTTCCGCGATGCATCTTCTTTCGATTATCTGCTATCTTCGCTATCTTCGCCATCCCTGGACACGTGTTTCGGGGTATCACCCCCTCATCAGCAGGGATAGGCCGTGTTCTGGGGTTGCCGGTGGCTGCCAAATATCTGCCAGGTTTAGTACCACTCAGGCGCGCAGGTGCGGGGTCCCAGGCTCGTCAGCCAACTGCTCGAGGGAGCTTTAACATTACAATTGGGGGTGGGGTCGCACACTACTCACACACCAGCGGTATCGCCCCTAAGGACTGTGGTCAATGTAGTTACGTGTTCCGCGATGCATCTTCTTTCGATTATCTGCTATCTTCGCCATCCCTGGACACGTGTTTCGGGGTATTACCCCTCATCAGCAGGGATAGGCCGTGTTCTGGGGTTGCCGGTGGCTGCCAAATATCTGCCAGGTTTAGTACCACTCAGGCGCGCAGGTGCGGGGTCCCAGGCTCGTCAGCCAACTGCTCGAGGGAGCTTTAACATTACAATTGGGAGTGGGGTCGCACACTACTCACACACCAGCGGTATCACCCCTATGAACTGTGGTCAATGTAGTTACGTGTTCCGTGATGCATCTTCTTTCGATTATCTGCTATCTTCACTATCTTCGCCATCCCTGGACACGTGTTTCGGGGTATCACCCCTTGTCAGCAGGGATAGGCCGTGTTCTGGGGTTGCCGGCGGCTGCCAAATATCTGCCAGGTTTAGTACCACTCAGGCACGCAGGTGCGGGGTCCCAGGCTCGTCAGCCAACTGCTCGAGGGAGCTTTAACTGATGAGGGGTGATTTCCTAGTGGTAGCATGAACCAGCAGTCTTCTGGCTAAGACTTCAGTAGGCAAGTTAAGCAAGTTGTTTTACCATATATAATCCCTTGAATACCAAATGAAAGGACACCACACAAGGTATATATCAAATATATATGTATTTAATCTAAGCACAACCCCTCTGCACTCGTTACGAGGTCAGAGGTAAAAATACAATACAAGTCACACAGTTAATACACAATAAGTTGCACAGTATGCGTTATGCCCTAGGGGCCTCACAAACCATATACTAAGAAAGTGGTATAAAAACCATGAGAGGATTAAAAAGCAGGCCATGGGCCTGTGGAATCGCTGTGGCTACACTAAACGACCAGTTGTTAGGAAGTAGGAGACCCACGGGAGCCGCGTGCAGTGTCTAAACACAGGCGCGGGTTCCCATTGACTTTCTATGGAGATCGTAAAAGTTACAAAGTTACAATTTAAGACCACTTCCAGATGGACTAGGATGGAACCCTTTTAAACTAGGACACTTGAAGAGTCAATACCCATGGGAGGGAAACAACATTTACAACGCAACTTTTACAACGCACTACCATTACAACGCAACTTTTACAACGCAACATCCATTACAAAACCACTTTTTTACAATGCAGTCATTACAACGCATGACACTACAACGCATACCACTACAACGCATACCATTACAACGCAGTCATTACAACGCATACCATTACAATGCAAAACTTACCATCCAATACTTACCCTACTGTTGCACCCCCTGGAGTTAGAATAGTAATTTTAACCCCTACACTATCCAATATTTTCCCTACTGTTGCACCCCCTGCAGTTAGAATAGTAATTTTAACCCCTACACTATCCAACACTTACCTTAATTGTAATGTAATGTAATGCGTTGTAGTGGTATGCATTGTAAAGGTAGTATGCGTTGTAGTGGAATGCGTTGTAAAGGTATTTTTAAAGAATTCGTTGTAATGGTATGCGTTGTAAAAGTGTGGGTGTAGCACGGTTACAACGAATTTTTTACAACGCACTACCATTACATCGCAACTTTTACCACGCAAACCATTACAACGCAATGCGCTGGGGGGCGCTCTAGGATAGGGAATGTATTTAATATACTATCCAACACCTTCCCTGCTATCCACGGGGACTGGAGTTGGAATAGTAAATTAAATAATTCACTATCCAGCGCCTAAAAGCATTATGCGTTGTAATGGACTGCGTGGTAAAAACCGCGTTGTAAAGGCATGCGTGGTAAAAGCATGCGTTGTAGTGACACCAATCCAAAGTGTGCGTTGTAATGGATGTTGCGGTGCAAAAAATGCGTTGTAAAGGTATGCGTTGTAAAAGTGTGCGTTGTAACGTCATACATCCCCCATGGGAGCACCGGAGTACTCGAGTTACCTCACCCAGGGAAGCCGGGTACAAAGGTGTCTTTTTGTGTCGGGTTTCGTTGTCGTTTTCTATGGAGAGCTGCAAAGAAGTGCTGCAGGCGACCAGAGGAAAAGTATCCAGATGGATCCAAGGGTGGATCGGAGATGTGAAAGCAGAGGGGATAGAGTCTGGATCACTAGCCAGTGACCAGGAAGGAACCAGGCGATGTCTGGTGCTTTGCAGGTGAAGATGGTGAGCTTGTCTCTTCAGCCACGAGGTCCAGGAGGCATCAGCGATGACCAGGAGCTGGATTGGAGTTGTCTCACAATGGATCCAGATGAATGCAGTGTCGATATCCGGATTGGACCCAACAAGTCTTGGTAACCGGAAGCCACACAGGATTTCGAGATTGGCTCTGTTGCAGACCAGCAAGGTCTGTGGTGCTTCCCCTTTTGAGGGAAGCTGAAACAAGCCTGGATGGACCAGAAAAGCAAAGTAGTTTCAAGATGGCAACTTTGGGGGGCTCACTAGCCAACCGGCAAGCAGCCGGGAAGACGCGTAGAGCACAAATGTGAAGGCAAGGCCCACGGGACACTCGCGGAGTGTGGGGAACTGGGCTTTGGCGCAAATGATGCATGGGGGTGGGGCTTCTCGTACCCCAATGCACAACTTACTGAGTATTCAGGAAAGGAGTGCAGTTAGCAAAATGCAGGATGTCCAAGATGTTCGGTCCCACGTCTCTCGTGTCCGCCACGGGTCTCAGCTTTGCTGTGGATGTGAGACAGGGTCAGAAAAGTCTGGAAGTCTAGTTCTTGAGTCGCAGATTCATCGGGTTCAAGCAGGAGCCTTGAAACTGGAGACTGGCAAAGTTGCTGATGGTGCCTGTTTGAACAGGGTGGTCACTCCTTGACCACAAGTCAGATGACTTCCTTCTTCCAGTCAGAATAGAATGTCGAAGGTCCAAGAGTTCTATATCAAAGTTTCGTTCCAGGATAATCTGAAGTCCTGGGGACACAGCTCCTATAATTATACTAAGGATGGGGGCTGGATTACCTGACTAGGTCCCTCCTATGGGTGGATCTGAGAAGGGGATGGTTACACCTCTTTCCCTTTGTTCAGTTTCATGCCAGAGCTGGGGATGGAATGCCCCAGCAACTGGTTTGAACCGGGCTATGCATGGAGCACCTTGTGTGCCCCAGGCAGTGTCTAGATGCATTCACTGAATGCAGCCCTCCCTGCCCCAATACACAAAACCCCTGTCTGGGGAGGTGCCAGCACTTCCCTGGACAGGAAACTTATTGTCCAGGCCTCCCCTGCTGGAGTTTCGTCCAGCAGCAGGAGTTCAGACTCGTGTCTGTGGCAGCAGCATCCATTTTGTGATGCTGAGGCTCTGTTTAACTTTAAACGGGTAAAGCAGTAACATACATCTCTTTTCCCTCTAGAAGGGTGGAATGCTACCCCTGCCACCAGAATTGTCGGGGGGTAGTTTTCCAAAGTGTTTGACACCTTACACAACATGTTTTGATAAAGCCAAACCAAAGTTAGCATTAACTGCGAGGATTATAATGCACTTAGGAGTATATGGTATGGCTATATCATAGAACAGCTATAAGGAGATGGTTCCGAAAGCTGCAGAGGGGCTCAGCTCATGCCAGGGCACCCTCTCACATAAAAGCAAGCACTCTGCCTCCAGGATTGTCGAGGCCTACCTTAGGAGTTGCTTACAGGTGTATATGTGTCTATATGTAAAGGTAGATATAGGTATACTATATCTAAGTAAGGGGTGATTACACCACCTAACCCAGGCTGTGTGAACAGACCTGTGGTGTCAGTTTGGAAGGCAAACCAGGGGTGGCACAATACATGCTGCAGCCCCTGGTAGACCTAGGGTGCACCTATGCCCTGGGTACCTATGGTACACTATACAGGGGCTCACAAGCATGACCCAGTACACAATCTGGTATGCACATACAGTGCATGGTATCAATGTAGAGAGAGAACAGCTGGGCTGTGGGTCTGATTAGCAGGCCCACAGTCACATTAAAGTCGAAAAACTAGAGTATCACAGCAAAAAGTGGGGATGACCATAGGAAGCAGACCCTACTCTCCTACACAACCCCCCCCCCCCCCCCAAACGCTGGGACATTAAACTAACCTTGACCATTTGAGTCTTCATGTTCTAAGTGGAAATCTCTGGAGAGTCCATCTGCATTGGCATGGTCAGTCCCAGGTCTATGTTCCACTGTAAAGTCCATCCCCTGTAGGGAAATGGACCACCTAAGCAGTTTGGGATTTTCATCCTTCATCTTATTTAGAAACAAGAGGTGCTTATGGTCTGTCCGAATCTTTAAGTGAGTGCCAAACAAGTATGGCCTCAGCTTTTCCAGGGCCCAATCCACAGCAAAGGCCTCCCTCTCAATAGCTGACCAACGTTTCTCTCTAGGGGTCAGCCTTCTGCTAATAAAAGCTAATGGCTGGTCTTGACCATCTTTATTCAGTTGTGAAAGCAAAGCACCTACCCCCAACTCAGAAGCATCTGTTTGAACAATGAAGTCTTTGGAGTAGTCTGGACTTTGCAGAATAGTAGCAGTGCACATGGCCTGCTTCAGGTCATCAAACGCCTTTTGACAGCTTATTGTCCACTGAACTTTCTTTGGCATTTTCTTGAAAGTTAAGTCATTCAGGGGTGTCACTATGGAACCATACCCCTTGACAAATTTCCTCTAGTACCCAGTCAGACCCAAGAAACCTCTGACCTGAGTCTGGGTGGTTGGAGCAGTCCAGTCCATCATGGTCTGGATCTGGCTCTGCAATGGTTGAACCTGGCCTCCACCTACAAGGTGGCCCAGGTATACAACCTGACTCTGCCCTATCTGGCACTTGGTAGCCTTGATAGTTAGGCCTTCCTTTTGCAGGGCCTCCAAAACATTCTTCAGGTGGATCAGGTGATCTTCCCAAGTGGAGCTAAAGACAGCAATATTATCAAGATAAGCTACACAGTAGTCATCCAGATCTGAGAGGACTTGGTTCACCAACCTTAGGAATGTGACAGGTGCATTCTTCAAATCAAAGGGCATCACCACACATTGATAATGTCCACCAGGGGTTGTAAATGCTGTCTTTGGCTTTTCATCATCAGCTAGTCTGATCTGCCAGTATCCAGCTATCAAGTCAAATGTACTAAAAAAAACTTGCCAGATGCCCATCTGTCAATGAGTTCACCTGCCCTTGGTATTGGATGGGCATCTGTCCTAGTGACAGCATTGAGGCCTCTGTAATCAACGCAAAACGTCATCTCTCTCCTACCATCTTGGGTGTGAGGTTTAGGCACCAGGACTACTGGACTGGCCCAAGGGCTCTCTGAGGGCTCAATGACTCCCAAATCCAACATATTTTGTACCTCTTTCCTGATACAGTCCCTGACATGATCAGGTTGTCTGTAGATTTTACTCTTCACATGCAGACTGGCCGAAGTGTCCGCTTCATGAGTGCCCAGGTAGTCTGACTTGGAATCAGAGAAAACATATGTCTGGAGGACTGTAGAACTTGTCTGCAGTCCTGTTGCTGTTGGTCAGTGAGGCTGCCTGCCAAGTTTACACCAACTGAACCATCATTAGGGTTCTGAGAAAGCAGGTCTGGGAGAGGGTCACTCTCGTCCTCCTGTCCCTCATCTGTAGCCATGAGCAAGCCCATGTCTGCCCTGTCAATCTGTTGACGTGAAGCACCCTGTGGGGGCTCCTGGGAGTTCCAAGGTCATCCAAGTAGGTGACTTCTCCCTTCTGCTCAACAATAGTGTGGGGTCCACTCCACTTGTCTTGGAGAGCTGCTGAGGCCACTGACTCCAACACCCACATTTTCTGTCCTGGCTGGTAAACAGTCAGCATAGCCTTTTGGTCATGCCAGGCCTTTTGCAATTCCTGGCTAGAGTCAAGGTTTTTAGATGCCTTTTTCATGTACTCGGCCATCCTGGAGCGGAGACCAAACACATAGTCCGTCCTGTTTGAGAGGTAATTCCCATCCCTCCTTCACCAGACACAGGGGACCTCTTACAGGATGCCCAAACAGAAGCTCAAAAGGGCTGTAGCCAACCCCCTTCTGTGTGACCTCTGTGTAGGCGAACGAAAGGCAGGGCAGCAGGATGTGCCATCTTCGCCTAAGCTTTTCAGGTAAATACTTGATCATGCCCTGCAAGATCTTGTTGAATCTTTCATCCAGACCATTGCATTGTGAATGGTAGGGTGTGGTGAACTTGTAGTTCACTCCACACTCTTTCCACATAGCAGTCAAATATCCAGACATAAAGTTTGCACCTCTGTCTGAGACAACCTCCTTCGGAAAACCCAATCTTGAGAAGACTCCCAGGAGGGCTCTTGCCACAGCAGGTGCCGTTGTGGTCCTTAGGGGAATAGCTTCTGGGTATCTGATGGCATGATCCACAACCACCAGAATAAACCTGTGCCCAGTAGGCCTGAGCGGTAAATTCCGTTCTGCTCACGGAATTTGGGGAATTTTGGTAATTTCGCGGAGAACGCGAAATTGCCCAAAAATATGCGTTACGCGACTTCGCAAAGTTTTTGCTTATTTGCGTTCACAAAATGCGTGTTTGCAAGATATTTTCCCACGAGGACGCAAACAGTGATTGCGAACAGTAAAAAAGCATCGCAAACAAGCAATTCCGCGTGTTCGCGGAATTTCTGCGTGTTCGTGGAGATTTTTTACCATTTCGTGGAGATTTGCGTAACGCGGTTACACAAATTCCGCCCACCCCTAATGCCCAGAGGCTGTTTGGGGATCCATTGGTCCAACAATGTCAATCCCTGCACGTTCAAAGGGAACCCCACCACAGGTAGTGGTATTAGGGGGACCTTTGTGGTGCCACCTGATTTGCCACTGGCTTGGCAGGTGACACAGGAGCGACAAAACTCCTTGGTATCTTCTGACATATGAGGCCAGTGAAAGTGTGGAACAAGCCTGTCCCAAGTCTTGTTCTGGCCAAGATGTCCTGCAAGGGGAATATCATGGGCTAGTGTGAGAAGGAAGCACCTGAATGCCAAAGGTATGACCAACCTCCTGGAAGCTCCTGGCTTGGGGTCTCTAGCCTCTGAATACAGGAGCCCATCATCCCAATAGACTTTGTGGGTCCCACTAACATTCCCAGCAGCCTCATCAGCAGCTTGCTGTCTGAGGGGTTCAAGAGAAGGGCAGTCTAACTGCGCCTGCCTCAGATCTGCCCTGGACTGTTCCCCTGTCCCAAGAAACTCAACCTGATCAGGCTCAAGCTCTTCTAGGACAGTTTCCTCCTGGGCCTCACAATCAGCTTCTTGTGAAGGCTGATCCTCTTCCTGAGGCAAGGGGGAAGGCACTGCCGTAACACTACTGCTTCTCCTCCTGGTAGGCAACTGGTCCATTGTTCCAGAATCCAGTGCCAGTTCACTGTTGCTATTTCTGACCTGTGACCTAGGGCCATATGTATCATCAAACTATTTTGCATTTCCTAAATAGCGAATTTTAAGGAATCGCTATTTAGGAAATGCAAAACGGTATGTATGTACAAAATTGCTTTTCAATAGCGATTCCTTAGCATTCCTAATTTGCGATTAGCAAATTGCTAATCGCAAATTACCCATTCATTTCCATGGGCCAGGAGGCCCATAGGAATGAAAGTGCAATTTGCGATTAGCAATTTGCTAATCGCAAATTAGGAATTTTTCCAAGGGTGCAGGGGTGTCTCAAGAACACCCTGCTGCACCCCTGAAAAAGACATTTGGGGCATGTATGGGCGTCATATGGCACCTTTTGTTTTTTGGAAAAAAGCTTTTTGAAAAGAATTCGCAAATTACCACCAACTAGAAGTTGGTGGTAATTTGCTAATCCTTAATGGCATTTTTTGCATATTTTTTGTTTGATACATTGCATTTAAGGAATCGCAAAATGTGCGATTCCTTAAGTGCAATCGCAAAATAAGGAATAGCAAATTTTGCTATTCCTTATTTTTCATCAAACATGTTTGATACATACCATTTGTCTAATTAGCATTCGCAAAGGCCGAAATTCGCAGAATTTCAGCCTTTGCAAATGCTAATTAGCTTGATACATATGGCCCTTGGTCACAGCAAGGACATGTGCTGATATCCATAACATCTCTGCATGTGTCCTATACTCCACTTCAGCCCAAGCTGAAGTCTCCAGGTAGGTAATTGCCAAGCAAGCATTCTACATGGAGGTCTGAGCTAACCACAACCTTTTTGAGGCCAGTTACCCCTCACCAGGAGAAATTAACAATTGCCATACTGTGAGTGGTAGTGACATTGCTAGCATTGGTCACTAGGTAATTTTCACCTAGTATGATCTGTCCAGGGTCCGCAAAGCCAGGCGTCACCATTGTGACACTAGCACATGTGTCCCTGTAGGTCTGAGCCACTTTATCATTGATTAAAGGAGTCTGTCTGTACTTACCCAAATTATTGGGACTCACAGTAGAGGACGTAGCCATGTCCACATCACAGACAAGAACAGCTTGAGTTGGTATTCTGACTAGGCCGGGACCCATCTCAGTTCCCAGGGTTAGCCCTACTACACCTTTCTGTTGAGAACCACCACTTGGAGCTAGACTAGGGGGAAAAGTTACCTTAGGGGCAATGGTGGCTGGAGCTGCCTCCTTCTTGGTGCAATCACTGGTCCAGTGAGTATTAACCTTATAAAGTTTGCACCATGGTTTCTTTGGGCCTTTTTTCTTTTTAGATTGTTGGGAACCCCCACCATTAGAAGCTTTTTGGGGACCTTGAGAAGACTTCTGGTCTTTTGCTTTCTCCCCACCCTTTTGGTCTTGCTTCTTCTGATCACCTCCTTGGCTCTGTACCTTCTGCCTCACCCTGGTTCTGACCCATTTGTCCGCCTTCTTTCCCAATTCTTGGGGAGAGGTCAGATCAGAGTCAATCAGGTGTTGATGCAATAGCTGGTTCTGACAGTTGTTAAGGATCTGTTCTCTCATAATTAAATTATACAATCCTGTGTAGTCAGTGACTTTACTGCCCAGTAACCAGCCCTCCAGAGCCTTAGTAGAACAATCTACAAAATCAGTCCAGTCCTGTCTGTGTCTTTTGGATATCCCTGAACAGCAACCTGTACTGCTCAGTGGTTAGGCCAAACCCATCTATCAGAGCAGTCTTCAGGACATAGTAATTGTCAGCATCCTGGTTATTAACTGTAAGGAGCTTATATGTACCTTTTTCTGAAAAGGAGAGCCACAAGATTGCTGCCCACTGACTTTGGGGTACCTGCTGTAGTTTGCAAGCCCTCTCCAAAGCAGTTATCCATTTGTGGATGTCATCCCCAACCTGATAGGGAGGGACAATCTTGTTCAGGTTTCTATGGTCATGAGACCTTTCCCTATCTTTAGGAATGATGCTTCCTCCAGTGTGCTCTAGCCATATCAACTTTTTCTCTCTTTCAAGAGCCAGGGTCTATTTTGCAAGGGCAACGTCTTGCCTCTTGATCCTAAGCTTGGCTTATCTCATCATAGCTTTATGCTCCCTTTTCTGAGGTGAAGGCATTCTCCTCAGAGCTGAGGCATTGGACCCCACTGATGAATCTGAATGGCCAGATGCACTGGAAAGTGACCTGGGTCTTCTGTACTCACCATTATGCCTACTTGGGGCTCTCGATTGGATCCTTCCTCCTCAAGTCCCATGTAGTCCTAGGTTAACCTGGTTCAGTTCCCTGACCTCTACCTGGTTTGCATCCACATCATCATCAGAATCCTCTTGGTCTCACCAATGGGATCTTCTGTTGAGGGATGGCCCCCTCTGTACTACCTGGGTGATCTGGGTTGGGTGCCCTTTCTGCATCATACTCCATTAAAATATCTACCAGGTGGTTAAAGGTTGGACTCTGTCCTTGTCTCAGTCTTCTGACTGAACACAAACTTCTCAGTTCAAGAAAAGTAAATGTGTCACCCTCTGGGTTTCTTCTTGAAGAGGTCCACTAGGGCCTGCTTCCAATGACATTTTCTAGTGAGGTGTGGTGTGTGCACCTACCTACACTAAATGGTTTCCTACTAGAACCTCTCTAGGAGTTGTAGTCAGGGTGTGCTAGGCCCTTGCCACCTACAGCAACTAAGTTCAGTAGAACTTAGGTATATCTAAGACTTGATTTATATGTACCTACAGGTACCTTGATATGATCGTTCAGATGATATTACAAGATTATTTGGTAAAACAAATTGCAAGCTCTTATCCCAACCGCTGCACACCAATGTGAGAAATTAGCCTGGCATATGATGTCCACTAGTTCTAGTGGGCACATTGCACCAGTCTAATCAACCTTTATTGGTGATGGTTGTAAAGTCAACCTTATAGAAAGCTATCCTAGTGATAGCATGAACGATAGTCTTCAGGCTAAGACTTCAGTAGGTGAATGAAGCAAGTTGTTTTACCATATATAATCCCTTGAATACCAAATGAAAGGACACCACACATGGTACATAGCTGCCAAGGTTTCAGATTGCTAAGTGTGACATTTCCATAATTTCAGTGCAATTATGAGTGACATTTCAACAACTATGAGTGACACTTTCTCGCGAGCAAAATTAAGCAATGAAGATGAGGAAAAACAATTAGCAGAAATTCCACCCCTCCCTCCTCCTTTTAACTTCATGAGGGACTATTTTAAAACACTGAAAAGTTTGCTGTCATTACACATTTAATTTGGAATCTTATCAGCGGTTAATACAGGCAGAGCAATCTATTTGAATTACACTGCTGTGAGCATGTATTTTTGAATATTGTCAGAGCTGAAGATAATGATCAAAAAATACTTCCGTTGCTAAAGCTTGCTTTTATTTCCTCTGCAACTATTATGAGGGGTTTAGCATTTCAAATACCCCTTAATCACTAACGCTGTTCACAAAAAGGTGATATTGTCCCCTTGTGCACATTACTATTAATGTTGTAAATTAACATTATGTCAGAAGTCCTGAATTATCAGACTTGAGCGGCCAACTAGTGGCCTCTTATTACAACAGGGCACCGGAGGCAGTCAGATCTTTTGAGGTCTTTCCTCAGCAGAGATGCCTATAAAAGCTTGTCTGCTCTCCCAATGGTCGCCATGAGAACAGCTCTCCAACTGGCCAAACACAAGGAGTGGCATTTCACAGTTGTTTGACTGAGGGGGTGAAGTAGTATATGCTGAAACTATGGTGTACTCGCAGAGGAGTCAATTGCCAGGCAACACTATGTACATAGTGTTCGTGGCGACAAACTCACGGCCTGCACTCATTCACCTGAAACGCACTGAATTCACATTCTTCAATGTATATGCAGTCACAGACAACAATCTGTGCATCGACCTCAACACATCTGAGTTTATTGACGAATGTGCACTCATGCTCCTGGCATCGCTGCATGTGAGGATAGCATGAAACTTGCAGTGCACCCACTCTGTATCTTATGTACGTGCACCTGAAATTGTGACATCACCTGTACCACAATACATACGCATGGTTATCTAAATGTGCACTCACATACCTCTGACGCAGCATTCCCACAAGTCGCCACCACTGCAAACCACTAGCACGCAATCTCAGGGCATTGAATTTGGGCAATACAGCCTCAGACTGCGGTACACGGGGTGCAGCCTCGAGCCAGAGCAGAATTAAGCTAGCAGTAAGTAACTGGCAGCTGAAAACACGCTGCCGCTAAAAATGTAAATGTGCAGATGATTTACACTTGGCTGACACAGTCTACAATGTGACACTTACAGTTTCGAGGTGAGCTATTCTGTTTATGGGCCGGCCGCCGCCTCCTCAGACTCCTGGCCGACTCCTGGCCTCTCCAGTGTCTGACTGCACTCCGTCAGAAAACATGCACGAACGGTGCGCTGCCCCCGCCCGGCCCGGGCATTATGAGACTCTGGCTCAGCAGGCGCAACACAGCTGCTGTTACAGTGAGCACCAGCGGCTGCTGCAGGAGGTCCATGGGTGAGGGTGGGATTTGAGGTCACTGGGTCTCGTGTCACTCACTCCTCTCTATCTTCCTTGGCTGGCTGCGGCAATTGATTCGGCCGGGGAGCTGAAAGCACGCAGGATGTGGCCCATGCATGCCTTGTTAGCTGCAGCAGGCAGCGCGATGCTGCGGGCGGTAGAATCGAATTTGGCGCCTCCCACGGTCTGGAGTCGAATCCCCCGCCGAGCACTTGACCCTACTTCCTCTGGAAGTGACGTCACGCGTCACTATCGCGACTGGCACATCCGGATTAATCCCGGCCCCCTGTGCGCCATATGTGACGGTGATTGACAGCTAGAGTATCCGACTCAGAGAGCAGCCCGGCCCCCGTGCAGACTAGGACAGAGTCTAACTAGCCGCGCCGGCGCCGGCCGCCCTGATTTGCGCATTATGTTTCCAGGGCAACAGGAGCCTCTCAGTCGGACAGGCAGCTGCTGGCAGAAGATACTGAGCACGCCGCGATCTCGGTTAACTGTTTAGGCACTCAGGCGGCTGGCAGCACCTCTCAGAACACAGAGAGAGCCCGGGCACAGGAGCGCCGCTGGGCGCCTGGCAGCACAGGTCGAAAATGCGTGACAATGCATTTCAATGCGGTGATGCGGATCACCGCACTGAAATGCGTGAGTGTCACACCTGTTGCGTGACGCTTGACAGGACTGATGGTATATATCAAATATATATGTATTAAATCTAAAAACAACCCCTCTGCACTCTTTATGAGCTCAGAGGTAAAAATACAATACAAGGCACACAGTTAATACACAATAAGTTGCACAGTATATGTTATGCCCTAGGGGCCTCACTAACCATATCCTAAGAAAGTGGTATAAGAACCATGTGAGAGTTAGAAAGCAGGCCTAGGGCCTGTAGAATCGCTGGGGCTACACTAAACGTGCAGTGTCTAAACACAGGCGCGGGTTCCCATTGACTTACTATGGTGTTCGTAAAAGTTACAAAGTTAAAGATTAAGGACACTTCCGGATGGACTTGGATGGAACCCTTTTAAACTAGGACACTTGAAGAGTCAATACCCACGGGAGCAGCGGAGTACTCAAGCTACCTCACCCAGGGAAGCCGGGTGCATAGGTGTCTTTTCGTGTCGGGTTTCGTCGTCGTTTTCTATGGAGAGCTGCAAAGAAGTGCTGCAGGCGACCAGAGGAAAAGTGTCCAGATGGATCCAAGGGTGGATTGGAGATGTGAAGAACCTGTAAGCAGAGCGGACAGAGTCTGGGTCACTAGCCAGTGACCAGGAAGGAACCAGAAAGGAACCAGGCGATGTCAGATGCTTTGCAGGTGAAGATGGTGCGCTTGTCTCTTCAGCCACGAGGTCCAGGAGGCATCGACGATGACCAGGAGCAGGATTTAAGCTGTCCCAGGATGGATCTAGATGACTGCAGTGTCGGTATCTGGATTGGACCCAACAAGCCTTGGTAACTGCAACCCATGCAGGATGTTGAGATTGTCTCTGTTGCAGTCCATCAAGGTCTGTGGCACTTCTCCTTTTGAAGGAAGCTGGAGCAAGCCTGGAACAACCAGAAAAGCAAAGTAGTTTCAAGATGGCATCTTCG
The DNA here is from genome assembly GCF_964261635.1 of Lissotriton helveticus. Classification (NCBI taxonomy): domain Eukaryota; kingdom Metazoa; phylum Chordata; class Amphibia; order Caudata; family Salamandridae; genus Lissotriton; species Lissotriton helveticus. The sequence goes on along the minus strand of NC_136057.1, from coordinate 1,292,582,846 downwards.
GGGGGCTCACTAGCTAACGGGCAAACAGCAGGGAAGACGCGTCAAGAACAAATATGAAGGCGGGGCCCACGGAACACTCGTGGAGTGTGGGGGCCTGGGCTTTGGTGCAATTGATGCTCGTGGCTGGGGCTTCTCATATCCCAATGCACAACTCATTGAGGATTCAAGAAAGGAGTGCAGTTAGCAACATGTAGGATGTCCAAGTTGTCCTGTCCCATGTCTCTCGTGTCCGCCACGGGTCTCAGCTTTGCTGTGGATGTGGGTTGGAGTCAGAAAAGTCTGAAAGTCCAGTTCTTGAGACGCAGATTCTTCGGGTTCCAGCGGGAGCCTTGAAACTGCAGACCAGCAAAGTTGATGATGATGCCTGTTTGAACATGGTGGTCACTCCTTGACCACAAGGGAGATGTCTTCCATATTCTAGTCAGAATAGAATGTCGATGGTCCAAGAGTTCTGTATCAAAGTTTTGTTCCAGGATAATCTGAAGTCCTGGGGACACAGCTCCTATACTTTTACTAAGGATGGGGGCTGGATTACCTGACTAGGTCCCTCCTATGGGTGGACCTAAGAAGGGGGTGGTTACACCCCTTTCCCTTTGTCCAGTTTCGTGCCAGAGCTGGGGCTGGAGTGCCCCAGCCACCGGTTTGAACCGGGCTATGCATGGAGCACCTTGTGTGCCCAGGCAGTGTCTAGATGCATTCACTGAATGCAGCCCTGCCTGCCCCAGTACACAAAACCCCTGTCTGGGGAGGTGCCAGCAATAGTTTTCCCTGGACAGGAAATCTATTGTCCAGGTCTCTCCTGCGGAGTTTCGTCCAGCAGCTGGAGGTCAGACTTGTGTCTGTGGCAGCAGCATCCATTTTGTCATGCTGACGCTCTGTTTAACTTTAACAGGGTAAAACAGTAACAGACATGTCTATTCCCTCTAGAAGGGTGGAATGCTACCCCCACCGCCAGAACTGGTGGGGGGTAGTATTCCAAAGTGTTTGACACCTTACACGACATGTTTAGATAAAGCCAAACCAAAGTTAGCATTAACCGCAAGGGTTATAATGTACTTAAGAGTATATGGTATGGCTATATCATAGAACAGCTATAAGGAGATGGTTCCGAAAGCTGCAGAGGGTCTCAGCTCATGACGAGCACTATCTCACATAAAACCAAGCACTTTGCCTCCAGGATTGTCGAGGCCTACATTAGGAGTGGCTTATAGGTGTATATGTGTCTATATGTAAAGGTAGGTATAGGTATACTATATCTAAGTAAGGGGTAATTACGCCATCTTATCCAGGCTGTGTGAACAGAACTGTGGTGTCATTTTGGAAGGCAAACCAGGGGTAGCACAATACATGTTGCAGCCCCTGGTAGGCCTAGGGTGCACCTTTGCCCTGGGTACATATGGAACACTACACAGGGGCTCACAAGGGTGACCCAGTACCCAACCTGGTATGCACCTAAAGTGCATGGTATCAATTTAGAGAGAGAATAGCTGTGCTTTGGGTCTGATTAGCAGGCCCACATCCACATTAAAGTCGAAAAATGAGAGTATCACAGCAAAAAGTAGGGGTGACCATAGGAAGCAGACCCTACTCTCCTACAATATTCATACGAGCTAAGGCTGGGAGGAGAGGGGGAGCAAAGGGTGAGGTGTCTGGAGACATTTGTATGACCTAAGGGTTATTTTCCCACAAAGCATTTCCAGAAGGACAGCGCAGAAGCAAAGCAAAGATTACTTATTGGTGTCCCTGTCCCAAAATGTACTATTGAGGGCTAAACTGAAGATTTACTATCAAAAAATGTTAGGAAATTAAATACACAACACTCAATTAGCAGCACAGTAGAAAAAAAAGTAGATTCCCACATGCAAACCATTCTCATAAAATGCAAAATCACAAAACATCTGAAAAAAATAAGGAAGGCAAATTGGAAAAATGAGTTCAATCATCACATGGAGCAGAGTTCGTAGATTAATTTGCCTCTACTATAGTAATAGCAGTAGTCCTAGTTAGAGCATTGTCTCTTACCACCCAACTCAAAAGCAGACCCTCAGTCAATTTCTAAGACTTAGTGGAAAGTGATCTGTATCAGGAGACCACACTATCTTATAGTACAGATGACTTAGGCTGGAGGAAAAATGTTACATTTAAACTAAGGCCAGATGGCCACATTTACTGAGGCTTTGCACTAGCATCAGACAACACAAATAGCCACATTAGTATTTACTTTCAAGCACAGAAATATTTTGTCACTGGAAAGTTTCCTTTTCTCAGTGCAAGAAGAGATCTGTACTGCTTTGCATCACTTTGTGTCGAGGGGCATTAGGTGGATCTGTGAAAACACTCATAGGTTCTGATGCAAATCCTGATCTACTATGATAGCCAGCCTGGAATGTATATAAAAAAACAAACACTTCCTTGAAGCAACCGTTAACAAGGAGAAATATCTTAATTTCTCAATAAATGCCATGTATTGCATGTGTGCTGGTGCACACCACACATCCAGTGTGTGGGATCCTTCTGAGTTTGTCTAGGCGTAGGAGGTTGTACTGGAAGGGCATGCTTCCAGACCAAATCCAATGCTAGCCAGTGCAGACTCTCTCTCCATCATGATCTGAGGCTTTATGTTTTGCAAGGCAGCCTTAGAAGGCCAACTCGGACAAGGATCGCAGCAGTTTTTAAAACGAAAATAAAAGGCATTGTTATTTGTAATGTCAGTAGCTCAAACTCGCGTAAATACGAGACCTATTGCATTGCAAATGCAATAGGTCTCGCATTTGCGAGAGTTTAACAGGCCTGCCAAGTATTGCGCATTAGGTGTGACGCTAAAGCATTTCAGTGTGGTGTTCTGCATCACTGCCCTGAAATGCGTTGTCACGCATAATGCATGTGTCTCACAGCGGCCAGTGAAGTGCTACAGGCTGTTAAAACTGTTTAGTGTGGCGTGCGCCGTGCCCCCACTGCTCTCCCATGCTTGCAGTTGAGCTATAATTAAGGCAGGCTGCTCGCAGTGTGACTCACACTGATACAATGTATCACCTTGAATCCCCGCTGAGCAGCGGACAATCATGATGATGATGTGTGCTAGAGGCCGGCGCGTGGGGCAGGACATCACATCCTGCTGCCAAGGCCGGTCCGGGAAGTTTGTAAACGAAAGTGCCTGCTGCCTGTATCTTGCGCGGCTCCGCAAATGTTTTCAAATATGGCACTTACAGTGTTGCGCTGCCTAAGTGAGCCTGCAGCCACTGCCTTACAGAGAGACGACGTCGAGTGTCAAGCAGTTCGAGCCACACTCCTCCGTACTACTGCCCAAGTAAGTGCCACCAACCTGTCTGATTTACACAGTGAATGGCAGCGCGTGGTCAGGCAGCTGCCACCTGCAGTCAGTGCCGGCCTGTATAGTTTCTCGTTGCTCATAGGTGTGTCATTTCTGATATTTATATATGCTTCCCTAGTCTTCATTGCTTGATTTTGCTTGTCACTCATAGTCATTAAAATGTCACTCATAATTACACTGAAATATGAAAATGTCACACTTAGGCAATCTGAAACCTTGGCAGCTATGGTTTAAGCCAGACATGCCAACCCTCCCGATTAAGGCGGGAAACTACCGATTTGAAGGCTAGTTTCCCGCCTCCCGATTCCTGCATCTAGAAACCCGATGCCAGCACTAATTAGGTTACCAGCTGCTCTAATGTGCGTCTTCATGAGAAGAAGTTATTTGGAAGAGCAATCTGCCCAAGCAGCCATCTCCTCTGATGTATACCTTGCTTCCTCTACTGACCCGTCACCATTGCTCCCACTGTGCTGAGATAAGTTATAACACCTGTTTGAAGGTTAGGAAGTGCTATAAAGAGTCTGTTTTGTGCACCTGACCCACTTTTTAAACAAGCATTGGCAATGCAATAGGTCTTGGATTTATGCGAGCTTGAGCTATTGACATTGCAAATGACAATGCCTTTTATTTTTGTTTTTTTTTACCTTCTGCCTTTTTTTAATATCATTGAGGCCACATATATTTAGTGAAGCAATTTTCAACTTAGCCATAATATCATGAATATTATTATCATTTGCCTTGCATCATATCCATGTCTTATTTTCCTGGTCATTCCAGAATTATCTGGCACCATAGTAACAAAGACTTTTCTATCCTTCATATGCTTGGAATTTCTTGGTCCTATACTTCCCCCCACTACTCCCTTATCCCACTCCTGATTCCCCCCACCCTCCCCTTACCATCCTATGAGGCATCCTAGGTCCCGGGTCCTAGTTGTGGGCGTCCGTATGTTCAGATCGCCACAGCGGACCCCGTGGCCTGAGCAGGTTGATGGAATATAGTGTTTCCCAGAGTCTTTATACTTATTCAGATAACATTACAAAATTTTGCTTTATAAACTTATATTCTTCTCCACCCCAATTTACCCTTCTAGTGATTCCCCATAATTCCAAACCTTAGCTCTTTCTAAAGCTGTTTAGGACAGCTAAGTTCAATGACCATCTCTTTCTATAGTTCCTTTAAGTGTATTTTTTTTTAAATTATTTCCCTGAGTTTCGTATCCCAGTTTCTGAAATTTCTCTTAAGTAGTCCTCGGCCTGTACTTCGCTAGTAAAGCTTCTTGTTGAGCCCTTGAATATAATTTTCAGCCGTGCCGGGTTTTGTAAAAAAACTGTCGCTCCAATTTTTTCAAAAGGCGCGAAAAGTTGGCGCATTTTCCATCTCCGCTCAACGGTGGTATGGGCGAAATCTGGTCTTACAAAAAACTTAAACCCTTTGTACTCCCTTTGGCTTGTAGGTCTGGCAAGATTGTAGATTGCTTCACGAAGAAGGAAGTTTCCAAAATGAACCAGCATGGCCGTGGGATATTGGCGTTGCTTATGGGTGTGTTTTGGTAGCATCAAAGGAAAGCGATGGGCACGCTGTGTCTCTCTGTCCATATCCCATGCCTCCAATTCCGGGAACGCTGTTTTGAGTATATTGATCATTGTCCCTCTAGCGTCATTGCCTTCAAAATTTTCTGGGATACCAAGAAACCTTAGATTATTCAGTTTGGATCTGTTTTCGTGATCTTCGACTTTTGCCATGAGGTCTTTTATTATTCCACCCTGCTCCTTTTCTGTTTTTTGTAGTTTGGCGACGTCAGTTTCCAAATTTTCCATGCGAGTTTCTACTGCGGCCATTCTCTCTGAGATCTCAGTACATATGTTGCCGACTTTTTTAACCGCGCCTTGCAATTTTTCAATGGCAGCCCGGTTCCTTTGGCTATCTTTTTTAACATCCATATGAAAATTCTTTATTGAGCTCAACACTTCACTCAATGAGGGCTCTATTGTTATTCCAAGGCTGCCTCTGTTTCCCGTAGTTTTTTGACTTCCCTCTTCTATCTCATCCAAGCTGTGATTTTGACGTGGTGTTTCTCCCAATGATTTTGAAATCTGGCTTCTTCGTGCGGAGTTCGTTCGGGCTTTGGCGTGATCCGTATTAGTGTTTGGATCTGTTGTCTCTTCATTAGGAGGATTACATTCTCTTTTGCGTCTCGTCCTCTTTTTTCCCCGTTTTTTCCTGGGATTTGTTTCGATGGGTTTTCTCGATTCGTGAGAGCCGGAGACCTCCGAGGATAAGGTCCCCATTTGTAGGCCTGGACTTGCTTTACTTGTGTCACTTAATTCGCTTGACTCACTTGAGATGGACATCCCTGTTTCGTAGATGTCCGAATCAGAATCTTCCTCGGAGAATGATTTATTTCCTAAATGTAGATCTCTCCCCCGTGGAAGCATTTGGGAACTAAGAGAAGAAGAGGGATGTTCGATATTTAGAACGCCCGTAGGGTACATCTTGCCTTGGTCTGATTGCTCCCCTTGCTTAGTTTTCACTGGTTTTACCCCTATGGGAGCCCTAGTCCCTTCCATGTCCACACTAGAATCTGTGCTTTGATTTCCTAGGTCTGGATCTAAAGTGTTATTTTTCTCTACATCGAGGTTCTCTAGGGGTATACCAGGGACATCCACGCTCAGATCGCTTGGATGTTTGAGCAGTAATTTTTCATTTTTTAGAGCATTGGTCGGACCGTCCTTGGGTAGGGGACTAAAAATATTAGATTCTGGGCTGAGAAGTAGCCTGGGAGCCTGTTGTTTTTGCAGCGGCCTTTAAATTTTTTATTGTTTGAAGCCTCTGTGCTTTCTTGGCCATTAACTCCAATTTTGCGTTATCCTCTATATCTCTCCCCTTCTCATTCTCATTCTCACGCTCTTTCTCTTTGGCTTTCCGTCTTGCTTTTTCTTTCTCCTTCTCTAGTTTTTTTTCCGCATTTTTATTTTTATTTCTTCCACTCTCATGAGGTTCTTGCCTTTCCAAATCTTTTTCCTTTGCTTTGGATCCTCTTGTTTCAGGGCCTCTCTGTCTATCATTAGTTATTTGCGAAGCATATATCGTTTCCATTTCAGCGTTTTGTGGGGGTTGATTGTTTTCCAGAATCTGTGAGTTTCTCAGGTACTCTAGATCCTCTAGGGTTCAGGTCTGTACCTCACTTGTGCTCTTCAAAGCCGTTGCATCCTCTTCCCCCTTATTTCCAGTAGGTGCTGTAGTATGCTTCACAATTGTCTGTGCCTCTGCTGCCGATCCGACATCTCCGGCAGCAGCATCTCTTTTCTCCCTTCTCTCCATATCCTGTGTAGTTTTCAAGGATGAAGCCTCTTTCTCTATCTGGCACTGTGCCCGTACTTGCCACCAGTTTTGAGGTTGTTTTGGTAGTTTTCTGCCTTCTCTGCCCCTTTTGGTACACCAATAAATCAGCTTTCTGGTCACTTTTGGCGCTGCTTTAACGGTTTTGCAAGCACCTCCTTTAAATGTGCTATATTGCTTGCTCAGGGCACCTGCAATATGCCAGTCTGTGTTGAAAACATGTATTTTGAGTATTATTGTGGCACTGACTTTATTTACTGTTTCAAAATGTTTTTTAGTTTCTCCAAAATATTCTCGAGGCTTTTCCTGCCACACCGGCCTTTTGGATTGCCTTTTAAATTGCATTCGCCCCTTTTTTTTTTCGCCCCCTTTTATTCCTTTCTGTTTGCCCCTCTCTCCTTGCGTGCATAGGCTCAGGCTCTCACGTTTTCCACGGCACCGAGATGCACAGGATACGTGCTGCGCGTGAGATTTACGGCGCCTGTCGACGTGTGAGCAGATGACGCCAAGCAGTACTGACAGAGTTCAGAGTTCAGAGTCAGGCAAGTCGGCCGAGTCAGACGCCGAGAAATACCAGGTGAGATGAAGAGTGAATGAGGCCAAAGTACGAGCAATCAGAGCGGGCAAAGAGCAAAGAGCAGGACGGACTGGCGGACAGGCAGGCAGAGAAGGTCCAGGAAAGCCAGGGAAAATAGAAATTCGGCAGAAAAAAACAGAAGCCTCTGTTACCTTTTATTCTTAATTTCTTCCCTCACTGCCTTACATGCAGTGCTCTTTCTCCTTTCAAAACACAGTCCGACCTTGGGGGTGATTAGGCAAGGCACAAGTAGAGTTTAGGGTCGTAGAAAAGAGAGAAACATTGAAGGTATGTATGTATATATTCAGAGGATGGGTTTGCACGGATAACTCACAGTTTTCACAGCCAAGACCATCCGTCTTTCTTTCCCTTTATTTGGGGCACGGGAACAGGCACAGAATCACAGGATCACAGTCACAGCTACGAGCACCGAAAAAAAAGAGAAGGCATCTCAGTCCCAAACACTGCGCAAGCTCCAAACTCCGAGCTCTGAGCTCCGGTATCAGCTCCAGTATCAGGTGTCAGGATACAAGTAGCGAGGCTATCGCAAAGAAAATATGTCAAAAACTGTAGCCTGTCACGGGTTTCTTTTTTCAGTGTCTCTCCTTAGAGGGCTCAACCTTCATGCTTTCATTACATCTGGGTTTTCTTAGGCCATCTGTGCCATGGAAGGGTCGAGGTCAAGGTTAGAGTTTTTGACGAGCCTGCCCAGGCTCACAGCGCACTGCTGCTGCGACCACTCACTCCGGCGCCCGGTTTTTAAAACATAATTAAAAGGCATTGTCATTTGCAATGTCAATAGCTCAAGCTCGCATAAATGTGAGTCCTATTGTATTGAAAATGCTTGTTCTCTTTTTTGCTGAGGGTCAAACTCTGCGCATGAGGAAAATATGCGCTGGGGCCCCAAAGTGCCACTGTTGCCAGAGAGGGGTCGGGCAGAGAGCAGGGAGGAAAGGAAGCAGAAACCTAGGGCAGCGTGAAGGTGAATGTGACAGGAAGTGCAGGAGGCAGAGAGCACGTGAAGGGACAGTGCACAGTGAACCCCGAGGGTATAAAGGGTATTCACAGAGAGTTGCGGGGCAGAGAGGAGAGGTAGAAGAGACCCCAAGGGTAGAACAGGCACGGAGTACAGGGGGAGGGCAGACAGGACAGGGACAGTGAGCAGAGGCAGAGAGCACGTGAGGGAAAGTGCACAATGAACCCTGAGGTATAAAGGGTAGAGGCAGAGAGCTGTGGGGCATAGAGGAGAGGTGAAAGAGACCCCAACGGTAGAACAAGCACGGAGGACAGGTGGAGGGCAGACAGGACAGGAACAGTGAGCAGAGGCAGACAGCATGTGATGGGACAGTGTACAGTGAACCCCGAGGGTCTAAAGGGTGAAGGCTGAGAGCCAAGGGGCAGAGAGGAGCGGTGGAACAGACACCATGGGTAGAACTGGCACGGAGAACAGGGGGAGGGCAGACAGGACATAACAGGGACAGTGATTAGAGGCAGAGAGCACGTGGAGGGACAGTGCATAGTGAACCCTGAGCGTATAAAGGATGGATGCGGAGAGGTGGAAGAGACTCCAAGTGTAGAACAGGCATGGAAGACAGGGAGGGCAGACAGGACAGGGACAGTGAGCAGAGAGAGAAGATGCGAGAGAGTCCGAGGGCAAAATAAACAAGGAGAACAGGGAGGAGTGGGCAGTGAGCAGAAGGCAGAGATTGAAGGAGACAGATAGCGTACGGGTGAATGTGACAATAGGCAAGTAGCAGAGGGTGCACAAAGGATAAAGGGCAGGTAGCACAAGGGCAGTGAGCATGAGAGTACTGTCAGAAGTGAGGATATGGCAGAGAGCACGAGAGTACAGTCCGAAGTTAGGATAGGGCAGTTAGCACGAGAGTACTGTCAGAAGTCAGGATAGGGCACATAGCACAAGAGTACTGCAAGAAGTCAGGATAGGGCAGGGAGCATGAGAGTACAGTCCGAAATTAGGACAGGGCAGAGAGCACAAGAGTACAAGAGTACAGTCAGAAGTTAGGATAGGGCAGAGAGCATGAGAGTACTGTGAGAAGTCAGGATAGGGCAGAGTGCACAGAAAAGTGAGAGGTAGAAGTGAACATGGGTGGAGAGGGAGAGCACAAAGGACAGAAGAAGAGTGTGGGTAGACAGGGCAGAAGCAGTATCGGAGCACAGGATGGACAGAGACAAGTAGGGGCAGAGGTGACAACAGTAGGGGCACAATAATTGGGGCAGAGAGCCCCTCACTACTCACCAGCTCCTGCCCTGGAGTATGTACCGCACTTCGCTGCTCACCAGCTCCTGTTCCGGGGTATCTACAGAGCCTCAATGCTCACCAACTTCTGCCTACTGGGCTTCACGGCGTTTGATCGCTGAAGAGTGGTGCAGAAAATGTTTCTCACTCTGAAGCTACAGGCCCTGCCACGCACAATGCACCTCTGAGAAGCATACACACTGATTGCCACCACTTGGGCCTAGCTTCAAAAACATAACGATAGAAATGTTTCTGACCCTAGACCCTGCTGGCACACAGCGTGTATATTGCTCAGAGGTGCATGGCACTAGCAGGGCCTAGCTTCAGAAACATTTCTATCTACATGTTGTTATATGTCATCTCTTTATTGTTGTAATAACTTCACTTTCACAATTTCTTTATTAACCTTCTTGCTACTCAAATTTTCTTGAAAATGCACTATTTACCCATTCTTTTTTCAAAATTTTCTCCGGGGGACAACCCGGACCCCCTTAACATGTTCAGCCACGCTCACTGGGCTTGCTCGCCATAGTGCACTCCGACAGAAAGTTTACACCTCACCACTTTCAAATGTCACCAGCCGGGCAAGATGGCGGCCGCTACTGTGGCCGTGTGAGGTGCTCCGCTGATGACCCCGATCAGATTCCCTGTCAGCGGTGATTGCCCTCCTGAGTAACAGCTTCGGATTGTTATTTGACCAGCCCGTTACCGACCTGCTCCATATGTTTGAATGCCGCTGACTTTTGCCCGAGTTTGGGATCTGTATTGAGCCGAGTCAGAGGTGTTTCGCGTGCTCCGTGTGCTCCGGCAGCTGAAAGCTGAAGGCGGCTCGTTTCACTACTTTGGGCGTTCCCCACGGCGTAAGGAGAGAGCGGTCCCAGCTGGGCGCATCTGACTGAATGAGCGCGGAGCTCCGAGGTAGTGACTGCCTGGGCTCCGGGTGATGGATGATTACCTATTTTCACTCTGCCTCTATGTTGTTTGGAGGCTGTAACCTGCGCTCTGTTCATTTATCGAGCCAAACGTCTAAGCGTTTGAAAAGCCCGCTTATCTTCGTGTTGCAATTATTCGAACAGTCTGATAACCTACGGAACCCTACGGAACCCTGCTGAGAAGTGGAGAGCTTTGATGCCGTGGAAGAATTGAAGGTAAAAGGGGCAAAAAAGAATATATTCAATATTCAATATACCCAATAATAAACTTTCTGCGTTGGGCTTAAACTCTGTTCTTAAAAACCCTCGTAAACTTGCGATAGACTTCTCTCTATACAAGGATGGCGCCGAAGGGGAGGGGCACTGTGAGGAACAAAGGTGAGGTAGCGGCCGAGACTCCGGCTGAGACCCCAATCAGCAGGGAGCAGAGCATTCCTGGCAATAGAACAAGCAATGACACCAAAACTAGAGGTGCTACCAGCACACCGACTATAGCTTGCGCTGATGGTGTCTCTGGCAGTATGGTTACAGGAGCAGGGGGAGGAGACGCCAATGGGCAAACTTTGAAAACACAGCTTGGATCTGCAGCTGCTCCACAAACGCAAGTTCAAGGGGGGCAAGGTGCACTAGGAGCTATACAGAATCACTACCGAGACTCAGCAGCCCACCAGACCCAAGAGACACCTACCAAGCCAAAAACTGTTGCAGCAATTTTTGATAAAAGGCGGGGTGCCAGGCCGAAAGAGAATGTGGAGCTGGGCCAGGAGCATACAGATAAAAATAATGTTATGGGAGCTGGAAGAAAAGAGGTCTCGTCAGCGATAAAAGGCAATTTGGCTTCGACAGAGGAATTCACATCGGCAATGGTCGTAGTAGATTCTATCTCTCAGTCTGGTTCGATTATAGAACCATCTACTCTGGTCTTGGACAAGGGGCTCGAATCCGAGACAGATGGAAAATTCTACTCAATGTCGGACCTAACAACCTTGTCTGACAAGGAAAATGAAGTGGATAGTGCCAGCAATCTAGGGGACTGGGGGGATCTTCCTGATGACGAAGAAGTAGATGAACCTGAACAATTTTTGTCCCAGGACATGGTGAAGAAAACAAAGGATATTAGTGAAGGAGTATAGCATGGTCGAGAACAGCCTCTAGCACAGATTAACCTGGATGAAGAGCTGGAAGAGGAGTCAATTACGCTTGGCTTGATTTATAAGACTGTCATGGTGCACCGAAGTGAAACAAAAATGGAGGGACAGCGAACGCAAGGCGCTGTAAGGAAACTACAGAATAATGTACGGCGGTTGATAAAAACTTGTGCTGAAGTAACATCATGGGTGGTGGAAGTAGAGGAGAGAGTATCCTCTGCAGAAGACACCTTAGCGAAGCAACAAACTGTGGTAGAGCCCTTACAGAAATTTAAGGTCGATGTGGACTGGAAGCTCACAGACCTAGAGAATAGATCACGCCGTAATAATCTTCGCGTGCTAGGAATTGCAGAAACAAGAGAGGGGGCAGATCCTCGTAAGTTTGTTGTCCAGTTGTTCAAGGAGACATTTCCAGAATTGACTTCATGGAACTGGGAAAAAGAAGTAATTTGTGCCCATAGGTTCCCGTTTGTGGTGCGACAGCGTGGGAGGGAAAGACAGGGCGACCAAGATCCATACCCAAGGGCAATTTTAATTTGCCTAAATAATTATTTGTTGCGAGAAGCTCTCTATGATTTAGCAAGGCCGGGGAAAAAACGAATTGGTATGGGGTGTGAGTTTTTTGTTCGCCCGGACTTTTGCCCGACGATTGTCAACGAACTATGGCAAATGCGGAAGTTATTCGCTCCTTTTCAAGCAGTAAGAGCCCAGGTGTTTCTGCTCAACCCCTCCAAACTAAAAGTCATTATCAATGGTCAAACGAAGTTTTTTACATCCGGCAGGATGGCGCAGGACTATTTATCGGGTCTGGAGAAAAACGCAAAAATGCTAAAGACAAGTCATTTATTATCGGATTTTGATATCTGGAACTTATAACCTGTTATCTTATGCACTGCATTGGGAATATCTGGTGGAGGGTAGGGTCAATCACTGCATTAGTTATCTGTTGAAGTATTAATAAGGGTATATCTCTATCTAAGGATATCCACTTCTCTATTTATGTCTTAAGATATAATTGGGTACTCTGCTCTCTCTGCTAAACTATTTGTTCATGAGATAATGAGTCAATTGTAACTGTTTGGCATGCATAGGCAGAGTAGGGCAAATTCTTTCTTTTTTTTTTTTCTTTTTCTTCTCCTTTTAGGGAAATGTGTAGGTCTTGTTTCTTTGTAGCTATGCAATGTATAGTATTTATTGATTTCGGATCTAAAACTTGGTACCCAAAATTAATCTAATTCTGTTTAGAGGAGAATACAATCGTGTTTAAGACAGTGTTTAAGAGAGGGGATAGAGAGTGCCTTATGAGTGTGGTAGGGAATTTGATGGGGCGGGGGAACGGTTGTTGCACCTCAACATCACTGAGGACTGCGTCCTTAGGCCTCACTCTGGGTGGGGGGGTGTGGGGGGAGGGGGGAGGGCGACGTTGGCTGTGGCATGGGGTGGGGGTGGAAGAGTGGGGAGGCTATAAAATTAAAAAAATCATAGACTCATTTTGCAGAATTGGCAGTACAGATTGTCTATACAATGATAGGCATGTACTACGGAACATTATTAATGCTGAGGAAAGCTTATCTATGTTTGATTCTTCTATGTTTTGATGGCGCAGGATAAACTTGCTATAGGCACTTGGAATATTTGTGGCCTCAACGATCCCAAAAAGCGGGCTCTTTTTTCTAAAATTGTCAATTCTATGCGGGTAGATATACTTTGTATACAGGAGACACATATACCATGGGGGAAGCGGGATTGCCTAAGGTTGCCTGGGTTCGAGGTTTTAGTTTGTTCTAAACAGACCTCTATGATTAGAGGGGTCGCCATATTTATGAAGAGTGGCGTAGGTCTATGTAAAAGGACATTGGGGGATAGAATGGGTAGGTGGGCCATTGTGGAATTGTGTATAGGTGGTAAATTGTTAACAATCTGCAATGTATATGGGTCGAATTTAGACGATCCGGATGTGTTCAAATATTTAGACGTTGAATTGGCAGCCTGGCCTAGCCCACTTCTTCTATGTGGAGATATGAATATTAATATTTTAAGTGATTTTGACCTTGCCAGCGCTCATAATTATGTGGGGAGAAAGCCAAAAGTATTTAAAGCTCTTCAGGCTCTTCTTCAGGAACATGGGATTGCAGATCTATGGTTTCTGCATAATAAAATAGAGGATGGATTTACGTTTTATTCTATACCTCACAAGAAAAATGCTAGGCTAGACTATGTTTTTCTGTCAAAACAGGTGGCTGCTGCTTCTGCTATTTTCTGCCCACCACAGCTCCTTTCTGACCTTAATCCACTGATTGCTGAATGTCCTTGTCCGCGAATTAGGAAACCACCTAGGGATTGGACGTTTGAAAGGAAGCTATTATTTGATGAGGGATACTGCTTACACATTAAAAAATGGGTAGCTCAATTGTTGAATATTAACAGGGGATCAGCCACAGACCAAGTTGTTTGGGATACGCTGAAAGCTGGACTATGGGGCGAGACTAAAAGCTTTTCCTCTTTTAGGTGGAATTCAGAACAAGAGCGGATGCGCACTGGGATTAAAGAGCTTAGGGAGGCAGAAATTGAACTCACTTTAAATATTAAGTATGGACATGATATAGTGCCCTGCCAACAAAAGGTAGCGATTCTCAAAGCCCGGCTGCTGGAGTCTTTCGGGCAGGACCTAGCGACTAAGTATCAACAATATCGCACAGAGATGTTTGAGTTCGGTGAGAACTCGGGCCGGGACCTGGCAAAAAGACTTCGCCAGCGAAGTATACAGAGTCAGGTTGTAAGGATCCAGGACGAACGCGGAATAATACGCGAAACTCAAGAAGAGGTTAACAAAGTGTTCCTGGATTTTTACTCCTCTCTATATCGAGAAGATACTTCGGGGCTTAATACAGAGAGGGTTGTGGAAGATTTCTTAGCAGATGTTGAGACTGCTGTTATTTCTCCCGAACAAGCCGAATTTCTGGCCACCCCCATTCAATGGGAGGAGGTCGAGCTCGCTGTAAAATCTTTGGCTAATGGTAAGGCTAGTGGCCCAGACGCAGTCCCACTAGAATTCGACAAGGTTTTTTTAGCTGAAATTGGACAGTTTTTTCTTGAGGTCTTAAGATCAGCCCAGAGGGGGATAGTCCCGGAATCATGGCAAAATGCAACCATAGTGTTGTTTAAAAAAAAGGGTAAACCTGAGTTGTTACCATCTTCATTTAGGCCGATCTCCCTAATCAATAGCGACTCGAAAATGTATTCAAAAATTATGGCAGGCCGACTCGTGAAAGTGATCACTTCACTGGTCTCTATACATCAGCACGGATTCATACCGGGTCGGGATACAGCTGATCATGTTAGACGCTCCATTGCATTACTGGACTGGGCCCATGTTACAAACTCTCCCCTCGGGTTGATCCTGTTGGACGCCGAGAAGGCGTTCGACAGGGTCTCCTGGGGGTTCTTGTCGGCTGTCCTGAAGTGGAAGAGATTTCCAAAAGAATTTATACAGGCGATTTGTGCGATGTATCTCTTTCCAAGAGCGCAACTTCGTATCTCTGGACAGCAGACTAGTTTCTTTTCCATCACTAGGGGCACGCGACAGGGGTGTCCTTGTTCACCCCTGCTGTTTGCCCTGTACATAGACCACTTTCTTTCTAAAATCGAAGCTAATCAGAGCATAGTACCGATAAGAGCTGGTAATATGTCGTATAATCTGTAAGCGTATGCAGATGATATAGTCGTCATAACATCAGACGTCCCATCTGCATTTAGGGAACTCAAGGAACTAGCAGGGCGCTTCGGGGCAGTATCGGGCTATAAGCTCAATGTCTCAAAGACTCAGGTGATTCAGTCGCCTGGCATGGCAATTTCTGATGCCCCAGTCGTTCCCGAAGCTATGTATTTAGGGGTGCGTATAACCTCCGTAGTGGATAGTATTCCGGATCTAAATATTCTACCGGTGATAGATGAAGTAAACACTAAATTGGAGCGACTTGATAGCCTACATTTATCTTTATATGGACGCTGCAGCGTCATTAAAATGTTATTCCTTCCTAAGTTTTTATATCTGTTTAGAACCATCCCTCTTTTGTTTTCTCAAACAAGTTTGACAAAGGCAGATAGAGTTTGTCACAGGTTTTTGTGGGGCCATAGGCGCGCACATCGGGTAGCCAAATGGATGTGTCTTCCCCGTGATCGAGGGGGCTGGTCGGTTCCCAGTCTCGTTATGTACTATTGGGCAGCAATGTTACAAGCAATAGGCGTGTTATTATGTGGAGATAAAGCGAACGTACCAATATGTAATCGCCCTACTATTTTTGAGATTGGGCTGGGGTCTGGTACAAAGGGTATTTTACTCGATGTCCTTGAACCGAGTTATTATAAGAGAACTCGTTTCAAAGTTTTGATTGCTGCATGCACTATTTGGCGATTTATAAGGAGGAAATTAGCTATCCCAAATATGAATTTATATAAGCCTTTAAAAGCCACTCAAATGTTTCCTAATATCTTTCAGGATTGCGTTATGCATAGTTGGCAAAGCAAGGGTATCTATGGGCTGGGTGATATAGTGGAGGACGGAGTGGTTTTACCCTACAGTGATATTAGGAACAAATTTAAGTTATCTCCACGCGACTTCTTTAAGTACTTACAGATTCAAAGCTTCATCCAAAAATACCTGAAGTAAACACCTGGTATGCTGGAGAAAGTACCAATTATCGAACTGATCAAGAAGAGAAGCAGAATAGGAATGTTGTATCATTATATAGTTTCAACTCTTCCGGATGATCTAACAGTTCAAAGCGCTAAGTGGGAATCGAAACTTGGAAGGGCTGGTATTGATTTAACTTCGGTGTTAGAACTTGCCAGTCAGGTTATTGTGTCAGGCTCACTTAAGACACAAAGTTACATGGCAATGTTAGATTTATACTACACGCCCGCTAAGATTGCAAAGTGGGGAGCCACAAAGGGTAATGCCTGTGCACGATGTGGGCTAATGGCAGCCGATATAATACATATGTTTCATTCCTGTCCAACCCTTTGTGGGTTTTTAGAAGATATTGAGTGCTTTATTAATGCTACACTTAAGATTAGATGTGCATTGACTGGTGATATTTGGGGTTGAGGTCGGTAACATATCAGTAGGCAGTAATTCCCTATATGAATCAGCCCTTATATTTATTGCGATGTTGCAGGTCCGTCTGTGCATAACATTGCAGTGGCTTTCTCCGGAAGCCCCAACTTTTGTGCAGTGGCGAGCAAGATTGTTAGCTATACACCGGCTAGAATTTTCCGTTTTTTCATGTAAAGGGGTGAGGAGGCGACAACTAGCAACCAGGATTTGGGCGCCGGTGGCGGAATGGGTTGGATAAAGGAATAGCAATTCGATTGTAGCATTATCATTTTCTATGTTTTCCTTTCTGTTCTGCTTCCTTATTCTCAAATTTTAGGAATGTTTTGTTGCACCATTTGCCTAATTTGTTTAACGGCTCTCTTTGTAATTCTGTATTAATAACCAACTCTGCTATGTAAGTAGGAATTTGTATCTCTAAATGTCTGGTCTCAATAAATAAAAATAAAAAAAATCAAAAATCAAATGTCACCAGCCACCACTGACTGTGATCCATTTTGTGTTATGTCTGACCCGTTTCGTGTTACACGTTATTCAGGTCTTTATACCCACGTATATTTCTCCCTCTTATCGAAGTTGAAATATTGACATGTATGGTTTAAGCTATTGGCATTGTAAATGACAACGCCATTTATTTTTCTGTTTTCAAAACCAACACATAAATATAAGGTTTGTCATTTACAATACCAAGAGATCAAACTTTTACAAATGAGCGACCTATTGCATTGCAAATGCTTGTTCATCCAAAGCCACTAGTCCAGTCGAATTAGGTAAACAACGCGGCCATCTTTGAAAGTGACATTTTGACTGTAATTACGATGGCGTGGCATATTCATTGACAAGTTTGGACGAAATTAAGAGCAGATTTTCATAAATAAAATAGTACATCTAAAAAGCAGTAGACAAGACACATTCAGTGCCGCCAGTAAGACGTCAAATAATTATTGGGGCACATACAGTCAAAATATTCTCTCATAAAATGGTAATTGAACCAAACATGGTCTTATTCCTGGAGTACTGTAATTTCTGTTTCATATTATCAAAACAAAAATTGCGCCATTATAAAATGTCCGTCGCAAGGGCCATATGTGTCCAAGTACAATCACAAGTCTGTGCAAGGTTCATGAAATAAGCCAATGAGCACTCGATTTAAGTGGCGGGACTGTAAAAAGGAACCAGTCACAGTCCGCTTTTACTCACCTAGCCGACTTCGATTCAGGAACCTAGCCTCTTTCTCCCCGTTCAGCCAATCAGAGGGTAGCTCTGCCCGATTCGGTGACGTCAGCGCGCTGGGCGTGGTCCTTGTTTTTGGTACATCTACTTCACAGCATTAGCCAAACAAGATGGCTGATGATGAGAAGCTGCCGTCTGGGTGGGAGAAGCGCATGAGTCGCAGTTCAGGTGAGGGAACTAACAGTGTAATGATGCTTAACCCGAGAAATTCGAAGTACGAGGTACGCCCGAGGTGTTACTGCACCTTCTGTGCATGCATAGGTTATTGCATCTTGCAGTCGTGCGTACTGCCGCAGAGGAGAACCTATGACTGTCCATTGTGGGCGTGGCTCTCGGCCCTGCAGCCTTTCCCGGGGTGGTGTGTTCCTATGCATTTATTTCTTTAATGGTGCTACCGCGTATGTGATTTTCCTGGAAGAGTGCAGCGAAAGTGCTGATAATTTTGTCCCGTTTTTCTGTGAAGTCAAGGATACTTGTCTGATGGTGTATTAAGGCCCTTATGCCTATTGCGCATGAATCTTACCCTCGAAGGTAAACGTGATTGCTTTGGATAATTGCTGGAGCGTAGGTAATGACCCACCTTTAAAAAATAAAAAGAAAAAGTGCCTTCTGCTGTTCTGCGTCTCGAAGCATAAAAAACAACAAAGCAGAATCACTGACATACATAGTGAACACTCGCTTATTTGGTTTACACTTTTAAAGACGTAAACGCAGATACAACTTCACTAATATATGGATGGAAACACGTGGCGTTTGTAGAGACATTACGTGGCGTTTGTAGAGACATTTGAGGTCACTTCGTCTGTGGCCTTAAGAGTGTCTCTCTAAGCATAAAAAAACAACAAAGCAGAACCACTGACATACATAGTGAACACTCGCTTATTTGGTTTACACTTTTAAAGACGTAAACGCAGATACAACTTCACTAATATATGGATGGAAACAAGTGGCGTTTGTAGAGACATTTGAGGTCACTGCGTCTGTGGCCTTAAGAGTGTCTCATAAACTTGGTGCAAATGCATGTCCGTTTGTCTTATGCAAGTAGTTCTAAGCAAATGAAAGCGAACATAGGAGTGCTAGTGGTAATTACATGATTGTTGCACTTGTTGTGCCCTGAGACATTATCGGGTGTTGTATTTATGCAAATCCAGGGCTTTGTTTTTCCTCTGATTTTTCCAATGCATGTTGATGCAGCTTGTGACCTGCTTAAACTTTTTATTGGTTGTGGTACAGTGCTGCTGACATTATTTGCTGAAGAGTAGCAAAACGGAGTGTGGGTTACACTTTCAGTCCCCATTGAAGTGAATTACTGTACAGTATGCGGATATTGCTTAATCACCAAAAATGTGTATTTGGAGCAGTGAGCTACTGGTTTAATTGCCTAATGACATTGATTGGGGAAAAGTGTTTTCTTTTGTACTCGCTTAAGGATATCCCATGCATAGCTGCACTCGGGCCTATCTCCCCATTTAAATAAAGTAATGTCTTGTCTCTTAAAACATATTGGACACAAAGGGACCTGCTACAACTCCTTGACATGCATTGAGCACATTGAGAAACTTTTATGCTGTTGAGTTATTCTGCTTTTTGGTCAATGGATGTTGCTTAAATTTTGAGTTAAGTGTGGACCTCCTTGATGAAGTCACAGTCCTGGTAACTACATTGTACATGAGCACATAAGCCGAGTTAGAAGCTCATGTGAGGGTAATATCTGGTTAACAGTGGCATTCTGGTGCCTAGGTAGAGCACCGTGATTGTACCTGAAAAAGTTGATTGGTGTCGGAAGCAACCATGCACATTTAAACTGTCAAGAGGTACAGAAATCACAAAGATAAGCCCCAGAACCCTGTATGGAAAGAATTTTTTTGGCTAGTTGAACTGTTTGTTTGGACTCATGCAACTTTATTTTAATTAACTCTTCTCTAATCTGTTTACTTTGAAAGTCTTGGATGTCATTATCTCCAAATGTATGCTTTAAAATCACCACAGACCGGTTTCAAAGTTTAAGCCCACCTCAATATAAAAAAAATCTTGTATCCTAGTTCTACAGGAATTACGTACTCCTCCTTGTGTAATAGACAAATCAATGAATCTACCAGCTTATCCTGAAACACTAGTTTGTCCCTTTCCAAATTGACTAATAAAATGGAAGCATTGGCAAAGCCACGTACGAGCTATTGGCTAGGGTGGTGTGGACCAGACCAGCAGCAATTGAGGAGGAGGGTGGGTAGTAGGGCAAACAACAAAGCGACAAGGAGGAAGGGTTGAAAGTCAAAAGTACCTTTGGAAGCACTCTGGGCGAGGGAAGCAGTACTTGGGCCATGCTCCAGGGTAGGGTCAAATATACAAAGAGGATGTGTAG
The DNA here is from genome assembly GCF_964261635.1 of Lissotriton helveticus. Taxonomy (NCBI): domain Eukaryota; kingdom Metazoa; phylum Chordata; class Amphibia; order Caudata; family Salamandridae; genus Lissotriton; species Lissotriton helveticus. The sequence continues at coordinate 1,292,562,551 of NC_136057.1, read as the reverse complement.
CCTGCACTCTCTAACCAAAGAGAACCGAGAAGTGAAAGTAACTTAAGTCAGCCAATGGTAAGCAGTGGGTGGACTCTAAGCCCCCATAGGTAAACAAAATATCTCACAAGCATGCGCTCTAAATCTCTAAAATATACGGAGAGGGAGGGGCAAACTTTTGTAGGCAAAGGTGTTCAAAGATACTGAAGTGCACAAAACTACTAACCGTGCTCCAAAACGTTTGGAGGTGTTGGGTTGAAGGCAGGATAGTTCTTAAGGAAGGGTCTGGGATGTGTCCTACTGTCTGAGGGGAAACTTCCTTTACCACGCAGGTCATTGTGTTCTCTCGCTTATTTTTTTAGGTTTCGGCTACCGTCCCACTGCGTAAGCAGTGGGTGGGCGGAGCCGAAATCTTTTGTTAGTACTATGGGGGCCTGAACACGCCCCTCTTCATTGGCTGGCCTCGTAAATGCTGGCCAGCCATTGGAGGAGAGGAGCGTCACTGAGTTCAGGGCCCGCCTTGACGCGATTCGGGGGCGTTTCCGTGTCTTTTTTTAAGTCACACCCTCTCCTCTTCCCATTGGCTGGAATTTTACCTTCCAGCCAATGGGAAGGGGAGAGCACGCCCCCGGATCCCTACAGGACGCTGTGCTTTCCGAGCAGCGTCTACGGAGGCCATGCGGTAAGCCTTGCCCCCCTGTTTGTGCCGTTGTTTCTTGTTTTAATTTGTAAACGTTTAATTTCTATGGCATATGCTTGTAAAAAAATAAGTAACACAATGTATGCTTGCTGTAGCCAGGCCTATTGGCTTTGACAGTGCTCGCTTTGTGAATGCACGTCGGCTCGCAGCTCCCTGCTTGGGGCACGGGAGGGCACTGTGGCTGAAGGCAGAGGGGCAGACAGCGGGCAGCAGCTCTTATCTAATGCTGGTTTGACGTCTCCGTCTACCCCCGGCATTCAGCGAATTCCTCCCTGCGCGGCGGCCGCAGAGGGGGCAGAACACACTGTGCCTGCTCGCTCTGACTCCTTGTGAAGCGGTCGCTCCACCCTTCCTCCCGACCTCGTAGCGCTTTATTGGTATCGTAGCGCTACTTCTCCCCACTGCCACACTTTATTTGTATTGATTCTGCACACGGTCTGTAGCGTAGCGCTCCGCACTGCTTACATTGTGTTTACTATTTAAATTGTGCCTGTGTGCGTGACGCTGCTTCTCCCCACTGCCATACCTTAATCAAATTGATCTAGCTCCCGGTCTGTAGCGTAAGCGCATCGCTCTCACTGTGTTTATTATTTATATCGTGCCTGTGTGCGTGTCGCTGCTTCTCCCCACTGCCATACCTTTAATCAATTGATTTGGAACCCGGTCTGAGGCATAGTGCTCTGCATTGCTTGGTTTGGTGATTTGATTTATATAGCGCCTGTGTGCTCCACCGCTAGATCGCATTACCCGCATTGCCGCCCTGAGCACAACTGCTGCCTGATTGCGCCCATAGCGTCCTGTTGTCCTTTTTGTTGTTTGTCCACCATTTTGCTGTGTCTGCAGCCCGTCCCTCCCCCCTACGCTCCCGCCTCCCAGCTCCCCCTCCCACGCTCCGCCCCCCTCCACCTCTCTACTTATGACAGATGCATCAACGCGCAGCGTCCACGCGCTGCGGCCGCGCCAAAGGTAAGCCTGTCTACGCCTGGACCGCGCCCAGAGCCAGCCCCCCTGGTCCCCGCTTCACCCATCCTCCCCGCATTACATACAACACCTCCTCCCTCCTTGCACTTAACCCCGGCCGACTCCCTATCTGTGCCCAAGCCGCACCGGGACACACCCATGGACCCTTCACCTGCCACTCCTGCAAATTCACCTGCGTCAAGCCCCAATCCAAATCCACTAACACCAAACAGAGAGCCACCACCAACCACCTCAAATGCATCCTTCTCAACACCCGCTCGGTTCACAAACACGCAATCGACCTTTGGAACCTACTCGAAACCATTTCTCCGGACATCGCCTTCCTAACAGAAACCTGGATGAATGCCTCGTCAGCTCCAGACATCTCCATAGCCATCCCGGACGGCTACAAGATCATCCGTAAGGACCGCCCCATCCAAACAGGAGGAGGCATCGCCATCGTCCACAAGAACACCATCCGCGTCTCAACGAGCTCAGATGACAATCTCGCTATCGCCGAACACCTTCACTTCCAGATCCACACCGACCCCAAGACAACACTTAGGGGCACCCTCCTCTACAGGCCACCAGGACCCCAAACAAAATTCAGCGAAGACATCACTGACTTTATCACCCCACACGCCCTCCCTTCGGAAGAATACATTCTACTGGGAGACCTCAATTTTCATCTGGAAAAGATCAACGACAATAACACCACCACCCTTCTGGACAATCTCGCCAATCTTGGACTCAAACAACTTGTTAACACCCACACACACTATGCAGGACACACACTCGACCCTATCTTCACTTCCAGCAAGCATATCTCCTTCACTCATACCACACCCCTCCACTGGACGGACCACAGCTGCATCCACTTTATTTACAATAAGACCTCGACCCACAGCCACCCTCAACCAACTCTGCGAAGAAATTGGAACAAAATCACCATCGACCAGATCTCAACATCGCTTCTTCAAAACCCCCCTGCCTATTCAACGAACCCTAACCAAGCCGCCATCAACCTCACACAATGGATAACCCAAACCGCCGACAAATTAGCACCCTTGGAAAAACATCAAAGGAAGCAAGAACGCCCCCTGGTTCAACGATGACCTTAAGAAATCCAAGAAGCTCTGCCGTTCCCTGGAGAAAACTTGGAAAACAGACCCCAAAGGAAGCAAGAACGCCCCCTGGTTCAACGATGACCTTAAGAAATCCAAGAAGCTCTGCCGTTCCCTGGAGAAAACTTGGAAAACAGACCCAAACACTATCACCCAAGCCGCCTTCAAAAACGCCACCCGCAAACACCAACTAATACGGACAGCCAAGAAATCAGCACTCAAAGACCGACTTGACAACAACGCCCACAACAGCAAGGAACTTTTCAACATCATCAAAGAATTCACCAATCCCACCGCCAGCTCTAACGACATCACCCCCTCTCAAGTCCTCTGTGACTCCCTTGCCTCATTCTTTCATGACAAAATCGCCGACATCCATAACAGCTTCGACAGTCAACCTGCAAACCAGTCCACCCCACTCACCTCCGAACCGTTACCTCCTCCGAATATCCTTCTCGAATGGAACACAATCACCACAGAAGAGACCATTCGACTGATGAACTCCATCCACTCAGGTTCCCCTACAGACCCATGTCCCCATCATATCTTCAACAAAGCAAACTCCATCATCGCACCCCATCTCCGAGATGTCATCAACTGCTCCCTTAACTCCGCCACATTTCCAGAAAGCTGGAAACACGCCGAACTCGGAGCCCTTCTGAAGAAACCCACAGCTGACCCCACCGAACTCAAAAACTACCGCCCCATCTCGCTCCTCCCATTCCCTGCCAAAGTCATTGAGAAAGCCATTAACAATCAGCTCGCCACCTTCCTCGAAACCAACAAATCACTCGACCCCTCACAGTCTGGCTTCCGAGCCAAACACAGCACCGAGACCGCCCTCATCGCAGCAACAGACGACATTCGAACACTACTGGACAACGGAGACACAGTCGCCCTTATCCTCCTTGACCTCTCCGCAGCCTTCGACACAGTCTGCCATAACACCCTGATACAACGCCTCACAAACATCGGAATTCAAGGAAAAGCATTGGACTGGATCATTTCGTTCCTCGCTGGAAGAACTCCGAGAGTCCGCCTCCCCCCTTTTAAGTCAGAGGCCACCGAAGTCATCTGCGGCGTCCCGCAAGGATCATCACTCAGCCCCACCCTCTTCAACATCTACATGAGCCCCCTCGCAACCATCGCACGTCAACACAACCTCAACGTCATTTCCTACGCTGATGACACTCGGCTGATCCTCTCACTCACCAAAGACCCAACCACCGCCAAAACCAATCTACACGAAGGGATGAAAGAAGTAGCCGAGTGGATGAAGCATAGCCGTCTGAAACTGAACTCGGACAAAACGGAAGTCCTCATCTTAGGCTCATCCCCTTCCGCCTGGGACAACTCTTGGTGGCCAACGGACCTAGGAAAAGCCCCCATACCGACGGACCACGCACGGAACCTGGGCATCATCCTGGACTCCTCACTCTCGATGACCAGACAAGTCAACGCCGTCTCATCCTCATGCTTCAACATACTACGCATGCTCAAAAAAACATTTCACTGGATCCCCACCGAAACAAGAAAAACGGTCACCCACGCACTGGTTACAGGCCGCCTTGACTACGGAAACACCCTTTACGCCGGTTCCACCGCGAAACTACAGAAAAAACTCCAACGCATCCAAAATGCTTCAGCCAGACTCATACTAGACATCCCCCGCACAGACCACATCTCCGCTCACCTGAAAGACCTTCACTGGCTCCCCGTCAACAAGAGAATAACGTTCCGTCTCCTCACCCACGCACACAAAGCCCTTTACGAACTTGGACCTGATTGCCTCAACACGCGCCTTTCCTTTTACACCCCCACCCGCCAGCTGCGTTCGTCCAACCAAGCCCTCGCCGCTGTACCGCGCATCCACAAGGCCACCATGGGAGGAAGATCCTTCTCCTACTTAGCGGCCAAGACCTGGAATTCCCTTCCCATCCACCTCCGCCTTACTCAAAACCACCTAGCCTTCAGAAAACAACTTAAAGCATGGATATTCGATAAGTAATCCTCCCCCCCTTCCTCAAGCGCCTTGAGACCCTATGGGTATATAGTGCGCTATATAAATTCTGACTTGACTTGGCCTTGTTTTCTTCTTTCCTGAAAATGCTAAAAGGATAGCACTTGTAGGTTAACAAAGGCTTGTACAAGAAAGTCGTGTCTCAACTTTGCGCATGCGCAATTGCAGCGCCCAAGGTGCGTTCGCGCGAGATCTTGGGAGAAGACTGCAGTTTGATGGTAGACGTGTGTTTCGATTGAATGTTGGGGTTCCGTAGTATGGTCTTTCGAGCAAGTGTTAATTCTGAGCTCTGTGCTCCGAAAGGAAGGCCGTTGTGTGTGATTTCTCTGTTTTTCTTCGAATGACAGCTCGCGTGTACTCGGCTTTTTTTTCTCAGTGCTATCTCTGTTCAGGAGGAGCTGCGCATGTGTGTTGTTCATATGGCGGAAGTTGCTTGTGTGCGGTGATAGTTACTCTCCTGATACCGGCTTTATCGAGTGAGCATGGGATGGTGTACCTATTCTTTTTCTCTCTAGAATTGTTTTAATGAGGTAGAGATGGACGTGTGTGTGTGTGTGTCACTCACTCGTAACCAGTGCTTTAATGGGAAATATATAGGTGCAGGTACTCTGTTTAAAGGGCCTGTTTGCTCATGAGAAGTGTCGGTAATCTCACATTATAATGTGCTGCATGCATACAACAAGCATTTACAATGCAACGGTTTCGCCTTTGGAAAAGTTTGAGCTATTGGCATTGTAAATGACAAAATTTGTATTTGTGTTGGTTTTGAAAACAGATAAATAAATGGCATTGTCCTTTACATTGCCAATAGCTCTAACTTTTCCAAAGGCGAAACCGTTGCATTGTAGATGCTTGTTTTACATATTTTTAACGTAAATTTTAAAGAGCTGCTTTTTAGGTTTCCTGGCGGATAGAAGGTGAGGGTGACTTGAGGGTTCATGGGTTGGTGGAGGCTGGGCCCTGCTCTCTTGCCTGTTTTTTTTTTTTTTTCCTGCCTCTTCCCGCCCTGGTTCTTACAACCGATGCCTGAGGGATTCTGCTGCTCTGGAATGGTGGCCTCAGTTGGGGTCTCTTCCCTCTTCCGATGGGGGCTGGCTGACTGCCTTTCTGATGGCCTTTTGGTTGTTCCATCCCCTGTTGTTGCACATGGCTGTTGGGATTGTGGCGGTGATCCCGTTTGTTTGCCCTTGTGTGCACCGGTGGGTCAGTCTGAACTCCTCTGTTCTTTCGTTGGGATTTTGCTGCTGGGCCGTTATCTATCTCCTGGCTCCCTACCACCTCTCTTCCGAGGGTTTTGTCTGTTACCCCTCTGGTGAGTCGCTTCATGCTGACTTTTCTTTGGCGTCCTGTTGTCCCTTCCTCTGTGCCGTTTTGGGCATTGCCTCTGGTTCTGCTGGTGTTGCAGGATGCTCCGTTTTAATCTTTTGGGTTCAGCTGTCTTCAGGTTTGTTTAAACTCCAGTTGTTCTGGTGGTCATTCTTCTAGGTGCCAGATTGGGTCATTGTTAGTCCTCTCCTTGATTCCTTCTGTATTTTCCAGATGTTTTGGTGCTTGGTCCTGTTCCAACATTTCTCCCTGTTAGTGGGTGTCCTCTTTTCCTTTGTATTCTGCTGCTTTGACAATTTTTTTGCCCATCTCCTGTGTCAGCTCCATTGAGTTGTTTCCCTTCCCTGGATGTACTTCATGCTGTTTCTGTGCGCTGCTGTTCTTTGCACGTCAGAGGCCTTGTTTGTCTCCCTGGGTCTGGCGAGGGGATGTTTCCTGCTTTTCACAGGGCGGCATTTGTCAGTGCGTTTGTTTTGCAGTCTCTTGGCCTCTGGCCCACATTATTGGCCCCATTGCAGTTTGCTTCTCGGTGGTGCTGAGCCCTCTGCTTTTGGGGCTGCTGGTTTGAGTTCTGTGGGCCATTCCGCAGTTCATGTTTGGATCTTTGCATTCATGTTCTTGTTTTGCTTCAAGCGTGGTGTCTTTGGTTGGAATCAGTTTCTGGCTTGTGTACGAACTCGTGCTTGAGGACAGTGAAAGGAAGGCGGACGAGGAGGTTACTTACCGGTAATATTTACTACTCAGCCAGTGTCTTCCTTGTCACAGTCCCAAGGTCCCTGTTGGGAGCCACACAAATCACCCACAAAACACCTCTGTGTCTAGTTAAAAAAAAAAAAAAAAAGTACAGTTTTGCTAGGTTTCCTGCTGCGAGGGTGCATTCAATTCACAAGTACCCACATTTGAAAACGAGAGCTATTGCCTTTGGCAATAGAACTTATCTGTAGTTTATTTAATTGGTTAAAAAAATCTGTAATGTGCTCCATGTTAACAAGAATGTTGAATCAAGCTCAATGCAGAACAAAAATTGAAAAAAAAAATCAATTGGGCAATTAGAACTAGAGGCTTTAACGGCCATGTTTGATGCTGAACTACATTGGTAAAAAGCAATTCTTTTGCCGGTGCTGTTCAGTATGGCAAATAGAAAATGCACAATAATGAAGTTGCTGCTGACTGCAGCATCATTCTGTTGTTCCATGAATGTACCCTCTTGTGTGCATACAAAATGACCACCTTTTTTTAGTGATCGAACAAAAGAGGTGTGTACTACTTAAAACAAACTTGTTCTGTTACAACAACTTGTTAGAACAAGCATTTGCAATGCAATAGGCCTCGCATTTGAGAGAGATTAAGCTATTGGCATGGTAAATTACAATGCCTTTTATTTATGTTTTAAAAACCAACACGTAAATAAAAGGCATTGCCATTTACAATGCCAATAGTTCAAACTATCAACTGCGGGACCTACTGCATTGCAAATACTTGTTCAAGACTTGTGCCCTGCAGAAAAAGACTGAGGACAGGGCTTCTCCCTTTAGTACCTCCTGAAAGACATGCATGTTCCCAGCCCCTGAGGTACTTCTAGTCTTAACACACTTTGAATAGCTCCTGGAGAAGATGCTACTATGAAAAACCACAAAGTAGTAACTTCCCCGGCAAAAACTGTGGGGGAAGACAAAAAAACTTTGATCTAGGCTCTTCTCTTAAAGACGGGAAGTGGGTTTTTGACGAAGGCCTTTGGTTTCAACTGAGAAATGTGGTGGATTCCTCGTAAAGCGGTTCACAAAAAGCCCTTAAGGACATCGCCCTCGATAGTTGCCCCTTCCCTTCGGCTGGCGCTCTGCGAAAGGCCCTCACCAGGTGCATAGCTGCCAAGAGATGCCCTCCCACTTGCGCTGCAGATTTTAAAATACAGAACACCAATGCATAGAAAAGAAGAAATACCCAGCAGAATGTACACTTAACGCCAGGCAAAACAAACCTCGTTACCACGTAACCCAAATGTTTTCGGTATGTAAAATTGCTTTGTAAAAGATTTGCCCCATCTGCTGCGAGGCGCCAAGACAATTTCTGTTGCTAATTAATGGCCCATTGCGGCAGCCAGGCGACTGACTAGCGCTGCTGCCTGCATTAGGCGCAGCTGTGCAAAATTCTGTATTTATGTGGCATTCTATGCGGGGTCTGGGCAAGAGTGAGCATCGCATTAGGAACCATAGCCCCCTCGGCCTTGCTCTGCGCATGCTTTGGCAGCTGAGGCCATCTTTTTAAATGAACCACGTTGAGCAGGCAAGAGTAAAGCTGGTGACAGTTTAGGGCCTTGTGTGAAGAGCAGGCAAAAAACACATTTTTGGAAGTCTTTCAAAGGGGGGGAAATTCACACATCCTTCCCCCCCCCCCCCCACTAAAAATAGTAATACAGGACTCTGTTTAACTAATGAGCCCTTAGGAAGATGAGTTATCTCAGGACAAGATGAACAAGCATTTACAATGCAACGGTTTCGCCTTTGGAAAGGTTAGAGCTATTGGCATTGTAAATGACAACATTTGTATTTGTGTTTGTTTTGAAAACTGATAAATAAATGGCATTGTCATTTACATTGCCAATAGCTTAATCTCTCGCAAATGTGAGAGTGAGATAAAGAAGCTGGGACTGCATGGTGGTGGATGAAACAAGCATGAGGTTCAATCAATATGCAGCCTCTGTATTTGGTAATCTGACCTTCAATAGTACCAGACTAGAACAACCGCCCACCGCCGCAATGACGACGTTAAAGGGGCGGGATGAGTAAAAATCGGGGGAACGCCCACGAATCTGCTCCGGCAATGACGGACAGATCTGTCTTCCAATGGCTAGCCTCCATAAACTAGCCATTGGAAGACAGATCTGTCCGTAGAAGACCGAGGCGGGAGAAAGCTCCATACTTGTTTACAAAAGTTTTCGCCTCCTCTTGAAGCCACTGTGCCCATGGCTGGAAGAATTACCCCCCCCCCCCCCCCCCAAAAAAAAACCTTTCAGCCCCCCCCCCCCCCCCCATATGTGTCTCTAGTTGCCCGCCTACTCTACGGTACAGCGTAGGCCTACACCCCCACAGCTCCTTCTGCCACAATCACGTTCCTGGCTTTACTACTCCGGTACTTGTGTCTTTTGGAAGTGCTCCGAAACATATTCTGAGTATCATAAAATGAGTAGGTAAAATAAACTTCAAAAGGTAATAGGGTGGTGTTGAAAGTTATTTTCAAAAGAGTGGGTTGAGTTCGATAAAGTTTCTTTTTTGTTGGCAAATTGTGCTTCTTCTAAGAGTTTTAGAAACCAATACGGGGTGGTTTAATTGTGCTTCTTCAAGGCGTTTTAGAGACAAATACGGGATGGGTTGATCTCATTTAACAGGGAAATGGGGGTGGGGGCTAAGGCTTACGAGTTTAAAAACGAAGCGCATGTTCACAAGTTTTTGTCTGAGGCTGTAACAGTAGCTGCTAACACCGCAATCCTCATGGCAACGGCAGACGCTCCCTTCAGCCCGCCAACCCAACGGCAAAGAGTTCTAGCACGATCCTCCCCTTCAGCGGTCTCCAATCCCAGGCGGTAGGTGAAGCGTCAATCATAAAACCTCTGGATGCTCATTGCACAAATACATTGTGCGTGTCACGTGGTTATACCCACCTCATAAACCATTGGAATACCGAGAAGCCGTTTCCGTGACAACCTGTTTTATCAACCAAGCTTTAAAAAAAAACTGTTCCAAACCGGCATGCCTTATTACATCTCTGATTGGTTAAAATCTGGTTCGGCAGAGGCCGTAGTGCGAAATCGGCGTTTTGTTGGTTGCATAGACTGTCATTCACTTCATGCAACTTCTAACAGTGGGTTTGGTTGCGCGAATAGCGTGTACATCAACAGATTCGAATCGTGGCGGAAAGAGCGGCGGGTAAAGAAGCTACAGGGAGCCATGGACGGACGTAGAGCACAGGGAGCCATGGACGGACGCAGAGCAGGGGGAATGTCAGGTATAGATCATTGGGAACGCCTGGGTGTGCTGACCAGCATTGGTAAATGGTTCATGAGATGTGATAGATAGATAGATAGATAGATATATATATCTCTTTGAAAGTCAAAGTATGGGGGTCTCAGCAGAGTCCTGAGCCTCGCTACGCCAGACACCACATTCATAGACCCGAAAGGAACCTGGAGCAACCTCGTGACCCCCGCTGTGAGCTTTCTGCCCCGGTCGCCCCCCCCCCTGCTAGTTTTCTGCCCGGGAAGCCTCACCTTTGTCGTCCACAGCTTGAGATGCGAGAAGTCGACTGGCCCTGGCGCCATCTTCGCAGAATGACGAAAACAAACCTCTGAAGAAAAAAAAAACAACAACCGCCCACCGCCGCAATCACGACGTTAAAGGGGCGGGATGAGTAAAAATCGCGGCAACGCCCACGAATCTGCTCCGGCAATGACGGACAGATCTGTCTTCCAATGGCTAGCCTCCATTTATGGAGCTAGCCAATGGAAGACAGAGGCTGGAGAAAGCTCCATACTTGTTTACAAAAGTTTCGCCTGCGCGATACTGCTTGTGCGGTAAACGCCAGGCGAAACCTAAAAACCAGCTCGCTCGAGGACATGCTAATTAGAAACAGATGGCCCTCCATAAAGATAACAAATTGCTTCACGACAGCCGTGGAGCAGAGGAGCAAGTCCGGATGGACCGGACAAAAAGGAGAAAGGGCACTGGCCAAGAAACAGCATTTTCAATGGGAAGCTAGACGCGACCCAATGAAAATGATGGCCGTGGCTTCGAGCCCCCTTCAATATCTCTCGCCCAGCTAGCAGCGCTTTGCGCTGCACCGCCAGGCAAGAGCTAAAAAAGGGGTACTCCAATTTGACGTGCTCAAGTAATAACATTTGAAAAAAACAAGCTTGTCTAAAGAATAATGTCCTTTTTTTTTTTTTTATGCAACACTAAACATTTGGGGTATAAGTTTTTTTAATAAGAGTGCAACAGTACTGATTTAATCCACTTTATGATGAAACGCTGAGTCCGCCCAGCCCGGTTACAAACTAGTCGACAATCTTACTAGAGGCAATGTGATAAAAATTATTATTCTCATGCAGGGTGTAGTATGCTCTTTTTGTCTATCTTAGGCCTATGCCATGGAATGTGGAATGTCTAGATGAATGTGATTCTTTTATATAAAGTTTTTATTGGTTTTCACAAAAGCGGAGTCTTAACAAAGTTACACAAGAGAGAGTTCAGGACCCCCCCCACCCTCCTACCACCTTTCACCACCATTAAAAGCCAGTGGCACAGGTACAGATAAACAAAGAACAAGCATTTACAATGCAATGGTTTTGCCTTTGTTAAAGTTAGAGCTATTGGCATTGCTCTTGACACTCTGAAGCTCCACTCTGAAGCTCCACTCTGCACTTTGAAGCTCCACTCTGCACTCTGAAGCTCCACTCTGCACTCTGAAGCTCCACTCTGCACTCTGAAGCTGCACTCTGAAGCTCCACTCTGCACTCTGAAGCTCCACTCTGAAGCTCCACTCTGAAGCTCCACTCTGAAGCTCCACTCTGAAGCTCCACTCTGAAGCTCCACTCTGAAGCTCCACTCTGAAGCTCCACTCTGAAGCTCCACTCTGAAGCTCCACTCTGAAGCTCCACTCTGAAGCTCCACTCTGAAGCTCCACTCTGAAGCTCCACTCTGAAGCTCCACTCTGAAGCTCCACTCTGAAGCTCCACTCTGCACTCTGAAGCTCCACTCTGCACTCTGAAGCTCCACTCTGCACTCTGAAGCTCCACTCTGCACTCTGAAGCTCCACTCTGCACTCTGAAGCTCCACTCTGCACTCTGAAGCTGCACTCTGCACTCTGAAGCTCCACTCTGCACTCTGAAGCTCCACTCTGCACTCTGAAGCTCCACTCTGAAGCTCCACTCTGCACTCTGAAGCTCCACTCTGAAGCTCCACTCTGCACTCTGAAGCTCCACTCTGAAGCTCCACTCTGCACTCTGAAGCTCCACTCTGAAGCTCCACTCTGCACTCTGAAGCTCCACTCTGAAGCTCCACTCTGCACTCTGAAGCTCCACTCTGAAGCTCCACTCTGCACTCTGAAGCTCCACTCTGAAGCTCCACTCTGAAGCTCCACTCTGAAGCTCCACTCTGAAGCTCCACTCTGAAGCTCCACTCTGAAGCTCCACTCTGAAGCTCCACTCTGAAGCTCCACTCTGAAGCTCCACTCTGAAGCTCCACTCTGAAGCTCCACTCTGAAGCTCCACTCTGAAGCTCCACTCTGAAGCTCCACTCTGAAGCTCCACTCTGAAGCTCCACTCTGAAGCTCCACTCTGAAGCTCCACTCTGAAGCTCCACTCTGAAGCTCCACTCTGAAGCTCCACTCTGAAGCTCCACTCTGAAGCTCCACTCTGAAGCTCCACTCTGAAGCTCCACTCTGAAGCTCCACTCTGAAGCTCCACTCTCCACTCTGAAGCTCCACTCTGAAGCTCCACTCTGCACTCTGAAGCTCCACTCTGCACTCTGAAGCTCCACTCTGAAGCTCCACTCTGAAGCTCCACTCTGAAGCTCCACTCTGAAGCTCCACTCTGAAGCTCCACTCTGCACTCTGAAGCTCCACTCTGAAGCTCCACTCTGAAGCTCCACTCTGAAGCTCCACTCTGAAGCTCCACTCTGAAGCTCCACTCTGAAGCTCCACTCTGAAGCTCCACTCTGAAGCTCCACTCTGAAGCTCCACTCTGAAGCTCCACTCTGAAGCTCCACTCTGAAGCTCCACTCTGAAGCTCCACTCTGAAGCTCCACTCTGCACTCTGAAGCTCCACTCTGCACTCTGAAGCTCCACTCTGCACTCTGAAGCTCCACTCTGCACTCTGAAGCTCCACTCTGCACTCTGAAGCTCCACTCTGCACTCTGAAGCTCCACTCTGAAGCTCCACTCTGAAGCTCCACTCTGCACTCTGAAGCTCCACTCTGAAGCTCCACTCTGCACTCTGAAGCTCCACTCTGAAGCTCCACTCTGCACTCTGAAGCTCCACTCTGAAGCTCCACTCTGCACTCTGAAGCTCCACTCTGAAGCTCCACTCTGAAGCTCCACTCTGCACTCTGAAGCTCCACTCTGAAGCTCCACTCTGCACTCTGAAGCTCCACTCTGAAGCTCCACTCTGCACTCTGAAGCTCCACTCTGAAGCTCCACTCTGAATCTGCACTCTGCACTCTGAAGCTCCACTCTGCACTCTGAAGCTCCACTCTGAATCTGCACTCTGAAGCTCCACTCTGAATCTGCACTCTGAAGCTCCACTCTGAATCTGCACTCTGAAGCTCCACTCTGAATCTGCACTCTGAAGCTCCACTCTGCACTCTGAAGCTGCACTCTGAAGCTCCACTCTGAAGCTCCACTCTGAAGCTCCACTCTGAAGCTCCACTCTGAAGCTCCACTCTGAAGCTCCACTCTGAAGCTCCACTCTGAAGCTCCACTCTGAAGCTCCACTCTGAAGCTCCACTCTGAAGCTCCACTCTGCACTCTGAAGCTCCACTCTGCACTCTGAAGCTCCACTCTGAAGCTCCACTCTGCACTCTGAAGCTCCACTCTGAAGCTCCACTCTGCACTCTGAAGCTCCACTCTGAAGCTCCACTCTGCACTCTGAAGCTCCACTCTGCACTCTGAAGCTCCACTCTGAAGCTCCACTCTGCACTCTGAAGCTCCACTCTGAAGCTCCACTCTGCACTCTGAAGCTCCACTCTGAATCTGCACTCTGAAGCTCCACTCTGCACTCTGAAGCTCCACTCTGAATCTGCACTCTGAAGCTCCACTCTGCACTCTGAAGCTCCACTCTGCACTCTGAAGCTCCACTCTGAAGCTCCACTCTGAAGCTCCACTCTGCACTCTGAAGCTCCACTCTGAAGCTCCACTCTGCACTCTGAAGCTCCACTCTGAAGCTCCACTCTGCACTCTGAAGCTCCACTCTGAAGCTCCACTCTGAAGCTCCACTCTGAAGCTCCACTCTGAAGCTCCACTCTGAATCTGCACTCTGAAGCTCCACTCTGCACTCTGAAGCTCCACTCTGCACTCTGAAGCTCCACTCTGAAGCTCCACTCTGCACTCTGAAGCTCCACTCTGAAGCTCCACTCTGCACTCTGAAGCTCCACTCTGAAGCTCCACTCTGCACTCTGAAGCTCCACTCTGAAGCTCCACTCTGCACTCTGAAGCTCCACTCTGAAGCTCCACTCTGCACTCTGAAGCTCCACTCTGCACTCTGAAGCTCCACTCTGAAGCTCCACTCTGCACTCTGAAGCTCCACTCTGAATCTGCACTCTGAAGCTCCACTCTGCACTCTGAAGCTCCACTCTGAATCTGCACTCTGAAGCTCCACTCTGCACTCTGAAGCTCCACTCTGAATCTGCACTCTGAAGCTCCACTCTGCACTCTGAAGCTGCACTCTGAATCTGCACTCTGAAGCTCCACTCTCCACTCTGAATCTGCACTCTGAAGCTCCACTCTCCACTCTGAAGCTCCACTCTGAAGCTCCACTCTGAAGCTCCACTCTGAAGCTCCACTCTGAAGCTCCACTCTGAAGCTCCACTCTGCACTCTGAAGCTCCACTCTGAAGCTCCACTCTGCACTCTGAAGCTCCACTCTGAAGCTGCACTCTGAAGCTCCACTCTGAAGCTCCACTCTGAAGCTCCACTCTGAAGCTCCACTCTGAAGCTCCACTCTGAAGCTCCACTGAAGCTACACACCGCGCAGGGCAGCTCTGGATGCTGATGCGAGAGGCCAGCTGGGAGGCGCGCTGCTCGTCTTCCTGCTCGTGCTGACTCGGAGAGAAAACTTGTTTTCATTGGGAGAGCGGCCTTCAAAGACCCGGTCACTGCGCCTCTCCGAGTGTTTAGCTTGGGATAAAATGGGCGCAGTGTTGTGGTGATGACAGTAGAGCAAGGGAGGTGCCGGCAATGCCGGAACAGACTCGGGGGCGTTCCCGGCGTCGCGTGACGTCGGCAAAAGGCAAAGAATGTCAGGAACGCCCCCGTGTCTGGTCCGGCATTGACGGACAGGCCCCTCGTCCAATGGCAAGGCTCCGTTTACGGAGCCAGCCAATCAATGACGAGGGCCGACCCAAAGCACCCTACAGTTCTCAACAGGTCCACTCTGCACTCTGAAGCTCCACTCTGCACTCTGAAGCTCCACTCTCCACTCTGAAGCTCCACTCTGAATCTGCACTCTGAAGCTCCACTCTCCACTCTGAAGCTCCACTCTGAATCTGCACTCTGAAGCTCCACTCTCCACTCTGAAGCTCCACTCTGAAGCTCCACTCTCCACTCTGAAGCTCCACTCTGAAGCTCCACTCTGAAGCTCCACGCTCCACTCTGAAGCTCCACTCTGAAGCTCCACTCTGAAGCTCCACTCTGAAGCTCCACTCTGAAGCTCCACTCTGAAGCTCCACTCTGAAGCTCCACTCTGAAGCTCCACTCTGAAGCTCCACTCTGAAGCTCCACTCTGCACTCTGAAGCTCCACTCTGCACTCTGAAGCTCCACTCTGCACTCTGAAGCTCCACTCTGCACTCTGAAGCTCCACTCTGCACTCTGAAGCTCCACTCTGCACTCTGAAGCTCCACTCTGAAGCTCCACTCTGAAGCTCCACTCTGAAGCTCCACTCTGAAGCTCCACTCTGAAGCTCCACTCTGAAGCTCCACTCTGCACTCTGAAGCTCCACTCTGAAGCTCCACTCTGCACTCTGAAGCTCCACTCTGCACTCTGAAGCTCCACTCTGAAGCTCCACTCTGCACTCTGAAGCTCCACTCTGAAGCTCCACTCTGCACTCTGAAGCTCCACTCTGAAGCTCCACTCTGCACTCTGAAGCTCCACTCTGAAGCTCCACTCTGCACTCTGAAGCTCCACTCTGAAGCTCCACTCTGCACTCTGAAGCTCCACTCTGAAGCTCCACTCTGAAGCTCCACTCTGCACTCTGAAGCTCCACTCTGAAGCTCCACTCTGCACTCTGAAGCTCCACTCTGAAGCTCCACTCTGCACTCTGAAGCTCCACTCTGAAGCTCCACTCTGAATCTGCACTCTGCACTCTGAAGCTCCACTCTGCACTCTGAAGCTCCACTCTGAATCTGCACTCTGAAGCTCCACTCTGCACTCTGAAGCTGCACTCTGAAGCTCCACTCTGCACTCTGAAGCTCCACTCTGAAGCTCCACTCTGAAGCTCCACTCTGAAGCTCCACTCTGAAGCTCCACTCTGAAGCTCCACTCTGAAGCTCCACTCTGAAGCTCCACTCTGAAGCTCCACTCTGAAGCTCCACTCTGAAGCTCCACTCTGCACTCTGAAGCTCCACTCTGCACTCTGAAGCTCCACTCTGAAGCTCCACTCTGCACTCTGAAGCTCCACTCTGAAGCTCCACTCTGCACTCTGAAGCTCCACTCTGAAGCTCCACTCTGCACTCTGAAGCTCCACTCTGCACTCTGAAGCTCCACTCTGAAGCTCCACTCTGCACTCTGAAGCTCCACTCTGAAGCTCCACTCTGCACTCTGAAGCTCCACTCTGAATCTGCACTCTGAAGCTCCACTCTGCACTCTGAAGCTCCACTCTGAATCTGCACTCTGAAGCTCCACTCTGCACTCTGAAGCTCCACTCTGAATCTGCACTCTGAAGCTCCACTCTGCACTCTGAAGCTCCACTCTGCACTCTGAAGCTCCACTCTGAAGCTCCACTCTGCACTCTGAAGCTCCACTCTGAAGCTCCACTCTGCACTCTGAAGCTCCACTCTGAAGCTCCACTCTGCACTCTGAAGCTCCACTCTGCACTCTGAAGCTCCACTCTGAAGCTCCACTCTGCACTCTGAAGCTCCACTCTGAAGCTCCACTCTGCACTCTGAAGCTCCACTCTGAAGCTCCACTCTGCACTCTGAAGCTCCACTCTGCACTCTGAAGCTCCACTCTGAAGCTCCACTCTGCACTCTGAAGCTCCACTCTGAAGCTCCACTCTGCACTCTGAAGCTCCACTCTGAATCTGCACTCTGAAGCTCCACTCTGCACTCTGAAGCTCCACTCTGAATCTGCACTCTGAAGCTCCACTCTGCACTCTGAAGCTCCACTCTGAATCTGCACTCTGAAGCTCCACTCTGCACTCTGAAGCTGCACTCTGAATCTGCACTCTGAAGCTCCACTCTCCACTCTGAATCTGCACTCTGAAGCTCCACTCTCCACTCTGAAGCTCCACTCTGAAGCTCCACTCTGAAGCTCCACTCTGAAGCTCCACTCTGAAGCTCCACTCTGCACTCTGAAGCTCCACTCTGAAGCTCCACTCTGCACTCTGAAGCTCCACTCTGAAGCTCCACTCTGAAGCTCCACTCTGAAGCTCCACTCTGAAGCTCCACTCTGAAGCTCCACTCTGAAGCTCCACTCTGAAGCTCCACTGAAGCTACACACCGCGCAGGGCAGCTCTGGATGCTGATGCGAGAGGCCAGCTGGGAGGCGCGCTGCTCGTCTTCCTGCTCGTGCTGACTCGGAGAGAAAACTTGTTTTCATTGGGAGAGCGGCCTTCAAAGACCCGGTCACTGCGCCTCTCCGAGTGTTTAGCTTGGGATAAAATGGGCGCAGTGTTGTGGTGATGACAGTAGAGCAAGGGAGGTGCCGGCAATGCCGGAACAGACTCGGGGGCGTTCCCGGCGTCGCGTGACGTCGGCAAAAGGCAAAGAATGTCAGGAACGCCCCCGTGTCTGGTCCGGCATTGACGGACAGGCCCCTCGTCCAATGGCAAGGCTCCGTTTACGGAGCCAGCCAATCAATGACGAGGGCCGACCCAAAGCACCCTACAGTTCTCAACAGGATTTCGCCTGCGCGAAAAGCTGCGCAGAGCGCAGCTTTCGCTAGGCAAAACCTAAAAAGGGCACTGGACGGAATTAAAAAGTATAACAACAAAAGAATTTGCCTAAAAAAAAAAAGTGTTGTAGATTTCTAGTAGCCCTACTAGATCTCTGGATCCCCTTGCCCTTGTTGATCGATCCATTTGGAGAATGCCCCCCAGACTTCAAGCCCAATCCTCCTTTTCCTTCGTCCTTTCTTAGCATATACAGATTTATCAAGATGGTATGTAGCAAATAATCTAGCCAGCCATTGTGCGTAGGAGGGGGACTCAGAATCTAACCATCCGGAGGAAATACATATCCTCCATACTGCCATTGCAACAAAAATCAGCCCTTCTTCCTTTACTCTTAAGGAGTCAGATTGTGTTCCTAAAAGAATGATCGTAGGGTTTAGGAGGATTGATTGGTTTGTTATTTCGCAGAGTAAATTCTGTATTCTGAGTAGGGTGGAGTTAATAGTTGGGCATGTTGCGAATATATGAATAGAGTCCGCCCCTACCTCAGAGCAGCGTGGGCATAATGTTCCTCTCCCAGATCCCCATTTGATGATTTTGCTAGGTGTCATATACAAAAAAAATATAGTTTTAAAATGTTGTGCTTGTAATTTGGAAGAGAAGGATTTGCTGAGATAACCGCATGGAGTTGTAAAATATACTTTGAGGGAAATCAAGTTTGGTATGCCATTTAGAAGCGATAGTTTCTAAATCGTCAGGGGTTTCCTTATTTATTAATTGGTAAATACTTCCAATTCGAGCAGTGGTGATATTCCGGAGAGTGTTCATAAGCTCAACCTCAACAAATCCGTTGGCTCCTCCCACTTTCCTGGCAAGGTAGTCATAAATAGCCATGTATTTAAATAGGTCTTGACTTTTTAGTTTAAATCTCGTCTGTAAGGTTGAAAAGGACTTGATCCCCCTGGTTGTTATAAGGTCCCCTAGTTTTGTTATCCCTGCTCTGTGCCATTCGGCTAGATAGGATGAACTAAATATAGCAGGTAGGTTGTTATTGATTATAGGGGAATAAAAGTTGTGTCTACCCAGTCCAAAGATTCTCCGGATGTGACGAAAAACTTTATAAGAATTCATTAGTGTCTTAAATTTAACACGATTGTAATATCCATAAGCTGTTTCTCGGGCTAAACAGCCCCAATATTGTTCCCCTAGTAAGGACCGGAAGGGTGAGGGTAAAGACGGTTCAGCTCCAAAGGTGGATTCTCTTAGTAGAACTGAACTGTATTGAAGGACTGTCGTCCAGTAGTATAGGATGATGTTAGGAAAAGCCCATCCCCCTCTGTCTTTCGGTAGCGTCAGATGTTTTAATGCACGTCTGGGCTGAGCATATGCCCAAATGAATTGAGTAAAGATTTGTTGGAATTTAAGTAAATCTTTTTTACTGAACTCAAGAGGAATGCAGCGAAACAAATAAGTAACTTGGGAAAATAAGTCATTTTAATGGCGTTGCACCTGCCAACCAGCGTTAAATGTAAATTATCGATTTGTTTTAATGCCCTCTTCGTCTGAACAGCAAGGGGGGCCAGGTTCGCTGCGACTATTTCCTCCAGTCTAGGTGATACTAGTACGCCCAGGTATTTGGCCTTTGGTACCACTCTGGCGTCAGCCCAAGTGATTTTGTTGTTTACTAGTATCTGTGTTTTGCTTTTATTTAGGGCATACCCAGATAGTAACCCGAATTTGTGGGCCTCTCTTTCTAGTGCCCGTGTGGAATTGGCAGGGTCTGGAGTAGTAATGGCAAGATCGTCAGCGTAAGCCAGGATTTTACAGCTATTTTGAAAATGTTACAGGAGAAATGTTGTGATTTTTCTCTATCTGTTTGATAAGGGGGTCTAGGTATAGAGCGAACAGTAGCGGGGAGCAGGGGCAGCCCTGCCTGGTGCCTCGTGACATTTTAAATGGCTCTGTCAGGTGTCCATTTATGACGACACTAGCAGTTGGGTTGTGATAGAGTGCCTGCGTTGCCTGCGTAAACCTGCCCCCAAACCCCATACTGTCCATTACCCTCCAAAGAAATCGCCATGAGACCCGGTCGAAGGCCTTTTCGGCGTCGAGTAATATAAGTGACATCGGGTCTCCAGCTACTTGGGCAGCGTCAAACAGAGTAATAACCCTCCGGACATGTTCAGTGGTCCCTTTCTTAGGTATAAAACCATGTTGCCATTTTGAAACAAGGAGTTCCACTACTCGAGATATTCTAGAGGCTAATACCTTGGAAAATATTTTGGAGTCGCAGTTGATGAGGGTTATTGGTCTGTAAGAGCTCATATCTAAAGGAGATTTATCCTTTTTTGGAAAGATAGAGATTCTAGCACTAGACCAGGAGGCTGGGGGTGAGACGCCGCTGAAGATGGAAGTTATTACCTCTAAAAATATGACCTTGATTTGGTCGGCAAAGATTTTGAAAAATTCGACGGGAATGCCATCAGGGCCAGAAGCTTTCCCATCAGGGAGGCACTTGAGGGCATCCAGAATTTCTTCCCATGTAGGGATGAGGTCTAATAATTCACTGTCTTCTAGGCTAAGCTTGCTTAATTCGACCTCGCTGAGATATCCAAGGATCTCTCTGTCTAGAACATCGGCCATGCCGCAATTTTCTTCCTTATATAGCTTAGCATAAAACTCGTGCCTAATACAGCTAGGATCAGTAACCTCAATACCTGAAGAAAGTCTAATTTTGTGAATTTCATTAGAGGTAATTTGTTGTCTCATCCGAACGGCTAAGTGATGTCCAATGCTGTCACTGCACTCATATGCCTTCTCCCTTGCCGCTGCCCATTTAGCCGCTATTTTTCCCATGAACACCGCCCCTATTTCCGCCTTAGCCAAAATTGTTTCTTGGTGGTCTGACTGACAATCTAGTCCTGCGTGAATTGTTTGGGTTAGCTTCATTTCTGTTTTTCTTAGTTTTTCTTGGAGATCTTTGACCTGGGCTTTTTCAGCCCTATTTCTTTTGGACAGAGAACCTAAGGGTCTCACCTCTAATCCCTGCCTTTAGAGTATCCCAGACTGTCATTTGGGAGGCAGAACCAATATTTATCTCCAGGAACTCCTGAATCCATCCTTGCATATGATTGATATAGCTAGGATCGTACAATAACGCTTTCTCGAAGCTCCATCTAGAAGCCTCTCTAGGTTGCCCAAATTCCCTTATGGAAAGAATGATAGGGTTATGATCGGACATAAAACGGGGTGCAATATCCATAGTATAACTGGTGGCTAATGATGCCGAAACAAAAAAGAATCTAATCTTACCAATACTTGGTGCGGGGCCGAGTAAAAAGTATACCCAGGTAGAGAAGGGTTTTTGCTCGCCCAGCTGTCTATCAGTCCGTGAGTTTGTATAAGGTTGGTTAGAGCTTGAAAGACTTGGGGTTTCCTTCCTTTATACCTCCAGGTTGTGTTAGCGTCCCAATTGCCAGGTAGATGAATATTGAAATCTCCACATAAAACTATCGGGGTGGGCCAATGTGCTAATTCGCTGGAGACTTGATTGATGGCCCCGGGGTCATCAGTGTTACTCCCGTATAGTGAGCAAAGAGTAAAAGAGATGTTATTGGGGAGTAAAATCTGAGTGACGGCCCACCTTCCTAGTGGGTCTGTTTTGGTTCGTGGATTACTGATAGCAAATTTCCTGTCAGTTAAAATTCCAACCCCCTTTGTTTTAGCTCCTTGCGTAGTGGCGCCCACTACTTTAAACCCTAATGTATTTAGCAGATGTATTTGGGACTGTTCTACATGGGTTTCCTGTAAACATATGTTTCCCCCAAGTGTTCGCAAGCCCATGGCCACTTTTTGTCTTTTTGATGCATCGTTCAAGCCACAAACGTTGACTGAGACCATTCGTAGTGGTTCTAGCATAGCCATCTAAAGAATACAACAGTGCCCATCTGAATTCCAAAGTAAAAAAAAACAAAAACTAGTCAAAGTTTGATGTGTGTGCGTATAGTAAGTACCTGTGTGTGCCTTTGGTAAACCTACCCCCCCCCCCCTTTGTGTGAGCAATCAGGCAAGGCCTGAATGATGGTGGTCAGTCATAAGCCGCTGCCGCCAGCCACACCATGCGCCAGAGAATGAGTAAGAATGCTTGACCATAAATTCAAGTGATCGGCCAACTAGAGTTACAGTCACCCCCAATTCCTTTTGTCTCCTTCTCCCCGCCTTTCCCCGCCAGAGGAATTAATTTCTAGAAAGAGGTAAAGGATGTGAGGGAAAAAAAAGAAAAAGGTAGATTAATAATGAGGAGAAAAAAAAACAGTATTATACACATAGTGTATGCGTACGTGGTCTAGGGTGCGGGTCAATGGATTTCTTTCTTTTCTATCTCTCTATAAAATAGGAGATAGCATCAGGTTAGCATCAAGTAACCAGTTAAATCGTTTTGTCAGTTTGCCCCTTTGTGTCCTTTCTTTAGTCTAATCTCTTCCAAGTACTCCTTGGCTTTGATCTCAGAAGTAAAGACCTTGGTAGTACCATGCAGGATAACCTTCAGCCTAGCCGGGTTCATGAGATACACCTCTGCACCTAGTTGTTGCAAGGGAGAGATCAGCTGCCGCAGATGCCATCTGCGCTCAACGGTCTGATGGCAAAAATCCGGTTTAGAAAAAAAAGTAATCCCATGAGCCCTTTTTTTTGAGTTGGGGCGAGCCTTGTCGTATACCAATTGTCTCAAGAGAAAGTTGCCAAAGTATACAAGGAAGACCCGGGGCTGACCTTCAGTCACGTTGCCGTTCTTGTGTTGCTTTTTCAGAAAAAAGGGAAACCTGTGAGCTCGCTGCACTTCGCGGTCCCAATCCCATCCAGAGTGTTCCGGGAAAGAATCTTGGAGTAGCTTGACAATGAACTGTCTGGGGTCTTCCCCCTCCTTTCCTTCTGGAATCCCCAGCAGGCGCAGGTTGTTGCGGCGTTGCCGATTTTCATTTTCTTCCATTTTCACCATTAGATCCATAAGGCACGCAGAATTGGAGTCAGTGGCCTGCTTGGTTGCCACTGCTTCAGTCTCCAAATGTTCAGTCCTGGCCTCGACCATACCCACTCTCTCGCTAATGTCTGTTCAGGTCTTGTTCAGCCGTCTGAGACCACCCTGTAGTTTTTTTGCTGCTTTTTTAGCTGCCCGATTTTCACCTCTCACCTCCTCCTGGAAGTCTTTAATCGAGGTAAGTATAGCGGCGAGTGAGGGTTCTAATGTCTCATTAGTTTTGGCTTGCAGTCTTCTCGGGCTACGCCCCTGTGATAGTGAGTGTGACATGGTCGGCTCATCTTTGTCTAAGTGATAAGACACCTGTGAGTCCGAGTAATCCCATTTAAGCGGACTCCTTCGTTTAGCCTTATTCCTTGGGTTTTTGGGGCGGACGATTGTACCAGTTTTATCACGGGAAGCCTCTCTTTCCTCTTCGCTAGTACTGTTAGTATTGCCTTCATCTTCTTCTTCTGTCTCCCCGTCCCCTGAAGAACTCGGAGTACTGTCTGATACCGAGTAAAAGGCCTCCTGACCGATCTCTGGGGTCCAAGGAGCAGTAGAGCCAGGAGGAACTTCCAGGTTTCGAATGGCAGCTTCCGTCTTTGTGGGGTGACCTCTGGTGTTCAGGTTCTCAAAGGGAGTACACAGGGAATAACCAATGTTTCCTACATCTGGTTCTAGGAATTCACCCTCGATAGGGAGTGGGGTTAAGAGAGGATTGAGAGGCTTAGAGGAGCCATGAATAAAGTCATGTTCTTCAATTGTAGTATGCAATGATAGAGAAGATTCTGTTAGGCTTTGCTGGTTGCATACCAGGATGGGGGGAGCTTCCAGGCTGGAAGGGGCATTACTGGGGTCCAGACTAATAGCGGGTATTTGATTAATGTCACCAATATCGCTGTTCTGTTGAGAAGGTTCTGTTAGGCATTGCTGGTTGCATATCAGGAGGGAGGGAGCCTCCAGGCTGGAAGGGGCATTACTGGGGTCCAGACTAATAGCGGGTATTTGATTAATGTCACCAATATCGCTATTCAGTTGAGAGGAGTCATCAGTTCTGTTAGGGCATTGCAAGTTTTTTATACTGTTTTTAACAGTGGCTGCCTGATTTTTGGCCGCTAGAAATATTTTGGCTGGAAGAGGGTGTGCCAAACTAGTATCTTTGTTGTCTCTGAAATCTTTACTAGAAGCCCCTGCCCCTGTCTGTCCAGTGTTTTTTTTTCGCCCCAATAGCCCCACTGACCTGTTTGGACTTGGTCTTGCTGGAGTCATCTCCTGCTGAGGAATCCTTTCATGCGGTAGGTGTCTTCACCTTTAAATTTTTTTTGCTCCCCCGAGAGCTCATCTTTCTTGTTCTGCTGCCAAAACTCGTTCCCTGCGATGCTCTATATTGCCCCCAAAATCCAAACAGCGTCGATAACACTGTGACCAGGACCAGCACCAGGACGCTAAAGCTCCGAAAAAGCACTTCCCTCCAAAAACGGAGCCTCTCTGTCTGTTTCACCGAGCGCTCCGTGGGCGTCTGTTTTAAGCCTGCGGCTGCTGCAGACAGACACCTCGGTGATTACAAGTGTTTTAAGCCCGGTGGAGAGAACCAGCAGATCTGCGTGGCAAATCTCCTTGCTGCAGCATCTCTCCGCCGCTCCAACGAGTGTCCTGAGCGATCCTGTGGCTCCGTAGAAGCCCTGCAGCAACCTTCGCCGCCTCGACCCTTGATGCACCCGGACCTGGGATCCCAGCATCACCGATCCGCAGGTCAGGTAGCCGATCACCTGAGGGTCCGGTGGCTAGCGTGGCGGCTGCGCACACAAGCTTACGCTGACTCCATCTTGCTCCTCGTACGATGAATGTGATTCTAATGTGACAGTTACTGCCTGGTAGCTGATGTGAGGGTGTTAATGAATAAACCTTATTTGTTCAACTCCACATTTTCTGGTGTATTTACAACTTTACATTGGCGACGAGGACGGGATGGAGTGAAAAGGAAGAGGAAGAACACCCTAACGTCAAGCTAAGTGGATGGACTTGTTTTAAAAAAAAAAAAAAAAAAAAAAAAATCATTTATGGTCTTTCTGGAAGGAGTAAATAAGAAATTTAATGAACAGCTCTTAAAGGAATTTAAAAGAAAAAAGGAAGCAAATATAAAAGAAAAAAGGAAGCAAATATCTGACGTTTTAACTAATATTGCACTTCCCCAGCGGCAGTAGATTTAAAAGAAGGAAAAGGGTTCCCCAGCGGCAGTTGGAAATTGCAGTGGAAGTGCTTGGTGAGACATGTGAAGCGTTATTTTAAATATAAGGGGAAAATAGTTATTTTATTCCTTCTCCAGCGGCTGTATTGTGTAAAGAGAAGTTTGTAATGTAGATACAATTTTACATTTCAAAAAGAATTTCATTTAAAGTGAATTGCGACTTCTCCAGCGGCAGTTTGTCTATTTTTGAATGGGAAGGAAAATAATCTTATCTGGAGAAACATGGTTGTAAACGTTTGAATGTCACTCGGTGAATGAGAAAGTTAAGGAGTTGTTGATTAATTACCGTTCTTGCTCGGCGAGGGAAAGCAATCCAGTGAGGCGAGTTCTTTCCTTGTCAGCGTTCATCTTGAAGTGATGACGTCGTAGCCAGAGGAATGGGAGTTGGCGAAGGGCACGTGTGAGCAACGAAAGAGTCCGAGCGTCTGCGCGCTCTCTGACAGGAGTTCAAAGGGCACGCATTTGAGTCAGAGCAGAAGCCTTTTCATCGTGAGGAAAGAGAAACGATCCGTCAGCGCTGTGGGAGCTTTGTGAAAATATAAAAGTGACAGCGTTTTTTTTTTTCTTTTCTTGTAAACTAGTTCATCGTTCTGGAAAGGAAGAGCAATGTTTGGCTGAAACTAAAGGTGAATTCATCTGCTGTGATATATTTAATGACTAAGTGTTCATCTACAAATCATTGATTTGTATAAAGGAAAAGAAAACTTACATTTTTGCTTAAAGTCTTATCTAAACTATGTAATAGGTATAGGTAATGTGCTTTGGGGCAAAAAAAAAAAAATTCACATCTTTTTCGGGAAGAAAGTAACTTTACATTTAGTTTAAAGGCTGTTAGAAGGTAAAAAAAAAAAAAAAGAGAAAAACGAACATTGAACTTAGTGCATGTTATCTTTAATTGTTTAGGTTATAAGCATGCAGAATGTAACAACTCCTCCGTTTTTCTTAAGTGATCCGGGTGAGCCTAGGGTGAAATGGAGCAAATGGAAAAAGATTTTTGCGCACTATGCGAGAGTTTGTGGTGCAAATTTAAGTGCTGAAAGAAAATACTCTTTATTAATGCATTGTCTTGGTGGGGAAGGGCAGGAGGTTCTAGAAAATGTGCCTGCTTTGTCCCATCAAGAACAGAGGGGGTTGGATGAATATGAGGTTTGTTTGTTGCAACTTGACAAACATTATTTGCCTCGTGTTAGTACCATAATGGAAAGATATCATTTTGGAAGAGAGCAAGGTAAGGAGGAGAATGTTGAGGAATATCTAACTGCTTTGAGAAAATTGGCTTCTACTTGCAAGTTTGGTCCAGCAAACAAAGAACGTTTGAGGGATCAACTAGTTTTGAAATGTAGAGAAGATAAAATCGGAGAGGAATTGTGGCTCAAAGATGAACCACCTCTGGAGGAAGTTGTAAGTATAGCCAAGAGGGTTGAACACATGATCAAATGTGTTGATGAATTGAAGCATGATAAAGGGAAGTCTGAGGAAAAGGTGGAAAAGTTAGAAGTAAGGGAGGATGTAACGCAGGTAAAGGAGGTGAAAGAAAGCAAGCCCTTATTAAATGATAAAGGTAAGGAGGAAGCTTCATCGTCGGGAGTTACTTGCTATAGATGTGGAAAAGCTGGTCATAAGGCGAATTCGAAGTTCTGTCCTGCGATGAGCTTTCTTTGTCATGGGTGTGGGGAAAAAGGGGCATTTTGTGAAGTTTTGCAAATCCAAGGAAAAGAAAAATGTAACCAAAGAAATTAAAGAAGTTATATGTCAAGTGAAGGTTAAAGAAGGAAAGGATCATCCGACAGATTTAGTCAAGATTGATGGAATTGATCTGGAAATTAAATTTGATTCTTGTGCACGCATAACAATTGTTTCTAAAGAGTTTTATGAGATGTTTAAAGGATAGAAACAAATTAAGCAAAATGGATGTATGTGCAGGAGGATATGGTGGTGCACCTATAAGCATGATGGGATATTTCAATGCTGCCATTGAATTCAGGGAAATAATTATTGTTGGAAAGGTCTATGTTTCAAAAGTGGGTGATTGTTTAATTGGGTGGCCTCATCAACGAATGTTAGGTGTCATACTCAATCCAAATGCTAATCCTCAGATCCAAATTCAGGAGGTTGTCTGGAAAATTATTTTATGGAGGAGTTTCCAAAACTTTTTCAATCTGTTTTAGGTCGACTGAAAGGCTATAAACATTGTATAAAATTAAAGAAAAATGCTGTTCCAGTGATTGCTAAAGTTAGGAGGATTCCAATAGCGGTGCAGGAAAAAGTGGAACAAGAATTGGAAAAATTACAAAAACAAGATATAATTACCGCTGTGGAGGCAACTGAATGGTTGGCCCCTATTGTTGTCGCAAGCAAACCCAATGGCGATATAAGATTATGCTGTGATTTGAGGTCTCTCAATAAGGAAGTTGTAGTGGACAAATTTCCTTTGCCCTATATTGAGGAGTTGCTATCATCTTTAGGGGATGCCAAAATTTTCACAACACTTGATTTAACACAGGCTTATCATCAGATCGAATTGACGCAGGATTCACAGGATCTTACGGCATTTATCACTCCGATGGGTGCTTTCAAGTATAAGAGGATGCCGTTTGGTCTTGTGTCTGCTGCGTCGGTTTTTCAACGTGTAATGGCATCTATTTTGAAGGGTATAAGAAATGTGAAATGTTATCGGGATGATTTGTTGATTTATGGTGTGAATCAAGAGGAACATGATAGAATTTTAAGAATGGTTCTTAAAAGATTAGAAAATGCGGGTTTGACTTTAAAATTTGAAAAATGTAAGTTTTCAGTCTCTGAAGTGAATTATTTAGGTCATACTATATCTGCAGTTGGTATTTCACCAAAGAAAGAGCTAGTTGATACAATAAGGAACTTAGTATCACCAAAGAATAAGGAGGAGACTGTTTCTTTTCTTGGCATGGTGGAATATTGTGGGAAGTTTCAGGAATTTAGTAAGACTGTGGGAATGAGAACTTTTGGGAAAAAATAAAGAATTTAAGTGGACAGATGTATGTCGGAGAGAGTTTGAGAGCATCAAGGAAGATTTAGTTGTAGCACCTGATTTAAAGGCATTTGTTCCTTTTGAAGAGACTTACGTGATCACTGATGCCAGTTCAAAAGGTTTGGGGGCAATTTTAAAGCAGAGAAGGAATGGACATGAGAAGCTCATTGCCTGTGCTTCAAGAAGTTTGAGAGGAGCGGAACTGAACTATTCAGTCATTGAAAAAGAGGCTTTGGCCATATTCTGGTCTTTAAATAAATTCAGAAATTTTCTGTGGGGTCAGAAGTTTATGGTTTGTTCTGATCATAAACCACTGAAGGAGATTTTCATGGTGAAAGGGTTGGATAATGTCTCTTCAAGGATCCGAAGATGGGTGATAGGTCTACAAGAATAATTCTGTTTCGAAATTGACTATATACCTGGTGTGGAGAATGTATCAGCGGACTGTCTTTCTCGTTTTGTTGATTGTTCTCTTGTGGTGAATAAAGAAGAATTGGATGGTGAAAGTGCGGTCAATGTTTGTGAAATTACCTCTGGGGTCATTCTTGAAGAGGAATGGTTGGAGGAGTGTAATAAAGATGGTGAGATTGATGGTGTGATTGTTTCTCTGACGAGCAATATTAATTTAAAAAAATCTGCCCAAGGTGTGGCATTTGGTCAAGGATGAGTTATCCTTGGAAAATGGTGTTCTTTTAAGAGGTTCTAAGTTAATACCTCCGAGTAGTTTGAGGAAAAGGTTGATTGAAGAGGCTCATCAAGGACATATGGGAATAGTGAAAACTAAAGAAAGGATTCGTTGTTCTTTTTGGTGGCCAGGGATGGATTTGGAAATTGAAAGGGAGGTGCGGGAATGTTTGCAGTGTAAGGTCAGTGATAAAATTTTAGTATCGCGCACTGCTCCAATGATCTTCCATGTGGAACATGGGAGGAAATTGCCATGGATATTGTGGGTCCTCTCTCAGGTGAGCATCGTACCCCCTATTTGATTGTAGTGATTGATCTTTATTCAAGGTGGGTTGAGATCTCTTCCGTTTCCGAGGTGACCTCTTCATCTGTCATTGATTTTTTTAAAGAAATGTTTAAAAGGGAGGGTTTTCCTAAATCCCTTTTGTCTGATAATGGTCCACAATTTTGCTCTGGTTTGATGTCGACTTTTTGTTGTCTTGTGGAATTAAGCATAAAAGATCTTCTGTCTATCACCCAGAGACAAATGGGACAGTAGAAAGATTTAATAGGGTGATAAAGGAGAATTTTCAGCTTTCAAGGGTGAATGGATTGGATTGGAAGGTAGAGTTGCAGAAGTGTATTTTGGCGCATAGGTTTTCACCACAGATGTCAACCAAGAAGACTCCATTTGAGCTTTTCAAAGGAAGAACTCCCAATACCAGTTTAAGTCCGGCATGGATGTTCTGGGGAAAGGGGATAAAGGATAATGGCATTGGTGAATGGAGAACGAGAGAGTTAGAGCTACGTCTGAAAAATAAAAAGTGTTTTGATGAAAGGAAAAGAGTGCAAGAAGGGAGAGTTGAGGTTGGAGATGAAGTAAAGGTCAAGGCTCCTGTAGGTGCTTTGTCATGGTCCAAGTACTCTTGTCCCATGAAGGTTATCAAATGTTTTAATAATTCTGTGAAGTTAGAGAATGGGAAAATATGGAATTTGAATCGTGTTGCTATATTTAAAAAATGCAATGCTGATATTGATACTGGTGCACATCGTTCTAACTCCTTTGATGCCACTATGGTACCTGCAATTAGATCAAGCTCACTTGTTAAGAAGGTACCTTCTTATCTCAGTGATTACACCTCCTAGAAAAGGGAAAATCTTTTCCATCATATGAGTTGATCTCTTTCTGCATTTTGTACCAAGCTGTAATTTTGATGCTTCATTATTTTGTTGTTTCATTTGTATTTTATTAGAAAGTTTTATCTTATTATAAGAGGATGTGTAGTATGCTCTTTATGTCTATCTTAGGCCCATACCATGGAATCTGGAATGTCTAGATGAATGTGATTCTAATGTGACAGTTACTGCCTGGTAGCTGATGGTGAGGGTGTTAATGAATAAACCTTAATTGTTCAACTCCACATTTTCTGGTGTATTTACAACTTTACACAGGGCAATGAGTTTCACTTGAAATTGCTTTGGAAGGATGAAAGGATGATGCAGCCCTGTTAGCAGTTTAACCTGTGACCTGATGGTTAAAAACAAGTACCTTGGCAATGACCGCTTAAATTGCAAAGCTAGACACCCGTTGTAGAGCAAGATATTTCCGTAGCAGGTGCATTCACCCACTATGTTCGACTTGGCTATATCTTCTCTAACAAGGTGGAACACACCAGTGTAGAACGATATTAAATCTGGAGAACTCGTAATTTGAGACAGAAGAATATAATGTGGCTCTAATCACCATGC
This sequence comes from Lissotriton helveticus, assembly GCF_964261635.1. Lineage (NCBI taxonomy): Eukaryota > Metazoa > Chordata > Amphibia > Caudata > Salamandridae > Lissotriton > Lissotriton helveticus. The sequence continues at coordinate 1,292,531,947 of NC_136057.1, read as the reverse complement.
TCTACACATTTGAATAAAAAGTTATACAATTGTAAACAAAAAATAAAATCTGAAACACTAGTTTGCCACAAATATTTTTCTGGAAAATATAATGTATCCTTCTTAGCTTTATACAACATACCAGCTGACCAGTCACTCCACATATTCATGTGGACACTGAGGCAAGGCATGTCTTTAGAAGTTGTAGTACTGCCTGCCAAATCTCATTTTGAAGTTGCCTGACAAATGGTTCACCGGTGACTTCTGCACAAAGTTTTAGTACAAACTGACAGCGCCATACTGTGTATGCTTGAGGAAAAGCTAAATCCAAATGTTTATGTGCACTTTAGAGGTTAGGTGTCGTGATCCGTTAGTCAAGAAATTGAGCTAGTTTTGTGATGGAATTGGTAACCTTTTAAAAGGACCATATTCCACAACAGTTGTATGAGATTCCAGGAGCCTGATGTGACCTGGCACTGGTATGACGGGGGAGGTGGGGGGAGTAAAGAAGTGACTCCAGAAGAAAGGTGTCCGGGTTACCACCACCTACCCGCAATAAGTACGCACTGCCCATTACACCTTGACCCCACTCACCTCTGTGTTGTGGACGTGTTGTTGCACTTAGCGCAGGTTAGCCTCCTCCCGGTGCTATTGCAGAGCAGGCATCTCTCCACAGCTACGTGCATCCCGGTGCAGCCCCGCTGCTCCCAGAGGGATCTCTGCCAGTCTTAGAAGCCATGATGGGCTGCTATCTGCACCTGTCACGTGGGCCTTTTTGTTGTCAAAGCATGACACCGCGGTTCCATCTGATGCCTACAGAGGGCTTCCAACAACCTCCATCCTCCTAAGAAATGTGAGTGGACATGGGCTGTTACGTTATGAGCAGCTGCCATTTTTAGAAGTGCCAGTTTTTAGTGGGAAAAATGTGTTATGTCCATGTTGTGTTTTGGGCCCTTTACTGTTGCTGTCACTAGGCATACCCACACAAGTGAGGTACCATTTTTCTCAGGAGATGTGGTAATAAAAAATAGTAGAACTTTTGTTATTGTGAATTGTATTTCTCTTCATTTGTGCCTTCCAAATGTAAAGTAGTGTGTGCAAAAGAAGATATTTTGATAAATACCCTATGAATCACATGGTAGTATGGGTATCAACATATTCAGAGATGTGCAAGTAACCAACCACTGGGACAAGCAAGCCAAAACTACCTCAAATAGTCAGAAAAGGCTGTGCACCGGGAGGGGTTGAATTGGGGTAGGGTCGTATCTGTGATGTTAAGGATGCCTCAGATTCTTCTGAGCTATTTTGTACTTACTTTCAGGCCTCTAATGCCATACTGGTTTATTATGCAATATGTGCAAAATTGCAGCCTCGATGAAGGTAATCAGTAATGTCATCAATGATGTCATTTGAGATGTCATATTAAATGTCATGCGGGATGCAATATGTGAGTTCGTAAGCCTGGCAGGGGAGCAAGTTCTAGTTATCTCTGCTTATTTTTTATCACACCTAACTATGCCGTGAAGATTAATCCCCCCCCCCCCCTCCCGCCTACATTTCCATTCTCACGAAATATTACAGTGGAAATCTCTTCTACACTTGGGGTTTGTCAAAGGTGATGAACAGCAACATTCTTCCATACAATGGTAATCTGACATTGCATATAACCAAATACCTACCTATCTGTAAGTCTTTAATACTGAGAAATAAAAATCCAATCTTAAATGCCTGACTGAGTCTAAAATGTGAATGTTTTCTTTGAAGAGATACGGAGGCAAATAGTTGAGGTAGGATTGTGTTAGTTTGAGCAAGTGGATCAATCTTTGGTGTTGATTGGAACACTACTTCCTGGTTTCCAAGCAGTTTAGCTGGAGACCAACTATGGACCCTAAAGATCAGTTTGTGAAATTTGATAGGTCACCATGAATGGCACACGCTGCTGCCTATCGCCTCATTAAGCTAAGAGGCTGTCTCTACCTGCTGAGGGACTTCAGGGCCTTGCTTCCAAAAGCTGGTATATCTAAAGTGCACCAGGCAGAAGTCTACTGCAGAGCCCTCAGCAGCTTGTGCTACTATACACTTCGAGCCACAATCTCTAATGTAAGTGCTTCGCTACTCTCACATAATGATGCTCTGTGTCCGGAGAGGGCACAGCAGAGCTACCGACGTGAGCTGCTTGGGTCCCTCCCCACCCCCTGTCCTACTATCTTCTCATGGGCATGCACCACTAAACTGGTACATCCAAAGTGCATTGGGCAAAGCCTTTTGCAACCTGCTCTTCTGACTGGTAATAACTACAAACCTGATCAGAAGTGTCTAGCACAAGCCAAGACTAATGCAGAGGTTCCCCTCTTTCGTGAGCCCACAACACCGTGTTGTGCTACTGTTTGTGCACCGCCTCCTGCACCACTTAGCTGACCGCCACCCCCACCAGACAAAGCAAATGCTGGTACGCCCAGACTTTTTGTGTGCAAAGCAATCTGAATAACCCAGAATCCCTCACAACCTGGGCATGTATATTCTAAACCACAATCGGTTCTGTCGGGTAGACCACAATTTCTTTGTAATTTTCTTTTATATTTAAAAAGATGATTGAAATATACAAGAAAGATAAACACCCACAGAAGGACGGATAGTGTATATTATCAATATGAGCAAAACGTTACTGTATATTATTCATACAACGGATCAACTCTGACATACCGCGTTTGACATTTATTGCTACGTCCTGGCGCGAGTCTTGTCAGATTCATACTGACCACACAACATTATCAATTAACTTCTCATATGAACCACCTCAGTTAATCTGGCTTTGAGTGTTGTGATTCTCCTCGACATTCAGTTATCGGTCCTATTCCATAGATTATGTCCAGATGGATGATGCCACTGGTGCCTCTCACATTTAGGCCCCTCTAACTCGTCAGTTGGGAGTCTGGCCATTTTTCTAATATCCAGCTGTCCTACACAACTCCTGTCCTGATGAAGACCCACCTTTGACCTCCTAAACTTAGGCTGTTTGGTAGGGTCGAAAGTTTTCTTGTCCATCCATGTCTGGGAATGCCCTTCTAGCACAGAATCTATAGAATCATTAAGCTAAGGGCGATTTTGCTTAATTTGAAATTGGACCTATTTTCGCTATGTTTTTGTTGTAAATGTGTACATTATTATGTCACCCTTGTGTTTACATACACATTTTGTCGCTTTTGCTCTATAACCACTATGATCACTCACATGCGCCGTTTTTATCAATTGAATTACCAGACAGCCTTTTGTTAATTTTGTTTTGTTGTGGTAATTGTTGATCCGTTGTATGAATAATTGGAAAAGATACAGTAAAATTTTGATAATATACACTATCAGTCCTTCTGTGTGTTTCTTTCTTGTGTATTTCAATCATCTTTTTAAATGAATAAAAAAAAAAGAAAATGCAAAGAAATTGTCGTCTACCCGACAGATCTGATTGTTGTTTATAGTAGGATTTTTTTAAGTGGCCTCAGGATGTTGCTCCTTAAGGCTGGTACATACAAAGTGCAACAGACCAAATTCAGTCAAGGCAAAGTCCTCCGGAGGCTGTTTTTCAGACAGCTCAGAGCTGCAGTCCCTAACAAACGTGGTTTACAACACCCAGATTGATGCTCTGGGGTGGCGGGGGCTCTCCCTTGTGAACCGACACCACCCGGCCATCTGGTTGGGTCACATGCCTGCCTCATGCACACTGTCCACCTACAGGGCCTTCCCCTCCTTGTCTATACCACTCGGGACCTATGTTATTGAGTTGCCACAGCCGGCACCTCGGTATCTGGTTAACTATCTATATGATGACATACTTCACTGTACACGGGCAGTCGCCTATCCTACCTTGATATCTCCGCGTTTATCATTAACCCCTTCTGCGCTCATGACTAGCTCAGCTCGTCATGAGTTACGACGCTCATACGCTTATGACGAGCTGAGCTTGTCATGTAACGCGGCTTTTAAAAGAAACGCAGCGCACAGCGGGAAAACCGCTAGCGCGCATGCGGTTAAACAGTCTATTGTGTCCTCTATCCCCTTTCTGATCTCCAGGGCAGTTACTATCCCAACTGCAGAAACCAGGGCACTAGCTACCCATCCTCCAGCTCCAAAGGGGCCACCACTACATCTATCAGGAGCAACCCTGTTACTGAGCCACCCTTAGCCATCAGCCACCCATTGACAGCTCACCATTCAAATGAACTCATGAGAGCAAACCTAGCATTGTTCTCCTCCAGTACTGTCATTAAAGCATTTAAACTGCAGCACGTATATCAGTCTTTCTTCATTTTAATTGTATAGCCACTGCAGTCATGGGACCAACTACAAGGGGTCCCACACTCTACAACCCAAGAGCAACAATTCTTGATAAGCCTCTTGTGTGGTGTTTTATCCATCCATCCCAGTGGGAGACTTTGGGTTATTTTCAAATGCATTATGGGGGGGGGGGGAGAAACTAAGTGGATAGTACACATTCGCTTCAGTGCCTGTATATACGCTGATAGCAAGTGTTTGGTGAGAGTCCCCAGTCGGCTTAGATGCCGGCGCTGAAGTACCGACGGACAGAGCGGTGCTTCACTCTTTCCCTGAGCCGCTGCCAGGTGGGGTGAGGCTTTTATGTCTTGCAAGTTATGTGAACGACACAACTTGTTAAGAAGGAGACAAGGCCCTGTCACCTAGATGCTTCAGATGACAAATGCACTTATCTTGGTAATATGTTCTCGTCACTATTTTTTGCACATATTATAATTTTGCTTTTGCAGTAGCAGTTAGTTGAATTGTAAAGGTCCTGAAGAAAGCAAGGACACAACTGTCCCCTGGTTGCTGAAACATGTAGACCTGGTTCCATCTATAGGCAGTATATACTTTTAAACTGTCCTTATGAAAACTCTTTTATCTTTGGTGGAGTGAGTATCACCTGAATAAAGTCTGTTCTGTACTCCCTCATCCAAATTTTAACACACTTCGTTTTTTGTATTATTATTTAAACTCACCTTTATCACTGCACTGCATCAGTTGCCCCACATTTTTTCACTCATTCAAGCAAAGGAGTGATATACCATACTACCGGTTCTCTCTACTGAAGAAATCAATTTACACCTTGATTTTTTTTCTTTTTGAGAATGACCTGCTTTGGTAGATGGCGATGGAAGAAACCCAAATGATGAAGGGCGGTTCCGAGTGGTGACTGGGTATCTTTGACCATCCACTTGGCTGTCATAGAAACCCCCTTTTTTGTACTGGGTTCATTGCAGTTTTTGTAAGCGTTTTTCACACACATCATTTGTTTTAGAGACCCTCTGGTATTTTGTTGTTATGAGAGTCACCGGAGACCATTGAGCATGTCGGCTGACTTGAGAGTTCAAGAGGAAATTAACTGTTTAGTATGTTAGGCTGGAGTATGGTAGGCAGAAGTATGCCAGATGGTTGGATAGTAAAGCTAGCAGTAGGTGTGATGTTCGCAAATCGCATATTTGCGATAGAAGAAGGTGCATAGGAAGAGGAGAATGAGTGGCTATTGAAGGATTTAGAGAAGATTTAGAACAGGCATCTCCAACCAATCCATCCAGATACCAGTAGCTTCCCTGACACCTTCAAAGTAGGTCACAGCCTTGAGTTCAATTAAATAAAGCCTGGGATACATTTTTCTTTTAAGGTTGAGTAAAGTCTGTGCTTACTTACTTTACATTTACTGTACATTCACATCATGCTGCTTATAGCGCAGACTGATAATAAGCAGTGCTAAGTCAGATTTATGGGCCAAGCTGAGCTGTGGGGGTGAAGAACTGAAGTATTTAACCCTTCAGTAAAGGATTGAACAAAAATAGTTTCTGAATGCGTTAGAATGAGAGAAAAATAAAGTTACCTTAATGATGAACTCTTCATTTGAATTTTTACCCATTTCAGAGTGCTGCTTTTACAAAAGGGAGGTCTCAAGCTCTTAGTAGCCAGTAGACACTGTGTGGTATTTATAACTGAAAAATAGTAATTTTTTAAAATGGGAGAAGTTAAAAATGGAGAAAATCTTTTCTCTAAAACATTAAGCATTAATGTCTTTCTCCACTTTTAATGAAGACAAATACCCCCTACTGTTTTATGAAGCCTGGTTTATTCATTTAAAATTAATCCCTTTTAAACCACTTTATTTTTCTGACCTTAATATGGCACCATGCCTACATGCCACTGGGGGCAAGATGCTTGGTGTTTGGAAATGTGACACTTGGAAATAGGAGAACATTTATATTACGTTTATGGAACCCACATAAACAAAGTTAACTCTTCAGTTTAATTTTCTCGATTTATAGTGCCATATTTATAAGTCATACAGCTATTATTTTAAGCTGAAGAATTGTGAAGTGCCAACATTTTGTCCAGACTCTGCACATTTTTCCTAGCACTTTTCTGCAGTTCAAAGGTCTCCCATTTGTGTTATACATGTAAGGTGCAACATACGATGAAAGGTATGTCCTGTGCCACAAGTACATAATGACAGTCTGTCACTCTCACACATACATCCAATTCATACGCACACATGGTCATAACATCCCCCCCCCCCCCCCCCAAGACCACGCTCTCACTGAACACATATGGAAGCCCTGTCATAGTACCCCTTTTCAAAGTGTTTTGTTCAAACCATAGCATCAGACTCTCTGGACATTAGGTTTAAAGCCAATTAATGGTTTGATGTTGGGGCATCTGATAACTATGCCAGAGTTGCTTAGCCTTCAGTAACTCGCAATGATTTTCACTGTTCTAAGTCGGTCTCACTACAGAAAAGGTTGGAGACCCCTGATGGGGAATATTGTGGGAATATGAAGACTGTGAGTCTCCTTTGGTGTCCATGAATGGCTCACCATTCACTTGTTGCAGTGGCGGTGCACACTTGCAGATTAATACACATTTCAGCCATTTGCAGTAGGAGAAAGAAATTCTTTTGTTGACTGACTCCAAAATGCAATTGTCATCTTCATCCAGCTGTGGCTGATGCTACTGAGTTCAAGCTTGTTTTTGTTAATATTTTGCCCTTCACGTGAACTCAAGTCAGATGAGTAGTTACATTATCTAATTCAATATCTGATCATTTTAAAGATGTTAGTTTTTTTATAAGTGAATGCTACAATTTGTTTTCACGTTAAATCCTTTTTCTTTTTGAGGCCGTGTGTATTACTTCAACCACATGACCAACGCTAGCCAGTGGGAAAGACCCAGTGGCTGTGGCAAAATGGACCAGGGTGAGCCAACCAAAGTCCGCTGTTCGCATCTTTTGGTGAAACACAATCAGTCCAGGCGACCCTCATCGTGGAGGCAGGACAAGATAACTCGCAGTAAAGAAGAAGCTTTGGAGCACATTAATGGTATGTTCTTAAGAGAGAGGACCTTGCCCCTCCCCCCTCAAAACAGTCTATTCCATTTCTAAATGAGCTGTTATTGAAACATGTATGTGACTTTTGAGAATTTGATGATGGCACTTTGAGAAGCAGCTTGTTCTTTAAACAGTCTTTCAACTATCTGTGAAGATTACTTATCCAAATAATCCCAGTACTGGTCTACTGCTAACAAAAGATATATTATTCAGTGATGTCAGGGTTTTTTCTGAACCTATCCAACTAGGGCTTTTCAGGATTTGAATGGCATGTGTTCGTGTGATGTGTGAATTTTGATTGATTACTCGAGGCATGTCAGGAATTTCATATTTTTTTTTCTTCCATGGATCATTTAATTTGACTCTGAACTTTAGGTGGTTTTTCCTAATGCAGTTTCTAAACCCTGCTGATTATACCTCAGATATCAGCTCTGCTAAAAAGCACAACCATTGTAGTGCAAGGTTACCATATTTACCACTTTACTACATCGCCTGCTACATAGAGTGCAGATGCGTGAAATTGGAATAAAAAAAATGATTCACTTGTATGCTTAAATGTAAATACTTCTAAAATTAAGCTTAATGTATGTATCCAATATAAAATATGGATTAAAACTTCAACAGGAACTTCTATCCGGAAAGTGCTAGCTGAACCATAATTGCAATGCAAATGTATTCTAATTAAAAGATAACCGGTCAGAGTTTTATTACAGATGGGGGTTCTAATCATTTTAGAAATGTAGGCTCTTCGAGATAGTCTACAGTGTTTAGTAAGAGGTAATTTAGATTTGTAGTTGAGCCTGTTCCTCACACCTATTTTCAGACGTTGGGATGGATTACAAAAAGCATTTACTTCAGCTGATAACTATGCTATGAGCCAGGAAGAAGGAAAGATTAATCCCACAGCAACACCGTCTCAAAGTCCTGACCTAGTCTGTCACTCTATAGCACACAATGGTTCGTCATTTCTTTCAAATGTTTGGAAGGGCATCCACTTTCAACAAGAAAACTGAAGATCTAACATTTTTATGGATACCTCTCTTCTGGAATGATGTACTGACCGGTACAACCATCGTGTTTAGGGAACTTGGACAGCAAGTGAGAGGTTTACCACATCAACCTGCTGGAACTAAAAGCAGTCTGCTTGGCTTCTGTAATACTTGCTCATCTTTCAAGATTTAAAGTACCTTTTTTATTCAGACAGAGCACAACAATGTACGGTCTGAACTAACAAGGAGGGATATATTCCAGACCACTCTTCTTAAAAGTTCAAATGATCTGGAATTGTCTCAGATCTAGCGTTTTACACATGGCTGTTTGCCTCTGAGGTGTTCAAAATGCAACGGGTAGACTCAAAGTGTTGTCTCATGGAAACCTTGAGTAGGTTCTCAACAACTAAGTACTGTAAAACAGCTTTTGCAATTGGACTTTCTACAGTTAGACCTATTTGCAGAAACAGAACATGTCCATACTTCGCCTCCAGGGACTGTCATCCAGGATATAAAGGAAGTGCCGTTTAGATGTATTGTTTAGGGAAATGTGTTTACATATTTCCTCTAATCCTTTGGGTCTCATCGGCACTGATCAAGCCTTCCCACTGTTATGCCCGGATAATCCTCGTATCCTGGAAGTGGCTATGCACAAGCAGCTCCTGTGAAGACTGGTTCTCCTTCACGTTCTGGAGCCCTGATTCTGCATCCCAGCCTCTCATTGTTGAACTTGGTGGCCTAGCTCTTGAGCTTGCATAATACAGGCATTTGAACTTGCGACATGACTTGTGGGGTCTACTGGAAGGGGTGATTCACCATTCCACCAGAACTTAATACTTTCAAATGGAAGAGGTTCTGCATATAGGCATTCCAAATAACTATGATCCTTCCGGATACCAAGAAGAAAAGCTGCTTCCTGGTCTTACATTTGGTGAGATCTGGGCTGCCTTTATCTCTGTTAATGTACACCTCGCAGCTATTATTACCTATAGGTAATCTCCAACAATAGTGACAGATTTCTTAGTGGGTAAAAGAAAAGTGTTTCCTCTTTAGATCTCCATCTCGGGAGTTTAGGATAGTATTTTCTAACCTGATGGGCCCACCACGTAAGCCTACACCTAAGGCTCCTCTGCAACATGTGACTTGGAAAGCTGCTTTTCTAGTGACTATAGCCTCTGCTCATGGCAGACAACCATTGGAACTTATCTGCCCATAGGCGTTATAGTTTTCCATGTCAGACCATTTCTTTGCCAACTTTGTTTCCGAAACCTTCATTCACTGTGGAAAGTGTTCTTAATACTTATGATGTTAGGCAATCTGAACTCTCCTTTGTAAATTTGTCTCGTTGGAATGGTTGTAGCAAGTAGAAAGTCTCTTAATTTCAAGGTTAATTGTTTGTAGTGCCTTACTGAAATATCAATTAGCAAATTAATCTGTGCCTAACAGATGTAAATCCCAGTCTACGAAGGTTAAAGCTGATACATCTCAGAAATGTGTAAAGGCATCACTTGAAGGCCTGTCCATACATTTACAAAACTCTTTTTTCGATCTGTACTTCACGGCGGATAGCCTGGTAAGACTGACTTTAGCAAAACTTTTTGATTGCCTTTTTTTACCCCTTTCATTCTTGCATTTAGTTTAGTTGGGAGAATAGCTGTAATCAATCATCCTCTGCAGTGCTGAAGGTTCTAAAGAACCTATGGACTCATGACGGAACGGTTCCGTCATGAGCACAGGCCAACTGACTCATGATGGAACCGTTCCGTCATGAGCACCGAAGGGGTTAGGGAACAAGTTTTGTTCCTTTGACCTTCAATTTTGTCAGTATATTGATTTATTTTTTTATTTTTAATTATTAAATGTTTGGTAGAGGTGCATGGGTATGTCACCTTGGTAAAGTATGGCGAGGGTGAAGGAGGCCCAACCGTCGCCATTGACCACAAAAAGACTGGACCTAGATTATGAAAAGCCTTTGCTGAACAGCAGAAATATACCTAGGAAATATCCTAGGTTGTTAATGCAGCCATAAGGCCTTGTGCATTCCAGGCGAAGGCTTGCAGACAAGTGCTCCACACTCTTATGTTATTTGTCTTATAACTTCTAGCGTGTAGGGATAGTACCATGCTGCTTATGTTAGGCTGTTGAGCAAATCCATAGTGAGATTGTTTGATGCTTGGGACGGAGTGGGTCGAGTTTCTTTAAACCATGCTGAGTATGCAGGTGCAGTGCATGAACTACTGTGTGAGTCATGCTGCCTGGGGCTCACTCATTCAACACTTGTAAATTGTGCCTGCACAAGGCTTTTTCTCATTTGTAAAATTCGGCGCATGCGAACAGCTAGGCAGCCCTCACACCCCTGGGAATGACTGCTTCCTACAACCAGAATGGAAACAACATTCAGAACAATGAAAACAAGTTAATTTGATGCAAAGAACTGTTAACAAAAATCATGCCCAGCTATTGTAGATCTGGCAACTTAAACAAACTAGCATTGGCATAGCCAATAGGTCTTGCTTTTTGGACCCTATAAGTACTTAGTTATGCAGCAGAATATCCTTTGTGCAACAACACCAACTGTTGCATGGCTAAACACTTATAAAGTCCCAAATGCGAGACCTATTGGCTATCCCAATGCTTGCTGTATGGTGCTCCAAGAACCACTTGATGTGTTCTTTGCAGAAAGATGCTTGTCTACAATGCTGTTTTCAACGAAAACTACCCTACTCCCGCAGTGCCCACTCATTTGGACATTATTTACAGCCTGCATTGAATGAAACCACTTATTCAATGCTCCTTTATTGCACAAAGTACCAAAAAGCAACTTTGTCAAGCCCTCTATTGGAAACACACGACTGGCTGTCAAACGCCAAAAGTAAATGTGTGTTTTTATACATCTACAACTAATTCATAAACTTGTTTGTGTTTGACTTGAGTGGTATTCTGTGCTTCCTAATTTATTTACGGGGCAAAGTAGCTGTGCTCTCTTGATGTTACGGAGCGGTTCTACGCTATGTTACATTGTTAGCCTACTTACTGCATCACCAATCTATGTCTAATGTTTGATATAATGGAATAGGTTTGACTTTATCCAATGCCTCCGCCATTCTTTGTTGCTTAAGTGTCTGGTTTAAAATTATGCATGCCTGTACAATAGTCTCAACAAATTAATTAAATGTTGTTTGTCTTAACACCTTTATGGTTTCTGTAATTACAATAGTTTGTGTCCTCGTTTAGTGACGCATTATGTTTGTGAGCTTGTGTGCATAGTCTATTAGTATCTACACCTCTAGGATATTCATTTTTGCTATCTTTTTTTCTTTTCAATTTTCACCACCAATTTTCGCATTTCTGAATGTCACAGCAGTGGTAACTGCCTTCTGTATTAAGGGTGCTCATTTTTTAATGCTTGCTACTTTCTTTGCCTTAACAGGTTACATTCAGAAAATTAAATCTGGAGACGAGGACTTTGAAGCGCTGGCATCCCAGTTCAGTGATTGCAGCTCGGCAAAGGCAGGCGGTGACTTGGGGCACTTTGAGAGAGGTAGGACATGTTCCTGTCTGTAGCATCCCTGACCAATGCATGCAGGTTGATGTGGAATGAAGGGTTGCATACCAGGATACTGGATTATGACAATCTTGTGAAGCATGGGCATGTCTCAATTTGCTAAAATCAAATTGTGCGCTTTAAAGGCTGCTGCGCCTGCTCGGACATGCTGGTAACATTGACAAACCTTGTCAAGTATACTCTGTCGAATATTTTGAATAAAGCCTGACAATTTGAGAACCTAGGCCAACATTGGCTAAGAGCTGTGAAAGCCCTGGGCTTTTAACTTGCAAGTGCCCCCATAATATCTTGAAGGAAATTGTGTCCCACTTACCAGGACGTTCTTTGCCCCTAGTCCACTCTGGCATGCTGTAATCTTCGAGCTGACGAATCTAGCAGTTTTGAATGCACTGTTAGCTTACATTTATCTTTAGGAAGATCATTGATACCGCTCGGAAAATAAACACATATATACAAAGCAATACGATAATACTTAACATAGCAGGCTGCAACTGTGCTCTCACCCTTCTTTACTTTACAGCAAAGGAAGATGTAAGTGCTTGAATAATTTTGAACCGATATGGGGCATTCCTTTGTTTTTAGTTTGACATTACAGATTGGGTGGAAGTTTTGTGGGCGTGGGATGGGTCACCAATTTTCAAATAGTTCTTCACCATAGTTTTTCAGAAGGCGTCTAGTACCAGCCACTTTCTGGGCTGTGGACTGACGCTTGGTAAAGGTGGTTTATTAACCATCTTTTTTCTTTAACTATAAGCTTTTTGGTTTCTGTAATTTAGACTGGGTAATTTTAAGCTGGTGAAACTTTTGGATTGCAACTTTAAACCTGGCTGGGGAACTAACCTTTTTTTTATTTTTATTCAGGACACATGCAGAAACCATTTGAAGATGCGTCTTTTGCACTGAGGCCTGGTGAGATGAGCGGACCAGTGTTTTCCGATTCTGGCATCCACATAATTTTACGCACAGAATGACAAACCTGTTTGGGAATGACCTCATGGGTGAGGGAGAGCAGTAGGATGCAATACCTGGTGGGGATTAAAAATAAACTGTATTCTCCCGATGAGCCTTCAGTCCAATACTTCATTTCACGTACCACCCTCCATGGTGTCCCAATAAATTATTATTCACCTTCTTAGAAGTGCATGGATAGCCAAGGATTAAAAAAAAACGAAAACTGAACGAACCTTGCATAAAGGTGGGTGCTTTTTCTTGCAGTATAAAACGTTAATCTTGGCCGTTAACCTGCATCCTCTTCAAGTTGACCAGCCCTCCTCAACAAATATAAAAAGTGAATTGTGGAAAGCTGAATATGTCTGTTTAAAAATAAAGAAAGCTCACTTAAGTAGCGAACAAGTAATCATTCTGTTTGCTTATGTTTTACAGTGATCAAGGAGCTTTGTCTAGGTCTCACAATTGTGACACATTCGCATGTTATCAGAGGACTGGTGGCGCATCAAATACTCCTTGCCACCCTTTTTTCATGAGTTGATCCCAAAAGCAATTTGCAGATTTTTTTCCCCACCAGACTTCGAGGCTGGTACTCTTTAGTTAATAATAAAAAAATGCTGTTCCCATGTTTTACTTTTTTTTTTAATATATAGTTTGAACAGCCTTTGTACGTCCATCACACGTTTGCTATATGGGTAGGTTTTCACCCTGGATGTGCATATCTATTGGAGCAGGTTGTGAATATCTTTTGCAACAGTACTTTTCAGTGCTTCCTTGCCCATTATGTTAAAGCTACAGTGTTTGCAGTGGTTCACTGATTTGCAGACTGCTTAAGAAATGGAATTACTTTTTTTTTTTTGTCCCCCCCTCCCCCTTCTGAAAGTTGTTCAAGTTATATGACAATAAAATGTTTTGTCGGCTGTATTTAATGTAGATTTTGTGTACTCTTTTCTCTCACAGGGGTGCAGCTTGTGTTATTTTGCAGGATTTGGTCAGTAGCATTCTCATCTGCCCCACTGCTAAAAGGAGGCGGTCTTTTCAGGGGTGATTGCCAACTACCTGCTCATATGCTAATGGCGCAGTTTATAGATCATGTGCATTAGTCTTGGCAAAACTGAATAAGGGGTTTTCACATGAAACCTGGCTTACTAACATAACATTACATATATGAAGGTATGTTATACAAAAATAGTCTGTGGGACTCCCAACGCTTCCTTTTCAGTTGCATATTTGTAGAAACATCTGTTCACACATTTGCACCATTGTAAAGACAAGACACATTTTATGTTGGAAATAGTCCGATCACATCTGTTTAAAACCGACACTCAGAATTTTGTGCTCTAGTTACTAAAAGTGCATCAATAGGTTGTAACATTCAGAATGGATCAAATGACTGGCTTGAGTGTTGCTTCACCAGACACTTTCACCCAATACTATGGAGTTGGATTCAGCCAGGTGTCTTGTGAATGTCATGGCTGAAGAAACCACAAAATATGAAAATGCTTCTCTATTCTTGTTGTCTTTTGATTTACCTTCTGCAAATTTTTGGTTTTAAAAAAAATCCTTGTGCAATTTCTGAAAGTGCAATGCTCTTTAGTTGACTAGCAACTTCATTTGTGTATTGTTAAATAGCAGTCCTTGCATGACTGCTACAGATTTGGGTCTTTGCTGTTCTCCTTCAGCCCATGTTGGGGTTGCCTCTTCAAAGATACTGGTCTCAGTTGCAATCTTTTGACAGTCACATGGTGTGCTTTGGCCTCTCTTTTTGATGACTAACGTTCCAGCTCTGGAAACTAGCTTTTGCAAAGCCAATAGGTTTTGCCTATGGGATAGCTATTGGCTTTGTCAATTTGTTAGCCATATTGTACAGTATGGCTGAAAGGTAGGGAAAAAAGAGCTATGAAGCAACAATTACTGATCCAGAGGGCCAGTGATCTGTTTTCTTAGTATGGGGTGATTCTTTCCCTTCACAAAAATAACGATTAGTTATCTTCAGTACGAGCCATGTTGGCTCTGTGCAAAAACATGGCAAAAAAGCAATACAGAACAGGGAGCGCACTGCTGTTTGCATTTGTGTTGATGTTGACGCCATCAGGTCACCAATTTTGGGGTGTTTTGATCCCGTGAGGCCAATAAAAAGGCAAGTCAAGCAACAACGTGGGGAGGGGCATGGGTGAACCTGACCAGAGAGAATGCAGGAGGATCGTGGGGTTGCAGGGCATGCAACCGTGCAGGAAGAGGGGGAGAGGCTGTGCAAGTAAAGCAATTGGCAAACTGTAAGCTGTTGCTGTGCTGACAAATGAAAGCCAAAGAAATTAGATTGACAAAAGAATCCAGTCAGTAGTAAGTAATTGGGGAAGGGGGCTATACCATTCTTTTTTTTAGGTCTAGCAATTTATTGCTCTGAACCGATTACATGTGACCAAACTCTCTTGAACAAGCGGATTTCTCACAATGCATGTTAAGTATTGAATCGTGACGCTTCAACAGGGCGTGCTTGGCCTCAGTCATTCCCTCCCACTTGCTGGCTCCCCTGCTCCCCCACCCGACTTGAAAGGAGGCCTCGCACACCACCATTTATCTCACACCACAGGCTGCTGCTCCCCCGCCCACCAATGCCGAGAGCTTGTTTCCCTAACATCCTGAAGTTTGTGCCATGGCGCTCTCGCATTCTACCTCTCGGACGCCCTTGCCTTTCAAAAGCTGTCTCTTCACTTTTTTTAATAGTTCAAGCCCTTTCCAGGCATCAAGGCGCTACACCCCACCCCATGAGCACTATATGCTTCAATTCATACATCCAATTGTGATATTAAATCCATAACTGGTTCCTTCATTTCCTGATTTACTTCCATCACTCTTTCTTCCCATCTCTACTCCTTCACCCTGCTAACTCTTTACACACTTCTTCCATTCACATGCTCATTCCTTGCCCCCCCATTTCCCCTCATCATTTTCCGTCTTTCCATAGTTGTACCTACCCCAATCTACCCTCATTTCCCAGACTTCCACTGAGCTCCTCTTTCCCATATTCCCTCCTTCTACCAAGGTCTCTTTTCTCTCACCTCCTGCCATTCCTAATATCTTTTCCTCTGGAAACTTCCTTCTACCACCCTCTGTTCTGCAAGCCCTACTTTCTCTCTTCACTCATCTCTTACCTCCCTCCCCTCTCTCGTGTTGGCCTTTCACCCCAGCCCTTCTTGCCCTTTCCCCCCACTCTACTCAATCCCCTTCCTTCTCTCTGTCTTGGGATGTTTCCTTATTTTTAGATTATTCTCTCACTCGTCTTTTCGCCTCGTTCTCTTTTCTCATCTCCCTAGCTTGACTCTGCCTTTTCCTTCCTTCCTCCCACTGTTTCCTTCACTCCCAGTGCATTTCCTCACCTCCTTCCTTCTGTCCACCTTTTGTCCAAAGTCTTTGAGGTTTTCCTTCCCTTCTATATGTACTCGCTCTCCTCACTTGCTTCCCTTTTTGTTACTTTTTTCACTTCCCCGGTGCATTTTGCTTTCCCTTCCAACCTTCTACTCCTTTCTCACAAACCCGTTTTTAGGTCGAGGACCGAAAGGCTGCGCTTGCGCAGTCTCCGGGAGGGGATTTAATGATTTTGAGTATGGGGGCTTGAACCTGCCTCTCTCCTCCATTGGCTGGCTTCCTAAACGGAGGCTAGCCATTGGAGGAGACCGGCGTCACTCCAATAAAGCCCCTTCTATTTCGGAGGCGTGTTTTTTTTGCGTTCTTTCGACTGACTTCACCCGTCACTCAGAATGCCAAAACACTCCCCCCTATTCCGAAATTTTCAGCCGCCATTTTTTTCCTAGAGATGTGGTCCTTATTTTCTCGACCTGTCCGGTAGAGCCTCCCCCTGCAACTCTGACACATAAGTGGATAATGTGCAGCTCTCCGTGGAATTAGGTGTGTCTCCGGCTTAAGGGAATCCGGGTGGGCGAGGGACTTCGAAAGCCGTAGCCTTTGCTACACCCGCACCCCTCACTGGTTTGAGAATTCCCAGATATCTTTCATGCATTACTTCGGGAAAGGGAGGCACGTCTCACGCAGTAATATGATGACCGTTTAAAGGACAGTGTGACTTAGGGTAGAGGGTTATGTAACCTCAAGGGTTATCCAATCGTCACGGTTATCGTACTTATCCCTGGCTCGTTGCCCAGCTGGCCTAGAGTTCACTTATGCATGCACTGCGCCCGGAAGCCGGGATGCCTTCAACATCCAGAGAGGGTTTAGGGTGCTTTGAGGCTGGCAGTGCCGTCCTGCTGCTTCCTCAGAGGAGCTGGAGCAGAAACGTGTGTGCGCCTGCCACCAAGGAGCGGTGGCACGGAGGTGGAGAGGCCTGGAGAGCTGAGCAGATGTGCGCAGGCCAGGGGATCCGAACCGACTCCCCTGCCCCCCCCCCCCCTCTCCTCCAGACCTCTAGTCACAAGAACCCGCCACTCACCCTTTGGCCCCGAGACACATCTCGGGAAATCCCTGTTTCACCCGAGGCCTCATCGCCTTCCCCGTGTTAGTGGTTTTGCACTTGACATTGCTTTTTTGGCTCTACACGTTTCAGCTTCTTTTTTAAACAAAAAAAAAACTTTTCAGCGAAAATTTAAGCAATAAATGTTAATGTTATTAGTAACAAAAATACGAGAAAAAATGGCAATGAGGTTTCAATTATTTTTCTGAAAGTGTTTGCGAAAAATACCCGGTTGGCAAGTTGCAAAGCTGTCAGAAGGCACCGAGCCCCGTTTGTATCACGGGGATTCTTTCACCTGTGGGACTCTGTGGTGAGAGGGAAGGACAGAGATTTACTGTTGGCAGGTAATTGCACCGATCTCGCAAGGCTGGGAAGGTGTGCATCGGGCACAGTCCTATGAAGCACCTCCTTTGTCGGCCCCCGTCCCGCGCTCCTATGGCTACCTCCTTGGCAGAATTAACAACAAGAGAGGAAGGGCATAAGCGAGCACTCCTGTGCCCCAATCAATATATTGTAAACAACTAAGGAGTGGCTAAGTAAGAAAAAAATGGTATAAGATACAAAAGGTTTTTTTTTTGGTTATATTATTGTGATTTTGTGCCCTATCTAATCAGTGAATCAGGAAAAGGAAAAAAAAATCTTTCTCTTCTTAAAAAAGGACCCTCACTCACCACTAGTTGGTGACATGCTTCATCATTGGGTCCCCGCTGGGGTGGCCGAATGCCTCCCCAGCGTGCTACAACGCCTGAATTACAGCGGAGCTGGATGGTAATGTGTACAAACAAAATGTGTGGAATTTAGTGAGAGCAATATTAAAATACATGTTGAAGCCTATACAAAAATCTTTAATAAAGGCCAACATGTAATAGATTAAAGACAAAGTGAGTGGACAACGCTAGGTTCTATTTAGGAAACCTGTGTCCTATAAATAAAACAAGTGATGTTTCTGCTTTTCAATTTTAGCTCAGCATTCGTCAGGACCTAAGAAAATAAAGGATAGTCCTCCGGTGGTGTGCGTGCGCTAAGGCGCACCCTCCCGTGAGGCTCAAGGTGTAAACATTAACAAATCTTGTATGTTACTCACGGTTAGTACCCGTGGAAGCTCACTGCAATTCACAGGAGCTAAAAAACATTTCAAGAGAACATTACTCTCTCCTTGGGTCGAGACGGGAAACCTTCACACAGTCCCGATTTCAGTAACTGCGTCTCCCATATGGTACCTACATTCGTGGTCGTTTCCGGGGGGACAAGGACCACGAACCATACAGGGAGTCGCAGTTAGCTTCCACGGGTACTAACTGTGAGTAACATGGTTATAGCAGTGGATATTGAAATATGCTAAAAATGTTATGCAGCATCACGCAGCACTACCACATCACTCGGGGCACCACAACCTCACTATGCGCTAACACAGCATCACTGAACGTCACAGCAACACTCGTTCGCCATCACAACATCACTCAGCACCACCACATCAGTCTGTGCGACCATTCAACAACACCTGGTTCAAATATGCTCTCTCAATGTTTCAAGCTTTATTACAAATGTAACAAAAAGATGTTAATATTTCACTTCTGTTCTTGGGTTTTTGTCACAATAAAATACACTGAACATAATCTTCACAAAAGTTATTTACAAAAGTTTAAGCTATAGCCATTATAAATTACAATAACTTTTATTTAAGTATTAATTATTGAATACAAATTAAAAGCCATTGTTATTTGTAATATCAATACATGTAAGTCACGTAAATACATTAAAAATGCTATAGGTGTCACATTTGTGAAAGTTATAACTATTGGCATTGTAAATGACATAGCTATTCATTTCGCTATTTTCAAAAAACAAAACCTAAATAAAAAAATTTGACATTTACAATACCAATAGCTCAAACTTTCCTAATGCGAGACCTATTGCATTGCAAATGCTTGTTTTAATAGCCACAGTAGATCTCGAGAGAACGTACAAGTGCGGTCTCGGGCGAGACCAAAGAAGCCAAGATCGTGTGAGATGGTCTTGTCCAAAACTGCAAAAAGGGTGTTGAAGACCTTTTAAAAAGATTTCCGTTTCCTCCTGGAGGAGTTCTGGATGCAATTTTTTAGTATGTTACGTTCTGTGTGTTGAGTTCCCTAATCTGGTCCCAGACTTTAAACAATGCTCAGTACAGTGTGAGAACTTAATTTTGCCAGACAAAATAAATGGTTGAAACTCTGGTCTGAAGCAAGTTCCTTTTTTTTTTTTTTTCTTCTTCTTCTTCTTCTCTTGCTCTCGTCAGGTCACTTGCCCAGTAAAGCTAACACCAGGCATACAGTTAAGGGCCAAAGATGCTGTAAAAACAGTTTTAAAAAAATTGCCTGTATGGATAGCTGTGTGGTCAGCTACACTAGAGGGGACTTTTTAGATATTTAATTTGCTTTATCGATTGCATGGTAAAAGCTAGAGCCCACAACAAAATTCACACAAATTAAATAAATGTATGTAGGCCCCTGTGGGTTCCCTGTGTTTCCATTGCCCCCCCCCCCCCCCCCCCCCACACACAAGCTTGAACTTATTATGGAGAACAAAGAATTGAACCGAACCGGAAAGTGTCAAACACTGGAATCTCATAAATCTCCTGATTTTCCCAGATGTCAGGCTGGATCTTGAAACTTGTGTTGGAGCAGTACCCCCTGTGTGGTGTTGGGTGTCTCTGTTCGACGGCGTCATTCGTGTCGGTTATGATGTGTTCACCTATATAGATGCCACCCAGGAGCATGGATGTTAGATATTTTCTTTGTGCGCCAGTTAAGCGCTGATCCAGTGAAGAGCTACTCCTCAGTCTCTTGAAGTGACTTTTTTTTGGACATTTTTTTAAGTGTGTCCGAGTATGTCCTCTAAACGTACAGGTTTCTAATACTCAGCAACTTGGAGTTGGATCGACAGATCCCAGTGGTTCTATGTCATTGTCTGTATGCTTAGAGTAAGTTTCAGGTATGGGTGAGGATAGGGAGGGGTCCTTGGATCCTTTGGAACAACAGTTAAACATTCCTTCTGAACAATTGGACTGGTATGAGAATCTTGGAGAAAACAGGGCATTGGATAAATCTCCAGATACTGGTATCCTTGCTCCACCTAGTGTGGCTACAGAAAAGCGGGCATCTTATGCCATAGTGGTGAGGAGGGCAGAAGACGTCCTTGGACTGTAGCTGTCCTTGGTGCAGGTCGGGACCAATCTCTTGACTGAGGTCCTTCAGCCTGGGGCTCCTTAGTGCGAACCCCTTTTTACCTTTAATGAAGCACTGACTGGTTTCCTTCTAGGCACGCAGTCCAAGCCTAGCACAGGGGCTTCTGTAAACAGGACCATTGCATGCTGCCATCGTCCTGCAAAGGTCGATACAAGATTCCTCAGCCAACACTTCATCCCCTGAGAGTTTGGTGGTTCAGGCTAAAGTGTCCCATGGTGCATTCCATTCCACCCATCTGGATAGGGAATCAAAGTGGCTGGTCTCACTTGCGAATACTATGTTTTCTTTTTCCAGCCTGACATTGCAGCCCGTGAACGCTGTATGATTATTGGGCTGTTTCTCACTCACCCTATGGTAACTGTTGCGCAAGTGCTGCCACAGGTCCTGTAGGAGGCCCGGGCCATACTCTCCCAGCCAGTGCAAGATGGGAAAGATGCAGCCAAGTTCACCTTCCGGTGTGGCTTAGATATGACTGGTTAGAGCAAGTTCGTTGACGGTGGCTTTAAGGCGATATGCCTGGCTGAGAACATCTGGTTTCTTGGTTGATGTCCAGCCTTACCTCTTGGACATGCCCTTTGACAAGACTCCTCTTTTTGATGAGAAAGCAGACTCTGCTTTGGACTGCATCAAGGAATCTTGTGCTACTGCCAGATCCTTGGGCCTCTGTTATATCTCGTGGCCAGTCTAGCTTTCGCCCCTTTCATGTCGAAGGAAGAGGTTTTCAACTGTGTCTGCCATATCCCAGCCACCGCACCACACAGACTCCCCAAGTTGTGCGATGATGCGGTTAATTCTGAACTCTGAATGTAAGCTGGAAGTAGTGTGCCACCCAGACCCAGCAGCTACAGTAGCCAAGCATTCCTAACTTCGTTCTGCAGGCCTCGTTACTTCGGTCATAGAGAATTTAATACCATCTCGTCCTCTGATGGTCCATAAAATGACAAATGGGTCTTGCAGATCGGTGAGGAAGGGTTGTCATTCTCATTATTTTAGAAGTATTCACTGGTTGCTATTTCCTCTACGTTCTGATAACGAAAGAGCAAAGGTTTGCTGCCCATTTTGGAACGTCGGGACTGCCAATCTCTTCCTCAAAAAGGAGAAATTCAGGATGCTCACCTTGGGTCGGATCTTGGCTGACCTAGACCAAGGAGACTGGCTGGTACCGTTGGACTTACAGGGTGTGTATTTTCACATCTGCATACTGCCTGCCCACAGGCATTACCTGTGGTTCAAGGTAGGCACAAGCACTTTCAATTCACTGTGCTTCCATTTGTTCTTACCAGCGTCCCTCGGATGTTCACCAAGGTGATGGCGGTGGTAACAGCTCATCTGCGCATGTTATGGGTATCAGTGTTCCCTTGTCTCGATCACTGGGTATTAAAAGCGTCTTTGCCCCAGGTTGTCTGCTCCCAACTCCAGACTACAGCAAACATCCTGCATTCTCTGGGGTTCTCTCTAAACGTGTCGGTCACACATGACTACTTCTCAGACACTCCCTTTCATCAGAGATATTCTGGAAACAGTGCAGTTTCTGGCTTATCCTCCTAAGTAATGAGTCCTGGATATTCAGGCTATGATACTGATGTTTCAGCCACTATCTTGGATTTTGGCGAGAGTGACTGAGGCTGCTAGGACCGAGGTTTCCTGCATCCTTTTGATAAATCGTGCCAGATGATTTGTCTGGGGCTCTGCAGTGGAACCTTAAGTTCCAGTGGGCACAGTATCTGGGGAATCTCCCAGGCGTTGTCCAGATCTCAGAGCAACGTGCAAAAAAACCTGCAGTTTTGGTTTAGGAACTGTGATTGGGTCAGAGGCAGACCTCTCTCCCTTCCCCAACCAGATCACACAGTAGTGACAGATGCATCACTCCTGGGATAAGGCGGCCATCTGGGAGAGGTAGAGATAAGGGGACCCTGGTCTCTGTCTGATTCAAGTTGTTGGAGCTTTGAATAATTTGCTTGGCATTGAAAGCTTGTCTTACTCTGTCAAGGGGAAGTTAATGCAAGTGTTCACAAACCACACCTTCACCATGTGGTCCTGCTACAAGCAGGGTGTAGTGGGGGTTGTGGACTCTTCGATAAGAGGCCCTGCTTCTCCAGCCATTGCTGGAACAGCAGGGCATAACCCTGGTGGTTCAACACCTGCCTGGTTATCTGACTGCCAAGGCAGACTAACTCGGTCATCTTCCTAGCGGTTCACGAATGGTGTTTCCATTTGATGGTGGAGCAAGGTCTCTTTCAGCCGTGGGAAGAGCCTGGGGTGGGTGGGTTAGCCTCTGAAAAGAATGTGCAATGTCAGCAGTTTTGCATGCTCGAGTTTCCATGGCATCTATTGCTAGACGATGCTTTTTTGTCACAAGTGGAGCTCAGGCTGCCTGTTCTCCTTTCTGCCCATACCACTTCTTGCCAGGGTTACCAAGAATGACCGGATAAAAGTAATTTTCATGGCTCGGGACTGGGCACAGAGAGTCTGGTATGCAGAGCTACTTCGGATGAGCATCGATCCTCCGATCTGGCTTCTCGATCTAACCCGAACCAGTCAACTCTCCGCCCCCTTGCTTGGAGCATGAGTGGCAACAGTTGGTAGCTTTCAACCTTCCAAAGTATGTAATTTTGGCAGCCCTTCAGGAATATGGTAAACGCCTGCTGTTGGCAAAATTTGTAAAATATTGTACAGGAAGGTCTATTGACCCTCTTTCTGCTTCTTTAACATTCTTTTTACTCTTGCCCTTGCCCAGCAAAACTCTGCTTTTGTTACTCTTAAGTGTCTTCTTTCTGCTCTGTATGCTTTCTGGCGGCTGCTGCACCAACCCTCTATGTTCAAATACTCTATTGAACAAAACAAGTCAGGGAGGCCCCCTTATGGTTCAGTCTGGGACCAGGGGGAAACGAAGTGAAATTTAAGACCAGTCCCACACGAACAAAAGATTACCCACTGTAGTCCAGTTTTTAGTAGTATTGTACTCTGATATAAACCTGAGCTTTTTAAATGGGAACGAGTGCCTTCAGTATCCAATAACACTTGGCCCATTCATCCATTTCGGGATCCAGAGAACTGAATATAGAGACTATACATCAAATCTCTTTTTGTTTTTAACACGAGAATCTGTCCTGAAGAAGGTGTTTTTAATTTCAACGAAACGCTGCGTCGACAACTGCTTCTTGTTTTTTTTATTTATATTCTTTGTGCATTGATAAATGTGATAACATGCTTGTAATGTAACTTACGTTTCCCATTAGCTCAATATATGGAATCATATATGTGTATGAAATAAAATGTATGCAACTCTTTTTTAAATATAGTGCAACAGTCATTTTGTTTTGATTAGTTTTTGTCAAATAGTGCAATCTCTTGCAATATATATATTTTTGTTGGCAACAGCATCTCCATTCCTCTGTTTCACAAACATATATTGGGTGTCTAAAACCATATGTCCGAGTACAATAATACTAAAAACTGGTCTACAGTGGGTAGTCTTTTGTTCTTGTGGGACTGGTCTTATATTTCACAAATACTCTATTGTAAATAGGTTCTTAAAAGGGCTATGCCCTTTGTAATGCTGCGGTGCAACCGAAATTTGGTTCTCACATAACATGTGTGCTCCCTTTGCATAATATCCCCCTCCAGATGCTTATCATCAAGACAGCATTTCTAGTGTTGATAACATATGCCTGGAGTGTAAGTGACTTGCAGGCCATGTCATGCAAGCCTCCCTACATGAAGATATTTTAGGATAAGGTGATGCTTTGCACCTGTGCCTCATCCTGCCAAAAGTGGTGACCCCATTCCATCTGGATTAATAAGTTATGATGGTCACCATTTTTGCTCCTCTGCATTCCTTTAAGTAAGAGGAGAGTCTCCACTGTCTGGATGCCACGAGCGTTGGTGTTTTACCTTGACCGTACAAAAGAGTTCCAGGTGGACAACCAACTATTTGTGGCTTATATGGGAGATTAATAAAAGGTCGGGCAGTGCAGAAACAAATCATTTTGTGCTGGGTCATTATCTGCATTAAAATCTGCTACTACCCGGCTAGGAGGCAGCTTCCTGAGTGTTTACGGCCCCCTTCTACCAGGAAAAGCTGCGACCACTGCGTTTACTCGTAGTGTCCCAGTCCTGGATATCTGCCAGGCAGCAACGTGGGCATCTCTGCACTTGTTTGCCAAGCCTTACTGCCCGAACATTCTGGTCCACATGTTCGGGCATTTCGTCCTGCAGGACTTTTTAGTTTAGAAAATCTGTATGCAGCCCACTGCAAGGATGGTATGACTTGGGTATCTTTTCAAAGGTAAGGAATCTGCAACCAGAAGTCTCTCACGTGAACAAGTTACTTACCTTCGGTAACGCAAAATCTGGTAGGGCCCATGTCTAGCTGCAGATTTCTTACAGATCCCCCCCCCCCCCCCCCATTCCTCCCTGCACTTATTGGTTAGGGCTAGGGTTGTGCACATTTCAGGGCCCTAGTTGTGATGCACACGTCAGTTCACTTCATGGCTCTACGCTTCTGGGTGGAGAAAGTGAAGAAGAACGGACTACCTTGTACCTGGGTGGGGTCTATATAGGTCAGTGGTTCCCAAACTTTTCTGACCCGTGGCTCCCTTTACCTAATTGGCAGTTGGCCGTGGCTCCCCCCCCCCCCCCCTTTTTCACCGGTGGACGGGTGGGTGGCGATGTAAGCCAGACCTTGGGAGTACTTCCTGTTGCACCCTGACTGCCCCCTCTGTCCATGCCTGCCCCTACGCCCTCAGACTGCCCCTTCTGTGCATGTCTCCTTTCTTCGTGACCTCCGAATACCCCTTCTGTCCATGCAATCTCCATACGTGCCTTCTGACTCCCCCTTCTATCCATGCCTCCTCCCTTTGGGCCCTGAGACTGCCCGTTCCCTCCATGCCTTCTCCCTTCGTGCCCTGAGACTGCCCCTATCCTCCTCACGGGTGGTCCCACTAATCCCTGGTCCCTGTCTCATTGGCCCCTTTCCTTTGGCCCTCCCCAGTTCCCTCTGTCCGGACCCTGGGCATCAAGGTCAGTAATGACCTTTCCATGCATGTCCAAGTCAGCTCCGTCGTCTCATCCTGTTTTTTGTCCCTCCGCCTCATCCGAAAAATTTCCCGTTTTTTTTTCTGCGAATGCTCTCAAATCGATCAACATGGCTCTCATCACCTCCCGCCTTGATTACGGGAATGGCCTTTATGTTGGCATTCCGGCCTTTGAAACACGACGGTTACAGGCCATCCAAAACCAGGCAGCCCGCCTCATTTTTCACCTCCCCAAATTCTCTCACATCACGCCTGTTCTCAAGTCCCTTCACTGGCTCCCGGTGCACCTCCGATCTTTTTTTAAACTAGCCTGCTTAGCCTTTTTGGCTTATACCCACTCTGCTCCTCTTTATTGTTTCTTTAATCATTCCCTACACCCCGGTTCGTACCCTCCGTTCTTCATCTCTTCTTCTTCTCCAAGTACCCCGTTACCGCAAATCCAGAATTGGTGGCACCCGCTTCTCGGTTTTGGCCCCCCAGTTCTGGAACAGCCTTCCGTTGTCCATTCGCTCCCTTCCCACTTACTCCTCCTTTCGTAAAGCCTTAAAAACCTTCCTCTTCTCCCAGGCCTTCCCCGGTTAGCTCCTTTGGTTGCATTGTAGAATCCGACTCCACCCCCAGCGCCAGGAAGCCGCTTGGCCGCAGTGCGCTTTAGCAAGTTTCTTTTCATTTCATTCTTTTCATTTCATTTCATGCCTGCTCCCCTCATGCCCTGAGACTGCCCCTTTTCTCAATGCCTGCTCCCTTCGTGCCCTGAGACTGCTCCTTTCCTCCATGCCTTCTGCCTTTGTGCCCTACGACTGCCCCTTTCCTCCATGCTTTCTCCCTTTGTGCCAAGACTCCCTGACTGCCCCTTTCCTCCATGCCTTCTCCCTTCATGCCCTAAGACTGCCCCTTTCCTCCATGCCTTCTCCCTTCGTGCCCTGAGACTGCCCCTTTCCTCCATTCCTGTTCCCTTCGTGCCCTGAGACTTCCCCTTCCCTCCATGCCTTCTCCCTTTGGGCCCTGAGACTGCCCCTTCCCTCATGCCTTCTCCCTTTGGGCCCTGAGACTGCCCCTTCCCTCCATGCCTTCTCCCTTTGGGCCCTGAGACTGCCCCTTCCCTCCATGCCTTCTCCCTTCGTGCCCTGAGACTGCTCCTTTCCTCCATGCCTTCTGCCTTTGTGCCCTACGACTGCCCCTTTCCTCCATGCTTTCTCCCTTCGTGCCGAGACTCCCTGACTGCCCCTTTCCTCCATGCCTTCTCCCTTCGTGCCCTGAGACTGCCCCTTTCCTCCATGCCTCCTCCCTTTGGGCCCTGAGACTGCCCCTTCCCTCCATGCCTTCTCCCTTTGGGCCCTGAGACTGCCCCTTACCTCCATGCCTTCTCCCTTCGTGCCCTGAGACTGCTCCTTTCCTCCATGCCTTCTGCCTTTGTGCCCTTCGACTGCCCCATTCCTCCATGCCTTCTCCCTTTGGGCCCTGAGACTGCCCCTTTCCTCCATGCCTTCTCCCTTCGTGCCCTAAGACTGCCCCTTTCCTCCATGCCTTCTCCCTTCGTGCCCTAAGACTGCCCCTTTCCTCCATGCCTTCTCCTTTCGTGCCCTGAGACTGCCCCTTTCCTCCATGCCTGTTCCCTTCGTGCCCTGAGACTGCCCATTCCCTCCATGCCTTCTCCCTTTGGGCCCTGAGACTGCCCCTTCCCTTCCATGCCTTCTCCCTTTGGGCCCTGAGACTGCCCCTTCCCTCCATGCCTTCTCCCTTTGGGCCCTGAGACTGCCCCTTCCCTCCATGCCTTCTCCCTTTGGGCCCTGAGACTGCCCCTTCCCTCCATGCCTTCTCCCTTTGGGCCCTGAGACTGCCCCTTCCCTCCATGCCTTCTCCCTTTGGGCCCTGAGACTCCCCCTATCCTCCATGCCTTCTCCCTTCGTGCCCTTAGACTGCCCCTTACCTCCATGCCTGCTCCCTTCGTGCCCTGAGACTGCTCCTTTCCTCCATGCCTTTGTGCCCTACGACTGCCCCTTTCCTCCATGCTTTCTCCCTTCGTGCCGAGACTCCCTGACTGCCCCTTTCCTCCATGCCTTCTCCCTTTGTGCCCTGAGACTGCCCCTTCCCTCCATGCCTTCTCCCTTTGGGCCCTGAGACTGCCCCTTCCCTCCATGCCTTCTCCCTTTGGGCCCTGAGACTGCCCCTTCCCTCCATGCCTTCTCGCTTTGGGCCCTGAGACTGCCCCTTCCCTCCATGCCTTCTCCCTTCGTGCCCTGAGACTGTCCTTTTCCTCCATGCCTGCTCCATTCGTGCCCTGAGACTGCTCCTTTCCTCCATGCTTTCTCCCTTTGGGCCCAGAGACTACCCATTTTCTCCATGCCTTCTCCCTTTGGGCCCTGAGACTGCCCTTTTCCTCCATACCTGCTCCATTCGTGCCCTAAGACTGCCCCTTTTCTCCATGCCTGCTCCCTTCCTGCCCTGAGACTGCCCCTTTCCTCCATGCCTTCTCCCTTCGTGCCGAGACTCCCAGACTGCCCCTTTCCTACACGCCTTCTCCCTTCATGCCCTCTATCCATTATCTCCATGCCTGTTCTCTTTGTGCCCTCACTCGGGCACGCAACACCCATTGGACTCAAAGGGCTTCAGCTACACCCCCCCCCCCCCCCCCCGCGTCCCCTCCCTCAGTTGTGTGTGGCAGCCTGGTGATAAGACCTCCTGGGCACACACGCAGCTGCACCAGAGAACTTCACAGATCTTTAAAAGACCATTCGCATGTTAATGAGGCCTTGCTGTTTCACCCCTTCCAAGAGTCCCTGCAGCTCCACTCTGCATGTTGCTTAAAGATCAGACTACCCTTTCTTTCCATTCCGGTTTCCTTAAAGCGGCGGATTTTACACAATTATGCAGGTGGAATTTCTACATTTCTAGCGCTGCCACTGCAATTTCCCACACTGTGCTACGGTGCCCCTGGCAACTCATGACGGCGCACCGGGGTGCCGCAGCGCACAGTTTGGGAACTACGGATATAGGGGACTGTGACGTTATAACTGGGGTACTGCTTATGAAAAAGTTTCTAGGTCCAATCTGATGCCTGGGAAGTTCAATGGTAAGGAATTTGCAGCTAGATATTGTCTTTATCAAATAATGCGTTACTGAAGTTAAGTAACTTGTTCAAAAAAGTATTTGAAACAAAAGTCTGTTTATAAAGCCCTTTCCTCTGAAATGTGGTGCCATGCACTGAGACAGAGGTCACACAGCGGCAGGCTGGAACTGCGATGGCTAGGAAAGATTAAAAATAGCTTTTATTCTGCTAAATGTGGAACTGAATTTTAACCCAGCAAGGTCTGACAAAATAATGTTAATGGCCTTTGAAAAAACTTAAAATTAACTTAGATGCACAAACTCTGTTTGCTGTGATGTGTTTAGCAGTCTAATGCTATAATAAATGTGGTGCTGGTACAGTTAGCTTCTGCCAAATGTCATTCACCTGGGCTCTGCTTACATAATGTTACACCCATGCAGTTCAGTGTTAAACATTTGCACTGCCCATTGGCTGACCAATGAAAATTCTCAAAAGTAATACTTTTTTTTTTAATATAGCTTATGAACCATAGACTTCTGAAACCGCAAATGCAACATTCAAAAACAGATATTATCCCAAACAAACTGCTCCCCATAATTGGGTGTTGTGGGCCCCTTTCTGAACCCAGCAAAACTACACCTGCTGCACTAATGATAGCCTGATACCGAGTATATCTCCTCTGCATCTTGTATCTCTTCTCCACCATGACGGATCACCACCTCTGTCCTAATGCTTGAAAGTAAAATAAGCAATGATGCCCCCTTAAAGGTAGACAGTCGTAACGTTGATGCAGTGGCCCCCTCAAATCCCTGGGCCCCCTTTGATGCAGTGGACCCCTCAAATTCCTAGGCCCCAGTCCTGTTGCATCTGCTTCCTCAATGATAACCAGAAGCTGTCTCTGGCCATTTGTAAACATAAAAATGAGTCTCCATACAGTGCTCCCTATACTGGGCCTTCCCTTTGACAATATCTATGAATTGCGCTCTTAAGCCACAGGAATTGAGCGGATTAGGGCTCTGCATCTGAATGCAACCCTGCTAGCCTTCTACCAGCCACCCTGCGGACTCTGCTTTCACAAAATATTGCTCCAGATTGGTGAATACTGACTTTGAAGTGCCGCTGCCTGAAATCATAGTGTGTGGTGGTAGTGCAGAAAGTTAAAAAATAACAGTTGCATTACCAGCTGTTAATTGATTGAGTCACTTAAAGGCAGGGCCACTGGAATTATGAGCTTTGCAGCGTGAATCTTTCTGGATTCACTATGCTGTGCATTATTCCGCCATCTAGTGATTGTGTCTGAAATTGTAATCTTTTTTTCGTGGCCCAGGTGGGGGTCGACAAACCACCATTTGGTGTCCTTCGTGAAGTCGACGTGCTTCCTCTGGAAGCACCCACCTTTAGCCGCCATCTCAGATTCTTTTTTTTTTTTTGCCGTTGGGTCTGGATCGTTACCGAAGAGCTCTAGAGTTTTGGAGAAAGAATCAATGGAAAGAGAAGAAAATTGACCAAAATCCAAACTATTCAAGACCGCCGACTACAGGTCAGGTATCCGGGACAACGAGGGAGAATGTTTTTCAATCGAGACCTCGACGTTGTACGGAGAATGCGCTCGCAGGGGGCTCCCTGAGCGATGGAATGGACAAAACACGTTTCGGTTTTTGCACCAATTGCACCATAAATACGCCCAGAAGGACCAACATCCAGTCTACAACCTCTGCCTGCTGCTCGAACCACAACAGCGAGAACTGCAACGTGTGTTCAGCGTTCACACCCAATACCCTCCGAGTAAGAGACCCGAGGGTTGCATGGCCATCGAAGTCCCAAAAAGATGTTGAAGGAGGTAAGTCATTGACCCCCCCCACCCCCAAGCGACACTCGGAAGAGGTAAGTCCTCCAGCGACACTTGTAGGAGTGCAGCAAAGTCCTCGAAGGGAACATTGCCACCAAAACTCAGCGAAGGCAACTGCACCCAAGGACAAGCAGCCCAGTGGATTCTTCGAAATGGACTTCCAGACTTTGAAAGCCCTCAAAATCAAGGTTGTTGAACGATGCCCTCAAAAAGGACACCTCTGCGCCGAGGAAAGAAGGGCGAACAATTTCTTCAACCACCTCGAAGTGCACAATCTCTTGATGCCGAACAGGCCGCAGAGATGGAAAGGAAGAAGAGGAGGCTCGAGGCAGAAATGGTGAGCATACTGCAGTGAAAAAAGGACTTTCAACAAAAGGATGAGCCATTACACCATCCCGCCGAAGTCCAAAGAGTCGAGGACACCAAAATGCCAAAAACGCCTGAACCGTTTGAGGAGCAGGAGGAGGAAGTATATTATTTTTAGGGCGAGGATGAGCAGACCTACCGGGACTCGACGTCCTTGGAGGCACAAGACACTGAGTGCCAGGACCTGGATAGCGAATTGCCGGAAGAAGGATTAGACCCCTACCTTTCGAGGCCTTCACTGTCAAGACGACATAGGAATCTACAATTTGGCAATCCAAAAGGCTGCACAGACCTATGGGGTGAAACTGGAGGAAGAGAAGCCCAAGGCATGTTTTCTCCTGGAAACTCTGCTGCCTTGACAAACTAGGAGCCAGTTCCTGCCCATTCTCCCTAGTGTGCTGGACCAGGGAAGGGATGCCTTTTAAAGAACCAGCAGTATGCAAAGCAGTAACTCCAAGAACGGAGTAAAGTATACGTATTCCTCAAAGGACCCTGCTTACATCCAGGGGTCCGTGCCAGCCGATTCCATTATCACAGCAACAGCCAGGAAAAGGGTCAATGTACCCACAAATGCCGGACCACCTACAGACAAGGAGAGTCGGATGGACCTCGTAGGGAGGAAGGTGGAATGGAGTGCGGCAATTCAATGGTGCATCACAAACTCCAACGCCCTGATCCACAGGCACACATACCAGCACTGGGAGGAAGTGGGGCAACTCATGAAGCATCTATCTGACCAGTACCGACAAAGGGCACCTCACCTGGTAGAAGAAGGCAAGAAAATGGTGATTACATGTTTAAAATCGGCCTTGGCGGCTGCTGCAGACACATTGAACAGACAAATGATTATCGGAGTGACTGAGAGAAGACACGCATGGCTTAGAATTTCAGGCTTTAAGCCAGAGGTGCAGAACAACATCCGGAACACACCTTTTAACGGCGAACAAAAGTTTGGCACACCAGTTGATGACCAGTTAACCCAGCTAAAAAAGGATGAGACCGCAAGGTCCATGGGAGCACTGCAGTTCAGAGGGATGCAAAGGGGTACACGGGCTACAAGACCAGGTGGTAGGGGTGTCAATGTGTCTACTACATCGCACCAAACATTACAGAAAAGCTACCAAGGGAACAACTAGGGCCAGCAACAGCAGGGACAACAGCAGCAGAACTGGCAGTACCAGTCCTTTTGAGGGCGCTCAAACGACGGGGCCAGACACGGAGAGGAGGCCAGCAGCCTACCCCAAGTGACTTCAAAATAAATGAAACAACACCTCGGGGTGGGCTGAAGGACCTACAGAAAAACAAAGACCAGGCGTTCCACAACAAACAGTACCTCAAACACACACCAGTAGGGGGAAGAATAAGAGAATTCATGTAGGATTAGAGGAAGGTCCCAACAGACAAATGGATACTAAACATCATACAATATGGCTACTGTATAGAGCTAGAAAAATAACTTCTAAAATAGAAAACCAAGTAACCAGGCACACTCTGCAAAATAACTTTAGCTTGGGCAACTAGAGGTGCAGGAACTGCTCAGCAAGGAGGCGATCAAGATAGTTCCGCACAACCCAAGGAACAGGGGGTTTACTCCACTTATTTCCTCGTTCCAAAGGTGGACGAAACACTAAGACCTATTCTAGATCTAAGGTTCTTGAATAAATTCATAAAGACTAAAAGATTCAAAATGACTGCCTTACAAAAGGTTATACCACAAATACGAAGGGATTTCATGAGAACTATAGATTTAAAGAACGTGTACTTGCACATCCCCATCAACCACAAGCACAGATGTCTTTTAATGCTTGAATCAACCAAACTCACTACCAGTTCACAGTACTGGCATTCGGGCTCAAATCTGTACCAAGGGTATTTACAAAATGCCTACCAGCTGTCGCAGCACACCTGCGAAGGCAAGGAATACACATATACCCCTATTTCGACGACTGGCTCGTAAAGGCAAGTTCGTCCAGCCACTGCAAACAACACATCCATCAGGTCGTACAAACACTGACCCAACTGGGTTTCTCAATCCATGGGAAAAAATCGTCAACCAAACCTGCTCAAATCAAGATATTCTTAGGGGTGGCGATCAGAACCAGACAGGCCAAAGTGTTGCCCTGCAGGAAGAGAACATTGGTGATACTGAAGGAAAGGAAACACTTCATTACGACAAGTGGCAAGTTCTGACAGTGAGGACGGTGAGGAAGCTAATGAGAATGATGGCGTCATGCATTCACCTGGTCCCAAATATTCGACTCCACATGAGAGCATTCCAGGAATGGATGCAGCAGCAATGATCACAGGAAACAGAGAGTTGGGAAGATATAGTGGTTGTCACGCGCAGTGCATCGGGAAATAGCGTGGTAGAACAAGGAAAACATCTCACAGGGGGAAACCATTCAAACAACCAACTCCAGCAGTGACCATCACGACGGAGGCCTAGCAGCTGGGGTGGGGTGCGCACATGAACAAACTCAAGGTGAGGGCACTATGGTCGCAGCAAGATGCGGTCAGACACCTCCACTACCTTGAACTAAAAACTGTGTTCCTAGCCTTAAAAGCCTTTCAGAAGGAGCTGTACGGAGACAGATCAGACCACACGACAACCATGTTCTACATCAACAAACGAGGAATAACACAATCTGTAGCACTTTTGGGGGCTAGCACAGGAAATATAGACTTGGGCAATTCCACTAGAAATAGACCTACTGGCAATTCATCTCCCAGGGAAGGACAATTTGGAAGCAGACACTCAGCAGGCAGACGTCTGCATCCCACGAATGGGAGATCAACCAACAGGAAATACAGAAAGTATTCCGGAAGTGGGGTACAACACACCAAAATGCCAACACTTCGCATCCAGACAACCAGACTATCGGTCACAAGGGAAGTGCTATGGATAAGTTGGTCAAAGACATTTGCTTTTCCCACGATACCACCGATTCACAGGGTACTCCACAAATGTAGGATCAGAAACATGTTGCTGATTCTAATAGCACCTCAGTGGGCCAGACAGTCATGGTTCTCACAAATAGTAGAGATGGCGCAGGCACCAGCACACAGATTCCCCAAAAGAAGGGACTTGTTAACAATGCAGAACAGAAGGCTGCTACACCCAGAGCCAGAGAGCCTCGCCCTAGCGGCATGGCTCCTGAAGACCTAGATTTTGCACACCTCACACTACCGGCGAGCACAATGGAAGTGCTCAGGGAGGCAAGAAGACCTACCACAAGGAAATGCTACGTAGCAAAGTGGAAGAGATACTCCAAATTGTGCATTAGGGAGAAACTGCAAAGGAAAATCACAAAGGAATCAACAGTAATAAAATATTTAACATATTTACTGCTAAGTAAACTAAGCTACACATCCCTAAGGGTGCACTTAGTGGCTACAGTGACTTACACGAGGAGAAACGGGGAAAAGTTTCTTCATCTCCCAAGTAGTGTAAATATTTCTAGAAGGAGCAAAGAGAATTGCACCTCCAAACAGAATGCAAGCACCAGCATAGAACCTGAACGTAGTGCTGACTCAATTGATGAAGGCACCATTTGAGCCTATTCACAAGGCTACACTGCACATGCTCACGCTAAAGACTGCCTTCTTAGTGGCTATCACATCACATCACTACGAAGAGTAAGTGAGTTGCAAGCGCTAACACTTCAAGAGCCCTACTTGCAGATACACAGTGATATGATTGAAATGAGAACAGACCCACACTTCATGCCAAAGGTGGTGTCTCGGTTTCACATCAGCAAAACAATCCAAATACCTAGTTTTTTACAAAAACCAAGCATAAGCACAGAGAGGGTGCTGCACACACTGGATGCTAGGATAGTGTGATGCACTATATAGAAAGGACAAAGGAGTGCAGAAAGACAAAGCAGATCTTTGTTTCCTTTGTCATCAGTTTTTTGGGCGACCAGTTACCAAAAATACCATTGCACGGTGGATTGCACAAACGGTACAACTATGCCACAGGCAGGACAGTTGTTACAAGGAGCAGCTCATGTTCACTCAACAAGGAAGAAAGAAATGATGGTGTTTCTAGCTAACACACCAATATAAGACATTTGCAAAGCTGAAACATGGTCTTCAGTGCACACTTTCACTAAGCACTACTGTGTAGATATACAAATGAACAAAAAAGTGAAAGTCGGACAGAAGGTCTTACAGCACATATTCAGTAACCAGTGCTCATCTTCCACCCAGCCACCACAATAAGGTCAAACCGCTATAAAGTCTATGCACAGCATAGGTAATCAAGAAAGATTCACGCTGCAAAATGTATCGTTTCTTACCTGTTGGTGTAGTTTTGCAGCTTGAAGACTTTCTGGATTCACTAGCAAATCTACCCTCCTCTGCCAGAAAGAGGAGACCGGAGGAAAGGGATTAAAGTTGAAAAAGACTTTAAAAATTAAGAGGAAGGACAAGATTAAAAAAAATAGGAAGATGGCGGCTAAAGGTGGAGCTTCTGGAGGAAGCACGTCGACGACACAAAGGACACCAAATGGTGGTATGTTGACGCCCACCTGGGCCACGGAAAAAGAGAAAAAAAGACTACAATTTCGGACCAAACTGCTAGATGGCAGAATAATGCACAACATAGTGAATCCAGAAAGTCTTCAAGCTGCAAAACTACACCGAGAGGTAAGAAACTATGTTACTGCAGCCGCAGCGGTTACCACATAATTATCAGTTTACTGCATTTGCTACATAATCTGCTGATTTCAACAAAAAAACTTTATTCTAGTTCAAACAGAACAAAAGTTACTTAAAGTGCAATAAAATGTTCTGGAGCAGTGGCAGGCCCTTTACAAAGATTGACTGGTAATCTTGTAGTTCCTTACTGCTGTATTTGGGTGTTAAACTGGTACTAATGAGGTGAAATATTTCCCCTGGCAGCATTACTGATTTTTGGCAAGCTAGGGCTTGTGCCAAAGGAGGCAGAAACCACCACTCTAGTCAGGATAAGAGAGTTACACTCCTAAAATAGCCAATATTTTTCATATACTTTAAGACCAGACCAAAAATGCTAAAAATCCACAATACTGTACTTAAAAAAAAAAAAAGAAATCTACAGTTGTCAAAATAAGCTTTAAAAACAGTTCCTTGATGTCGGTAGCTCCGTCTGTGGCTATCACGGTTTAGTGAGCAAACAAATCCAAACAGTTCTGGCTGACCGCTGTGCCACGGGCCAGCTACTGTGTCGGGAAGACCCGCAAACAGTACCTCTTAGAATGGCTGGGCGTCGGCGACCTCGTTGAGCTTCTGAAAAATACTGTGTCCGCAGGTGTCGGTGCAGGAGTCGTCGGGGCCCTCTAAGTCACACGTGTTGTAGGTCGACCTCCTCCCTGTTGGGATCAGGAGCGCTGGCGTCTGCAGGTGCGTGTGTTGCGGTGTCCCCCAGGTTGCGGTGCGAGCAGTGGATCGGCGGCTGTGTTGGATGGCGTCGGTGAGACCAGGGTTGTGGTGCGAGATGAAGGCGGTGCTCGGCCCGGTGCTGGCAGGTCACAGTGCAAGCAGCAGCAGTGGCGGCGTCGTTGCTGGATCGCTGTCGTCGGCTGACGGACTGAAGTCTATGGCACCGGCAGGCCAAGGCTGCGGTGTGGGATGAGGGAGGTGCATTGTAACTGTACGAGCGGTGCCCTTAAACCACGGTGCAAGCAGCGGCGTCTATTTCGGTGTGGGGCGGCGTCATCGAGGATACCATGGCATTGTGTTGAAGCGATGTGGTGTGAAGTGCGGTGCCTACAGGTCGCGGTGTGAGCAACACCTCAGTGGCGGTGTCAGATGGTGTACATGAGAGCAGGGTCGTGGTGTGGCCGTGCCGTCTGTGGTGCGGTCAGGGCACAGCGTCGGCCGCGGCGTTGTAGACGTTGTCGAGTTGTTTTTCTTCCATCGCACCACAAAACGCAGTCCCCAGTGCTGGGGACAGAAGAGCTTGAAGTCTTTGCTGTTTCTGAGACTTCTTGAAACGGGGAGTAAACTCTACCTCAAGCCCTTGGAGAAACTCACAAACGTAGATTGCAGAAAGTTCAGTTCAGTCCTTTTACTGTTCAAGACAGAAGCAGCCATAGTAGGCCAGCACAACAAAGCACACTGCAAAGGTGGTAGTCCCTCCTCACAGCTTCTCCAGCTTTCCTTCTTGATCCAAAAGAGGTCTAAAGTTCAGGGGTCTGAGCCCCAGTATTTGTATCCAAAAATCCTTTGATCCTTTAGGCAGAGGGTGTCTGTGCCCAGCCAGAACCAGTTCTGCCTTCTCTGTTGTGATTTCCTGGAAGGGGGTGGAGACCGCATTGTCAGAGGCAGACCAGGCCCTTTGAGGTGCTAGGAAACCTCCCTCTTCCCCCCATCTATTCAGCCCTTTTCTGACCTACCTAGACTATCGAGAGCCACCCTTGCTACCTAGCCATCTGTCGTCCAAAACCCAGAAAGGCAATCCACATTCCAGCAGAGGCACTCTGGATGACTGAGCAAAAAAATACCTACTTCCTAAAAGTGGT
Source organism: Lissotriton helveticus (assembly GCF_964261635.1). NCBI lineage: Eukaryota > Metazoa > Chordata > Amphibia > Caudata > Salamandridae > Lissotriton > Lissotriton helveticus. Next base: position 1,292,494,593 of record NC_136057.1, on the reverse strand, counting down.
ATTTTCAAGCAGAATGTAAAAATCACCTTTACTAAAAGATGCATCGTTAGATTCTGGGTTCAATCCTACTCATTTTTATTTTCTTACCTAGTTCCCATGGCCAGTTATGTTTCTAAGAGGCTGTAAACAAACTTACCATTCTGTCCTATGGTAGCAGTTGGTAGCCTTGAAATAGTGAAAAATAAAATGGGCTGTAATTTACTATCGGGACATGCCACACATACCAGGGCATGTCCTACCTTTCACATACATTGCAACCTGCCCACAGGGGTACCTTGGGCCTTCCTTAGGGGTGCCTGACATGTAAGGGAAGGTTAGGGACTGGCAAGTGTGTGCACTGGCCAAGTTGACGTGACAATTGTCACAAACATCACTCACCTGAATACCAGGTACCACAGGAACGATGAGAGCCTCCCATCTCCCTTCCAAACCAATCCTCCACACAGATCTCAACTGTCTGGGCGATTGATTTCTAGGGGAAGGGGGAGATTTTACCTCGCGAGAGAGGTGTCTTTGCGGGTAAGGGATAATTCTAGGAGGGATGTCTCAAGGACGGATGTTGTCCAAAGGAGAAAGAATCACAGGGCGTCGGGGGGGATGACCTTTAGTAGGTCCTGGAGAACAGAAAAGTACCAGAGGATTATCTAGCAGTTTCAGGAATCTCGCTGAGAATTGTTATTAACAAACTTAAGACATACCGATCCTCTTGCCCTAAAAGGAGACTGGATCTGTTGACATCAAGAAAAACAAAGGGAATTCCAGCCACAAGAAGTCTCGGGACCTAGAGAATGGGAGGCGGTGCTGCCGGCTCCTGCCGTGTGCCTCTAAGTATACCATAAAAAAGAATATCAGGCGTGGGAGGCCATGCCGCTGGCTCCTGCTGTGCGCCTCGTTGAAAAGAATGAGACCACAGTAAGTAATAGGTAGGAAAGTAATAATGCTGCCAACGGGAACTAATGCAATGGACTCCACCCCTAGGTGAATGAAGGTGCAAATGGCTCAATGAGGCTCAAAACACAACAAAAGTGCTTACTGGTGAATTAATGTTGAATTACTGAGTTTCCTGGAAAGGAAGGACGGTTCGTTCACTGTCTCCCTGCAACTCCACTGAATTGCACGTTGCTACTGCGCCGTATTAAGACGCATACGGCGCAATAGCAGGGTCTTTAGAACGTAGGGCGGCCTTCTCACCGCGTTCGCCAAAAGAGCAGTAACGACCGCGTCTACCCCTTTGTTGTTGGCGGCTCCTGCCGCATTTAAGTTCACAAGCGGCTTCGGCCGCGTTAGTTTTTTCCGTTGACAGCTCCTGCCGCGCCACTTGCCCCCCAGTGGCATTAGCCGCGGTTAAATCACAAGCGGCAACGGCCGCGTTTGTTTTTTCTGTTGGCGGCACCTTCTGCGTCACTTGCGCCCCCCCAGCGGCTTAAGCCACGTTTAAACCTCACGCGGCAACGGCTGCATCTCGGGGTTTCAGTAGGCGGCTCCTGCCGCGTTAATCATCCGCAGCGGCTTCAACCGCGTAGCTTTCAAGACCCCTTGGAGTTTGGAAGGCTTCCAACTCCAAGGGTAGAGAGCCCTCCGTCTCATTAGGTGTAGTGAGAAGAGAGAAAGTACTCCTAGATGGACTACACAAAGAAAAGGGAGAATGGGGGCGGAAGGGACCAAAGTGCATGAATCAGGATGGGGTCTGGAAACAGGGGGAAAACGCTCCAGCGTTCTCTCGGGGCCTGAGGCAAGGAGAATCCATTAAAACCAAGCACTGGATTAATGGAAGGGATGGACTTGTATACCACCTCCCTTCTCACCTGGCTACCAAGACTTTTATTTAAAGGGGAAGGAACTCATTGAAAAGGGAGGAGGGTGCATCTATACATGAGGGCCACAGAGAAACAGGAAAAAGTGGTAACAACAATGGCAGGTCTGAGTTACATTTTTAGGGCTACTCACGTGGGTGGCGCAATCAGTGCTGCAGGCCCAATAGTAGCATTTGATTTACAGGCCCTGGCACACTCAGTGCATTTTACTAGGGACTAACAAGTAAATCAAATTTCCTATCATGGATACACCAATCCATACCACAATTTACACAGAGCTTGTGCACTTTAGCACTGATTAGCCCAGAGTCCTGAAACCAACACAAACCAGTCAGGAAAAAAATAGGAGGAAGAAGCTAAAAGTTCAAACAGTTACCTTGAGTTAAATAATTAAGTAATGCTAAACACAAAATGTGGCGCATCGTGCCACATAATTTACCTTTTCTTGCTGCATTATTTAGTCAAACCTGCGGCATAATGTGGTCCTCTTCCCCTGAATAATTCCAGTGGCCCTGCTTAAAACTTCATGGTGGCAAAGATTTTTTCGTTTTGAGGTGTAATGTAAGGGTGTTATCGGCTGAGATCTGGAATAGTGGATACATTAAAAAAAGTCTGCATTAGTTACAGTTGATTACTTATTACTAAAGTATATTTTGTAAGAACTTGTTTTTTTCCCCTCAATCCCTGCATCATTTTGCAGCAGCATAACTTAGAGTATGTAAATGCTGTTTTAAAATAATGTCTTGCATGTTCACAGTGCTTTGTGTCATAGGCTGGGACCTCATAGCACTATAAACAGGGTCACTGGAATTATGCGGCAGGGTTGACTAAATTCTCCAGCACGCAAAGATAAATTATGGTGCATAATGCTGCATATTTTGTGATGGCATTACAGCATTATTTTGTAATTTTTAGGTGCGCATCTGCGCGCATGCGCTGTGTGCAAGACCTGTAATTACTCATACTGAGTGTAATCCCACCTGCTGCTTGACTGGTTCAGTGCTGCCTCTCTTAATTTGTGGCTCCTCATTCGTTGGTGTTAATGATAAATTAAATCTGTTTTTAGTGCAGGATCACCGGCCAACTACAGTTTTCTTACACTGTAGGTCTTTGTGTAGTTCTTGTGGGACTACTTATATTTTACCATGTCGCTGACTTCACTCTTAGCCCCGCACATACGTTTTATCTACACATGCTCTGTGGTTTATTTCAGCGCAGCACCCTAATGCAAAGTTGCAAAATAACAAAAGTGTGCATGTGGGTTTTATCGCGACGCAGGTGCTGCAGTTTGTTGACTTCACTCTCAGCCACACACATACGTCTACACAGGCGCCATGGTATGTTTCTGCACGCCACCCTAATGAAAAATTACAAAAAAACAACAGTGGTCATGCATGTTTTATCTACACAGTGCAGTTTGTTTCAGCGTGGCTCACTAATGAAAACTTTCAAAATAACAAAAGTGGGTGTATGAAGTTGGCCAGGTATATGCTGTTCACTAATTAAAGAGGGCACTCTGTACCAGTCCAAACAACCCTTATTGATGATTTAGGTTTTAAGATTTTTAATCTGAATTCTTTGTGCAATTATTATATAAATTGTGCTTTTTTTATATAATCTGTAAAATGCTTTTAATATATATTTATATCGAAATAAAGCTTTGATGATGATTAGGTCAAAGATAACCTTTATGAAAGCTATCCTAGTGATAGCTATGGAGAGCAGCCTTCAGGTTAAGTCTAGAAGGAATGTAAAGCAGCTTGTTTCACCAGATTAGAACCTCCTGAATAACCAAATGAAAGGAGAATCACATCAGAGATATATAAAAATATGTATTTATTACTAAACACACTCTTCTAACCTCTATAAGAGATTAGAGCACAAGGCACACAATACTCAATCAATAGAATGACAGTTAATAGCACAATACACAACGGGCTCCAGGGGCTGACCGAACCATATACTAAAAAAAATGGTATAACAACGACAACTTCACTGGACACCGTTCCTAGAGCACGTAGAATTGCTGAGTGACACAGGGAGCCCACGGAGGACGGGTGCAGTGTGTGAACACAGACGCGAGTTCCATACAACTCTATGGGAAAGTTGTGGTTGGAAAATTACAGGTTAAGGACACTTCGGAGAGGACTTCAAGCAAACCATTTGGAACATAGAAGCTTTTAAGGCCAGCACCCTTGTGAATACCGCGGTACCAGTGTTACTGATCCCAGCGAAGCCGGGTGCATAGGGGTCAAGTGGTGTCGGAAACCTTCGTCTTTTTCAATGGCGTGACTCAAAGAAGTGCTGCTGCAGGGAAGATAAAGTGTCCGGTGGAATCAGAGCCTGGATCCTAGGTGACAAGAACCTAAAAGCAGAGGGGACAGAGTCTAGGTCACTTCAGGGTGACCAGGGGCATGGTAGGCAAATGCCCACCGATGTCGGGTCGTTCAGGTGAGAAGATTGGATGCTTGACTCTGCTGCCACGGGGATCAGGAAACGTCGCTGATGACCAAAGTCCGGGGGTGAGCTGTCTCACGAAGGATATGGAATACTGAGGGGTCAGTGTCTTTAATAAACACCAACAAGCCTTGGCAAATGCAACCCATGCTGGCAGAGGAAGCAAGTTACTGTGAGGACCAGCAAGGTCCTGGAGACTCTCCAAGCTATGAGGTGTCAGGGCATGTCTGGAGCAACCAGGAACACCCAAGAGAAATCGAAATTACCTTCACAGGGACCCACAGGTCAACGGACCAGGGATCGTGAAGGGACCTTGAGCAGAATGACAAGGTACAGGCCCACGGAGCACTCGTGGAGTGGAGGCCGGAAATCTTTGGTGGAAATAATACTTAGGGTCAGGACTACACATAGCCCAAAGAAGTTTCAGGGATCGCCTAAAAGCATATGCTGCTGCAAAAGTACATGGTACACAGGGGTTCTGTTTGCATGATCCCCACGAGGGATACTGGTCTCGGAATTGCTGAGAGGTCACATCAACCTCAGGGACGCTCGGGAGATGCAAACCAGTCAGATTCGTCAAGGTGCCTGCTTTAGCAGGGGAGTAACTCCTTTACTCCAAGAGAGATTCTTCTGTTGTCCAGCGAAGTGTAGACAGTCTAAGTACTTGGTTTCTGCTTGCAGAGTTTAGTCCAGGTAAAATCTAAAGTCCTGTAGTCAGGTTTCCTACTTTATACCCAAGGAAGGGGTTGGACAAACTCTGGGGACCCACCTATGGAGGGACAGGACAGAGGGGTGGTTACACCCATGTCCTTTGTCCAGTTTCACGCCAGAGCAGGAGCAAATGGCTTCTGCAACCGGTTTGAGATGGACTATGCACAGGTACACCAAATGTGCCCCCAGTGCAGACTTTCAGGTACTCTCGGAATGCTCCCACCCAGCCCCAATACACTAACGCCTGTCTGGGACATGGTCACACCTCCCTGTGACAGGAAACCTATTGTCAAGCCTTCCCCTGCTCGAGCTCAGCAGCAGGAGGGCAGATTTGTGTCTGTGGCTGGCAGCATCCATTTTGTGCTGCCCAGGTCGAGGAAAGGTGGTACCAGGTAGACCAGTGCCCCACATTAGTGGTTTTACAAGGGAGGAATCGTACCTCCCACCAGTTACTGGTGTGGAGGTATGATTCCAAGGTGTTTGACACAAAACACGACCTGTTTCTAAGCAGGCGTTTTAAAATTAGCATTTACCACGAGGTTGTAATGCACTTAAGGGGGAACAACCTTTACAACGCAACTTTTACAACGCACTACCATTACAACAAAACTTTTACAATGCAACATCCATTACAACACATGCATTTACAACGCAGTCATTACAACGCATACCATTACAACGCAAAACACATAGTACCCTTACACTATCCAACACTTACCCTACTGTTGCACCCCCTGGAGTTAGAATAGTAATTTTTACCCCTACACTATCCAACACTTACCCTACTGCTGCACCCCCAGGAGTTAGAATAGTAATTTTTACCCCTACACTATCCAACACTTACCTTACATGCAATGTAATGTAATGCGTTGTAATACTGCTGCACCCCCAGGAGTTAGAATAGTAATTTTTACCCCTACACTATCCAACACTTACCTTACATGCAATGTAATGTAATGCGTTGTAATGGTATGCGTTGTAAATGTAGTATGCGTTGTAGTGGAATGCGTTGTAAAGGTAGTTTCAAAGGATTCGTTGTAATGGCATGCGTTGTAATGGTGTGCGTTGTAATGGATGTTGCGGTGTAAAAAATGCGTTGTAAAGGTAGGCGTTGTAAAAGTATGCGTTGTAACGGCATACATCCCACTTAAGTGTATATGGGTTGGCTGCATCACAGACAACTCTGGCGAATAGATTCCGAAGGCTGCAGAGGGGCTCTGCTCATGCAGGTGCACCCACTCGCACAAAACTTAGCACCCTGCTTTCTGGATTAATAAGGCCTGCCATAGGGGTGACTGATAGGTTTGTGTGTGCAGGGATTTAGAATAGATATAGGTAACCTATATCTAAGTAAGCGGTGCATGCACCACCGTACACAGGCTGCAGTAGCAGAACTATGGCGTCAGTTTGAATGGTCTCTCAGCGGTGGCCTAATACATGCTGCAGCCCCTGGGAGGTCTCTGGGGTACCTATGCCCTGGGTACATGGTGTACCATATACTAGGGACTGATAACGGTACCCCAGTATCCAATCTGGAGTGTACCTAAAGTACATGCAATCAGTTTATAGGAGAAAGCCGATAGGCTGGGGTCCTGGATAGCAGGATCCCAGTCAGTCTATGTTGCAAACAGTGATACATCAGCAAAAAGTAGGGGTAATCATAAGAAGCAGATCCAACTCTCCTACAGGGTGTGTAAGTTTTATCTACACAGGCGCTGCGGTTTGGCTCAGCGCAGCATCATAATGAGGAGGTGCAAAACCACTAAAGTGGCCTTGACAATGTGAACGGATTCATTGGGAAAAATATTGCATGCATTCTTGGGTACGAATACAGCCCACAGGATTTTATTTAAATGTTGTTGGTGTCCAGGCATCCGGAGTGAGCCTGTCTGATCCGGTCAGAACGCTGCTTCTGCCCTGCGCCTCCTCCCAATTCACAGGGTTACAATGACATCCCCATTGGCAGGGAATTAACCCTACTTGAGAATTTGCTGACCAAGTATGGCACGGGGTAGAGATCCTCAATCGGTTTCCTGGCAGTGTTCGATTTTACACTGTCTAGGGACCCGGTGGCTGTCGACTAGGCGAGGCTCTGGCAGTATCCCTACAAATGGAAACACTCACCCAGGCGTGGGAGTGACAGTCACTCCGTCTTTACAGTGCCTCCGCTCTCACCTTTAGAAGTAGTTGGAGAGGTTTGCACTACTATATTCTTCACTTACAGCAGTTTATATCCACGGGAGCCGCTAATCGACCGCCCCATATCCCTCCTGCTGCAGCCTACTATGTTGAGAAGTACATCAAGGAAGACCTACAGTGACAAGAAGTGGATAGGCCGTGCCGCAGCATTCCAAGACTAACACATGATGAAGTGTACATTTTAGGGTAACTCGCTTACACGTTTATTTAAAAAAGTACATGCGGGACCTTGCTCTTGGTTTGTTACATAATAGTCAGTAAAAACAATTTCCGTTTCCTTATGTGCTTCTACCTCCTGAACAGCATACACAGCCTATTTCAGTTTAAAAGCCATTTGGATGAAATTGATGTTTTTAGTGCATTCCATCTTTTTCTTTTTCTTTGTCTCTTGTGTCTCGTTGGGTTATCAGAGTGCACTTCAATGTGTTTGTGAGTGTGTGCGCTTGTGCCCGTCTGAGCAGTCTGATGAACGCATATTGTCATGTATTTCCGCCCCTAAAACTGCAGCTTATCTAAAGTGTTCTTAGATAAATCCCATAAGTGTGATGCAGCTGTGTGTCCTGGGCAGTCTCCTTCAGTAAGCAGGGTTAAACCCAGCAGCTGCTCTAAGTGCTGTTGAGACTCAAATGGTCAAAAGGTGCCAAAGTGTAGTCTTACCATGAGACGATATGCACAAGCTGCGGGTGTTAGCAAATGCAAATACAGCTGGGAATGTAGACCTGTGGAATCCTTTGTGGGAAATAAATCTCAAATGAGTTCACGGTCAGCCATGTCATAGGCTGAAAGCAGTCTGCGAGACAGATTATTGTGACGTGGAGAATGTGAAAGAGTTGTTCGGTGTACAGGATCCGCACAACCTTCTCACATTGAAATTTTGCGCTATGGAAGTTTTTTTGATGGGGAAATGATGTATAAATATCCACAACAAAACAAGAATACATTACATTTTAGCTTTGTAGGCCTTTGCCCCTACCTGTTGGCATCCTGAATGTGCAGTGCATAACGAGGCTGTCACATGAGGAGTGGGCACACACCCACAGCTGTGGTGGATGGTTAAGTTCTGACTGTGTGCGCGTAGTGGTACAAAGTCAAACATCCCAGGCTACCGACAGTGCATTACAATGAATGTCATTAACCCCATGCGTGCGGCGCATTTTCCCCGCTGTGCGCTGACTTTTTCAAAAACACGCGGTTCATGACGAGCTCAGCTCGTCATGAGCGTACGAGAGGCGTAACTCATGACGAGCTGAGCTCGTCATGAGCGTCGAAGGGGTTAAATAAAACTGTCTTGTTTGATCGAGGGACTCTAAAGCCACCAGAGAATACACATTTCCATAGGTTAGGCCTGGTGCCATCCTCTGCTGTCATCCTATTAAAAGGGTGTGCTGCTACACCGAATCTCCATCACAGCCAGTCTCACTGGAACTCAATCCCAGAAACCTCTTTAAATAGTAACTCCACTGCCGTAATCATTCTGGTAAACATCCACTGTCACATTTATTCCTAGCCACAGCAGTCCCAAATGTTCTATAAATATCTTTCACAGCCTCTGAGCTATTGGCATTGTAAATGACAATGCCTTTTTATGTGTTAATTTGCAAAACATAGATAAAATGCATTGACAGTTACAAAGGCAATAGCTCATAGTCTCGCATTTGTGAGACCTATTGCATTGCAAATGTTTGTCACACTTGTTAACACTGTCCTGGGTTTTATTGCCCCTCCCAAGTACCACATTAACACCCCCATATAGCTATACGCAACAGAAAGGTGACCAGTCAACCTTTAGAAAGGGCCTTCCACTGCGAGTTAACAAGTGATGCTGCATTTTTAGTAACTTTTGAACCATTTGAGCTAGAAACCAGTTTTTTTTAATCTGCAAATTAAGCAACAGATGATGGATTATGTTGCAAATGCGGGAAATTCATAACTATACGCTGTGAATGCAGGGTGATCGTGAAAGAAGGGTGAGAATGAGGCGTCTGAATGTTGGGTGCATTCCTAGACACTTTAAGTTAAATAGCATAATATTGATGACAGCGTAGGGTTTCAGATATAATTTAAACAATTGCTATTATTAGCATTAATCAGGGATCGAGGGTGGAGGGAATAAATAATGAGCTGATCCTGCAACAAACTTCCAGTCTTATGATTAGGGTTGCTAGCTCATTATTTTTATGTCGCAGACGGTACAAAAATAAACAGTCCCCGAAAGCCGTATTTTCAGCTCTTATCTGTGCATACTTCGAACAGCAAATATAAATAGAAAGCTCTTTAAATTGTGTTCTAGAGCGGCCTGAATGATTAATGACTGATCATTAAAGGGAACAAACACAGAAAAGTCACATTACAAATAAACACTGACTTTAAAAAAAAAAAAGTGTAATCCTATTTAGTGTCACTACGAGGTCTTTGTAGGCTCTTTAAACAACACGTGGCTGGCATTTTTCTTTTGGCAACCGTGCTTTACATTCCTTTTCATGAAATGCATTCTAACACTAGTAAATGTAAATACAAATGTAGGGAATAAGCAGAGTAGGGGCCCACAGGGTACTGGAACCAGAAAAAAACTAAGCCTTGGTAACCAGTTAACGCCTGTGTGAAAAACACAGGTGTGCTAGAGATAAGACTCCAGACACTGCCCAGCCAAGCCCACAGCAGCACATACACTTATGTCCGGCCCACGGCACTCTGATCTCAATTAATGGGTTTCAGGTTAAATGAAGCTAGCCTGGAAATGCAGCAAACTAACATCGCCACACTTCCAGGCCATCTTCATTTACATGTACTTACATAGGCATTTGCGCCCCCCCCGGGAACCCATCCACGCACCCCCAGGGAGGCACACCCCACAGTTTGAAGATCTCTGCTCTATTTGATCTGAGCAAATGTTGTTTTGTGCCACTTAGCCAGTACAAGTATTTATTCACAAGACTGTTGATACAAGTGGTAGTAAATCGCTCTTCACCAGAGCATCATAATCTGGCTCATGGTGTATGCATTTTAGCTTCAGCTACTTTTACCTACCCTCTTACCAAATCAGAGCACGAGCTGCAGCGAAACTGCTTATGCGACCGAAATCAGCCAGGAACAGCGAATGTGTTGGGCCCAAAGAGATTGCACGAGTACCTGACCCAAAGAGCACTTAATACTAGATTAAACAAATTGTCTCATCTTTGGGTTGCCAAATATGCAGAGAATTGCTCGCATACCATGATCATTACCAGGTTAATAAAATGGTACTTGCCTTGAAGTTGAGGGAACTGACAGGGTCTGCTGCACATGTGCAGCTTGCAGAGTTACAAATACCTGGTCTTAAAAACCTGCCTGCAATCAACTGAACTGAAATGAGAAATAGAAAAGGAAGACCTTGTCACTCTTCTTTTTGTTTACCCAGATTTTGTAATGCATGCACTAAGTCAAAACTAATGATGTATTCAGGTAGCAGTCAAACTATGCATTATATCCAGCGGTTTAAGTATACTAATAAAAAAACAAAGCTGCCTGTAGCAAGTGAACAAGCGTGGTGTTTTGAATTTTGGATCCTAAACCCACCCAAACCAGTATTAAGCGAGCAACCCACAATATAAAACTACCTTCAACCCGGAATAATAAAAGCCAAAGAAATGATTCACTGGAACTCAACCAATCGTAAGTAATGGCCTTCACCTTCGTTGTGCTGCAATTCTTCGGTATTCTGATTCATGTACATGTTGGACTCTTTGGTCAATGTGATAAAAGATCTTGGTGTTATGAAACATGAAATTACTCGTATAACAGAAACCTAGGTGCAAGTAATATTATGCACCCTGATACTGCGATCTTTCATCACACCACTTCTTTTAAGAAAACTAGTACTCATCTAATTACATTGGATGTCAGGAGTACACTACAATACCATTTAGCAGATTTTTCCGTACATAACCAGTCATTCATGGATCTGGTTTGCTTTGCTTAGACAATTTGTCAAATTATGAATGACTAGAGACCCCCATTTCTAACAGGGACTAATGTACTTCTGCATATTAAAGTTTTTGTTGAGTGTAATTTCTAGTGATCTTGCTGAATCGATAAATTGTGGTGTGCAATTGAATACTGTTAATTGCTTCATCAATTCATTGACAATGTGTACTTTATTAGGAGGGGCAATTAGAAGTAACTCAGTTTTTTGAGTGTTAAGCTTGAGGTGGTTATATGACAGCCAATTTTTGGTATTTTGAAGAATAGGATTAAGGGATCGGATGTCTTCAGGGGCGGAGACCTTCAGATAGAGTTGGATATAATTAGCATACAAATGGTAGTGAATGTTGTATGAACTTAGGATTTCTTTTATTGGCTCCATAAGTAGATTAAAGATGGTGGGTGAGAAGGAGGGCCTTGTGGGACCCCAAGTGTGACCTGGGCTGTCTCAGAGAGGGACTGATTTACTTTGACTTTATGTGTTCTATTTCAAAGAAAAGAGGTAAACCAGTTTAGGACAGACCCTGACATACGCATCCTGTGCTCTAGTAAGTCACGTAGATACTCATGCTTAACTGTTTCAAATGCTGAGGATAGGTCCAAGAGGATTAATAAGCATGATTGATTTTTATCCAACATTTGTAAAGCATTGTCCACTATATGTGTCCCGTCCAATTTCATGCTATGCCCAGAGCAGAAGCCAGATTGGAATTGGTTGAAATGATGGAATTGCTCAATGTGGTTACAGAGCTGGACGTGAGCAAATTTTTCAAGAAGATTTTCCAGAGTCGGCATGTTGAAAATAAGGCAAAAACTGTTAAGGTTGGTTGGATCGGCTATTGTTTTATACAGGACTAGCAGCCCGTCCCGACGTTGTCCGGGTATGAAATAGAATGTGTGTAATGTGTGTATTTGGCAGGGGCAATTTATTTGAAAATCTCGCGGTAGACAACATTTTTTGTTTCATTAGAATCGGGACGGAGAAGGCCCAGCGGCAGCCCTGGTTGATGTTATCAGGCGCGTGTAATGTCGTTGAATGAGAGAGTTATCAGCCGCGGGTAAATCCGTTTAATGAGAGAGTTGAGTGACAGCGAGTAGGAGAGGCTGCAGTAATTGTCCCCGCAGACACGCTCATTTGCATGTTACCTCGCTTGAGGCCCAGCGGCAGCCCTGGTTGATGTTATCAGGCGCGTGTAATTCGTGTACTGATCCGCCGCCGGAGCCTGGCTACAGCCCTGGTTGATGGTAGCAGGCGCGTGTAATTTCGTTGAATGAGAGAGTCCGTAACAGCGCGCAGGAGAGGCTCCAGTTTATTACTTTCGCGCCGGGATACTCAAGAGTAATTGTGCGCGCTACAAATACCAATATAACATATAACATACTTACCACACCTCCAGCTGAACGCATTTGTCACGCCCCCAGCACACGGCCACAGCAGACAATCTTCTGATTAATGTACGACCCACATGGCATGAAGGGCGGAACGTAGCACACCCCCCCCAGCGTTTCTCACGCCCCCAGCGTGCCCCTTGATGCAGCACAATTGCGTTCACATGGCATGAAGGCCGGACACACGCCTCCAGCGTTTCTCACGCCCCCAGCGTGCCCTTTGATGCTGCGCAGCAACGTAATTGGTGCTTGTATGTACGACTCACATGGCATGAAGGGCGGACAAACGCCCACAGCGTTTGTCATGCCCCCAGCATTTGTCATGCCCCCAGCACACGCCCACAGCCCACGATATGCTGGCCGAACCACACGCCCCCCAGCGTTAGTCACGCCCACAGCACAACGCAGACACGCCCACAAGGGACTACTTTGCTGGCACGGTTCTTTTACCTTCTGAATGTATATGGTGGCCGTCTGCATAGCCTATGTACTTCTGCTACAACTGCCCTTTCCAAAGCTGTATTGGGTGTTGTGATTGGTGCTGTGGTTACTGAGATTACCCACCTCAAAGGTTTGGGCTCTCTCTTTATAATAGTATGGATTTACCAACATTGATTCCACTAGCTAACGCTGATTGTGTTGAATATTTTATATTGGTTATGTACTCCGCCATCTTGCCTAAAATCATCTACTTAGAGGCTGGTCTTCTGTAGGTCACCTTTCCTGTGCCTGCCAGGTCGGGATTCGTAGTTGGGCTTTTCCTTCTTTACTCCCCGTTAGTGAGAGAATTCTGGTTAGTTTGTCTGATTAGTAATACACTTCAATTCAGTGGGGTTGCTGTGTCTGATCTGAGGTCGTAGTCCGATGTTGAAGCATGGGGGAGCTGGACTGATCCCTGGACCGTAAGTGGGGGAGGAACCAGAACCAGCATCCGCAGGCAGTCAAGGGACCTTCCCAGGACAGCTATGGGAGTTTACACCCAAAGCAGTGTTCATACATAGTAGTGAAACTACAGATATCCATGCGCAGTATACAGTCAGATGCCTAGGGTTGACCAGTGCCACCCCCGCCCCACCAAGGTGTGGGTAGGCCATGCATTCTGATGGTGTACCTCCATACCAGGATAAGTGGGTCCTGCAATGAGCAATCTTTGTTGCAGTGACGCCACTCCCTTTGTCCTCTCATAAGGACATACAGTCTGAGCTGTGTACAGGGAGAGGCCTGGGTGGGCGGCCCGAGTGGGGTCCTGTGAGGGAGGGTGCCCTTCTTAAATTGGTTCAGCAACGCTGAGGTAGAGGGGAAGAGTGTTCCAGATCTTAGTGGTGAGGTAGAAGAAAGAACTTCTGGTTCTGGTCTTGTGGACCCTGGGGACGGAGGCTAGGGCGAGTTGGGCAGAACGTAGTTGTCTGGCGGGTACCTGGAATCTGAGGCGGTGATTCAGGTATGCTGGCCCTTCGTCTTGGAGAGCTTTGTAGGCATGTGTGAGTAGCTTGAAGGTGATTTGCTTATTGACTGGGAACCAGGGAATTGTCGGAGGTGGTGCATGATGTGGCTGTGGCAGGGGATGTTGAGGGCCAGTCTGGCTGCGTTGTTTTGAACAGCCTGTAGTTTCTTGAGCTGTTTTTCGGTGACGCTGGTGCACAGTGCGTTGTTGTATTAGAGTCTGCTGGTAATGAATGCATGGGTGACTGTCTCTCTGGATTCTGTGGGCATCCATCTGAATGTCTTTCGGAGCAGGAGGAGCGTGTGGAAAAAGGCTGAGAAAACTGTGTTGATTTGGCAGTCCATTGTGAGTGATGAGTCCAGTATGATGCCAAGGCTGCGTGCGTGGTCTGTCCGGGGGGGTGGGGGGGCAAGGGAGGAATCCCAGAGCGGCTGTACACTAGGAGTTGTCACAGGATGAGTACTTTTGTCTTGTTTGAGTTGAGTTTGAGACAGCTGCGTTTCATCCATGGTAGCAACAGCCTTCATTCTGCTGTGGAAGTTGATTATGGCAGTTGTGGGTTCGTTAGTGAAGGAGAAGATCAGGTGGGTGGTGTTTAGTTGCTTAATTGCTGTGTTCAGCCGGTGAGGAAGGAGTGGATCCAGTCCAGTGCCTTGTCGTAGAGTCTCATCATTGGGGTGTGGAGGGAGACAGTGTCAAAGGTGGCAGAGAGGTCCAGTAGGATGAGGGCTGTGGTCTCGCTCCCGTCGAGGAGTGTGTGGATGTCGGTGGTGGTGAGGAGTGTGGTCTCTGTGCTGTGGTTGCTTCGGAAGCTGGATTGGGAGATGTCCAGGATGTGATTCATTTGATGAACTCAGAGGGTAGGGCGCTGATGACCTTCTTGATGACCTTTGCTGGGAAGTAGTAGAGAGAGATGGTTCTGAGTATGGTTTCTTGAGCAGGGGGTTGATCTTTGTGTGTTTCCAGTTGGGTAAGGTAGCGGTTTTGATGGAGCATTGATGGCGTGGCGGCTGCTTTATGGAAGATGAGGTACGGGCAAGAATCGGGCAGGGCTCTTTAGTGGATACTCTACATGGTCTTGAGTGTGTCCTCTGTTGTGAGCAGGGTCCAATTGAGCACGGTCTGTTGGGTGGTTGTGTGCGGTGGTGGCAGGTGTAGTGGCAGAGTCTAGGGTGTTGAAGCTGTCGTAGATCTGCCTGACCTTGTAGAAGAAGGTGCTGAGTTTGTTGTAGAAGTCTTGTGAGGGTGGGACGACTGTGGCCTTGCTTTTGGGCTTGGTGAACTCCTTGACAATGGGAAAGCGTTCTTTGCTGTTGTGTGCATTGGAGTTGATTCTGTCTTGGAAGGCTATTTTCTTCGTGGTTTTGAGGAGGAGACGGTGGTGTCGGACTGTGGTGAATTTGAGGTTGTGTGGGTTTTCGGGGTTTTGTTGAACCTCCGTCTCTTCTGGAGTCGTCTGCAGGTGTGTGGATTCGTGGAGGGCGGGAGTAAACCAGTTTGCTTTCTTGGAGTGTTGCTTGCCTGGTGTCCTCCTGAGGGGTACTATTGTGTCTACACTGCTTTACATTCAATACTAAGCATATGTATCTATGGCCAACACATGCTACAAATGGAATATGTTACCCTATGAACATCTGTTTGTAGAGTGTAGTGCCATATATTTGTATGCATCCACCCCCAGGGAAGCTAATAGTTCATTTTTCATCAGAAAAGTGATTTTGGTTTTACTACAAAATATATTTAAAAATATTAATTGAATCATTCCTAATGTTGAATAACCACTTTTTAAAGCCTCACAGTGACCAAACTTCACATTTTGAAAGACTTTGCATGCGAGTCGGAAGCTTCTATTTTGACACTTTTGTAGTTCTAAAAGTGATAATTCACATCCAACAGTCATTTACAGTGAAAAGATTAAACATTCAAATATCACCATTACTGACCACCTGGAGAAAGTTCGACAGGTCCGGGGTCATCGTTTATCAGAAAATCGTTTTTTGGGACTATACAAAAATGTTTCATAATGTCAATTGGATCATGCCTAATTTTGAATAACCACTTCTTTAGGCCGTACAGTGACCAAAATTGCCATTTTTACAGACTTTTCCTCCTGCTCAGAAGTTTCTATTTTGACTGATTTTGGGCCGGGAGATGAGTCTAAATTCACTTATTTTAGTTCCAAAATTGATCATTCACATCCAACAGTCATTTACAATCAAAAGATTACACAATTAAAAATTCACCATTACTGACCATCTGGAGAAAGTTCGACCGGTCCGGTGTCATAATTTTTAATCAGAAACTTGATTTTCCGGATTCTACAAAATGTTTCAAAATGTCAATTGGATCGTGTCTCATGTTGAATAACCTCTTTTTGAAGCCTCCCAGTGACCAAATTTGCCATTTTTACAGACTTTTCCTCCAACACATAAGCCTCTATTTTGACTGATTTCAGGCAGGAAAATAACTCTAAACACACTTATATTATTCCAAAAGTGATAATTCCCATCCAACAATCATTTACAGTCAAAAGATTAAACATTCGAAAATTACCATTACTGACCATCTGAAGAAAAATCAACATGTCCTGGGTCATAGTTTTTCATCAGAAAATTGAATTATTGTACTGTACAAAAAAGGTTCAAAACGTCGATAGAATCGCGCCTCGTGCTTAAAAATCACTTTTTAAAGCCTCACAGTGACCAAAATTGCAATTTTTACAGGGTTTTCCTCCTTCTCAGCAGCTTCTATTTTAACCGATTTCAGGAAGGAAAATTACTAAACATGCTTTTTTTAGTTCCAATAAATGATAATTCACATCCAACAGTCATTTACAGTCAAAAGATTAAAAACCTCACCATTACTGAGAAAGTTCAACAGGTCCGGGGTAATTGTTTTTTATCAGAGAATTTATTTTTTGACTGTACAAAACACTATTCAAAATGTCGATTGGATTATGCCTAATGTTGAATAACCACTTTTTAGGCCTCACCGTGACCAAAATTGACATTTTTACAGACTTTTCCTCCCACACATAAGCCTCTATTTTGACTGATTTCAGGCAGGAAAATTACTCTAAACACACTTATATTATTCCAAAAGTGATAATTCCCATCCAACAATCATTTACAGTCAAAAGATTAAATATTCAAAAATTACCATTAGTGACCATCTGAAGAAAAATCAACATGTCCAGGGTCATCGTTTTTCATCAGAAAATTGAATTATTGTACTGTACAAAAAGGTTCAAAACGTCGATAGGATCGTGCCTCGTGCTTAAAAATCACTTTTTAAAGCCTCACAGTGACCAAAATTGCAATTTTTACAGGGTTTTCCTCCTTCTCAGAAGCTTCTATTTTAACCGATTTCAGGAAGGAAAATTACTAAACATGCTTTTTTTTGTTCCAGTAATGATAATTCACATCCAACAGTCTGTCAATTTATTGATGAACTGCATGATTAATTAAACTCTTTACAGTATGAAAACTTGATGAACATCCCCGTCCCCCCCGACGTGCCCCAACAACACATGAGAAGTAAATACCACTTTAAATTAAAATACTGACAGTTAATACTGCTTTGTTGTCCAGAACAGTTCATTTAAAAAGGGGGAGAGATAATGGTTACTCCATTGTTCCACTACAGGTGAAAAGAGGCACATAAAAGTTCGGTAGACTCAATTCATACACTAAAGCCAGTGGACGATAGATGGATTCATCGTTGGGCCCTTAAACCAGCCCAGATTAAGTAATTGCGGCCGATGAATTCCTGTTGCTTTGCGGGCACATCCTAAATTAACTGAGCTAAAATCATTGGGACCACTGGTAGGGCGCCGACCCCATTGTCGGAACCCTTGGGATTAGTGGCCGTTGAGTGGGAGTCCAGTGCCATTTTTACCTGATGTATGAATTTCCCTACTCTGGCTATCAGACAGGTCGTGGGGATAGAGAGGCACCAGTCTGAGGCCTCTCTGCAAGTTCTGTAGCCTAAGTTCCGTAAGGTCGGACGCAGCAAACGATGACGGTCGTTAGCCAGCTGTGTGCAGCAGCACAGCAAGTGTAGCCAGGATTCTCTGCGATAGTTGCATAGACGACAGGCTGTGGCGCCATCCGTTCGTGCCCATTTAGGGTTAAAGTCCACGATCCTGAGGGCCAAGAGGCGAAAGTACAGAATTTTCTTTCTCACGTGGGTGGATACTGGGTCTTGCAGGTGTGTTTGAGGTTTACCAGAAATATATGATTTGTCCAGGGCCTGAGTTAGTGGGTTTTGCCGAAGGGATGCAAGGTCAAGCCCGAAAGAGATGGTCTGGACTTGGCGCTTAACGGCTTGGGCCCAAGCTGAAAATGGAATTTCATGCAGGGGCAGGCTCCTTCTCTCGATTTTCAGTACGTCGATGGCTAATTCCACCTTGGTGTGCCATGGGGAGCCCACTTCACCAAAGATTGTTTTTAGGCAGTGCTTTAGGGTGTGTTCTGGCGCTTTCAATACTCTAATATAGAACTTTAACAGGTCCCCCAGTAGTGCCAGCTCTGGTCGCTTAAGGCCTATTTCTAGCCTTAACCTATTGTTTCTTGCATATCTGGGGGCCTGTAGCACCATCTTGTAGGCTTTCGCCTGGGCCGCATTGACCACTTTGTCAAATGCTCCTGGGTAGGCTATATGCCCATACGAGATGGCGGGGATCAGTTTTGCCCTGAGCACTGTCAGCATTGGTTCGACTGAGGGGCTGGCCAAGCGATGACTTAGGCGTCTTAATGACAGTATGGTTTTATCAGTTTTTGGTTTAAGTCCTTCAGGTGTTTGACTGCATTGGCACTCTCGGAAACCCAGGTGCCCAGATAGTTGTAGGATGAGGCAGTAACGATACGATGCTCCCCCAGGGACCATAATGCTTCTTTTTTGTGGGGGTATTTGCCAAAGATGACGATCTTAGTCTTGGTAACGTTGATCCGTAGGTCATTTGCTTTATTGTAAGTGGCAAGACTGCTTAAGGCTCTTTGGAGCCCCACCCTGGTGTGATCCATGCGTACTGGAGCGTTCCCAAGACGAGCTTCCCCAATCTTGGGGGTGCTAGGTTGGCATCTTTCAGGGCTGTCCCCATGTCCGCAGTGTACAAGTTAAAAAGCATGGGGGCCAAAACGCACCCCTGCTTAAGGCCAGAATTGGTATCGATTCTTGCAGTTGGTATTGTGGGACTTAGTTTCACCTTGACCCAGGTCCCCTCATAAAGCGCTTTTATGGCTTTTAGCAGGGCTTGGGGTAGCCCCAAGGAATCAAGTTTTGCCCAAAGCCGACCTCTGTTCACTCGATCAAAGGCTGTAGAGTAGTCTATGAAACAGCAAAACAGGGGCGGCTTATTCCTCGTATTGGCCTTCTTCGCAAGGTAGAAAAGGGCTATGATGTTATCGAGGGTGGAGCTATTAGCCCTGGAGCCGGTCTATGTGGGCGGGAGAATGCCATTCTTGTCCACCCACTCCTCCAAATCCCTTAGAAGAAGGCGGGCGTATATCTTTGCTTCTATGTCGAGGAGGGCTATAAGCCTATAATTGGCCGGGTTAGTATGATCCCCCCCTTTTTATGAATAGGGAATAGGATTGAACCCTTTCCAGGAAGTTGGCAGAATTGCGGTGGCAAAAGAGTGGTTAAATAAAGGGGTAAGTCTGGATGTAAAAAAGGCTGAGGCAGTTTTGAGAACCTGAGCCGGAATCCCGTTTGGGCCTGGAGCACCATCGGTTCTAGTGGCCTTAATGCGCTTTAGGACCTCCGCCTCTGTGAACTTTCCGCACCGGGTCGGACTTGGGCCTTTTGTCGGGGAGCTTTCGGATTTAATAATTGCAGTCGCCCTCTTGGACCACGCGAGGCTTCCGGGAGTGGGCCGGTTTGGCTCACAGGTGTACAGCCCCTTGGCGTACTGTTCCCACACTTTCCCTGCAACGCTGTTTTCCTTGTGCACGCCTCAGTCATTTACAGTCAAAAGATTAAAAACCTCACCATTACTGACCATCTAGAGAAAGTTCGACAGGTCCGGGGTAATTGTTTTTCATCAGAGAATTTATTTTTTGACTGTACAAAACACGATTCAAAAAGTCGATTGGATCATGCCTAATGTTGAATAACAACTTTTTGAGGCCTCACAGTGACCAAAATTGACATTTTTACTGACTTTTTCTCATGCTCAGAAGTTTCTATTTTGACCGATTTTGGGCAGGGAAATGACTCTAAACATACCTATTTTAGTTTTAAAAATGATAATTCCCATCCAACAGTCATTTATAGTCAAAATATTACACATTTAAAAATCACCACTACTGACTATCTGGAGAAAGTTTGACACGTCCAGAGTAATCCTTTTTCATGAGAAAATTAATTTTTGGGGAATGTACAATTTTTTTTTTCAAAATGTCAATTAAATCATGACTCATTTTAAATAAAACTTTTTAAGGTAGGCGTTATCTCGCCCCCTCCAATAGCACAGCAGCGTTGCTTCAGATTGGCGATTGTTTTAATTTCCCTCCATGTTAATCAGTTTGTTCATTATATTTCTTACATATCTGATTAGAATGGGTGAATTTGGTTTAAAATAGGGGTGGGATGTGAAGGCACACAACCACTATTGGAACCGTGAACCGTGAAAGGGATGGAAGATTTTCACTGTTTGTGGCAGGTACGTGAATTGGAGTGATGTGTATTTCAAAACAGGGGTGAAACGGAGCTGTTTGTGGATTATGGTTGCTCAAAGCACAAGATGATTGAAAGACGTGAGATGTTTTGCTAAGGAGCAGTTGGTTGAATGAAAGGGTAGGAGTGAGTTAGATCGAGAATATTCTTGTTGACCGGAAGGTTGTGCGAAGAGTGAAGGGAAGCGGAGGGACAGAGTGTAAAGAATTTCACGGGGAGATGTGTGGCACTGAAACTGTTTTAAAGAAAAGTTAGACGACCGTTGTGGAGGAGTAGAGGGAGGAAGGGGTTAAGGCATTAACATGGTGCAACAGTGGGAATAATTGGCAAGGTGATAAGAGACCCATAATTTGCATAGTTCACGTATGAATTTAATATGGGGAAACATGAGAGGGTTAGTACACTAACATGGCTTTTTGGCAGATTGTATATGTACTTTTGGTGATGGATTATTTAAGCTGATAATAATATTCAATATAGCAATGGTCATTTGTTTTATTGTCATTTACAGTAATCCCTGACGAAGGGCACTAGTTGCCCGAAATGCATTGGGTATTTTTAATAAAACACTGTCTTGGATGAATCATGCATCAGTCATGTTTTTTGCAAGAGGTCCGGAGGGGCACAGCTAAAGCATGGGAAACCTGGAAAATGGCATAATAATCCACATGTGGCGCAAAGTATAAAATTCAAGTCGAAGAGAGGAGGAAAAGATATGTAAGGAATATAATGAACAAACTGATTAACATGGAGGAGAAATTAAAACAATCGCCAATCTGGCACAACGCTGCCGTGCTATTGGAGGGGGCGAGATGACGCCCCCCTTAAAAAGTTGTCTTTCAAGGTACCATTTGGACATGGCACCATTCCAGTGTGAACGCATTCTTGGTTGGATAAAGCTGGAGGAAAAAATGAAGAACATGTGTGCATCCCATTACCGTAACTGACATTTAATGAAGATTGCCCAACACTGGGATAGCACCCGTCTGGTTTAAAAAGTAGTACGCAGTTGAATTAAAGAACATGACGTGTCCACACGCATGGTGAAACATCTGGATTTGTCGAGCTAGCCGGTTTTAAGATTGAAAATGAACTCTTAAACAATTTATTTATTGTCCAGCATTTTATAAAAAAAAGTTACATTTATTGTCTTGTTATAAGCATTAGAATGAATTTCACATCACGAGCACAATTAGTCACAAAATGAATCAGGGAAACCCAACAGTACATGTTTTAGTTGCAGTCGCATAAGATAGCTGCATTATGGATAATGCAGTCAGTTAGTTGACAAACCGTGTACAAGCAGATTAGATGGCAGTAAAAGGTTAATCAGATAGCCAATCGGAGGGATTAGAACGGGTGAATTTGGTTTAAAATAGGGGTGGGATGTGAAGGCACACAACCACTATTGGAACCGTGAAGGGGATGGAAGAGTTTCAGTGTTTGTGGCAGGTACGTGAATTGGTGTGATGTGTATTTCAAAACAGGGTTGAAACGGAGCTGTTTGTGGATTATGGTTGCTCAAAGCACAAAATGATTGTAAAAATATGAAAGACGTGAGATGTTTTGATAAGATAAGAAGCAGTTGGGTGAATTAAAGGGTAGGAATGTGTTAGATCGAGAATATTCTAGTTGACAGGAAGGTTGTGCGAAGAATGAAGGGAAGCGGTGGGGCAGAGTTGTAAAGAATTTCACGGGGAGATGTGTGGCATTGAAACTGTTTTAAAGAAAAGTTAGACGATTGTTGTGGAGGAGGAGTAGAGGGAGGAAGGGGTTAAGGCATTATCATGGTGCAACAGTGGAAATAATTGGCAAGGTGATAAGAGACCCATAATTTGCATAGTTCACATTTGAATTCAATATGGGGGAACATGAGAGGGTTAGTACACTGTGCTATTGGAGGGGGCGAGATGGCGCCCCCCTTAAAAAGTTGTGTCTTTCAAGGTACCATTTGGGCATGGCACCATTCCAGTGTGCACACATTCTTCGAATAGCATTGGATAAAGCTGGAGGAAAAAATTAAGTACAGGTGTGCATCCCATTACCGTAACTGTCATTTTAAATAAACACTTTTTAAAGCTTCACAGTGACCAAAATTGCAATTTTTTCAAATATTTTTCCCCTACTCCAGAAGCTTCTGTTTTGACCATTTTGGGGCAGGTAAATGACTCTAAATACACTTATTTTAGGTCCAAAAGTGATAATTCTAATACAACAGTCATTTGCAGTCAAAAGATTACACATACGAAAATCACCATTACTGACATTCTAGAGAAAGTTCGACAGGTCCGAAGTAATCATTTTTCTTCAGAAAATTGATTTTCTGGACCATACTAGATGTTTCAAAATGTAAATTGAATCGAGCTCCATGTTGAATAACCTTTTTTTTTTTTTTAATGCGTCACACTGACCAAAATGACAATTTTTGCACACTTTTCCTCCTACTCAGATTTTTCTATTGTGACCAATTTCAGGCTGGAAAACGACTCCATGCGCGCCTATATTAGTTCCAAAAGTGATAATTCCCATCCAACAATCATTTACAGTCAAAAGATTAAACATTTAAAAATGACCATTACTGACCATCTGGAGGAAGATGACCCGTCCGGGGTCATTGTGTTTCATCAGAAAATTGAATTTCTGCACTCTACAAAATGTTTCAAAATGTCAATTGGATCGTGCCTCTTGTTAAATAACCCCTTTTTAAAGCCTCACAGTGACCAAAATAGCACTTTTTAATGGTTTATCCATTTTCTCAGAACCTCTTATTCGGACTGATTTTGGGCAGGAAAATGACTCTAAACACACTTTTATTTAGTTCTAAAAGTGATAATTCACATCCAAAATTTCATTTACAGTCAAAACGTTAAACATTAAAAAATCACCATTACTGACCATCTGGAGAAAGTTCTACAGGTCCGGAGTCATGTTATGTTAGTTCCACTTTAATGGCGCACAAGCACCCGGGGGAATCTTGGTGCTGTTAAAGAACCCTGACTGAGAGACCAACCATAAGAAGATTAAAACAGGTAAGCTTTTATTTGTTTCCTAAATGTGCTATAGGTGGAGATTTCGCGAAGATCAATTGGTAGTTTATTCCAGTACCTTGGAGCAAAGTAAGAGAAAACGTTGCCCTCTGTGCGATTAAGACGTATTCGGGGCACCTGTAAAAGGGCTAGTGTACTAGATCTCCGGTTTCGGTAAGATGCATGTTTTGTAAATTTTCTTTGCAGATAGCGGGGACCTTTGACTTTCAGGGTGTTTTTTGTGAGCCTACAGATTTTAAAATAGGACCGCTTCCTCACTGGTAGCTAGTGCAATTCCCTCAACCGAGGGCCAGAAGGAGAGCCTGCTGGGCGATTTAGGGTTATTCTTGCTGCGGTGTTCTGGATCACCTGTAGCTTAGCAAGCAAGGTCTCTCCTACTTCGGCCAGCAGAGCGTTCCCGTAGTCCAATCTGCTAATCACTATAGCTTGGACAAGGGTTCTGCGACAGTTAATGGGCAGATAAGGAAAGATCCTGCGCAGAAGACGCAGGTTGTAGTAGCAGAAACTAGTTGTGGCAGCAATATGATCTTTCATAGTTAATCAAGTTTCATCCCAAATTGTTTTCCACTTTGTTTAGGCACAGGAACTGCTCCCAATTGTTGGGGCCACCCCTCGTCCAACCAGATGGTTGAGGCTTCCCCCATTAGCATGATCTCCATTTTTTTCCAGGGTTCAGCTGGAGGCAATTCTCAGTCATCCGGCTGGATATTGCAAGCATTCCAGATGTAAAACCAAGTTTCTCTGCTTCTAAATAAGAACCATCAGTGAACATAAGCAGAGTATCCTCAGCATATGAAATTATCTCAAAACCAGTGGGGCCATACATATATTAAATAAAGTCAGACTTAAGCAGGAACCCTGTGGCACGCCCTTATCCAGGTGTGTTTTTCCTGAGCGATAATGCACTAATATAATAGTTTGTTGTCTGTCTGACAAAAAATGCTGCAGCCATTTTAAGGCTGTTCCTTGGATACCACAAGCCTGTAATCTTTCGAGATGGTATCAAAGGCTGCGGATATATCTAATAGGATCAATACTATTGATCCTCCAGCACCCATTACCTGTCTAAGGGAGTCTGTCACGGCCAGAAGGACAGTCTCTGTGCTGTATCCTGGTCGGAATCCCGATTGCAAGGGGTCCAGAATTTTGTTGGTTTCAAGATATGAACCCAACAGCCTATTTATTAAGCTTTCCAATTGCTTACCCAACAGGGGTAGCCGAGAAATAGCACAATAATTGCTCAATACTAGTGGGTCAGCAGTGGTTTTTTTCAGTATCGGCTGTACATAGGCTTCCTTCCATATCGAGGGGATACGTCACGTTTGTTTGAAACCCTTAAAAATATTTTGAATTTCAGGAGCGCAGCAGGTGGCTAGGAGAGCCATCATTTTCGGGGGACAAAGGTCCAGAGGCGATCTAGATTTTGCTATGGTCAGGGGGTTAAGTTCCTCCTCTAACGTAACCGTTTCAAGGCAGTCCAGAGTACTGAGTGTCACATTTTCTGATTCCCCTTATCTAATATTAGATTCTGGGTTCTGTAAGGCAATGGTTGGGAAATTGGCTTAGATGTTAGAAATCTTTTACTTAAAATAGACCGCTAATGAATTACAGAGCTCTTGGGATTCTACTAGGGATTGTCTGCAGGCTTGCGGAGACACGAACTCCCTTACTATATTAAAGAGGGCTTTTGAGGAGTTACTAGCATGTTCTATTTGGTTTGTGATTCTGGTGGTAACTGGACAGGTACTGTTTATACTGCTGTCTGTCTTGGGGATCTTTAATATTCCACCAGAGTCTCTCCAATGTTTTACATTTTGATTTTTCAGCTTTTAAGACCGATGTATACCATAGAGCTAATGGACGCCGCTGTAGGGAGTAGTAGGTTTTTAGTGAAATTACTGCGTCCAGTGCTGTCATAAAGGTGGAAATAAAACCATCCAACAGCTTAGATACTTCCAAGTTACTATCTGATGGTTTAAGTTGAAATGTCTCGCTAAAGGCTTCCAAAGTAAGATTACGCCATGGTCTGCGCACCTCCTGTTTCTGTCCTGTGTTCACTGCTGAGCCCACCAGGCACGGCGATTGGATAGAGCACATAATCAAATCAAAATCTTTATTCGATTTCCATAATTCATTGAAAACCATAAAAGCACATATAAAACATATTTTCAGTAAAATCATTAAAAAAGATTACATGATTTAGACACGAAATTCAATAAAACGGCAAGTTAATTAAGATTAGGGCGGTGGTTAACACAAAATTTTAAAAAACAAACCATTAATTTTGCATATAATTTGTTATCCAACATTTGCAGTTCTAGGTAAGCTGGGCGACATGTTCGAAGCCCCATTGCTCTCAATATTGGAAGAATCCAACGTCTCCGTGGAGTTTCATAGAACTTGCAGAACACTACTGTATGAATAGAGGATTGCTTAGAATTAGAATCACATGGACAGGGTAAAGGAATACTCATCCAGTCATTCTGTTTTGGAAAAGAAATCGGCCGTAGAAATTATCTAATCTAAATCTTGTGAGTAAGAATTTTTCATATTGGTTTTGATTGTATTTTAGATATGGTTGTAT
The DNA here is from genome assembly GCF_964261635.1 of Lissotriton helveticus. Classification (NCBI taxonomy): domain Eukaryota; kingdom Metazoa; phylum Chordata; class Amphibia; order Caudata; family Salamandridae; genus Lissotriton; species Lissotriton helveticus. Next base: position 1,292,468,310 of record NC_136057.1, on the reverse strand, counting down.
TAAGAAGGTAGTTTGAATGGCCAGCAGAGGCCGAACTGTGCTTTTTCCCACTTCTTGGGTCAGTCGGAGATCGCCCAAATGGAGGAGACACAACTTCTTTAGCTCCCTTCTTGGCTCTTTAGAGATCATGGATGGTTGAGTATAATATCTCAAGAGGCCTAGGTCGCTAAAAAAGGACTTTACATACCCAAGCCATCTTATCTTATGGGAATTGTCCAGTGCCATGCAATCCTCTATGGGGGCGCGAGTTAACATACACTGGTCATTTGTCCAAATACGTTGCCACAGCAATATTGGTTGGATCTTTAAGATGTCCGAAATATGATCCAGCCCTAATTCTAAATGACACCCATAGGTCGTGGTACTTTGGGGGACAGCGAGGAGATAACGAAGGAAAGAGTTCTCTACTCTCTGTAGGTCATCTGTATTTAAAACTCCCCGTAGACCTGCGCCATAACTTGCAACACTGACGCATTTTGCTTGAAAAATCTTTAACATCTCTTCCGGTGGTCTCTTTCCTAGTTTTTGTGCAAATGCCGTCAGTGCTGATGTTGCCCTTAGAAAAGCTAGCTTCCTAGCATTGATGGCTTTTGTCCACTCTAAGTTGTTGTCTATCACAATCCCTAAATAGGGATAATGTGTTGTGGATGCTAAGCTTGAGTTGTTGACGTGTATTTCCTTGATTTTTTTTTTTGTCTTGGACCAGCGTGCATAGTAAAGGTCTTTTTTATGTTCACTTTTAAATTCAGGGAGCTCATATAGTTACAGTATCTATTTAGCGAGCACTGGAGTTGGACCGGGGTTCTTGCCAGAATGACAGCGTCGTCGGCATAAAGTAATGCCGGTATTGGTTGACGTCTAATTGCTGGCAAGTCTTGGCTCTCTTTTACCATATCTAATTCGAGCCCGTTGGTATATAGTGTAAATAGGAAGGGGGCCAGAACGCACCCCTCTCTGACCCCCCTCTCTATCTTGAAGGGCTTGGTTAGCTCTCCGTCAACCCCGTATCTCACCCATGCATCAGAATATAATTCTCTCAAGAAATTTACCAGTGGGGGTGCAACCCCCATATCTAAAACTATTGCCCACAGTTTGGAGTGACTTACGCAGTTGAACACTGCTGTCAAGTCAACGTAGACCATGTACAGGGATCCTCCCTTTGCTGAAACATATTTCCCCATTAAAAGTGAGAGATTGAGGACTTGATCTACTGTGCCGAACCCTTCTCGGAAGCCATATTGCAGATCTGATAGTATATTATTATAAGCTGCCCAATCTTGGAGGCGATCTAAAAGAATGCGACCAGCCACCTTCCCTAAGGAGTCCAGGAGCGATATGGGCCGACAACAGGCCGGACTATGGCGGTCGCCTTTCTTAAAGATCGGCACCAAGATTGAGGTAGACCGACTCGAGTAAACCGGTCGTGGTAGCTGCTTCCAGAACTCTCGTCAAAATGGGGGCCACAGATCTAGATTCTGCTTAAACAGGTCTACTGAAACTCCATCCGGGCCAGGGGCTTTACCAGATTTTGAAGTTTCAATGGCCCTGATGACCTCATTGTGGGCAAATTTTAAGTGTATTGGATAGTTTGTTTGCTTGGGGGGTTCAGGTAGACCCAAGGTACTATGTTCGTTTTGCCTGAAGATAGCTGAAAATGATCAACCCACGCGTTGGCGTTTACCGCCACTTCTAACTTTGGGAGGTTACTATCAACACAAAGGAAGGGGGATTTCACTATTCTCCAAAAAGTGGTGCAATCTTTCATAGAGCAGCGCTGATGCAATTGATTTCATAAGAAGTCTTTAATCTGGTGTTTACGATTTGTTAATGCTAAATTGTAAGCTTTTCTTAATTCTGCTACCTCATTTCTGTCCCTTATTTTCTTAGTTAAAGCTACCTTTAATCTAGTGTATGATTTTGTGCAGTTAGTTTTAAACCATTCCCTCGTATTGGGCCTTTTCGGTTTCTTAGTACAGAATAGCTCTTCCCTTATTAATTTAGTGATGGTATCATAGCTAGAGAGTACTTGCTCGGGGCTGGCATTTATATCTAAACAGATGTAAAGAGCGGGCAAAGCTTTCTTTATTACGTTGCCCATTACTAGGTCTTGATCTACCTTGCCCCATTTTAGTGTGAAACCGTTAGGCCTTTCTAAATTTAGAGATTGCTGGTCCAAAAGGCTCCAAAAAACTTTCTCAGCCATAGTCGAGGGGATGTTAATTTGAAGGCTATTAGCATAGTGGTCACTGACTGCGTTTGTAATTGTTTCAAATTTACTTAATCTTGGTGCACAACACTGGGAGACTAGTATGAAATCAATTATACTATTTGAAACCTCTTCCATTAAAGGTGCTGGAAAAAGGGACAGGGGGGCTTACCAGTTCATTTGCGAATCCCAGGTCTGCAAGAGTCAATATTTCGTTCATGCTGTCCCCAGTGGACGTATGAACAAAATGTGTTGAGTTATTCCCATTTTCATCATGAATACCACAATTGTTGGTGCTATTTCCCTTGCACAATGACAAATTGAAATCGCCGCCCCAAATTAGTGATACAGACTTATTAGTATGCCGTGCATGTAAATCTTGGATTAACCCAGTAACCTTATTCAAAACATCAGTTAAATCAACTGAATTCAAATTGTTATAAAAATGTATCACTAAATAAATAGACGCCTTATTACAAACTATCATAAGTGCCTGATAGTTAGATTCTAGTTTCAAAACTTCGATTTTAGTAGTTGACAAGGTGTTAGATATGTATATTATAAGTCCTCCTTTTGACCTTCCAGAGGGAGAGGGAAATATAATCATAAAATGATCTGTCCATATTAGAGGGCCCGGAGGATTGCAGGCCAAACGGTCTGTATTAGAGAAGATTAAATCCAGCGAGTGTCCAGCAAGGTGTGTTGGGCCTTGAACTCTTTGGGCAGGTCCTATTAAATCTAGACTAAATAGTAGTTTGTTAACTTCAGCGCTGGTGTAATCTTCTCCATGAAAGTTAAAATCACCCTATAAAGGAATTTATTAGAAGCTAGAACGTACAGAGCTATTTGTTCTACCAATTGATCACTAACATTGGCCCTAGATCTTGGAGGGCGATAGATCAATGCTCCATTCGAGCTGTCTGTTGGTGATATGTTGATCTTAAAAATCCCCAGTTCCATACTGCTGTTACTTATGGTAGAGATCCAATTCACATTAAGGAATTTTTTAAAGGCATTGCCCCTCCTGCTTTTTCCCCCTATTAAGGTGTATACATTTGTAGTTGTCAGGGATAGCTAGATTTATCGATGGATGATTTGTAGGGTTTAACCAGGTTTCTGTAAAAAAACAAATATCTGGGGAATGTGAGGTAATCCTGTCCCATATTTTAATAGGGTGCTTTGCTAAGGATCTGACATTACATAATATACGGTTTAGACCAGATATTTTTCGATCCACGCTCCCCACTGGGACTGAGCTAGTCAGTACCAGATCCTTTTGAAAGTGGCAGCGCCTACAAGCTACTGGACCCTCCAGAAAGCTTGGAAAGTTCTCAGGACAACTCGCATAAACTGAGCGCCTAGCATATTCTTGTGTTCTGATTAGGAACAAGGATTTAGCAGAGTATGACAGACGGCTGGGGTTAAGACAATTTACCTCATTTGGGCCAGCATTTCTGGCCTTGGGCTCGGATGGGCGCAGACTGGCTTGCCTTAGGCGCGCCAGCGGCGTGGTCGTGTTAGCGCGTGCATTTGTAGTGTCAGGGGTGAAGACTAGCCCACTGACCTTCAAATCCTCCCAAGATGGCGGTTCTGCTCTGCTGATAATCACAGAGGGCAGCTAGAATTCTTCCCCTTCCCCCAAGCAGCTATCTCCACTTATGCAGCAGTAAGTACAAGTTAAAAATGCGTAATACAAGCTAAAACCAAATTTTATGATTCAGTTTTAAACCAATTCGTCACCATGTGCAGAATTTGCAAAAACGCTAATGGCTGACTCCCGGCTTCCGCCTCAGGAATCTCTAATGCTGCGCGGTCGCGTTAGCGCATGCATTTGTAGTGTCAGGGGTGAAGCCTAGCCCGCTGACCTTCAAATCCCCCTAGATGGTGGTTCCGCTCTGCCGGTAATCACTGAGCGCAGCGAGGATTCTTTCCCTCCCAAGAAACTATCTCCACTTAGGCAGCAGTAAGTACAAGTTAAAAATCCGTAGTACAAGGTAAAAACAAATTTTAAAATAAAATTTTAAAATAATTCGTCACTATGTGCAGAATGTGCAAAAACGCTAATGGTTGACTCCTGGTTTAGGCCTCAGGAATCCGGGAGTCGGAGTCATCATTTTTCTTCAGAAAATTGATTATCTGGACCCTACAAAAGGTTTCAAAATGTCAATTGGATCATGTCTCATGTTGAATAACCTCTTTTTGAAGCCTCACAGTGACCAAAATTGCCATTTTTACAGACTTTTCCTCCTACACATATGCCTCTATTTTTACTGATTTCAGGCACGAAAATGACTCTACACGCACTTATATTAGTCCCAGAAGTGATAATTCCCATTGAACAATCATTTACAGTCAAAAGATTAAGCATTCAAAAATCACCATTTCTGATCATCTGTAGGAAAATCAACGTCATCGGTTTTCATCAGAAAATGTATTTTTTGGACTGTCCAAAAAATGATTCAAAATGTAAACGGATTGTGCCTCGTGTTTAGTAATCACTTTGTAAAGCTTCAGAGTGACCAAAGTGCCATGTTTACAGGTTTTTCCTCTTTCTCAGCTCGCCACCTTCCTCCAGACAAACGGATCCCTCGACCCTTCGCAGTCCGGCTTCCGAGTCAACCACAGCACCGAGACCGCCCTCATCGCAGCCACTGACGACATCAGACCCCGGGGAAACAGCGGCCCTCATCTTCCTGGACCTATCTGCGGCGTTCGACACTGTCTGCCACCGCACCCTAGTACAGTGCCTCAACATCGGAATCAAAGGGAAGGCTCTGGACTGGAGCATCTCATTCCTCGCCGGAAGAACCCAGAGCCGAAGCCACCGAAGTCATCTACGGCATACCACAAGGATCCTCACTCAGCCCCACCCTCTTCAACGATGAGCCCCCTCGCAGCCATCGCACACCAACACAACCTCAACATCATCTCCTACGCCGATGACGCCCAGCTGATCCTCTCCCTCACCAACGACCCCGCCACCGCCAGAGCCAACCTACACGAAGGGATGAGGGACGTCGCTGAGTGGATGAAGAACAGCTGCCTGAAACTGAACTCAGACAAGACGGAAGTCCTCATCCTGGGATCATCGCCCCCCGCCTGGGAGGACTCCTGGTGGCCCCCTGCCCTGGGCACCACCCCCAAGCCAACGGACCACGCACGAAACCTGGGCTTCATCCTTGACTCCTCCCTCTCGATGACCAGACAAGTCAACGCCATATCGTCATCGTGCTTCAACACCCTGCGCATGCTCCGTAAGATCTTCCGATGGATCCCCAACAAAACCAGGAAGACAGTCACCCAGGCACTCGTCACCAGCCGACTGGACTACGGGAACACCCTCTACGCGGGAACCACGGCCAAACTACAGAAAAGACTCCAGCGCATACAGAACGCCTCCGCACGACTCATCCTGGACATCCCTCGCCACAGCCACATCTCGACCACCTGAGAGACCTGCACTGGCTCCCTATCAACAAGAGGATCACGTTCAGACTCCTCACCCACACACACAAGGCTCTCCACGACATGGGCCCGAAGTACCTCAACAGCCGCCTCACCTTCTACACACCCACCGCCAGCTACGATCGGCCAGCCTCGCCCTTGCCGCCGTACCACGCATTCACAGAGCCACCGCTGGAGGAAGATCCTTCTCCTACCTGGCGGCCAAGACATGGAACTCCCTCTCCATCCACCTACGCTGACCCAGGACCACCTCTCCTTCAGGAAACATCTCCAGACCTGTCTTTTCGATCAGTAGCGTACCCCTCCCACCAGCGCCTTGAGACCCTACTGGGTGAGTAGCGCACTATACAAATTGTTGATAAATTGACTCAGAAGCTTCTAATTTGACAGATTTGGGCAGGAAAACGACTCTGAACACACTTTTCCAGTTTCTAAAGTGATAATTCACATCCAACAGTAATGTTACAGTCAAAAGACTAAGCATTCAAAAATCACTATTACTGACCATCTGGAGAAAGTTAGACAAGTCCGGGAACTTCGTTTTTTTAATCAGAAAATTGATTTTTTTAACTGTTTAAAAAAATGTTCAAAATGTTAATTGGATTATGCATTATGTTGAATAACCACTTTTTTAGGCCTCACAGTGACCAAAATTGCTACTTTTACATGTTTTTCTGCCTACTGAGAAGCTTCTATTTTTACCCAATTTCGGGCTGGAAAATGACTCCAAACACACTTTTTTTAGTTCCAAAATTGGTAATTTGCGTCCACAGTCATTTACAATCAAATGGTTACATATTAAAAAGTCACCATTATTGACCATCTGGAGAAAGTTTGACAGGTCCGGTGTCATAATTTTTCAACAGAAAATTAATTTTTGAACTGTACAAAGAATTATTAATGTCAATAGGATTGGGCCTCCTGTTGAAGAACAACTTTAAACCCTCACATTGACAAAACTTGCCATTTTTACAGGTTTTTCTCCTACTCAGAAACTTCTATTTCGACCAATTTCGGCAGGAAAATGACTAAACAGTTTTTTTAGTTCCAAAAGGGATAATTCAAATCCAACAGTCATTTACATTCAAAATATTAAACATTCAAAGATCACCATTACTGACATCTGGAGAAAGTTCGACAGGTCCGGGGTCATCGTTTTTCATTAGAAGCTTGATTTTCTGGACACTTCAAAATGTCAATTGGATCACGTCTCATGTTGAATAACGTCTTTTTGAAGCCTCTCAGTGAGCAAAATTTCCATTTATACAGACTTTTCCTCCTACACATAAGCCTCTTTTTTGACCGATTTCAGGCAGGAAAATTACTAAACACACTTATAATAGTTCCAAAAGTGATAATTCCCATCCAGCAATCATTTACAGTCAAAAGATGAAACATTCAAAAATTACCATTACTGACCATCTGAAGAAAAATCAACATGTCCTGGGTCATAGTTTTTCATCAGAAAATTGAATTATTGTACTGTACAAAAAAGGTTCAAAATGTCGATAGGATCGCGCCTCCTGCTTAATAATCACTTTTTAAAGCCTCACAGTGACCAAAATTGCAATTTTTACAGGGTTTTCCTCCTCAGAAGCTTCTATTTCAACCGATTTCAGGAAGGAAAATTACTAAAAATGCTTTTTTTAGTTCCAATAAATGATAATTCACATCCAACAGTCATTTACAGTCAAAAGATTAAAAACCTCACCATTACTGACCATCTGGAGAAAGTTCGACAGGTCCGGGGTAATTGTTTTTCATCAGAGAATTTATTTTTTGACTGTACAAAACACGATTCAAAATGTCGATTTAATCATGCCTAATGTTGAATAACCACTTTTTTTTAGGCCTCACAGTGACCAAAATTGACATTTTTACAGACTTTTCCTCCTACACATAAGCCTCTATTTTGACTGATTTCAGGCAGGAAAATAACTCTAAACACACTTCTATTATTCCAAAAGTGATAATTCCCATCCAACAATCATTTACAGTCAAAAGATTAAACATTCAAAAATTACCATTAGTGACCATCTGAAGAAAAATCAACATGTCCAGGGTCATCGTTTTTCATCAGAAAATTGAATTTTTAGACTATACAAAAAAAAATTCAAAATGACAATTGGATCGTGTTGAATAACCAATTTTTAGAGCCTCACAGTGACCTAAATTGCCATTTTTACAGGGTTTACCTCCTTCCCAGAAGCTTCTATTTTTAGGGATTTCAGGAAGGAAAATGACTCTAAACACACTTTTTTTTAGTTCCAATAAATGATAATTCACATCCAGTAGTCAATAACAGTCATAAGATAGAAGATTAAAAAATCACAGTTCCTGACCAACTGGAGCAAGTTCGACAGGTCCAGGGTAATTGTTTTTCATCAGTGAATTGATTTTTTTTTTGACTGTACAAACATGATTCAAAATGTCAATTGGATCATCCCTGATGTTGAATAACCACTTTTTTAGGCCCCACAGTGAATAAAATTGCAATTTTTACCGACTTTGGCTCATGCTCAGAGTTTCTATTTTGCCCGATTTCGGGCAGGGAAATGACTCTAAACACACTTATTTTAGTTCCAAAAGTGATAATTTCCATCCAACAATCATTTACAGTGAAAAGATTACACATTCAAAAATCACTACTACTGACTATCTGGAGAAAGTTAAACCGGTCAGGGGTAATCCTTTTTCATTAGAAAATAGATTTTTTTGGACTGTGCAAAAATTGATTCAAAATGTCAATTGGATCATGCCTCATGTTGAATAACGACTTTTTAGAACCTCATGGTTCTCGAAATTGGATTTTTGTAGGTTTTTCCTCCTACTCAGAAGCTTCTATATTGACCGATTTCAGGCAGGGAAATGACTCTAAATACACTTATTTTAGTTCCAAAAGTGATAATTCCAATCCAACAGTCATTTGCAGTCAAAAGATTAAACATTCAAAAATCACCACTACTGACTATCTGGAGAAAGTTTGACAGGTCCAGGGTAATCCTTTTTCTAAAAGAAAATAGATTTTTTGGACTGTACGAAAAATGATTCAAAACGTCAATTGGATCATGCCCCATGTTGAATAAACACTTTTTAAAGCCTCACAGTGACAAAATTGCCATTTTTACAAGTATTTTCCTCTAACTCAGAAGCTTCTGTTTTGACCATTTTTGAGCAGGGAAATGCCTCTAAATACTTATTTCAGGACCACAAGTAATAATTCCAATCCAACAGTAATTTTCTGTTAAAAGATTAGACATTCTGGTGTGGCTTGGACGCCGGAGAAGATGGCTGCCTAGGCTTACCTCTCCTCCCGTGGCGTCAAGTGCATTAGATTATACGCTGAACCCCTGCAGTTAGAGAATTACCTGATGGTGAGGCAAAGCAGCGGATGAAACCGGAGATCGGTTACAAAGCCCTGCAAAGGCGAACGATGCCCCGGAGAGGATGATCTCATCATTGCGGAACGCGACCGCATAGAGAGCAACGCGCACCCTTAGTCACGGAAGTGTCTGACCTTAACCGCGAGTCTCCGCACACATACTTGGCAACTGTGAGACGGGCGGGAGCCTTCCCTCAAAGCCAGGGGTCGCAGCGACAAGAGCGGAGCAGAGCGCCGACACAAGTAGGGGGTCATCTGATGAGACACTCTCCTGATCAGGTACGACGACTCGAGGGCCAAAATGGTGGCCGCAACCCTCGGAGCCGGAACGGTTTGAGCTCCCGACTTCCCTGAAGCTCTCTAGTGAAGTACTGACTAGCGCTATGTCCTATTCCATATAAAACGAATCTATTGAGGGAAAACAACGCGCCTTGTTAATCTGACAAGCTCATTGTGGTGGTGGCCCCTGTAGAATCGTAGCAGGCTTGGAGAAATGTCAAATGCTGCCAATTGACCTCCGGTTAAGGTGCTCCCTCTCTGCGGTGAGCTTGCACACATGCCTAAATGTATTAATTGCCCAAAATGCTTAAATGTACACTAATGGCCCAGCTATAGAGAAGGTCGCCACCACACTGCCTGACCTTAAGATGGCCGACAAGAAGGACACTTCCACGATAAACAACTGAGGTCGCATTTCTGCTAGTCCAGGTTCATCACAGCTCTGGGGGGTCTGCTCTGAGACATACATCAACTGATCTCTAACTGCATAATTACTTGCCTGCATATCTACCCACACAGTACACATTTACCTGAGCCTTATCTCCTCACTCACTTACGGAGTATTATCTACTAACTCCCTTGAGGTCATTACTAAGGTCCCATAAGACACTTGGCACTCGGCAGCTCTACTTACCTCTGCAGCCTGCACGACTGAGCGGCCCGCACGTTACACCAGTTGTGCCAGCATTGTCTGGGTTTGCCTCTACGCGCCTGCGTGGTCACACCCCAACCAACAAAAATGGGAGATAAGGAACCCAAAACCCTTAAAAGACCCAAAGCGGAGCCGCCAAATCCAGCATCTCCGGTCAAGGGAGCAAGGAACATGAACGCTGCTCTAGATACGATTCTACTCAAACTAGCGGAAGTACATGAAATCACGAAATCCACCAGGGAGGATATTGCCGCGGTGAGACAAGACATCAAGGAAACCAATATGCGACTCTCTGAAACTGAATCTAGGATCAGCCAGCTGGAAGACTCGGAGGCTAAAGTGAACAAATCTCTAAAAGATCTTTCCTTGTCTACGTCATCAATGTCACGCCGTCTCTCGGAGTTAGAAGACAGGAATCGGCGGGGAAATCTGAGAATTTTTGGTGTTCCCGAAGGTTCGGAGGGGAAAGATGGAGACTGTATATCATTCCTGGAATCATGGTTTCCTCAGGCCACCAGCCTCTCCTTTAGTACGCCATTGGAGCTCGATAGGGCTCACAGAGTTCCTACTCGCCTCACTCACCACCAGAGGGGTCCCAGACCAATTGTGTGTAAGCCTCTTAGGTACCAGCACGTAGAACAAATCCTGACGTTTATGCGCAAACACAATCACATACTTTGGAAGACCAATAAGGTGTACATATCCCAGGATTACTGCAAAGAGACCGTTGCTCTGAGGAAAAACTTCTTGGCTCTTCGTCCGAGGCTTCGCCAGCTTGACTACCAATACGGCTTTGTGGGCCCTGCCCGTTTTCGTGTAACAATACAAGGAGTATCCCAAATATTCACGGACCCCTTACATCTACAGAAATTCCTTGATGGCCCGGAAGAATCGAAAATGGGCACTGCGGCAGCGCCAACCACTCAAGGAAAAACCGACTAACTCTTGAAACATGCTCTGTCCATGCTGTTTATCCATGTTCTTTGACGCACAGCTCCTCAGCCTTCTTGCAAGCCCTATCAACGCGAAGGTTACGGCCCCTTATCTTGACTACTTCTGGCTTGACGAACTGTGGTCTACTCCACCATCCATTCATACCGTTAGAAATGCCATATTTGATACTGCTCTCGCATTTTCATGATGGGGCTTCTTCTATAGGAATGGTAGGACGATTTATTCCTTATTTCACATATGCCAGTATTTGTGTATTTAGGTGGTCTTTGAGCAACGGCTCGTGTTGAATGACTATAATATGGCCTTGTTCTCCTTTTGGTGGGATGAAAAACTGCTGATGCTTCAGAATGCTTACCACTGACATACGTTATGCTCATATTATATGTGGTACTATGATTGCTCAGGTGCCTAACTGTATAGTATTGTTAGGATCAACTGCTACACCAATGCGATGCTCAACGCAGTCAACTACTTGCCAAATGATTTGCGCAATAATGTGCGTGCCCTACTACTGTGATGACAGCGATATACTGTTATAGTTCTGAGTTCAGTTGTCTGACTTTTGCTCAAGGGCGGATCAAATGATTATATATGTTGATTCAAATACGACTGCGAACTGGTCCTCTTACGCCCTGATTAGCATACCAGAGTAAATTGTGTACAGGTGGAGTTCATAAACCTCGTCTCAGTAACTAATGGGGCAATTAGATATTAGACATTGTTAGATAATGTTGTTAATGTTATAAGGGCGGTACGCCACCATGAGACTCTATGTCTTAGACGAACGACTGACTGGTCTCGGTTGGCTACACGATTTTACCCCGTAACACTGTTTGCCTACGTTTGCCTACATGTTTGCGCAGGTTTCTAGTTTGCGCCACGGAGGGGGGCAACCACTTTGGCTGCTTCTCCCTAGTCGCCATGCTCCTAGTGTATTATTGGGGTGGGAGGGGTGGGATGGGGATGGGAAGGGGTAGGGTGGGGTGTTTGATTTTTTTCTTGAGCCTGTTCCCTTTTGTGTCATTCTCCCTCTGGTTTCTTTCCCCTCTACTGCTTCTGTTTTCTTGCAGCAACACACTACACACCAACACAGACGAGAATGCTCCGTGTATACAGCATATCCGGCCTCACGACCCAGGGATCAGAATTAACACCATTGCAAAAGTGACGATGTTGGTCAGATCTCAAACTACACGTGTATGTGGGCTTCTAGATCATTCACACACTTTTATTGATGACCACGGATAAACAGTCTATAAAGATAATATCGCTCAATGTCAAGGGTCTTAACCACCCAATCAAAAAGAGGAAAATTCTGGACTATCTGTACAAACTGAAAGGTGACATTATAATGCTCCAAGAAACTAAAATAGACTCCTCGCAATTTAACTCCATGAAAAATAAGCTCTATAGCGAAGCGATTGGATCTGAAGCGATGGGCAAAAAGAATGGGGTACTCACACTCATTGCGAAGCGAGCCAACATAGATGTTCTGCAGAGTAGTGCGGGCACTAAAGGCAGATGGGTTTCTACTAAATTATCTAAAGGGGGGAAGGAGCTCTACGTGACAAATGTATATGCACCCAATAAGGATGATCAAGATTTTTGGAAGGAACTTAGCTCACACATAGACTCCATTCCAGACAATGCAACACACATCCTTGGTGGTGACTTAAACCTACCTATGGACCCACTCCTAGACAGAGACTCGAAATGTCAATTCAGACAAAGCAACTCACATAAAGCACTTCTAAATCTCTGTACCCGACTTAACCTAGTAGATTCTTGGAGGCTGATGAACCCAACAGGTAGAGACTATTCCTTCTTCTCCCCACCTCATGGCTCATACTCACGTATAGATTACCTGCTCACATCAGCCCACTCGAAGGGAGATATTGAACACACATCTATAGAAGCACGAGTAATCTCCGATCACTCATGCGTAACAATGACTCTGGCATTGCACAAAACGGGTAGGAAAACGACCTTATGGAGATTCAATGATGCGGTTTTAAAAAAAGAAACTAACAGGTCAGCCATAGAAAAAGCAATCACTGACTACCTTAGCCACAACAAAAAAGGAGACACCTCAGACCTCACAAGGTGGGAGGCGCTTAAAACAACGATCAGAGGGGTAATAATTAAAATTCGTCCGGCCATGAACAAAGACGCAAACTCCACCCTGTCACGACTAGAAGAAGAGATTACTGCCCTAGACAAAAAACACGTATTAACCAAAGACCCTTCAGTCCTTAATGCCTTAATGAATAAAAAGTACGAATATAACAAAATCATTAGTGAGAGAGCAGGTGTCTGGCTTCAACATCATAAAAATTTTAGGTTGTGCCAAAATAATAAAGCGGGTAAAAGTCTTGTCGCCTATCTAAAATTTAAACTACAACAATCAAATATCAAATGTATAGTAGACAAATTAGGCACATCGCACTCTGATCCCAACAAAATAGCCGACTTATTTAAAGATTTCTATAAAGAACTGTACAGCAAAAACAAAGACATTGACAGCTCCAAAGTCAAGACATACCTTGATAAATGCAAACTCCCGACTCTCTCAACTCAGGATCAAGTCGCACTCAACCGTCTCATATCCGAACCAGAAATTTTAGAGGCTGTTAGGTCACTCAAAACAGGGAAGGCGCCGGGCCCCGACGGGTTCAATGCCTCATTTTATAAGACTTTCTTGAATGTTCTATCGGAACCACTAAAGGACCTTTATGAACAATTCAGCTCTAGCGGTCAGGTCCTTGGCACGCCGGCAGAAGCCATTATTGCGGTTCTACCAAAAGACGGGAAAGACCCGTCGGCTCCCAAGAACTACAGGCCCATATCTTTGATCAACCTTGACTGTAAGATCTACGCAGCGATCTTGGCAAAGAGGGTCCAACTAGTATTACCCCGACTGATACACCCTTCACAAGTGGGATTCCTCAAAAATAGACTCTCGAGTGATAACACCAGAACACTTGCACACATCTTAGAGAGAGCTAAAACATTAGATTCCCCTACCGTGGCCGTGACTTTAGACGCCGAGAAGGCCTTTGATAAGGTTGACTGGGCCTACTTGGAAGCCACTCTACATAAATTTAATCTGGGCGCAAATTTCATACGCATGGCGATGGCCTTATATTCCAACCCCTCTGCGCGTGTTAGAGCAGGTGGATGCCTGTCAGACTCCTTTTACTTGCAACAGGGTACGAAGCAGGGCTGTCCCCTTTCCCCGTCACTCTTTCTTTTGGCAATTGAACCCTTCCTCTTCTCTCTACGGAACAACTACCTAATTAAAGGTATAAACTTCAATGAGACCGTAGTCAAAATCTCGGCTTACGCGGACGATGTCCTGGTAGTGTCCGAGAAGGCGGACAAAGCCATACCGGCTTTGTTATCAACAATTGCAGACTTCTCGGCTGTGTCCGGATATAAACTCAACAAGGACAAGACTGAAGTAAAGCTGCTTAGTAATGTCGGCGATAGGAGTGTCCTGGGTGGCACAGGCCTCTGCTGGCAACAGGAGAGCTTTAAATACCTGGGAATTGATTTTGGAAAAGATTTAATAGGTACTCTTAAAATTAATGAGAAATCGTTACTCAAGAAAATCTCCACACTTCTAGACGGATGGTCCCCGAAGTTTTTATCGTGGTGGGGGAGGGTGGAGACCCTCAAAATGATGATTACGCCGCTTGTAAATTATTTAATCAGCATGTTACCCATGCTGCTTTCGGATGACTTTCTATCAAAGGTACATAAACTCTTAAATAATTTTATCTGGCAGGGTAAGAAACCGAGAATTTCCCTGAAAAAACCTCAATTGCCAAAGGATAAAGGGGGGGTAGGTCTACCTAACTTTCGATGCTACCAGACAGCATTCTTGTGCAAGCAAGGAGCAAATTGGTTCCTTAAGCAACAAGAATATACTCCCGTGTGGGTCCATGTGGAAAAAGCCATAATTAACAACCGGCCACTTTCCGCTATAATGACTATGGATTCTTCAGCCTTTACTCAATCAAAATATATATTTCTCAACACTAAACGGGCTTTACTCAACCTTGAGAGGCATTGCAAGGCTAAAATAAAATTCTCCAAATCAAACCTGGCTTCGTTTTGGTTTAACTCGGCACTAAAGGATGAAAGCGGACTTCTCTTTTGGGAGGACTGGGCTAAAAAGGGCTAACAAGGCTTGAATTTGGTACAAGACATTTACGAGGGTACTTCCCCGCTCCCGTTTGCCACCATACAATCGCGATTTGATCTCCGCCCGCTTGACTTCTACAAATTTCTTCGCCTTAAGGCACTTATCTCTGCCAGAGCCATTGTTCCGCAACAACCCACTCTATGTACTAAACTAGCTCACATTATGTCACTAGGCCACACAGTATCCAAAATATATAAGCTCATTTTACCGTTACCACAGAAAGCACACAGAAAATGCGAGAGGGACTGGGAAAACGAGAAAAACTTATCTAACCTGACCTTTGATTGGGAAAAGATTTATCTCACTCCGTTCTACAATAAAATATCTCCGATACTTTCGCAGACCAAACTGATGCTGATAAACAGAGCCTACTGGACACCTGAGAAACTTTTCAAACTCAAACTCCAGGACAGCCCTCTTTGCTGGAACTGCAAAACACATGTGGGTAGCATGGCACATATGTTTTTTCACTGTCCGCTGATCCAAACATTCTGGGACAAGATCTTTGACTATATCCATCAAACCTTCAGTTACCAACCACCAAGGGACTTCACATATATTCTGCTGGGTGCGATTGACCCGAATATCCCTAGAGAGCAGGACAGACACCTCCTGGACCTAATGCTCACACTGGCTTGCAAAATTATCCTGAGCAAGTGGAAGAGCGCCTCTGACGTCTCTTTCACACACTGGCAGGAATGGCTGTCTTCCCTGAGGGGTGCGGATAATGACGTATTGCACTCATCCCCCTGGCAAAAACCTCATACCAAACTCTGGAGTCTACTTGACTCTTTGGAACTCTGTTATGACCCACCCTAAGCGCACTACCAGGGTTTCACTTTGCCCCGGCGGGTTCGCTGTTGGTACATCGGGCACCACTTCTGATATATATGACGTATGCTGTATGCCTGGACTTAAGAAATCTCTCCAAACCTTGTTGCTGCTACTCTCTCTCTCCATCTCTCCCCCTCTCTCTGTCTGCCCTCCTCCCCTCTTCTCCTCTCTTGTCTTCTTTGTCTTCTTATTTGTTTTTGCTCCGTGGCACAGAGATTGTATGCATGGATATCTGATACACTGCTATCTATGCTCTACTGCTATATGAAACGAATGTATATTTCCTACGAATATACCATGGAATAAGCATCTCACTATTTAATATTGTCTGCATTAACTGTATCTGTCCATGCATTACTAATCGTATATTTCATCGTATATTTCATGCAAGCTGATTTCATCGTATATTTCATGCGAGCTGATTTTTTTTTTTGTATGTTTGACTTCCTAATAAAAAAGATTTGAAATTAAAAAAAAAAAGATTAGACAATCGAAAATCACCATTACTGACCATCTGGAGAAAGTTTGATGGGTCCGTAGTAATTGTTTTTCATCAGAAATGATTTAAAATGTCAATTGGATCATGCTCCATGTTGAATAAATACTTTTTAAAGCCTCACAGTGACCAAAATTGCCATTTTTACAGACTTTTCTTCCCTCACATAAGCCTCTATTTTGATCGATTTCAGGCAGGAAAATGACTCTACACACACTTATATTAGTTCCAAAAGTGATAATTCCCATACAACAATCATTTACAGTCAAAAGATTAAACATTAAAAAATCACCATTACTGAACATCTAGTTGAAGTCGTCACGTCCGGGGTCATCGTGTTTCATCAGAAAATTGTTTTTCTGCTTTCTACAAATTGTTTCAAAATGTCAATTGGATCGTGCCTCATGTTGAATAACCAATATGTAAAGCCTCACAGTGACCAATATTGCCACTTTGACAGGTTTTTCCTCCTCAGAACCGTCTATTTTGACTGATTTTGGGCAGGAAAATGACTCTAAACGCACTATTTTTTAGTTCCAAAACTGATAATTCACATCCAAAATGTTGTTTACAGTCAAAACATAAAAAATTCAAAAATCACCATTACTGACCATCTGGAGAAAGTTCGACAGGGTCCTCATTTTTCATGAGAAAATTGACTATCTGGACACTTCAGAATGTCAAATGGATCGCGTCTCATGTTAAATAGCCTCTTTTTGAAGCCTCACAGTGACCAAAATTGCTATTTTTACAGACTTTTCCTCCTACACTAATGCGTCTATTTTGACCGATTTCAGGCAGGAAAATGACTCTACACGCACTTATATTAGTTCTAAATGTGACAATTCCCATCCAACAACCATTTACAGTCAAAACATTAAACATTAAAAAATCACCATTACTGACCATCTGGAGAAAGTTCGACCGGTCTGGGGTCATCGTTTTTCACCAGGAAATTGATTTTATGGTCTGTACAAAAATGTATTAAAATTGTCAATTGGATCGTGCCTTGTGTTGAATAACTACTTTTTAAAGCCTCACAGTGACCAAAATTGACATTATTACAGATTGTTCCTCCTACTCAGAAGCTTCTATTTTGACCTATTTCAAGCAGGAAAATGACTCTAAGCACACTCTTTTGTTTGTTCCAAAAGTGATATTTCACATTCAACAGTCATTTACAGTCAAAATATTAAACATTCAAAAATCATGGCACTACTCCTGCAATCACCAATATACTGCCCATATACTCATACAACCACTAAAGTACTACTCCTGCACTGAACCATTCTCTTCGGTAGTACCCATGCACTCATCCAATGACCCAGTCATCCTTTTACTCAGGTACTACCTATGCACTGATGTATTCATCCAGACATTAGCCTTGGAGTCATAAACTCACTCACGCAATGCTGAGGTATAAATCTATTTGTATGTCTTTTTTCCTATATGATGCCACTAGGAAAAGGTACAGACACATGCATGCTTGCTTTCTATTAAATAGTGAGACTTATACCAGACTCATTGAAAATCTTCCTGATTTGTACTCGGTCCTGACGCCTGGGTTTATTTATGGTGGCAGCTGGAATTTGGATATTACAGAAGGGTAAAATTCAAGACCCTTTTGGGGGTATACTAGATCTTCACTGCCGTTTGCAAGAATTTAGGTATTGGTAGATTGCATTTTTATATGCCTATTAGGAATAATCCCAACCTACCGGATATTTGTAGACCATTGTGCTTACAAACCTGCACTGACAAGGGTGTAAAGAAACTAGGTGACCTTTGCTCCCCTCAGGAGGTCTTTTCTTTTGAAGAACTTCAATCTATCTACAACCTTGACAATAATTACTCTTTTAAATATCTTGCAATTAAGTCCTTCTTTCTTTGGAAGACCGGGGGGCCCTCAGGCTTTGCCAACTGCAAACTGATTGGGAATCTTTTTGGTATTATTTACAATTCTCTTAATAACTTAATGCCCGATGATCTGTCTACAGTTTCACCAAGTGGCAACAAAAATTGAATATCTCTAATAATGCTTTTAGCTTGGCGCTTAAAACTGCCCAAGATGATTTGCTATCTGCTAGTCCTCAGGCGCAATTTTATAAAACCTGTTTTGTTTTTATATTTCACTCCTTCTAAGATAGCGAAATGGAGGACTGGGAAAGGTACACACTGCCCGCACTGTGCAGAGTTTGGTGCTGACTCAATTCACATGTTCGCTACATGCGCTAAACTGGGTCCATTAATACATAAAATTCAATCCTTTGGCCAAGTGCTATCCCAAAATGTACTCCTAACGCCCTCCTTTGTCTTACTTGGCATACAGAGCTCAATAGACAGAACGGGGGGCCTTAATATTCGTTGCCATGGCCATTTACAGGCTGTGCATTGCGACGGCATGGCTGGACCCTGATCCCCCCATTGTTCGTGAATTGGCTTGCTCGGTTTTACTCAATCTCTTCTCTTGAAAAACCAATTTACTCTAAAAAGGGTCACCGGGCAAGGAAAAACGGGTTAATTATCTGGGGGCCTCTTACTCGCTGGCTAAACCGGTCAAATTCCGAAGCAAATGTAGATAGTGCTTAAAGATTGTCTCTATCCAAATTAGGAAACTTTTTTTTACATGAATGTGTGTCACTCCGCCTTTTTTCATTATTGTATTATTACACTGGTCACTTTGTTCGATGCTTCTCTGATATATTGTTTAATATCTAATCTGCTATGGTGTTCTCCCTCTTATGAATGTACTGTTGCACTGGTCACTTTAGCTCATGCTCCTTGTTATAACTATAATCTTTTTTCCCTGTGGTGGTGCTCTCAGTCTGATGAAGTAGTGGTGTACTAGCCATTTTATCATGGGATTGTATTTAACTTGATGAAATGTTCTCTGCCCAACTGCTTGCTGAAGCATTTTAAACTTTATTTGGATACCTTGGACTTCGACACTTCAGCTCTAACATAATTTATTTTTATAGGCTTGTTTTTGATGATCTGACACTCTGTACAATCTCAGCCAGGAGGGTTTGAGGGTTGCTACGCATTGTATTTTTAATTTCCTAAGTTATGTTTTCTGTTTTTCACTGCATATTAAAAAATGTAAAAAAAGAAAAACTTCCTGATTTGTATTTGGCGTGGCACAACACTCTCACTAGTTGCTCAATAGTGAAGCTGCCGCACCAAAGTGAGGTTTAAGACATGTTGGTAGAGGGATTAGTGATTAGGTTACCTCAAATCAGTCTATGTAAAGGAATACTCCAGGTACGCCTTAAAATGTAGGTGTCTCCTCGAAATGGAAAGTGCAGTTGGTCAAGTTTAAGGGACTTTATGGTCTTATGACTGAGGTATGTCTCTACTTGCACATGTATTCTCACACGTCTTATGCCTATGAAGATGTTAGAGGTGTAAAACACAAGTATACATGTATTTATATGTTTCTTTTATATATGATGCCACAAGTAAAAGGTACAGACACATGCATGGATGTTTTTAGGAATATAGTGAGACTTAACACACATTGAAAAAGTTGCTGCTTTGTATTTGGCTAGGCCCAACACTCTCAGTAGTTGTTGAATAGTGAAGCTGCAGCACAAAAGTGAGGGTTAAGATATGTTGATATAGGGATTAGTGATTAGGTTAACTCATATCAGTGTATAGAAATGTACACTTTAAATATGCCTCATATAATTAGGTGACTCCTTGAAATGGAAAGTGCAGTCTGTCAAGTTTAAGTGAGTTTATAGTCTTATGACCGGTATGTCTCTACTTGCATTTGTAATCTCACATGTTTATGCCTAAATAGATGGTAGAGGTATAAAACCCAGGTATACATCTATTTGTATGTTTCACACACACCTGCAAAGGGTTTCAGCTTTATATTTGTCTAGCCCCAACACTCTCAGTAGTAGCTGAATAGTGATTTTTTTGGGACAAAAAAAGAGTACCAAGCCAGAGGTGCTCCCCATATGCAGAAGCTATTATGGATCAAGAATGCTGCAAAATTTGAAACTGATACTGATGAAAGTGTTTTTCCTTTCATCGAACAACATGTTACCTGTGCCTTTCCAAGAAAAGAAGAAAAGAGCTTTGTATGTTTCTATTATGTGTGATGGCACCAGCAAAAGGTAGAGACCAATGTTTGCATGTTTACTTTAATATGGTGAGACTTATAACAGCAACATTGCAAAGATTGCTCTTTTGCATTTATCTAGTTCTCTTGGCTCTTTCTGGACTGTTTCTGTAACTCTTTTGCTTCTTTCTTCATGTTTCTTTCCTCTTTCTACACCTGTCTTATCTCTTTGTGTGCCTCTGTTGATTCGTTCTGCACTTTTCTTGGTTCTCTCAGCACTGGTCTTTCCTCTTTCTGTACCTCTCATATCTGTTTGTGCAGCTTTCTTACCCATTTCAGGCTATAGTTTGTATGGAGCCTAAAACTGGTAAGCTGCCTCCAACAGATAAACAAAGAGGTCTGCAAGGAAGAGTTGTGTACTTACCTTTTAGATTTTAAGAAGAATATTGAAACTATAGACAGGGAGGAAAATGAGCCAGTAGTTATACTAGTTTTATGGTTTCAAAGTCACCAATGTGGAAAATACTGTCGACGAAAATAGTAAAGTGTAAAGGGAAATTTTATACAAAATGTAATTTGGGATTCACATGTCCAATAATTTCTAAAGGAAGAGTAAATAGTTTTATGTCAGCAGTAAGGCATACAATCACTCAGAAATCTCTGAAGAATACATACAACTTAAAAATAACCGAAGATTCAAAGTATATTAATGACTACAATCCAGTGATTTTAAAAATGCAAAATGCAAACATGGATATTCCATTCGATAACTTTATTTCGGCCTCAAGGGACCATAAAAGCACAAAGAGAAAATACATACAATACGAATGTTAAGACAATAAATATGATATGCTTTTAAAATGCATTATATATACATTGAAATGAAATACAAGTTAAACAGGATTAAACAAAATTTCATTATCGAACATCACATAGAATGGGGACGGAAACGCATACTAAACACTAATCGATTTCCTATGCCGATGCCACATTGCATTAAGAAAACGGGAGACAGCAAAAGTGATAGGGGGATACGTGTCATATTTTAAAACTCTCATTGCATGAGAGCACTGGCAAAATCCTAGATTTCTACAAATGGGGATTAGCCAGTACTTTCGTGCACCCCAGTACCCTGGGCACAAAAAAAAGGGCATGAATTTCATTATCCAAATAATAGCCACAAACAGGACATTCTTTAAGGTTGGTTTTGTCCCATTTACTAGAGAAAGCTCTAAGGGGCAAGGTGCCCAATCTAAATTGCATATAGAGTTTTCTTGCTAGTGCAGGGAATACTACATCCAAAAACTCTTCCCTTTTGCATTCCGCCTTGACCTGAAGGAACTCAGTAGTCAATTTACCCACCTCTGAACTCGCCTGAAGGGAGGCTAGATTATAATTCTTAAAGTGGCGTGTCACCTCAGCTTTGGTGATCTCTAGGCAGGCAACATCTGGGGTCTCCCATAGCTCGGGTAGGCCTATCCTACTGCTAATGGTCTTTATATATGACAGCCATTTGATGTTCTTGCCTCTCAGGGCATCTCAAGTTTCCCTAAATTCATCTCTATAGGACACAAGTTCCGGCACGGACCACAATCTTTTCCCAAATGTTAAGGGTCGTAATGACATGACCTCTTCAATAGGGAGCAGGCCCAATCCAGACGCAATGGTACTAATGGTGTGCTCACAGGGAGGCTAAATATATTCCTCATAAGGTGTGTTCTACCGCCGCCAAACTGGGGGAGTTTTGATGCCCCCAGAGTTCGGCACCATACAGTGCATCTGCTCTAACCTGCACATTGTAAATTTCAATAACTGGGGCCGCGGGTTTAAACTCTGACTCTCTGTGAAGCTTCTGCATCCCCCCCACCACTCTTGTTAATTTAAGTGTTGCTTTGGCCACCTGCGGGTTCCATTCAAAATGTTCACCCAGGGTAATGCCCAGATAATCAAAGGTTTTAACTCTCTCGAGAGGAATTCCTCCCCGGAGCGGATTCGTGCGTGTCTGCCTCGGGGTTAAAGATCATAAACTTGGTTTTATCCAAGTTTATCTCTTAACCCCTCGAGACACCGAAGCTCGCGAAGCCCTCCAGGATGCGTTGGATGCCTGTCGATGTTTTGGACAACAACAAAGTGTCGTCCGCGAACATCAGAGCGGGCACCCGGCCCGTGACTAGCTTCGGTGTGTCTATGTTTCTGGTCCCAAGAAGATGATCTATCAGACCATTGATATACAGACAGAAAAGAGTAGGAGCCAGGACACAGCCCTGGCGAACCCTTGCTTAACCGGGAAGCGTGGTGATAATTCACCCTGCCTGCCGCACCTCACCTGGGCGTAGTTGTTAGTATGAAGTCTTACTAGAACATTGAGGAGATAACAAGGTAGGCCCAACTCATATAGTACCTTCCATAGTTTGTCTCTGGGAACCAGGTCAAATGCTGACCGAAGGTCAACAAAGATCATGTAGAGGCTGCCACCCTCTACAGTCACTGCTCTCCAGTATAAAACCTGGAGTCTAAATAGCTGGTCCACAGCTGATGTGCCCTGCCTGAAGCCAGCTTGGAAGGTGGACAAGATGTCATGTTCCTCCATCCAAGTCTGTATTCTGCCCAAGATGATACGTCCCAACAATTTTTGGGAGACGTCTATAAGACTAATTGGCCTATAATTAGACGGTTTCAGGGGGCATCTTTTTTTATAGATAGGAACTATTTTGGCGCCCCGCCATGAATCCAGGGGGTCCATTCCTTTTAGGATAGCATTATAAAGGACACGAAGATAGGGGACCCATATATTTGGCTCTGAGCGATACAAGTCACCCTGTATCTTATCCAAACCCGAGCCTTGTTGGGGGCAATTTCAAAATGGCAGCCTCAACCTCCGAAGGTGTAATCTCCCAGACCCCCTCCAGTCGATACTCATGGGGGGGGGGCATGAGAGAGGAGTCATTGGACCATCATTACTCGGCAGGGAGTACAACTATAATGTAACTCCCAAGCCGATGCAGCTATATTGGGTTCATTGGTCGTTTTCCCTTCCTTGCTCCCACAACTAACAATTGTCCAGAACGATTTGGAGTCTTTGGTCTTTAGTGCATTTCTCAGATCTTCCCAGTTATCAGCCTCCCACTCCTTTCTTGCCCTCTTGGTGACCAGCTTATACAAACGCCGGCAAAACTTGATCTTAGTTTTTTCCTGGAGCTTAACCGCACATACCAGTTCTTTTTTTTAGCTTTCCTGCACTGGGCGTTGTACCAGGGTTGGACTGTGACTAATTTTACCTTAGGTCTCCCATCTGGGTAGAACACATCACCAAGGTTTCGCACGAGCCCCTGTTGGATATTTTGGGGCTCATTACTGACACCCGTATTATCATCCACCTCCGCCATTTTACTAAGGTAGGGCAAAGCCCTCTGATAAACATCGGCCAGTTTATTTGGGGAGCCCAATATATATGGCCACTTGACTCTCCGCCTGTTATTAGTTAGTACGAGCGGGGGGGCAATTGGATTTGGGTCATAACCTGGACTGGACAAGCCCAGACTCCCAGGTTTCAAAGACATGACCAGGGGGTTATGGTCACTATCTTTCCTGGGGTAGATTCTGAAATCAGAGACCATACCCCAGGTTCTAGCTTCCACCAGGATATAATCCAAAATGGAATTTTGACCCTCCCTATTAAATGTCATTTGCGCAGGTCTATCAGAGTTTGTCCTCCCGTTACAGGCTCTAAGTGAAGACGAGAGGATAAAGGAATTAATTTGTAAAACCAAGGGGGTCCAAGCTCTCACCACCGGAATCTGTGGTTCCGGGATGAGCCAGTGCTGGTCCTCATCATCTGGGCCATCATGAGATGTGTCAGTAAGTGGGTCGAACTGGCAATTGAGGTCACAACCCACAATTAGTGACTGTTGGATCTAGAGTTGAGATGAACTTTACAAGTTGGTTAATAGTTACAGACTCCTTCCCACATACAGTTGGTCTCGAGTATACATTAATTAGCGCAGTTTGCCTATTTCCAGGGAGTGTAAGTAGCACACACTGCACATCTCGAGACTCAGTGGGAATCTGGACAGCCTGTGCCCCCAGATGCGTGCCAACCCAAATACTAATTCCCCCCGAAGGTCTACCCCTCCCCTTCTTGGTTGCCGGTTCACTAAAGGTAGAATACCCGCACCTTTGTGCGCCTACCAATGCCCAAGTTTCCTGAAATAGGCAAACATCATTAGTTTCCACAAATGCTTCCCAGTCTGGGCAGAGCAATTTATTTTTGATCCCAGCCACATTCCAGGAGAGGATTCTAATAGAATCATTTGCCATCCCCGCCCTAGTTTCTAAATCTGCTGGGTTCATATTGTCCCCCCTACCAGGCCCCTCCACCTGTGTATTTATAGGGAATGTTTGCCCTCTCTTATGTGGCTCAGTATCTACATACCCTGTCAAAGCATCAAAGGCAACCGTACACAGGCCCTCCACGCCACCCGTGGGGGACCGGCATGGACCCTCAATCGAGCGTCAATCCAGCTGGTCTAATACACTAAATCTATTGGTAAGGGTGAGCAGATCGCTCCTGGGACCATTATTGTTATTTCTCATCCGGGAGATTTGGGTGTCCTGTAATCTAACCTCCTGAATGTCCTGGACACCCCAGTGCTGAAACCCTCTCGCCCTATTTGGAGTGGGATAGAAATAAGTCAGTGGGAGAGATTGTACTTGTGACCCGGGACGCCCAGGGGCCCAATTAGAAATATAGTCCACCACCCTGGTATCCCTAAAATGTATAACTATGCAGTCACCTTCGCTGTTTTTCACCCTCAGCCCTACCCATCTTACGCGCCGAGCAAAAAGAATTTCACTCGATATGTGCGGTGGCAGTGGCCTGTTAGTGTTGAGCCAGTGAATGCATTTGTTTTTAAGGACACCGTAATCCTCCCTTTTCCCTTGGTCCAAAACTGGCACTCCAGCAAGTACGACCATGTACGGGGCAGACTCAGGTGGAAGTTTCAGGCAATTAGATTCTGTTTCAATAGATGTGGGATTCATGTTTACACTCCTGGAAGACTGTACTTGGGGATTAAATTGCCCACCACCCCTCGCCTGCTCTAGGGGTCTGTGGCCCACTGTATGTCCATTAATACCCTCTCCAACTAAATCCCATGGCTCCGCGCCGGGAGTCTTTGGGGTGGCGGGTCTATGGGCTTATCTATTGTCATTACAGGGGGTATACAAGGCACATTATCAAACCGATGTGATCTCACTGGAATATCATTAGTTGCTAGAGGACAGGTAACCACCCCCTCTCCTAGGGCGACAGAGTGCAATTGTTCCAAACATATCAGTCTGTTTTCAATAGCATTTAGTCTATCGTGCAAAGGGCCGCAAGTCTTAACAAAAATATTTTCCATTTTGGTCCAGAATTCTTCACCCAGTTCCGTATGGCAGAGGTCATTAAAAGGTGAAAATGACCTAGGCACGTGTTCTGAACGCTGGACCATATCTGAACTCGCAACATCTAGTGGCGTTTTGTCCTTTCACCCGTCATTACATTTTTGGATTTTGGACTTCCTCTTGTTCACGGGTGCACCCCCACACTTCCTTTTGGATGCTGCTACCACAGCCTTTGCACCTGTCTTTGAACTAGTTGCGGAACAAGTTTGGAGTTTCCTGCAGTTTGGGCCCCGGGCTTGATCCCTGGTAGCCGATATTTCCTGCACAGGAGATGCAGCATCCTTCCCAGCTAAAGATACTGGGGATCTTGTTTCTATTTGCACCTGGTGAAGAAGACCCTCTCCAGCGCCCCTCCGTAGGATGTTTCAGGAGGTACCGGCCTATTAGGTGATGGGGCTTGTGCCAAACGGCCTAAAGAAGACCGCTTATCAAAGTTAGGATCCAAGGATAATCTTTTTTCAGTAATGTCTATTTGCTGGGCCAGCATAGACGAAGCCCTGGTGAGAAATTGGTCAAGAGTTCCGATGAAGGACCCCCCAGGGATCGACTTTCTATCCCTTTCCCACTTTTGTGCCCGCCATATCAAGCTTACAAGTCACAAGGCCTTATATATGGACAAATAAGATATGGCTAGCACTACAATGCTCTGTCAACCGTAATGGAAAATAGTTCACACCAACCTTGGCCTGATCCTTTCATAAAAGAGAATATAAAGGGGGTGGCCCTGTCCCGTCCTCTCATGGCCTTGAACGGGTTATAACAGGCCTGCCCTTGGCTCGGGCTTTGCCCGGTGCTGCCCGGGGGACGTAAGTGATGATTGCCTATTATCCTGGTATAGGCGGAAAGGGAGGGCTCCGGCACTCACGCGCTGCCCCAATGCCTCCTGGTGGGTGTAGTTTCTCCTCCTGCAAAGTGTGCTTGCCCCTGCCCCTTGGTGCTGCGTCACCCACGAAGCGGGAGGTGCGAGGTCTTTAAATGCCGGTACGTGGCGATGTGGGCGGAAAGGGAGGGCTCCGGTGCTCACGTGCTGCCCCAATGCCTCCTGGTGGGTGTAGTTTCTCCTCCTGCAAAGTGTGCTCTCCCCTGCATCTCGGCGCTGCGTCTGGATATTCAATATGTTGCAGATAATTCAAGTGCTGTTGCTCACTATGTAACCTCATATATAACCAAATATGAAAAGGCAGAGATGAAAGAAATGTGGCAAGAATTTTCACAAGAAAAGAGTTTTAGCAAGAAATTGTACAGCTTTAGCTTGAAAATGCTTTCCCATCTGGAGATTGGATCCTATGAATGTTCGGATCGCTTAAGCTCTACCAGTTTGTAATCAAAATCAAGAGGAATCATTTGGATAAGTTTAGGTCTTGCATCCACGCGAAATAGAGTATTGAAAACATTACAAGAAATTAAATACTTAGCACTGAATAAACCAGAATGTACAGATATTGCTAAAGCTAATATGTTGGATACATTCTATCCTAAAAGGAGTCCACATCTGGAAAACCTATGTCTGTATGACATACTTCAACATTACAGCTTTAAAAGAAACATTACAGAAAATTTAAAATAAGAAAATATGCAGTAATTGGATGTAACAGATGTTTGGTAAACTTGCCAAAGGAAATCTTATTAACCACAGTTGCGAAAGTCAAGATAACAGAGAATTCTTCTATTTAGCACTTCTGCTACTGTTCAAGCCTTGGCGTAGTAAAACAGAATTACTTGTAGATTTTGACTGCTATGAATATTCTTTTAATGCATGTAAAGATAGCATTCAATGCACGATTTTCCCTACATATCTACAAATGTTAAATGATGAGATTGAACAAGAAAGTACTAATGAATCTGAAATAGCTAGAGACAGTTCTCAAGATAGTCTAAGTCCTGCTCCACTAAGTCAAGATCCACCGAGACAACCAATTATCGAAAATGAAGCAGCAATTGTCATGAATGGGATAGAAACTGCAATGTAACAAGCACAACAGGCTATTATTCCCTTGGAAAAGTTAGAACAACTAAATATTGAACAGAAAGAAATAGATCTACAAGTGAAATAACAGATGCAACATGGTTTGCTGCACGAAAGAAAAGAATGCCAATGCTCATTATTCAAACCTATTCTAATGTGCATCAGCGGTGAAGCTGGAACAGGAAACATTTCTTAAAGTTTTGACCAGTTATCTACACAAAACTATAGAATCACATCTATCTTGTGTTGTGACAGCTCCAACTGGATTAGCAGCACACAACATTAAAGGGATTACTTTACATAGATTACTTATGCCACCAGTTGAACATGATAATAAATTGGGAAATCAGAAGCTATCTAGAGAAGCTTTTATGAAGTGTCAAGAGTACTGAAGAAAATGAAACCTTTAATCATTGATGAGGCGAGCATGGTCTCAAACTTAATGCTTGCCTTTGTACATTCAAGAATGCAAAAGATTTTAAAAACAGAATACGATGTTCTGTTTGGAGGAAAACATTTAATTGTATTTGGAGATCTACTACCACTAACTCCTGTAAAAGGACAACCTCTTTTTAAAACACTTGTCCATGAAGACACTAGGAAATCTTTAGGAAAGTGAAAATGTGAACATTTGGTTACTTTTTTAATGTAAAGAACTTATTAAGCACAGCGACACACACGCAAGTGATAACGATTATGCAATGTGTGTCTTGACAAGACATGGCAAGCAGGATTTAGTAAGTCGGCTACCAAGGAACTTGTTTACAACTGGAAACACAACGTTTGAAATAATGTACAATAAGCTTACAGAAAAGAATTCTATAATTTGCCTAATGCCTACACTGCAAGAGTGTTCTACATTTAATCAAATACTTTTGAAACACAAAAACAACAAATAGTGGAAATTGAAGCCATTGATAAAATTGAACACCAGGGAGTGACTATTCTTCTCACAGAGAAATTACAGGCTAAGTTGCATTTTTTGGAAAAGTTTGTATTTACAACTATAGGCTTAGAAAAGAATTTACATGTATGTATAAACTCTTGGGTAATTTTACGGCGTATTTTGAATACAGAAGAAGGTTTAGTAAATGGAGCAATGGGAAAAGTTGGTGATTTTGTAAAATTTCAGAACAAAGATGTAATAGATTTTTTGTTTATGAAATTTGATCAGATTAAAGACGTAACACAGATTGGGTGTTGTGTTGTATGTTTTTTTGCTTGTAAAAGATTTGTACATTCACAGAAAATTGTTTCTTCTGTCTTTAGCAATTACAGTAACTATTCATAAATCTCTAGGTTTTAGTATAGACAATGCTTTTGTAAATATTGGAAGTACAGTGTTCAAAGAGGGAATGACATACTTTGTATTATCTTGAGTAAGAACATTGTCTAGTTTGTATTTGATAGACTTTGATGAGAAAAAGGTTAGTGCTGATGCAAACTGTGTTAGAGAGTATAATCGTGTAAGAAGACTTTATACACCTGATTTAGGTGAATATCCCAAATATGAATAACGTGTTGTGTGTCCAAAACGGAAATATGTCATACATTCAACTGAGGTTCACAAAAAGAAAACAATTGAAGAAAACCATGAAGGTGTGAAGAAAAAGAAAATGGAAAATGTTGTTGATATTGTAGTATACCAGTTGGAAAATAGTTCAGGTATCAACAGTAATGCTAATGTGATTCTGAATGTTAGTGTTTTATCTTCATCATGAAATCATGGGAAATAGTGAAGAAAATATTCTGTTCATTACTACATCATGTATTTCAACAGTTGGTAACCGAAAGAAGTAAAATCCATACTGCTTCTGGCATTCGGCATCTTTTGGATATATGTGCTGGTTCTTTGACATTTACTCTTAATATCAAACAAGATGCACAAGAATTTCTAATCCTTATGCTTGGAGCATTAGAAAACAAAGGAATACAGATTGAAAACTCATTTGGAATAAGTTACATATGAGATCATAAATGTGAAGAGTGTTCATTTACTACCACCACTGAAAAACAAAGAGAACGATTCATATTCTTGATGATACCAGATTTCAAACCAGTTCCTTTTAACAAATTGATAAAAACAGCCATTCAGGACATGAGATGTTTGCATTGTAGGTCAGAGATGTTGTATATATTACAGGTAGAAAGATTTGGGAAATATCTCATTTTAATGCTACAATGTTGTAGAACAAATGGAAGAAAATTGGAAACAAAAATAATTATTTTTAATGCAAGTCAAATATCTATTTCAGGAAGAACTTTTATAGCAGTGGCTACTATTTGTCATGATGGACCTACAACAACATCTGGACACTATACTGTGTATTTAAAGAGTAATAAAGGATGGAGACATTGTAATGAGGCCCACTTGGAATTCAAACCTAGATTGCCTTATTAATTACCAAATTCATATTTGTTAATTTTGAATCCAAAGTTTTGAGTTAATCATTCGGCCACTTGGGAAGATGTGAACAGAAAGTAGACAGGAATGCAAACTATTAGTATTTATCATTAGTGTTTGGATTATTATTTGCGTTAATTGATATTGCATTTAGAAAATTCTGTTTAAAAGGATATAGTTTATCCCCTTCGGTGCTCATGACGGAAGGGTTCCGTCATGAGCGTCGGTTGGCCTGTGCTCATGACGGAACCGTTCCGTCATGAGTCCATAAGCCCAATAGAACGTTCAGCACAGCGCACGAATTTGCGCCGCGCTGAAGAGGTTATATATTTGTTGTCTATATTGTACCAGATGTGAATGAGAGTCTATATTTTGGCAAATGCATTTGAGATAAATAATACTGTTTATGTAGATGAAGTAATTAACGAAAAGCACATAGCTACACATATTGAAAATGATGCTTTACATTGGGTTTTTTTCTACAATCAATTTGGTTGTTTTTTTCCCCACTGTTCAATGATGATACCACATTGAAATCACTGTGTCTGGTGAACTTAAGTGGAACTTGAGAACAGCAAAAAAGGGAATCTGAAAATGTTATGCAATTCTAAATTTATGTTGAGTTGCTAAAAGTACAATATTATAATTTCAGTGATATATTATCATTAAAAAAGTTTATATTCTTCTTCTTTATAGTGGGTACTTATGAAGTTTGAGAAGAGTTTAATGCTGTTTAGGAAAATACCACTCTAAAATACTTCTATTGAGTAATGTATATAAATTACTTAAAATGTAAGAATACATAATGAAATATGCATGACAACGTGAATATTTTAGTTTAATTAAAGGTTGTGTGTTTGTAGTATAAATAATGTTGATCCTTTAGACTGCTTGAAAATTAACCTTATGTTGCTTATGTAATCAGACATGCGGTCATCCTTTCACGTAGACACTACCCATGCACTTATCCATTATCTGAAGCCCAAGTTTTGCCCTAATAGGAAAACACAGTTATTACCCTTGCATTCTTTCTTTTATACAGGCACTACCCAGGCAGTCATCCAATTACCTAGGCAGTACCGCTGCACTTATGCAATCATCAAGGCACTATCCATGCACTCGTGCAATCATCCAAGCACTACTCTTCCACTCAACTATTTACTCAAGCACTACCCATGCACTCGTCCATTCACTCAGGCACTACCCATGCACTCATCCAATGACCCAGGAATTGCTCTTGCACTCATACTTTCACTCAGGTACTTTTCATATACTTGTCAAATTACCCAGACAGTACCCCTGCACTCATGCAATTACCCAGGCACTACCCATGCACTCATGCATTCACTCAGGCACTACTCTTGCACTCAACCATTCACTCAGGTGCTAAACATGTACTCATCCATTCTCTCGGGTACTACCCATGCACTCATTCAATGATCCAGGCATTACCCTTGCTCTCATACTTTCACTCATTTACTTATCATACACTCATGAAATCACCCATACACTACCCCTGCACTCATGCAATTACCCACGCACTACCCATGCATTCATGCAATCACTCAAGCACTATTCTTGAATTCAACCATTGACTCAGAAACTACCCATGCTCTCATCCATTCTCCCAGAGTTACACTTGTATTTATCCAATCACTCAGACACTACTCTTGCACTCAACCATTAAATCAGGCACTACCTATGCACTCATTCATTCTCTAAGGCACTACCCATGCACTCATTCAATAACCCAGGAATTACCATTGAACTCATCCTTTCACTCAGGCACTACCCATGCACTCATGAAATGACTCTGGCACTACTCTTGAACTCAACTATTCACTCAGGAACTAACCATGCTCTCATCCATTCTCTCAGCTACTACCCAAATACTCATCCAATGAGCCAGATATTACCCTTGCACTCACTTTTCACTCAGGCACTACCCATACGCTCATCCAATATTCAGGCAATACCCCTGTACACTTGCAACCACCCAGGTGCTACCCATGCACTTATGAAATCACTCAAGCACTATTCTTGAATTCAACCATTGACTCAGGAACTACTAATGCACTCATCCATTCTCTCAGGTACTACCCATATACTCATCCAATTACACACACATTACCCCTGCATACACCTTTCACTCAGGCACTACCCATACTCTCATCCAATATTCAGGCACTACCCCTGCATACAAGCAATCACCCAGGCGCTACCCATGCACTTATGAAATCACTCAAGCACTATTCTTGAATTCAACCATTGACTCAGGAACTGCCCATGCACTTATCCATTCTCTCATGTGCTACCCTTGCACTCATCCAGTCATCCAGGCAGTACCCATGCGCTCATCCAATGACTCAGGCACTACCCATACACTCATTCTGTTGTGTGGCGTTTTAAGCTCTGAGTGAATTTTCCCGATTCATGCCCTTATATAGGTACATTTCACATTGCCCTTATATAGGCATAGAAATCAAGCCCTTATTTAGGCATAGCCCATGCTACCCAAATACAGGCACGGCTGCTTCCACCCGTACCAAACGTCACAACGATTTCTTGGAAAACCAGCTTAAGCAGTTAGGGAACTTCCCCTTGCTTGAATATTGATTTGTCCAAGAACTCAGTTACTGTACGAAGAACAACTATTCCCTAGGGGTTCTTTCCTGATGTTCATATGCCCAACTTTACGTCAAACTATGGCATCCCTAAACACCTTCAAGGTATAAATATACCTTCACTTGCTCTAGCAAGATATGGTGGTTCGGAGCAGTTCGAAGACCTACTTGCCTGACGCAGCTCACTACAGCAAGTGCAGAAGGAAGCCAACTCTCTAGCTGACGCACTGACCAGGAAGCTGCCTTTCTCCTGCCGAAAATCCAGCTCCAGTGTTTCCGGCTCCCCTTGCGGGGTGTTGGGAAATCGAGTCCAGAGACAGAGATATCAGACCTCCTTCATTCTAACCAAGGTATGGAGCGGATTAGAACCCAGAGGAACCTTTGGTAGATTCTTGGCAAAAAACTAAACCTATGCTACCTAATACTTCTTCCCTCGTACTAGACGTAGGTTAGGTACATTGGGGTAGGTGTATTTTAGAAGCACCAGTTGAGTATTTTAGTCAATGTTATTATATATGTATGTATTGTTATATGGCTTAGAAACCATACAATGCTCTTATGGTAATATTTCATATTACTGTTTACGCATTATACTTTGCAGTCTGTATAACGATTGTAGCACTTCACTTCTCTTGCATGAGAAAGAAGACTGTTCAATAAACCCTTTTTATTGAAAACGCCTGTCTCACTATTTCTCTGCAACTCTGTAGAAACGAAGCATGCACAATTGACTAAGTGAAATACTTTTCTATTGTTTCTGCAACTCTGAGAGATATATTCTTATTCTTGGGAAACAAAGTTGTCATGTTTATGCAGTTGTCAGAAACTAATCCCTTCTTGTGTATTCGTGAAAGTTTCTAGTGACCTCTGAGTTAGCTGGCACGCACACAATTAAGTTTAGTATATTCGATAGAGACCTAGTTGACCTCATTCCTACGTCTAATCTGTAGGATATATTATTCCAATGTATAGAGCCTATTGGGAATATAGGAACTACACTACATGGCGCCCAGCGTTTGGTAACGCACTAATTTAACACTTTTTTCTCAGAGACCCCTTTTTCCGTAATACTCCAATAAACGTCTGGAGTGGGTAAAGGGACAATATTCGCCATAACTGAGTAGGACGAAAAATCCTATTTATTAGTTTTTGGTTTGTTCAACATTGAAGGATACGGTGTTCCAAAATATTGTGCACCTTATCTTTGTTTCCTTGAAACTTGCTCTGCAACTTTCATTAAACAATGTTGAATAACGGTGACAACACCGAAACCGGTGGAGATGCGGCTGATCCAGCCGTACAAGCTTTAAACTTTACAGGTTTCCTAGAGACCGACGATGATGCTATAAGCGTTCCAGAAACTTTAAGGAAAGACATCACTATAAAACTCATACGAAATGGCCTATCAGCAAGAGGTGGTAGGGTAGTTTTTGTGATAGAGGCACATGAATATCACCAGACAGAGGTATTCTATTCATGGATAGTCTTCCATGAAGCAAATCCAGGAACAAAAGTGTTTCACTTCTACAAAGAAGATAAACCACCAGAGGAATACATTCCTTTAGAGGATATTGAAATACCATAAAAACATACCAAGAGCATGCGCTCTGGTTTAAAGGCGCCCTAAAACATATACATCACATTACCAGGCTCTGTCCACTAGGTAGACCAGGAGCAACATGGCCGGTTTTAGCCAGCTATACACCACATCCTGCAATTGAAGAATTGTCGAATGAGGAACTATTAGTTCAACTAAAGGAGCTGATAAAAATGTATAGACAATTGGTTCAATATGTCATGCCGACTTTCACGGTCCAAATGGCAATAAGAATTCCACAACACACCCCTTACAAGGTGAACACAAATAAAATTACACCACAGACTTTACACTCAGTCGTTGGTAAATTACCCGCAAAACGGGAACAAATTCCATTCAGGAACACAGAATTCTAACAATCTGTTTACCAATGGCGACCGCACCACATCTGGAGGACTGCAACACATGGGGTACAGTCTTTGCTGCAATCTACACCAAAACACATGGTGTTCCGTCTATGGCAGTAATAACAGACGTCCTGAAACAGATTCAAAATTAATACCTAAATGCTCTAAATCTAGGTATGAAATTGCTGAAAGATTTCCAACAGGTATCAACAATAATATTAGCTAATATTAAAGGTGAAGCAGCATCCGTGGCGATCCGCCAAAAGCTAAGAGAATTTGATGTAACTGAGCAACTGCATGAACTGGCCAGAATAATTGAAAAATCTTATGAAGAATTAGGAAGAGACAGCTTGGGTGGGAAACCAGTTAGCCTCAACTGTCAGAAAGTCCTGAAAAGGTCTTTATTAAAAACACTCCTGCTCTTCCTAAAAAGAAGTGGGAGAACATAAAACAAACTTCTAAAAAGAAGCGTTCTCAATCCAGAGGTAGGTCTCCTCAAAAGGAGCCCTCTGAAAGGAGGCATAACCTCAGGAATATGAATAATTTGAGAAAACCTGATAGATATCAAGATACTGACACACGTTCCTCTCGTACCTTTTAGACTTCGTCACACAAATCCGAAAGAAGAGGACGGTCAGAACAAAAGGAAGAACATGTGAAGTCCAAAGACAATCAACACATTAAGGGTAATAAGAAAACTCAATTCACCAAAAAGAAGGTAGCAGGTCTAAAAATCAGACATGCCGAGGATCTTGAGGACACAACTCAAGAACGGGAAATGGGCTCAAACGATGTTGGACAGCACAGCAGAAGTCACCATAGCTCACAAGAACTTCAAGGATCATCTGGAGACAGTGGACTTGAATGAGTACATCCAAGTTGAAACTGCAGATACCAGGGTTAGTGTCCCACATAAGTTATATGAAGTAACACTCTGGATGGAAGGGGATATAACTAGAAAAATAGAAGCTCTCTCAGCATTTTGACATTCTACTAGCTGAACAAGACTGGCCATCTGAATTTGTCAGGGAGTGCCCACATGGCGAAGAAATCTTTATGCCAGCTTTCTCCAACCACATTCCAATTCATTTAAAATATATCTATGCCAGGAAATGGGCAGTAGCCCAGGCTCCTGCATTATATAAAAATCATGCAGGATGGGATGAGGATTCTCCTCACCACAAAATCCAGTTAAAATCACAACCAACTGCACAGAGGCAGTATCCAGTTAAGCAAGAAGCTAAAAAACAGGTCAGGGAGATATTAGATCAATGTGAATACCAAGGGGTGATTGAAACATGCACCTCGTCCATGAACAATCCTTTGTTTCCTGTCTCCAAACCAGACAATGCATATCGTCTAGTATTGGATTACAGACACTTAAACTCTTGTGCAAAACTTTTGCAGTACAAAATGCACATAGTGCAGCACTAATGAATAACATAGTGCGTAAAAAGTATAAAACCACTTTAGATATTTCTAACGGTTTCTTCTGTCAAAACATTGCACCAGAAAGTAGGTATTTGACCGCTTTCTCAATTATGGGGACACAGCGTCACTTCTGTTGTCTCCCTCAGGGATTCAAGAATAGTCCAGGGTTATTTTCAGCCAGAGTAACAGAGTAACTACAAACCTATGATGATGAGGTATTATCATATGTCGATGACATCTATCTAACAGACGATGACTTGGCTAGGCACTTGAGTAGGGTGAAAACCATAATATTAGGCTTCGCCTCTGAAGGATACAAAGTCAATTTTAACAAATCACGAATTGCCCATTTAAACGTCCTTTTCCTAGGATATGAACTTTCAAGTGAAGGCAAAAGCCTGGCAGCAAACTTTCTAGAGAAATGTGGGCTGCTCCAAACTCCAAAAACGCTGAAAAACTTAGTCGATTCTAGGTTTCCTAAACTTTGGAAGAACTTACATTCTAAACTACGCAGAAAGGGTTAAACCTCTCTACGAATTAATCAAACCTGACTTCAAAACAGTTAATTGGACTCAAAAACACACGGGAATTTAGCTTTCATTGCAAACAGACATGTTAGCAACAAAACATTTACAAACACGCTTAAACGTATGCAACTTGGTGATCCGAATCATTCAAGGACAATGCGGATTCACATACTTAAACCTTTAATGAAGGAGAAAAAGTACCAATAGCTTACAAATCACATTTGTACACACAAGCAGAAATGAAATTCCCTTCAACAGAAAAAATTCTGACAGCGGTTCAAACTGCAGTAGCAAAAGAGAGAGCCCTCGCACAGGGTAAGCGCACTATGGTAGTTACACCTGTGCCTGCCTTAGGGGCAGTGACAAAAGCGAGCAAGCCGAATTCTAAAGCTTTACATCTGAGATGGATACAATGGGTTAATTCTCTTGCTGCAACAGACGTTGAATACGTTTTTGACCCTTATTTGAAAACCCAAGCATTTCTACAATATGAACAAGAATGTTCTTTGCCTACTGAGATTCTGCCTCTAGAACAGTATGAATGTTTAATTTATACCGACGGATCAGCCCAACCTGCTACGGGGGGGTAAACAAGCTTAAAGTGCTGCATGCCTGATTGTTAAAGGTCGCTGGTGCGATGGTAAATTCAGACCAATGGTCACTAAAACGCAATCTCTAGGAGATTGTACAGCTCAGTGAGCTGAACTACAAGCATTCAAGATGGCGCTTGAAAATACTGATCGCGAATTCCCCACCCTCATAGTGTGCGATTCGTTTTATTGTGTTCAATCTTACAATGAATACTTGCAAAACTGGATTCATAATGGTTACAAAGATGCAAAAGGTGGCACAATTAAGCATAAATTGCTTTGGGAACAAGTAGTTCAGTTACAAGATCTACAAAAGGCTCACGTGATACATACACTGAGTCATAAATGTGATGGCGTTCACGTTGCAGGGAATTCATTGGCTGATGAAGCCATGAAGGCAGCTGTACAAATGGCTTCCGTACCTACAATCACTCGTTCAAAAACAAAAATAATCGCCAAAATAATGCAAGCTGTCAATGCGACAAGCAAAGGCAGCGGTGCAGCATTACCTCAAAAAAATCTACTCAAATACTCATACATAATTGACGCAAACTCCGTTCCTTTTGCTCGAATTCCTGGAGTGGGGGATAGAGTGATTCCAAACAGGAAACGTAGAGTAGCTTTGATACACAAAGCACATTTGGGAGAGGGTGTGATACATCAGGGGATCTCTAAATCTATACTAGAATTAAAAGAGACGTACGGGGGCCAGGGATGAATGGTCACATTCACACATTCACAATTAATTGCCATAACTGCAACAGAGATCGCAGCAGAGAACGCCGCCAGATACCTGACTACAGTGTAGCCAGCCCAGTACAGATACCATTGTTAGACAGCATAAGACTTTCTACATGCAGACGTCCCTATGGACAAATGTAGTCCCACAAATATTAAGACAAGATTCATTTGGATGTGGCCTCAGTGCTCGGCTGATGCTCGAATTGTTAAAAAAGATTTGCGAGTCTTTATCGGCACATACGCAGTCGGCACACTACATTCTGACCAGGGTCCTGCGTTTAGCTCTTGAGCTTACAAGGAGGCAATGGCCAAATTGGGTGTTACATTGCGGTACTTTAGTCCATTCCGTCCTGAGGGAAATTAGGTAGTGGAGAGAAAAACTGGGACATAAAGCAATCTATAACAGCTAGGGTATTAGGCTCGGGTGATGGGTGGGTCAAACATCTAATAAGTGTCTAACAAGAAGTTCTCTAAGAGGTATCGCTCCATATGAAATCTTTTTTGGAACAAGAGTGATTATTTTGGATCTCGATTGTCAGACTTCAGTGGTAGAACGAAAACCCTTTGATATCAAAGACCGCTTGGCTGTTTTGCAGAACGTAAATGAAATAAGGAAAAGCCAAATTAAATGTGTTCCTGAAGCCAACAACCACCGAGAGAAACCGACCGTCCCAGCAAGACCTGTCTGGATTCTAAAAATTGGGGATCTAGTCAGAGAAAAGATCGTGGACAAGAAGGAATTTGGGCCTTCTTACAAACAACCAGTACCTGGCCTAGCAAACCACGGATCAAGAACAGTATTACTGCCGCATCTTGCTGGTAAAAAGGGGAACAGGTTTGCGTCCATTGACCTGGTAAAACCACATCACGTGGCCGATCATAAGCAGTAGGCCAAGTGACTCCAAAGATGTAGCAGACGCCCTAATCTG
This sequence comes from Lissotriton helveticus, assembly GCF_964261635.1. Taxonomy (NCBI): domain Eukaryota; kingdom Metazoa; phylum Chordata; class Amphibia; order Caudata; family Salamandridae; genus Lissotriton; species Lissotriton helveticus. Next base: position 1,292,429,165 of record NC_136057.1, on the reverse strand, counting down.
GCTACTATCCAAGAGGTTCAAACTGAGACACTCATCACCTTTAAAGAATCTGCAGTGCAAAAAGAAGGACTATGCAACAAAGCCATGGAACTTGTACCTCTTGAGACCCAAATAACAGGTCGTCAAGAAACGCCTGTCTACAATGAAATAGCATCTGACTATATAAATGTAACAAGTGATCAAGTGGTTCCAGCGATTTCAACGAATTCTGATGCACTCCCTACAATTGACAGAACTACCTCTGGCTATTTCATTAACTTTGATACGTTTTCCAAGGATCCCAGCGAACCTGAAACAATGCCAGCTAAACGAACTTTGAAAGAACAAGCAACAGAGCTTTTTTATCACCTGTAAAAGACTTATCTGGTTTCACCATGGATTGAACTTTGGATTGTGTTGGGTGTAATATTTCTTCTACTTTGGTTGACTCTTGTAATAACTTTGGGAGTGCTGATAAATGGAAGATATGTTAAAAAGGACACAGCAAGTAAGAACATCAACTTACTCCTCAAGCCACACCAATCATCTCATTGTGAACAAAGAGACTTGTCATCAGTGAACATCACAGCCGTTCCTATACCTGGTAGTATAGCTTGGGACAGAACTGATTATGACATTTTCGGTCCGGCGGAGCTCTTGAAGATTCCACACCAGTTCAAGATTTCCTCTAATTACTTTGTTTCATCTAGTACCTTTTCTGATGATTGGGCCTTCGAGACTGTTAATAATATGATGTCAGACTTCGAAATGTCTGCTGTATTTACAAATCATGAATACTTAGAAGGTTCATCAGATTATGAACAAATGTATTGTTATAATCACTATGGTCATCATTTCTTGCACAGATCTGCAAATCCTAGAAATGTACTTAAATATAACCAATGGGTACATTGTCCTACGCCACCAAAGGGTAGCTCAAAAACATTTTATGGCAAATTTACAAACTTTTCAGGTTTTAATGTTTCAAAGCCAGAACCATTTTACTTTAAAAATGTTAGTAGGACAGGAATGAAAAGTATGTTGGCAAATACCAAGCACATTTATTCTGCGGCCCTTTATGCTCAGCTGTCTTCGTTAGGTTTTGACTTTTGGAAAGACAACATTGAGACAAAAACTGGGGCACAAAAGACTGGCAGGTGCAGGGATTAGAAGCCTTATTTAGAGCCTTCATCATCCCAGAGCAAATAATGTTTTTGAATGACACTGTCCAACAGACATCTTGTCTTGGGTTAGCCAAGATCAAGGAGTTAAAAAAAACGTCAATATCAACACCTACACCTGATAGCAGTAACACTTCAGAGGGGGTGGTCGACGTACATACTATTTTGCATCACAACAGAACAGATCCAGATTGGAAAAAATGGTTAATCTGGCCCACAGACTCAAACACCTGTCAAGATAGATTCCTGAATAAAACAAAAGGGTTCACTTTCAATAGGCCAGATCCAAGATATGTTCAGAGACAGCATCCAGGAATAGTAACAACATACAGTGTAGGGAAACTGTGCCTTGAATGGCTACACAAGTCTACACTAAAGGAAGTAAAACAACACTTATCTTTACTTAAAGATGGTGCTGATCTGAGGGACTTCTTACCGGGACCTACTGAACCGCGTCATAAACGTTTTATATACGCCTGTATCTATGCTGCTTATAATGAAGCATGGAAGACTACGCAAGCAGAGACTGCAGAACGAATACGAGAAATTGATTGTATTAATTTAGAGAAATCTCTCTCTGTAGTTTACAATAGGTTAACGACTCTGTTGTCCAGGATATATTCTTTAGACAGCATAGTATCCTCTGCCATAGACATAATGGAACAGGACTTGGTCATGTTGCAGCATGGTCAGTCGCAATTACGTTCTATAATGCTATTAGGCTGGCCGTTACAAAACCTTCGTTCAGGCTATGTGCCTTGGCGTTTAATCACCACTACGTCACTGTTTTCAGAATTCAATCTCACTGATAAACAGATCAAACTGGCACAGAGGGGAGCAGACTATACAGTTCTGAGCATTGAAAAACTGGAAAGATTGCCATTTACAGTCGCTGAAAAACCAGCCATTGAATGGATAATAGACGGAACAATCACTCTGCCTGTTACATTTTTCCATTTTCAATATTGCTTAAAACATATATCAGCAGGCATATATGAAAGGTTGGGTAAAGAATACATCAAGACATCCTGTGAATTACCATACACACACAAATGTTGTAGTCTGGGGGAAAGAAGTGTTTCTTAGTGGTAAAAATTGTGAAAACTCACTAAGCGGTTCTCTCCTTTGTCAGGGTATTAATTTACACGGGCCTGCAATTGTTCCTCTAACAATTTATCCTGCCACCTGCAAAGTTCACCAGCTGCAGTGATTGATCCAGTTTTTAGGCAATTTTCTAATGGAAGTTACATTATGTTGAATGATCACAGCTGCTGTGGCATGTTTCCAGGTTTACTCTATCTTGTAACTGTGTCAGCCAGGGTCACTTGCTGTATGCAAGTATTGTTTCCAAAAACCAAGACAGACCGGGAGTCGCCGTTATGGCCTTCACTGAACATCTCTTCTATATGAATTGATACTTTGAGAAGAATGAAAGCCATTCTTTTACAGAAAACTGTGCCTCTGACATCGGCCAAGGAGATGATCTGTAAGTCGCAAGGACTTCTGCAGAGATACACACACTATTAACTACAAATTGCCCTGTTTATTTCTCAGAAATGTTAGGTCGTATCTTTAACATGTCTGATACGAGTGGTATTGTACATGTATTTAAGATGATTTTTTTGGGACTGTTAGCAGCCTTTGAAGCAGTCCTAGGAATATTCCCAAACTTCGTGCACTCTGTGTTTGGCGGACTGCCTCTCATATTGGGACTCGCTGTCCGGACACTAGTTTTGCTCCTCCTGCTTTGATATAGCAAGCCAAGTCACCAGCGATATCCAGTTCACCGTGGAGAATACTCTACTGGCAATGAAGTGTTGTGAGTGCATAGTACAAATTTGGGGATTAACTTGTTTAACCCCTTCCATGCTGCAGCGATTTTCCCCGTGTGCTGCAAAATCGCCATTGGATGGGTTTATGATGGCCCCCAGCCGTCATCAGCACACGAGCACCGTAGTGCATGACGGATGGGGGCCGTCATCAGCATGCAAGGGGTTAAGAGAATTAAATACCACATGGTTTATGTCATTCAGACCAATCTGGTAAGATTGCATCTTACCTGTTCTACGATGCCTGCTATGTGGAGAAGAATGCATGTTAGATATCTGTCTCACAAGCCCATCAGTCATGCTGGATGGATGGATGGGTGGGTGGGTGGGTGGATGGATGATGGATGGATGATGGATGGGTGCATGGATTGCTGGCTGGGTGGTGGATGTGGATGCATGATGGATGGATGTGTGGATGGATGCATGATAAATGGGTGCATGGATTGGTGGATGAGCTTGAGTACATTAAAATCATTGGGGAGTATAAAAGGAATTTCGGCCGACATGGGAATAACTTGAACATGTGGAAAATGCAGGCCCAAAAAAGGGGAGAGGGTATGGTCTGACGGCTAGCGCTGCTGACTTTGGTGCTGGAAACCAAGGTTCGAGCACCCAAAAAATGTTTACACAGCGTTCTTGCGGGTGTTTCGGCGGGACGAAGGCTTTGTGGATGGGCGCCGGCTGTTTTAATACGAACGGCCTACTGGAATACAGTGCCCACATCCTCTTCCCAGGGACTTACAGGACCTTTTGTCCCTTAGTACTTCGATAAATACTACAGAACATGAATATGTGCTATACACATATTAAGTTGTGAGATCAACCCTTTCCAATATTTAAGTACCCTGCAAACCCTGCTTGGGGAAAGGGTGGAACTTCATTTACTAAGCGCGCTAATGCTAGCGTGACATAGGGCGTGCAGCGCTTATTTACAATTTTAAAAATACAGTTTTTCCTATTTTTGTTTAAATAATTTCTTTAGCCCCTGATTTTATTAGAATACTGCAGCGCCCACATACCTGCAATATAAATTGTGCCCTCACCGCTTTTAGAGCGGAGTAATTTGTTTCTTTTTCAGCCTACTCGTGGTGCCCGGCCGCCATCTTGGGGGTGTTGAAACTTCAGTGTGCCACTTGCCTGAGCGCTCTAGTGCTCAGACTTGACACCAGGTGAGCCTCTACTTAAGGCGAGCACCTGGACCAGCTCGACCTTGGGGAAAGGGTGGAACTTCATTTACTAAGCGCGCTAATGCTAGCGTGACATAGGGCGTGCAGCGCTTATTTACAATTTTAAAAATACCGTTTTTCCTATTTTTGTTTAAATAATTTCTTTAGCCCCTGATTTTATTAGAATACTGCAGCGCCCACATACCTGCAATATAAATTGTGCCCTCACCGCTTTTAGAGCGGAGTATTTCGTTTCTTTTTCAGCCTACTCGTGGTGCCCGGCCGCCATCTTGGGGGTGTTGAAACTTCAGTGTGCCACTTGCCTGAGCGCTCTAGTGCTCAGACTTGACACCAGGTGAGCCTCTACTTAAGGCGAGCACCTGGACCAGCTCGACCTTGGGGAAAGGGTGGAACTTCATTTACTAAGCGCGCTAATGCTAGCGTGACATAGGGCGTGCAGCGCTTATTTACAATTTTAAAAATACAGTTTTTCCTATTTTTGTTTAAATAATTTCTTTAGCCCCTGATTTTATTAGAATACTGCAGCGCCCACATACCTGCAATATAAATTGTGCCCTCACCGCTTTTAGAGCGGAGTAATTCGTTTCTTTTTCAGCCTACTCGTGGTGCCCGGCCGCCATCTTGGGGGTGTTGAAACTTCAGTGTGCCACTTGCCTGAGCGCTCTAGTGCTCAGACTTGACACCAGGTGAGCCTCTACTTAAGGCGAGCACCTGGACCAGCTCGACCTTGGGGAAAGGGTGGAACTTCATTTACTAAGCGCGCTAATGCTAGCGTGACATAGGGCGTGCAGCGCTTATTTACAATTTTAAAAATACAGTTTTTCCTATTTTTGTTTAAATAATTTCTTTAGCCCCTGATTTTATTAGAATACTGCAGCGCCCACATACCTGCAATATAAATTGTGCCCTCACCGCTTTTAGAGCGGAGTAATTCGTTTCTTTTTCAGCCTACTCGTGGTGCCCGGCCGCCATCTTGGGGGTGTTGAAACTTCAGTGTGCCACTTGCCTGAGCGCTCTAGTGCTCAGACTTGACACCAGGTGAGTCTCTACTTAAGGCGAGCACCTGGACCAGCTTGACCTTGGGGAAAGGGTGGAACTTCATTTACTAAGCGCGCTAATGCTAGCGTGACATAGGGCGTGCAGCGCTTATTTACAATTTTAAAAATACTGTTTTTCCTATTTTTGTTTAAATAATTTCTTTAGCCCCTGATTTTATTAGAATACTGCAGCGCCCACATACCTGCAATATAAATTGTGCCCTCACCGCTTTTAGAGCGGAGTAATTCGTTTCTTTTTCAGCCTACTCGTGGTGCCCGGCCGCCATCTTGGGGGTGTTGAAACTTCAGTGTGCCACTTGCCTGAGCGCTCTAGTGCTCAGACTTGACACCAGGTGAGCCTCTACTTAAGGCGAGCACCTGGACCAGCTCGACCTTGGGGAAAGGGTGGAACTTCATTTACTAAGCGCGCTAATGCTAGCGTGACATAGGGCGTGCAGCGCTTATTTACAATTTTAAAAATACAGTTTTTCCTATTTTTGTTTAAATAATTACTTTAGCCCCTGATTTTATTAGAATACTGCAGCGCCAACATACCTGCAATATAAATTGTGCCCTCACCGCTTTTAGAGCGGAGTAATTCGTTTCTTTTTCAGCCTACTCGTGGTGCCCGGCCGCCATCTTGGGGGTGTTTTGAAACTTCAGTGTGCCACTTGCCTGAGCGCTCTAGTGCGCAGACTTGACACCAGGTGAGCCTCTATTTAAAGCTCACACCTCCCGCGCAGCGGTGACGCGCAGCGGTAGCGCCTGACTCTCGCCTGAGTCAAGCCAGAGTCTGCCCGTCTGCGCCCGTCAGCGCTAAGGAGGCATGAGAGGCGGGAGTCTCTGAGCAATTATCTCATGGTGGTTATTTCGGATTACATGGTTCTAGGTATGTCACGTGATTTCCTGTTATCATTTCAAGAGCCTCAAGCTTCTTGTAACTGCGCTATATCTCCTTATAGTTGGTATGGCCCTGTCTGTTGTTCCCAATGCCATATGATACTATCCCCTGAACCTTCGGTTGACACCCCTACACAAACTATACCAGCACGGGGCGGCCTAATCAACGCTCTTTCCTTAGGGAAAAATGCCCAGCACATTCGTGACCTTATTATTGAATCACACTTAGATTGGCTTTTGGTCACAGAAACATGGCTTAAGCCGTGGTCCAACCCGGCCTTAGCTATAGCTCTTCCTCCCAATTTTCTTATCCAACGGCTGGATAGACATGAACAACGGGGAGGAGGTCTTGCTATTATCTATCGGAACACCTTTAACTGTTCTATTCAGGAACTAAAGGAAATAAAAGAGGCTGAAGCATTAGTCTTCTCTCTGAAAATCCATGACACCTTTGTTTTCTCGGGAGCCCTGATTTACCGTCCTCCAGGCCCCCCGCTAAGTTCTTGGACACAGTAGGTGAGGCGTTGAGTGACCTGACACTTAGGTTCTCTAATTTCTCTGTGTTAGGTGACCTAAACATGCACCTTGAGTCCCCTAGTGCTCCTGGGGTGAGTTGTTTTATGGACACAATTGAAGTGTTGGGTCTTACTCTTGTGAATTTTGAACCCACCCACCAGGCGGGACATCTTTTAGATTGTGTCTGTTCCAACTATCATAACTTGACAGTTAAATCCCCCTGTCCTCAAGTATGGACAGATCATTTTTTTATTCCCTTCAACATACTTGGAGTTCTGAAACCCAGTACACATTCTGTAAAGGGTAAGAATTGTATTAATATTAATACTGCCCCAGACTGGAAGGTACTAGCCAGTAGACCTGATGTTATTGAGAAACTTAAGGACAGTGTGCCAGTTATGGTTGGTCATACTTTAACAGACAATCAAAACTTTTGTAACTGGATTGTGGGAGCAGGCACTCTACTTAAACCATCCAGAAATCAGAACTTGAAATCTAGAAACATTAAAAGGAATGCCCCATGGTTCTCAACAACCTTAAAACTTGAATTATGTGAAGTCAAAACCCTGGAACGTAGGTGGCGTCGAAACTATGATATCGACGCACAACATATTTACATAGCAGCAAGACGAAAGTACCATGGCGGAATAAAGCTCGCGAAAAAAACTTACTATCTACAGGCCATATCCTCAGCAGGACAGGAACAAAAAGCAATCTTTAAGATTGTTAAGGATTTCATGAACCCGTCAGCTCTATCGCAAGAGATTCCCCCCTCACAAGATTTATGTAATGCGATATCTGACTACTTTGTGAACAAAATCTCGGATATTACTAATGCCTTCCCACCAGTAGATATCACAACGACTGCTGTTGAAGCGACGGTGGAGAGGATGTCTCTCCCTTGCTTTGATGATTTCGCCCCAGTATCCCTGGAGGAATCTGCTAAAGCAATTCTAGCCAGCAAATCGGGATCCCTTTTGACCCCTGCCCCCCTCCGGTGTTGCATCTTCTAATAGAGTTGGTTAACCCAATGATCAACGGGATTATTAACTCCTCTCTAAAGACGGCAACCATCCCTAACGATTGGAAACTTGCCGCTGTTAAGCCACTCCAAAAAAAGGCCCTTGCCGATCCTACTACCCTGGCCAACCTGCGCCCTATCTCCCTGTTACCCATTTTATCTAAACTGACTGAAAAGTTTGTTAACAGCCAACTAACCAACTTTTTGGAGAAGAATAACGTTCTCCATCCTAATCAGTCAGGATTTCGGTCAGAACACTCCACCGAATCAGCCCTACTCTTCACCGCAGAAACGTTAAGGGCAGCAATGGATCAGGGAAATAAGGCTGTCCTCATCCTATTGGACCTGTCGGCAGCCTTTGATACGGTCTCACATAACATCTTAGTGGACCGTTTGGCTGCCGCAGGGATAGGAGGACAGGTTTTGACATGGTGTAGAAACTTCCTTGCCAACAGACGCCAAATAACTGTGCTAGGCCCGTATCAATCTGAGGTTAATGTAGTCACCTCAGGGGTCCCTCAGGGCTCTAGCCTGAGCCCGGCTCTTTTTAATCTTTATATGGTACCCCTGATGAGGCTGATCGCGTCATTCAAGATCAGCTCTATCTCATACGCTGACGACACCCAATTGATATTGGTGTTGGATAGGGAGCGTCCAGAGGCCGAGGAAGATCTTAAGGACTGTCTTGCAGCCATCTTTAAATGGATGACAAACAACCATTTAAAGTGCAACGCCGGAAAAACTGAAATCTTACCTATAGGGAACAACAACCTCTTTTCCCCAACAGTATGCTGGCCAGCAGAGGCTGAAGTGCCCCCAAATACAATCACTTCTGCCCGTAATTTGGGCATTAAATTTGACCATCAGCTGTCTTTTAAACCTCAGGCCGTGGCATTGGCAGGTATGTGCTTTCAGATCATCAAAGCACTAAGGAAGTTTTTTGACCTTCTTCCGTTATCTGCGAGGAAAACTGTCGCAGTGGCCCTAATCAGTTCAAGGCTAGATTACTGCAATGGACTATATGCCGGAACAAATAAACTGGTGCTTCACAAACTACAAATGGTCCAAAATGCGGCAGCCCGCCTTGTACTGCGTCTGCCCCGTAAGTCATCTGCCTCGGCAGCATTGAATACTCTTCATTGGCTGCCAATAGGCAAAAGAATTTTGTTCAAAATTCTTTTGATTACCTTTAGGGCTTTTCACCAACGCGGTCCAACCTATTTATATAATGGGTTTAAAAGATATTATCCAAATTGTTGCTTAAGATCTGCTCATCAGAACTTACTCACTCCCCCCCATTTTAAGTTGGCTACAAAAGGTGGAAAATCTCTTTTTGTATTGGGAACTAAAGCCTGGAATAAACTTCCATTACATCTGAGATCAATCCCCCAGGAAACCCATTTCAGGAAGGCATTGAAAACTTGGATTTTTTCTTTGTCGGACGCCATCTGCAGGACCCTAGTGTAGTGTGTGATGTAAAAGTTAGTGACACTTTCCTTTTTTTTCCCCACAACTCCTCCATCTGAGTTGTCTATGCGCCAAGATACTCCTTGGAGTGAAAGTTGCGCGGTAGAAATGTCCTTTACATTACATTACATTACATTACATACATTACATTACCCTTGTCCTCAACAAGTTAAAGAGTATATAGTTCAACCCTGTCTGTTTCAAACTGGATGATAAAATAAAAAATATATATACGAGCTTGCACAATGGGATATTGAGTCTGGGAAGACGTTCTCCGGACTCCTTGCTTTCTGCATATTTCGCTCTAAAAGGGACAGACCACATTTATAAAAGCCCTGAAGAAGTCCCAGCTTGGGACAAAACGCGTCGGCTGTACGTTGTATTGAAAAATTGAAAATAAAGATTACTTGAAGATTATCAACATCTCTTTGGCGGAAAAAAATTCCTTTTTTTCATCAATATCATTTGAATATATTCCGTGTTCTTTGTGGTGCACCTTTGCGGTTGTTTGACTTTTTATGTGTGTTTACACCACACTTACAAGACTACTTTTTATGTGTTTACACCACACTTACACGTGCAGCGCTGCATCTACTTTTAATGTGTTTACCGGACCAGCCATGTATGCATGGATTGCTGGCTGGGTGGTGGATGCCTGACGGATGGATGCATGATGGCTGGGTGGATGGATGGGTGCCTGGGTGGTGGATGCATGATGGATGGATGGGTGGATGTATGGATGCATGGTGGATGGGTGCATGGATTGGTGGCGGGGTGGTGGATGCATGATGGATGGATGGGTGGATGGATGGGTGGATGGATGGGTGAGTGGATGGATGGGTGAGTGGATGGATGGGTAGGTGGATGGATGATGGATGGATGATGGATGGATGCATGATGGATGGGTGGTCGACTTGCGGCCCTTGTAAAGCACTCCGCTGCTACTGCGCATGCACACCCAGGAAACAAAACTGAATGTGCTCTTCACCTAGCAAATGTTCATTTCACTAACTGTTGCAGTTTTGTCCCAACAAATAACAACACACGAGAATAAGGGAAAACCCATACATTTTTAATCGTATTACATTGTATTGATATCACATAAATAGATACTTCTGATTTATATAATTGGTACTTCAGACTACAGATTTATGGAATTAATGACATTATTTACATTTTATTTACAGTGGAAACAGTGATGCCATGATTTCATGTTTTGCATTCTTGTTTGATGTTACACAGAAATTGCCGGTGGAACATTTGCATATAACATTGACAGTATTATTTATTATGCAGATTAGCTGTGATAAACTGAAACGTACAAACATTCCTAGGCAAAGGGATTCAGTATATGTGCAACGGAAGCTAGGTAGTCACTAACCACAGACAAATAAAAAAGTTTTAGTGCTGCCAATAGTCGAGCAGACATTTCCTTTGTGCGATGGGAAAGATGTGGATTTAAAGTACATGCTAACGATTGTGACATGCGCATTTCCTGGTAGCTTTGCTCCTTTTGCAAAATCTCTAAAAATGTTAGAAATTAGGGTGTGGTTTGCCAATACTCGTGTTTAAAGATTTGTTACAACCCTCTATGGCATTGTTTGTCTTTGCTCCTCCCTCTAAGCAGGTAGAGTAGCAGTTCCACCATTTCACAAGAAAACGTGGTTTCCTCTGGCCACCTGACCTGCTTAGATGGCCAATCCATGTGTTCTTCAAAATAATCTAAAATTGGTGCCAATTTGTCTTTGTTTGCTATAAAGTACTCAGACTCGGTAATCGATGTGTAGTACTCGTCTACACTGTCAGGAGGAACTAAGCAAAGTGCGGTTAGTTTTTTAAGCTCAAACTGTCGTTTCCTGTCAGACGTATAATCCTCATTTAGGGATGTTTTGGGGATTTTACGTCAAAACTGTCAACATCTTGGCCGTTCCTTTGTTTTCGTATGTTGCAAAAAGGGGTCCACCTCCAGAATTCCCCAACTCTGGATAACAACCTCAGAGTAGTAAGGTAGTCAGGTGAGTGAAAGAGGGATTTAGGAAGGGAACAGCGGGGAGCGGGAGACCTGTAACAAAAGAACACAGCATTAATACAGATCCTACCAAATTCTACTCTCATGTGATCTCGCTAGGACTAACTAGTACCTTTGGAATGTCAGAGGGAAGTTGTACGATCGCACACCACACTGGCAGAGATATTGTTTACTTAGACTGGAGGCAAACCTACAATAATAATTCACAACAAATTAGTGCTCGTTTCTCATCTCCTTTCTCCTAATAAAGACTGAAATATTCTCAACATACATACCCAATCATAAATCATGTAAGCCAGAACCAACACAAAATCTAAGGCAAGGCTTCTTTCCCCTAAGTACAGGAAGCAGGTAAGTTCCAAGAACAAAAGTAGAGTTCCTCTTGATCCAGAGAATAACAGTAACACAAGCAAGCACCAAAAATAATAAACTCAGGGTCCGTGCTGATAGGAACAGGTCCACGCGATATCACGATATGCCAGAACAAAGTTTGAGCTAATCAAGAGCAGTGATTAACCCCATAGTTATAAATCCAAAGGTCAAAACAGAAAAGTCTTTCTTTCAGAATAACTCTGATAATAACTGCTTACCGGCAGAACGAGGAATTCAAAGCGCTTCCTTCAGCACGGAAATGTTTTGGAGACAAGAATCCTCGAATGTACATGCAAGCGCTTTCCTCAGCGCAGTGCAGTCTAAACAGCAACCACCTCGACTTTCAATCAAAACGCTTAACAACAGCGCGATGCTCCTTCAGGGAAAATCCCTTAAGTCGGAAAGGCGCTTCCTTCAGCGCGGGATCCGAACTATGATAAAACAAAAAATATCAATGCGCGAAGAACGGAGCTTCCGCAGGCTCCGAATGGCAAAACGAAAATCACAGGACCAAATGAGTCTCAGTGTGAGACTCGGACATCCGAACAGCTTTCACTAAGGACAAAGTCAAGAGTTCTCCAGAAACGGCAGATTACGCGCACTTTCCTCAGTGCACCACTGGGTAATATAATTAAGGCTCCGCCCAAATTCTGGTCCTTCTGGGAGTTGTAGTTCCCCAATGTCGTAGCAGGCGCGATATGCTAGGAGGGCAGGATTCGGCGCCCCACAGTATTCCCTCCTCCCATGCGCCTCCTAGAACCAGGCTTCGTCGGACATCGCAGATGGAACGCCTTCACCACCCTTGGAGCATGAATATTCGACGAAGGCTCCCACGAATCATCCTCCGCACCATACCCCTTCCAGGATATGAGATACCAGAGACGGCCTCTCCTGTACTCAGAATCTAGCACCTTCCGCACCTCAAATTCCAATAGTCCATCTCGAACCACGAGCGGCACTGCCCTTCTCACGGCTCCAAACGCAGGTTTCAACAGACTGCAGTGAAACACTGGGTGGATACGCAATGATGCTGGTAACTTCAGACGGTAAGCCACTGACCCAACTAGACGGATCACCTCATATGGGCCGATGAAACTTGGATGGAAAATGCTGCGGTATCGGAAGCGAATATTCTTGGTGGACAACCACACTCGATCCCCAGACCCGTATTTGGGTCCATCCTGTCGTCTACCGTCCGCCCACCTCTTGTAAATCTGTTTTGCACGATCAAGATTGCGGCGCAACTTGACATGCGAGGCCTGCAAGCGCTCCACCTGCACCGCCACTGTGGGCTGATCCGTAATGTCACAAGGTACTGTCAGTGGAAGTACTTTAGCATGGAATCCATGATTGGCCCTGAAAGGTGACTCTTTGATGGAACTGTGCCATGAATTGTTGTAAGACAATCCGCCAACCACAGCATAGCGACCCAGGAATCCCCAGCTTCCTTGGCGTAGCATCTGAGATAGGTCTTAAGGGTCTGGTTCAGTCTCTCAGTCTGGCCATCCGTCTGTGGATGAAAGCTCATTGACGTTGCCGACTCCACTCGGAGAGCCTTGCACCACATTTTCAAGAACCTGGCGATGAATTGCGGCCCTCGGTCTGACACGATCACTCTTGGAAGACCATGTAACTTCACCACGTGTGACAGCAACAACTGAGCCGTTTGTCCTGCAGTGGGCAGATTTTTGCAGGGAATGAAGTGCCCCATTTTTGTGAGACTATCCACCACCACCATGATAGCCTCACAACCTTGATCCAGAGGCAACCCCACCACAAAGTCCAGACTTATTGTATGCCATGGTTGTGTAGGAGTAGGCATGGGAACCAGCTTTTCCTTGGCTCTGCAGCATTCCCCCTTGGCTCTTGCACAGACTTCACACTGCTTGATCCAAAGGCAAACATTGTCCTTCATGTGTTCCCACCAGAACTGTCTCTGCATGAGTTGCAGTGTCTTGTTACCCCCAGCATGACCAGTCAACACAGAATCATGACACCAATTGAACGCTTTCAACCTCGTTTCTGAAGAGGGTAAGTACAATCTGTTGTTGGAAAAAGGCAGGCCATGTTTAAGTGTCTGTGTGGATGTGACCTGACCCATTGTTTCCACCAGTCTGTGTCTTTGTGCCTTTTCACTTCTTCCAGGAAGTTTTCCAAGGTGAGGGAACACATCACCTTTTCTGGAGTAATGATCGCCTCCTGAACCACTGTTCGTGTTTCATGTACATCCTCCTATCGAGATAATGAATCCGCTTTACGGTTCTCTGACCCAGGTCTAAAAGTAAAAATGAAATCAAACTCCGCAAAGAAAAGCATCCACCTCATTTGACGTTGCGTGAGATGCCTGGCCGTTTTCATGTACTGTAGATTACGGTGGTCGGTGTAGACTGTAACTGGGTGTTTGGCCTTCCATAAATAATGCCGCCACTCCTGAAAAGCTTTCTTGATGGCCAATAACTATTTTTCGGCCACAGTATAATTCAGTTCAGCGGGACTCAACTTTTTAGACAAAAACGCTACTGGGTGCAATTGTCCTGTATGTCGATCTTGTTGAGACAGGACCACCCCTACTGCAATGTCTGAAGCATCCGCTTCTACTACAAAAAGGCACTTTGATCTGAGGATGTTGAAGGATAGGTGCCGATGTGAACGCTTTCTTGAGGAAATCAAAGGCAATCGTGGCTTCCGGGGTCCAACTAAAGGGAAGCCTCAGCAGTCGTGTCAAAGGGGAAACTAATTGCGAAAAAGGAGCAATAAACCTCCTATAATAATTGGCAAAGCCTAGAAAGCACTGCACATCTCTTACATTCTTTGGGGTTGGCCATTCCTGTACCGCCAACACTTTCCTTTTAGCCATACATAAACCAGAAGGGGTCAAGATCACACCTAGAAACTCCACCTGTTGCACATGAAACTCACACTTACTCAATTTGCAATATAAACCATTCATCAACAGCCTTCGTAAGACCTGTGCCACATGATCAACATGTTTCTCGGTGCTCTGGGAGTATATCAAAATATCATCTATATAGACGACCACAAACTGTCTACATAGTCTTTCAGCACATCATTTAGGAAGAATTGAAATGCCGCAGGGGCATTACAAAGCCCAAACGGCATCACCAGGTATTCAAACAGACCGTATCGGGTCTTAAAAGCCGTCTTCCACTCATCGCCCTCTCGTATCCGGACCAGGTGATAGGCTCCTCTCAGATCTAAACGAGTATAAATAACAGCCTCTCTCACCTGATCCAATAAGACGGGGATGAGTGGAAGAGGATAACGATTCCGAACCGTGTTTTTGTTCAATATCCTGAAATCAATGCATGTTCTCAAATCGCCATACGCTTTTTTTATGAAAAATAGGGGCGAGGCCGCAGGCGAGCGTGAAGGCCTAATGAACCCAATGTTAACATAGTGTTCCAGGTACTCCCGCAAGTGTTGTGTCTCCGGCTCGGACAAGGCATAGACCCTACATGCTGGCAGTACGGCCCCAGGGATCAGATCTATTTGACAATCATAGTCACGGTGGGGTGGCAATACTTCAGCCTTGGTTTCACTGAATACATCTCTAAACTTGGCATACTAGTTATACAGCGCCGGGACGCCCCGTTGCTGGGGCAGCTGTGCGCTTTACAAGTATACTACATTTACATTTACATTTATACTCTGCGGGAAGAATTGTCTCTTTTTCTGCAGCGGTGGCCACCTGATAGATTTGTGTCAGTGCCAAAATAAGATTGCTTAAGGGGTGACTACAAGAATGTTCAGAGTCAAAGACCAAGGTCTTTTGAGACCAATCGATCTTGGGGTTATGGGTCCATAACCTGGGCATTCCCAGAATTACCTCATACTGAGGCGCCTCAATAATATTCAAGGTAATTCGCTCACTATGCACTGATTCTTCCCCTCTACTGACCAATTCCAATTCTTCTGTTACTTCGGTTATGGGTCCTGACTTCAGAGGTTACCCATCCAATGCCAATACTCTTCCAATACTCTTTCCGGGAAGTCTCGTGGTACACGATGTAACTCTAAGCGTTGTACCAGCCCACTATCGATAAAGTTTCCGGTAGCACCCGAGTCCACCATGACCTCTACGTTATGTGTTTTGTTGCGTTCAGTAAGAAACATACGCATAGTAATATGCGAAACAGAGGTGGCAACTTCCGAACTTGCCAAAGAAGGCACTTGCAACACCAGTGATGTTTTTGTTTTCTCTTCTGGCGATGCCTCTGTGGGGATAGCAACCATGGGAGGCACAGTAGTGACCGCCACCTTCTTGTTACCAGAATAGAGGCCAGGTTTCTTGGGCTTCGTGGGACACTCAAGTACAAAATGGCCTTTCTTGCCACAATACATGCATAACCCTAGCATCCTACGGTTTTCTCTCTCAGCTCTAGTCAAGGGGGCTCTGACGGCTCCTATCTCCATAAGTTCAGTCTTTTGATCTGTCGAGGATGTAGAAGGTTTACTACCTCTATCTGATTTTTCCACCTGACCAAACGCCCTTTCTCCTCTCCTCACAGCCAACCTGTGATCCAAACGCAACGTAAGGTTCATTAAATCCGTGTACGTTGTAGGTTGTGGGTCTATTTGAGCAAGAACGTCTTTCATGTCGTCCCTTAAACCTTGATAATATAATGACATGCGTTTCTCTTCGGGCCATGCTGTTTCTGCGATCAGTCTATTAAATTTAGTCAAATAGGTTACTAAATCCCGTTTCCCTTGCCGCAGTTCTAACAATTCTCTATCAGCTGAAATAGTGGTGGCACGCCTGTCAAAAACTCTTTCGAACTCCCTGCGAAAAGAGTCCCAGTCTGACAACAGCGTGTCATCATACTTAACCAATGGTACCGCCCAATTAGCAGCATCCCCGGTCATGTAAGAAATAGCGAAAGCCACCCGTGAATGATTAGTGGGGAAAGAAGCAGGTTTACATGAAAAGTGTAGTAATATCTGAGTGAGGAATGTCTGTATCTTGGATGGATCACCTGAAAATCTTTCTGGACTAGCCAGAGGAATTGGGGGGGTACATTTACTTGAATCTGTGAGGAACCTTGTGAGGCGTCAAAGGGATTTCTAGCCTGCCGATCCACCCGCTCTCTAAGAGCTGCAGTTTCTGCATTAGATGCTGTCAATTCCTGTTGTACTAAAACTAAAGCTTGTAAAACATCGTCTAAGGAAGCCATGTTTGCACTACATATGAACGCAAAGGAACGGTAATATCTTGGGCGCGTAATTCTGTCAACGTCTTGGCCGTTCCTTTGTTTTCGTATGTTGCAAAAAGGGGTCCACCTCCAGACTTCCCCAACTCTGGATAACAACCTCAGAGTAGTAAGGTAGTCAGGCGAGGGAAAGAGGGATTTAGGAAGGGAACAGCGGGGAGCGGGAGACCTGTAACAAAAGAACACAACATTAATACAGATCCTACCAAATTCTACTCTCATGTGATCTCGCTAGGACTAACTAGTACCTTTGGAATGTCAGAAGGAAGTTGTACGATCACACACCACACTGGCAGAGATATCGTTTTCTTAGACTGGAGGCAAACCTACAATAATAATTCACAACAAATTAGTGCTCGTTTCTCATCTCCTTTCTCCTAATAAAGACTGGAATATTCTCAACATACATACCCAATCATAAATCATGTAAGCCAGAACCAACACAAAATCTAAGGCAAGGTTTCTTTCCCCTAGGTACAGGAAGCAGGTAAGTTCCAAGAACAAAAGTAGAGTTCCTCTTGATCCAGAGAAGAACAGTAACACAAGCTAGCACCAAAAATAATAAACTCAGGGTCCGTGCTGATAGGATCAGGTCCACACGATCTCACGATATGCCAGAACAAAGTTTGAGCTAATCAAGAGCAGTGATTAACCCCATAGTTATAAATCCAAAGGTCAAAACAGAAAAGTCTTTCTTTCAGAATAACTCCGATAATAACTGCTTACCGGCAGGACGAGGAATTCAAAACGCTTCCTTCAGCGTGGAAATGTTTCGGAGACAAGAATCCTCGAATGTACATCCAAGCACTTTCCTCAGCGCGGTGAAGTCTAAACAGCAACCACCTCGACTTTCACTCAAAGCGCTTAGCAACAGCGCAATGCTCCTTCAGGGAAAATCCCTTAAGTCGGAGGGGTGCTTCCCTCAGCGCGGGATCCGAACTATGATAAAACAAAAAACGGAGCTTCCGCTTTGATATTTGGGATAATGTCTTGAGCATGAAAGGGATTCGCATGGAGCATGTTGATTACTGAGAAACTACACTACGTTACAGGCACGTAATCAGTTTGTTTGTGATGGTTCCTTTTCTTCCACAGGTTTCTCCTTTCTTCCTCACCTAATTAGGCTGTGAGGACACCTACTGCAAGTATACAGTTTGGTCTCTGGAACCGAGGGTTGGGTACACGTTAGTGTGTGTCTAACGCCCAAGTTCCATACCCTTGGTCCTGACGAAAACCTGGTAGATCCCAACACAGGTTAAAACATGTAGACCTTACTTCACAATCACATAGATACGGTTGGCCATTTAAGTCAACATTAGTATCTCTTGCTGTTTTTAACATTGTCCAGTAACTTCAGAATACATTTTTCCAGGAAGCTATACTAGGGCATTTTTTAACATCACCTTTTTTTGCACTCCATTCACAATAAAACCCGCTCCACTGTAATCAGGTTTCGCAGCACACCCGGATGGCATTTGGCTATCCGGGTGGGACCCCGATGATGAAGCATGTCACCAACCAGGTTGGCGAATGAGGGGTCGTCTAACAAAAGATAAACCCTTTCTTTTGTTACTTCTCCATCTCCCTTCTTCCCATTTGAGACCAAGGATTTGGTCCAATGGTGATGCTCCTCTTGTTGTTTATATAGTCTTAGGTCCAGGGGACCAGGAGTATCTCCTTCCACCTTCGTGGATAATCCCTTACTCTCTTCTTCTGTTATTACGTATTTAATCGAGCATTCTTAAAATCCATTTAACACATGATTGCTTCTATTTTATTTTTTATGCCATTGGATGCCCAAACCCACTGCATTTCGCGCTGAAAGAGGGCCATCAATACAATTTATCTTACATCTGTTTGAAATAATGTCAGTGGAACACAGGTCAGTCGACTTTATGGGAGAATACAGCTTGGACCAGATGTACAAACCTACTAAGGTTCAGAGTGCTGAGAGTACCCATTGCAATCACCTACCTATTCGTAGTGAGGCGTCGCGTACACTGCAAGTCCAAAAGCGAACAACTTCACAATTTTGAAGCACTATGCCTCTCAATGCCACGTCCTGGAGGAGAGATAAACAGAAATCGTTCATGGACAACTACTACAAAGAGCGGGTTTGAGGTACAGCAATTACTTAATGTTGCTTACTTGAAATGGCGGAGGTCAGTGCGCACAAACGTTGCTCTCACTTCTGGCCAGCTGGACAATACACTGCGAAGTAGATGGAGGCAGGGTGGGCGACTCCTTTCATACCTCCAATACATGTTAAAAACATGGAAAGCTAAGCCTTTTAAAAATACAGGCATTTATAGTTATAGATTGACACAATGAATTTACACACCCCAAAAAAAAAAAACGAAATAAAAATAGAAGATTTAGCGTCAGGGGGATGAGGGGGGCAGTGGGGGCCATGGGTTAGAGGCGGGTTCCCGTGGCAAATACCAAAAAACGCATTGTTTTTGCCTGCGACTTCATGTTCTGCGGGGTAATGTGCTGACCAATGGAAAGCAATGCAATCGCGTTGCAACTGATACCGATGTGAAAGTAGACGATGTAATGGTCTGTGCGAGGTCATAGACGTGGGGTAAAAGTACGCGATCACTATGTCCACAATGTAACGTCATACATCCATATAGAGCTTCTCCCCACTCCGCTGACAGGCAAATAGCTGCAGAAAGCCTGATAAAAGTAATCCTTAGCTTCATCATAACGTTCCCTGCAAACACACGCAAATAAACAACAAAACTGTTTTGAAAAAGAAGACATGTTCCTTGCAGAGTCAGACAATAAAATAATAAGTACCAACGAACATTACTTTTGCATGGTTGCATATCACCGTCTAATGCAGATATAGAATAGGCATATCATTAGAAAATGAAGAAGGTACTATGGGGCACCAGCATCAAGCATTTTTGTCTTCTCAAACGGGCCGATTCGCCTGTTTGCGAACGCAAAAATTGCTTTTCAGATGCAGCTAAACCTATTTTGCGATTCGGTAAAGCAAAATGTGTTTGAGATTCGCTGTTAGGAAGGGGCGTGTTTAGGGCATCCCTTCCTAATACCGAATCGCATCAGTATGCATGAAGGCGGTCGCAAAACATTTGCATTTTATCACCGACTTCAAGTACGTGGTAATCCATTTGCAAATTTGAAGGGGTCCCCTAGGGACCCCTTCCACTTTGTGAATGCTTGTAAAAGCATTTTTTTAAGAGCAGGCAGTGGTCCCAGGGACCCCTGCCTTCTCTTTAAAAATGAAAGGAAAACTTTTAATTTTTATTTTGTAAAGCATGGCGTTTTCCCTTAAGGAAAATGAGCAGTTTTATAAAAACAAAGATTGCTTTATTTAAAATCAGTCACGGACAAGGTGGTCTCCTGACCTCAGCAGGCCACCATCCTTGTGATTCTTGCGATTCCTAGGGGGTTGCAAAATGCGACCTAACTCATTAATATTCACGAGGTAGGTCATTTGCAATCCCCTAGGAATTACAGAAAGTGTTCAACACACTTTCATGCATGCCGTTTAGCGATTTCCTTATTGTGAATCGCAAAACGATGTGTTGATGCATCTGGCCCTATGATATTTAGAAGGAATTTTGCCGGTCATGGGATCTCGTGGGGTTTTTAGGTAACCACATGAATTCTGCAGAGTAAAACTCAGTGAGTTCCGCCTAACCCTAGTATTTATGCAGCACACAAACATTAATAAAGTAAAAACACAACACAACAAAAATCACACAGCAATTTATTAAAATAGAGTAAATTTAATAAATTATTTGACACCATGTTAGAAATGGGCTTTATAGTTTGCTGAGGTATCTACACTGTCCAAGTAGGGACCACCACTCTAGTTAGGGTAAGCTAGATACACACTTAGAGATAACTTGTGCTCACCGTCTGGTAGCACAGAGCAGTCAGGCTTATCTAAAGAGGCTATGTGTAAAGAATTTGTGCAAAAGACACACACACTCACATTAAATAAATATATATGAAGATGTAGGACTCCTTCACTTGAATGTGTCCCATACCCCTACAAGCCCTGAAGGAGATCTTCATTGATGAAGATAAAAGCCCTACAGGAAGGTCGAAATGCGTCGGCATACATATTTACGTGGCCAGGAGTTATCTATAATCAACTAGAAATCAATGAATTTACTAAAACAGCGATGAAAGTAGTGACACCACTAGGATCTAGACAATGATCTCCGACCACAAATGAAAGGGCCTCATAGTATTATTTTGACTACACTGCTGAGGGTTAAATCATGTCATGTAAGCTAATTAATATGTAACCTTTTTAGTGTTGCACTAAATCACACTTTCAATTTTTTTTGTTTTTGCATTGATTTGACATGAGTGACACAGAAACAATCAATGTGGTTTATATATGTAATGTCCCAAAAAATTTATGCAAATGTCCTTATATTCATGTTGTTTTTGTGTAA
Organism: Lissotriton helveticus; assembly: GCF_964261635.1. Lineage (NCBI taxonomy): Eukaryota > Metazoa > Chordata > Amphibia > Caudata > Salamandridae > Lissotriton > Lissotriton helveticus. Next base: position 1,292,407,977 of record NC_136057.1, on the reverse strand, counting down.
GCCTGTGTCTTTTGTATATCAATGAATGCACTTTCGGGTGATACGTAAAAATGAGAATGAAAAAAGAATGATATTTTAAAAAAAGAATGATATTCAAATATACATACATTCTTGTCTTCTCTTGTTTTGGGGGAACAATGGTGCATGAAGAAGTGACGCATGGTAACAGCAGTGTTCATTATCTGATATAAGAAAACTGTATTGTGGTCATAAATTGGCTATTTGAGAAACGAAGGTGAGACATTTCTTCTTTGAAAGTTTTCAAGATCAAAGGTATAGGGGTAATCTTAGTACTTTCATAAATTCACTGATCCCAGCCCCCTAAGTCCAAAATTGGATCACTCGCCATTATGTTAAATACTTTCTAAAAGAAGCATTTATAATATACTAATGTCAAATTTAACTATACCACTGAAGAGGATATTGTCAGTACCATTCCAAAGATATAAAACATGACACAGCTACCCCTTTCTAATCAGGAATTACAGCTTAAAAGTGTATTATTTAATTCCCATTGTTAACCTATGAGAGGAGTAGGCCTCACAGTAGTGAAAACATAACTTGGGTGTTGGTCAATACCAGGACATGCCTAACTTAAATATGCATGTCTTACATGTTTTTTTTATACAGCACCCTACCCTAAGGGATACTAAGGGCCTACCTTCAGGGTCATTTATGTGTAATGAAAGTGGAGTTTAAGGCTTTACAAAGGGTTTTAAATGCAAAGTTGCAGTGGCAGTAAACAGCACATGCAGCCCCTGCAGTGGCAGGCCGGAGACAGGTTTGAAAGGCTTGTTGTGTGGGTGGCACAATCATTGCTGCAGGCCCACCAGTATCATTTCATTTAAAGGCCCTGTGTATTTGGTTGTCACAGTTCCTCCGCTCATATTTATATCAATGACATCTTGATTTTTTCTAACACCAAAGTAGAGCACATCACACATGTCAAAATAACATTGAAGTCCTTATGTGACAACAAATTGTATTGTAAGTTATCCAAATGTACATTTCATACCACAGAAGCAACATTTCTGGGATTTATTTTGACACCTCATGGTGTTACCATGGCTGACCGCAAAATCGAAACCATAGAAGACTGGCCTAGGCCACAGAATGTGAAGGATATTCAAAGATTCCTGGGTTTTTCAAATTTTCATAGGAGATTCATTGATCAGTTATCTGCTTAGGTCATACTATTAACTACCTTACTCTGCAAAGGGGTTTTGTTGCAGTGGAGGCAGGACGATGAACATGCCTTTTTGTAGTTAAAAAAGGCATTCACAACTGGTCTTGTATTAAGACACCCCAACACAGAACAACCATTCATTGTAGAGATAGATTTGTCTAATACAGTAATTGGAGCCCTTCTATCCCAAAGAGACAATAACACCAACCATTTGCACCCAGTAGCATTCCTTTCTAAATCTTTACTACCTGCTGAGTGCAATTACACAATTGCTGAAAAAGAACTACTAGCAATTCGACTAGCTTTTAACGAGTGGCACCATTATTTGTTAGGCGCTAAATACCCTGTGATGGTCTATACTGGTCATAGAAATCTAGAGTTCTTAAGGTGCGCCAAGGCTTTAACACCCAGGTAGTTATGTTGGATGCTTTTTTTGTGCAGAATTTGGTTTTACATACCATTTTGCCAAGGTAGTAGAAACAATAAACCAGATGCACTCTCTTGTACAGACACTGCAGTTAAGGAATCCATTGAGCTACCCTCCATGGTTCCTCAGGAACAGATCACTGGGGCAACTGCTGTGTTGACCACTAAATGTTTTCCACAAATCCACGCTATGCCACTAGCACAAATAGTACAATGGTGTGCACTAGATCCAACTCATTAAATGTTAGAGACATTGCCTTTTCAAGGGAATTGTCTCTATGTCCCTAATAAAGTTCTACAGCAACAAATATTTAAATAGTGCCTGATCATCCATTGACAATTAATTCAGGGCGCATTAAACAGAAGAATTGATCAGTCAACATTTTTGGTGGGCAATATGGAAAAGAGATGTAAAAATGTACGTGCAAAACTGTGAAATCTGTAATCGAACCAAAACTGACAAATAAAAAACAAGGGGTTTATTGCAATGGCTTCCCACTCCAGAACGAGCATGGGAAGACATATCAATGGATTTTGTAACTGCTTGCCTAAAGACCAAGGACAAGCCACAATTATGGGAGAGGTTGATCGACTATCAAAGATGGCTCATTTTGTTGCTTGTGCAGGTTTACCCACAGCATCAGAAGTGGTTAATTATTTGTTAACCCAAGAAGTACGTTTAACCTCATGCGTGCGGCGCATTTTCCCTCCGTGCGCTGAGTTTTTTTAAAAACCCGCGGTTCATGACGAGCTGAGCTCGTCATGAGCGTCGAAGGGGTTAAATGGATTACCCAAAACCATTATTTCTGACTAAGGTTCATAATTGACATTCAGATTTTGGAAAGCATGGTGTGCAGCCAGCGCCGGCTCTAGGGCGGTGCCACCAGTGCCACCGCACCGGGTGCTGGCTTTTTATGTTTTTGAAGCACCTGCTGAGGTTTCCTTTACTCCGGCAATTACCAGGCCTCACAAAAATTTCAAGATAACTCCTGTGATTAATTATCTTCCTGGAGGGAGATCAGCGTTTTCAGTAGTTGAGGTTTTGACTTGTGACGTTAGTGCAGAGGTCAATATGCCTGCTGCAAGGAATGAGTACCAAGTAGAGAGTGAATATAATGTAATCAGATAAGCAGGTTACTGCTTTTAAAAGAGACATCCTTTTGTTACTTGCAATTTATAACTTAAAGTCATAAAATACAACAGTGAGCTATTAACTTTCATCATAGAACCGCATACACACTGTAAAGTATACATTAGAACATTGATTAATTTAGTAAAAAGAGTTAATTTGGCTGGAAATAGATTCTTATTATTAAAGAAAACTCCCAACTATGCTGTTTCTTTTTCGACTCTGAGTTTTTGCTTCTCCACACCAAGCACTCTTAAACTATACTGCCTACCAGTAAGGATTACATCTGACTCGTACCCTTTTATTCCTTTGGCTTATGTAACATTTCCTATACACTGATTTGCTCATGGATGATTGATTGTCTCTGTGCAATGGGTGTGTGATGCTAAGTGCTCTGAAACCCTACAATGGTATGCGTGGCGTTATCTAAGTAATTCAATGCATCTGACAAAGAATGAAGACTTTGGGCCAGATGTACGACCTGCCAAATAGAGCCTCGCAAATTGCGTTGCATTTGCGGCTCACAATTTGCGAGGCGCTATTTGGCATGTACAACAGTGTGTTTAACACTGTTTGGGATTCTAACGGGGTCACAAATTAGGAGTCTCAAGAATATCAATGAATTGGACCACCATGTCTGGGTCTGCTTTTAAATAAAGCAGCTTTTTTTTTAAATGCAGCCCGTTTTCCTTAAAGGAAAACGGGCTGCATTTAAAAAAAAAAAAGAAAAAAAAATGTTCTTTTCACCAACTCCTGCCTTTAAAAATTAATATTGCCTGCATTTGCAGAGGAGAAGGTGTCCTCTGGAGACCCCTTCCCTTTTTGCGAATGCATTACCACCTACTTTTGCGGTCGCAAAACATTGGTACATAGCTTTGCGGTCGCTATCAGGAAGGGAAAACCCCTTCCTAAAACCGAGTCACAAAACAGTATTTTGCGAGTCACAATTGATTTGTGAGTCGCAAAATACTGTTTGTACATGGGCCCATGCTTTTTAGCGTGTCATACATCTGGTTAAAGGGTGCTAGTGATAAAATCCGTGGTGGAGGTGGTCATGGGGAGGGGGCGCCAACAAACATTGTCGCACAGGGCGCCACCTGCGCTAAAGCTGGCCCTGTGTGCAGCTCTCAGTATTAAAAGCAATACATCCACGAGTTGCCATCCAGAAACTGACAGCCAGACCGAAAAAGTCAATCAGGTGTTAAAACAATATCTACGTAGGTATTTAATATCTACTCCTAGGTCATGGGTGGATCTGCTTTGGGAGGCTGACTTTGCTTATAACAATGTACAACATTCTGAAACACATGTGCCACAGCTTTATGCCATGAAAGGCCAACATCCCCATTTTCTGCCTTTGCTTCACTCACTGCCAGTTACTCTGGTCCCTAATGTAGAACACAAATTGCAGAAACTATCCACCATGGCCATGTGCCTCTGTTACAACGTAATAAAGGCTAAGGCACAATATAAACACTTTGCTGATCGAAAACGTCAGGCAAGAACAGTGTACTGACCATGAGATCGTGTCTGGTTGTCGACCAAGAATCTTAAAAGTAAACACCATCAACGATGTCAACCTCAATACATAGGACCCTTTTCAGTGATTATAATGATTAACCCAGTTGTATTTCAATTGATAATACCTCTTACAATGAAAGTGCATCCTGTTTTTCACACATCATTGTTAAAGCTTGCAGGTGCCCAGATTCGTTCTCGCCCACCATCTCCTATTATAGTGAATAATCATGTGGAATATGAGGTGAGAGCCATTAAAGATGTGAAACAATGTAAAGGGAAACTTTGGCACTTGGGGTCATATGTACAAGCACCTATCGCCACCATAACGTCACCTATAGTGATGTTGCGGTGGCGAAATGGGCTGCGCCTTATGTGCAAGGCAGCGTTAAGCCACTTAACGTGGCTTAATGCTGCCCTGTACATATGGCACCCTTTCACGCTATGGTTAGCATGAAAGGGGCGTGCAGTGGGTGTTTTGGTGGGCATTCCTTCGCAACAGCCATTGTATATGACACTGCCCCCTATATACAAGGGTGGCGTACATAGGAGGCAGCTCCAAAATTTAGACCAGGAAAATCCTGGTCTTAAGTTGGCGAAACGAGGAGAAATGCATTATTTCTCCTTGTTTCTGCTTTTTTCATGTGTGCACATGGAAAAAGCAAAATGCCATGGTTTGTTTATGTACAGGAAGGTTTCCCTTCCTGTACATAAACAAACCTTTTGAAATAATGCCATTTTGTAACTTTCATGTATGCAGCATGACGCAGCACACATGAAAGTTACAAAATAGCACTTTAGGACTGTTTATGTGCAGGAAGGGACACATTCCTACACATAACCAATCCTCCCCTGCACACAGACACCCTTGCACTCTCGTGCAAGGGTGAATGCTTTGGCGCTAAGTTGTTAAACTTAGGGGCGGATTTACAAGCCCCTTGTGCTACCGATACATCACTTTTCGTGATGCATCAGTGGATTTTTTTTACGCACATTTTTCAAGGTGACGCATTTATGAAGATTCGTCATGTAAACAAAGATGCAACGGAATGGAGCTGCGCGAGATTTGGCTGCGTCACATAAGTATTAAAATATGCAAGGTAGGCATTCCTACTCTAAATGCAACGCATTTCTGACGCAGGCATATTTACAACTATTCCCCGCGGTGACGTATCTATTCAATGCGTCATGCAAATTTGAAAATGCGCTTGCAGGCCTACACCTCATAAACCCAAACCCAGGAAATGACGCAAGTACTACATAAACTGAATAGAAGTGCATAGAGCAGTTTTGCAGCAGAGCAGCCAACATGGACCTCCTAATCTTGAAGACGACAACCACCCCCAGACCAAATCCCACAACCTCACCCTCCACCATCACCACAAAGGCAGCGCAGGAGAAGGGAGCGCATCTACCGTCAAAAGCACCACCCTCATTGGACTGCATGATGAACAAGTCATCAAAATGTATCGCCTCAGGAAAGTGTCCATTGTGACCCTGCTTCATCAGATTACACCATTGCTACTGTCTCCAACTGAAAGGGTCAGCAACATCCCACCGCAGCCAAAGCTACTGGTCGTGTTACACATGTTGGCCTCTAGATCTTTTCAAGCAACAGCAGCACGAGTGGCAGGGGTCTCACAGGTATCTTTCTCCGCCTTCTGTCTTGGATGCCGTCATTCAGCTCACACCACAGCACATCCATTTTCCCAACACACCTCAACAGCAGAAGAACATTAAACAAGGCTTCTATGCCATTGCTGGCTTCCCACATGTACTTGGTGCAATGGACTGCATGCATGTTCAACTGGTACCACCTGCAGCAATTTCACACTTAGACCGCAACCAGAAGCACACACACTCCATCAATGTCCAGGCCATTGTGGACCATCGAGGACAATACAACAATGTACTTGCAAAATATCCTGGGAGTGTGCATGATTCATATATATTCAGAAACAGCATCATCAATGGCCCTTTCCAAAATGAACAATTTGGCAATGGCCTTCTCGTAGTAAGCGTCAATCAATTTGCTTATATAACTTAACTCTGCAAGAATAGCTGGCCTTCTGGCACATTACATGCCCTTGCGTCAGAATGATGCACTAAGTGAATGTGAAAATGCCAAACCACATATACACTATATCCATATGACATACAGTACAAAGCTGCATACATACATAGCAGTATAACCTAAAATGCCAGGGATACCAGATAGGAATGCACGCACATATCCTACATAAAGTTGTGAAGACCAACAAGTCACACTGTCGACGTATGCACACATCTCATCAAATTCAATTTAACTATTAAAATGTGCAATGCATTGTAAAGCATGAATGGAACTAGCTAAGCAGCCAGATTGAATGTGTACGTGCATTAAGGTGCACATAAGTGTACGAATATATGAGACACAGGATGTATGTATTGGTGGACCATGTGACAAAGGTGCCTGTGCAGGGCAATTCAAACCAAATGTGTGACAACACGGGGCAAAAACATTAAACCATAACATTTACAAAATTTATAGGGCCACTATGCCATGCAAGTGACTCACTTTGGCACAGAACAAATATTTAACACACTCACATATTGACATGTACCCAGATGTGTAATGCACAAAATGGGAAAGTGTGCATCCAGCCAAATCATCACACATGTATCACTCACACATTGCAACACCACACCTTTCAGTTAAATAAAACATGCACTCCAAAGCACCATCCCTTGTCATGCACATCAATTGATAGACAGCAAGTCAAGTGACAGGTGTGACAAACAATGGGAAACTCAGTCAGTCAGTCAGTCAAAAATCTTTATTTCGATTAATAAAAATCATAAAAAGCAGCAACAATACATACATCCAAAATGCTGGAGATAGAATATAATATGTACAAATAAATAATTGTGCAAGCTTTTGCAGACATTCATATATATACATTATTTACAATTCATGACTTGTGCAAAATAGATAATGAAGCGATGTCCACATCAGACTTAAAGCACCACTTTAAAATCTACAATTTTAAAATCATAAATGCATCTTATATTTTACCATGATTTATAACAAGGTACCCCCTTCTCCTCCTACTGTACTTGGAGCATACAGATGTTACTACTTTTTTTATTAATCCTAGCTGCTGCCACCAAGAAGCTTGCTACACTAAAGATAGTGCGCACAGTACTCAGTAGTTGCAGGTGTAAGAGTGCTGGTCTTACTTGCACAAAACCCGCCTCTCGTAATATGGGGTATAAAAATGTTTTGCGTGCCTTGGAAAACTTTTCACAGAACATAATTAGGTGGAGAGTATCTTGTGCTGAAAAATTGTCGCAGGAGCATGGTGCAGAATCTTCAGGTTTACCCCATTTCGGAAAAAATCCTAAAGTAAGATGTATTAAATTGAACCTGAATCTTGTCAACAAAAAGCGATGAAAAGGCTTTGTGACAATCTTCAGATAAGGTTCAATTAAAGGGGAAGTCTGTAAGAGATAGATACTTCTTGCACCCAGTTTTCTAAGCTCCTCCTCCTCCCTCTCTGCCTCCAACATAATCCTAAAATTATGTTTGATCCAGTCCACATCCTCTTTCTTGATTCCCTCTAGGGCTGTATATAATTCAGGATGACCCAGTCTAGCACACGCTGCTCTAACGTATGCCAGCCATGGTATTCCATCTGCCTTCTCGAGGGCTAAACAATCTTTAAGGATAAGGTGGTTAAGGGTGATATCCTCATTAAGCCATGTCTTTGCCCAACAAATCAGGGGTGCTACTTTTAGATGGTCTGTAATGTAGCCTAAGCCTAATTCAGAGTGAATAGACAGAGTGGGGGATGACTGAGGTACCGCCAACAAGGATCTAAGAAATCTGTTTTCCGCGAGTTGTATTTTACTCACATTGGCGTATCCCCATGTAGAGGCCCCATAAGATGCGATCGCACAACATTTAGACTTATATATTTTGAGCATGGCGTCCATGGGCCTGGCTCCCAGCCGTTTAGCAAAACTGAGAAGGGCTGATGTAGATCTTATAACAGCATTACTCTTCTGTTTCTGCTGGGGGCCCCAAATGCCCTTCTCGTCAAATAACACTCCAAGGTAGGTAAAAACCGGAACCCTGGAGAGTTTGTTGCCCAGACATCTAAATGTGTTGACCTTGCTAATCTTCCTACGAGCCCCAACAATCATAACATGAGATTTGCTGCTGTTTACTTTTAGATCTAGTGACTCCATAAAGGCGCCAAAGTTATCCAGCAGCCTCTGTAGGCCCAGGCCTGTGCGAGCAATGAGTACGGCATCATCCGCGTACAGGAGGACCGGGATACCCGATCCCCCTGCACGCGGAATATCTGCACTAGCCCCAATTAGAGATTTTTCCAGGCCATTAATGTAAATTGTAAAAAGAAGGGGGGCCAGAATACAGCCTTGTGTGACCCCCCCGCCTGGAATTAAATTGGCTCGTACACCTGCCATCCTGCGTAACCCTAACAGCTGCCGCTAAGTTCTGGTGGAGGTCGCTAAGGAAATAAACCAAGGATGCCTCTACCCCAATTTCCAACAAAATGTACCATAGTTTGGAGCGGTTCACCAGGTCGAATGCTGAAGATAGGTCCATGAACCCGAGGTATAAAAAACCCTCTTTAGCTACAGTATATTTATTGATCAAGAGATGTAAGTTTAAGCATTGGTCCATGGTACGTCTATGTTGCCTGAAACCATACTGGAAGTTCAAGAGCACCCCCCTGTCACACATCCAATCTCCCAATTTCTGTAGTATCACTCTGCCCATGATCTTAACGGCAGAGTCCAACAGGGAGATTGGCCTGTAACAGGCGGGGTCCCCTCTACTCCCTTTTTTAAAAATGGGTACAATTATTGAAGAGGCCCAAGAGGGGGGGAAACCCGCTATGGATGATGCGTTGAACACGTTAGTGAAAATCTTTGCCCAGAAATTGGGGTACAGGATGTAAAGGTCAGCAGGGACCCCATTAGGTCCTGGGGCCTTGTGTTTCAATGTGTCTCGAATGGCTTTTTCTACTTCTGTTATCTCAAATTTTAAAAGTTGTGTAGAGCGACCCAAAGTGGAGCTTCCTGAATTTAACTCTTGATGCTCCTTGTCACTATAAATACTCGTAAAGTGTTTGAGCCACATGTCATCCGGAATAACACATTCTGTGTCTAAATTTTCACTTTCCGAAAAAAATGACTGATTTATTGTAGCCCAGAACTTTCTGCTGTCTTTTAGCACATCAATTGTCTGCAGGTTATCCCATGCCTCCTCTTTAATTTTGCGTTTCCGCGTAGATATTGCCTGTTTATACTCCTTACGGAGAGAGGAGACTAGGACCCTGTCCCTTGTTTGCTCTTGAGGGCCTTTAAAAGAGCCCCATGAGCCTTAGAACACGAGGAATCAAACCATCTAAATGCCTTCTTAGTATGTGGTTTACTCTCCTTATGTAGGTTTTCAGCAATTTGGTTACAGATTGCTGTAAAAGATGTTATAGTTTCTGTAGCCACGGCATGCTCATCCAGACAGATGCCTAAATTGATCTCTGCCTTGATGGCCAGATCCTCGAAAAATGCCTCCGGGACTACGGCGTCCCACTTTATCCGTCTTCCTTGGTCTTTTGTCGATAAGTACCGTGGTACCGCCCTACCAGGATCAGTGATGGCAACCTTGCACCTCAATTCCGCTTCCAGTACAAGTGGATTATGATCACTAAAGGTTGATGTCAATACTCTATACGCGAGGATTTTGGTCAAGACTCGCGGAGATACAAAAATATAGTCAATCACTGACTCAGCACCTCGTCCTATAAAGGTGGGGACAGCCTCTCTGCCACCTTCCTTGCCAGGTTCGAATACATTTAGATTAGATAATAATTCCTCCAAGGCGTCACCCTGTTTATTGTGTTCAAAATGGGGTACTCTCCCATTCGTAGGTCCCACGACATCTTCCCCATAACAGTCCCACGGGCAAGGGTGTAAATGAAAATCTCCCATTAAAAATATTTCATACTCAGAAGAATTGCTATGCTTATAGACTGACAAACAGTGATCTAACATACTAAAATCTTCCTTTTGAAGGGAGTTTCCCATTGCATTATATAAATTTATTAATAGATAATATTGGTCCGAAATAAGCCATTCTATTATGAGAAAATTATTTGACTCCCCGTTGAGTTTTCTAAAAGTACCTGCAAGGTTTAGGGAAATAAGGAAGAGTAAACCCCCCTTTGGTCTCCCCACAAACCCCCGAACCGCAGGAATGGTGAAACTGTGATAACCATCTAAGTTAAAATTAGATTCTGCGTCCCAAGTTTCCTGGAAAGCCAGGATATCAAACTGCCTTATAAATTGTAACCAAATGGTATCAGAGCTTTTTGATCTAATTCCTGCCATGGGAAACTCAATGTTAAACACAACATGCAATCATCACCAACAGATATCACTATTACAATCTTCACAAACATGACATACAGCACATGCCATGTATACTGAATTCACATAAAAGTTAACAAATTTTTCTTACTTTGCACTTACAGCTGATCAAGAATATGGCCTAAAGAAGTGATTGATGACACCATTTGGCAGTCCACAGACCGATCTGCAAAAGGCATACAACCATGCCCATTGCCGAACTAGAAATATCATAGAAAGAAGCTTCGGAATGCTCAAGTCCAGGTTTTGTTGCCTAGATTTATCAGGCGGCAGGCTACTCTATCCACCAGAAATTGTGTGCAAGATGATAATGACATGTGCAATATTCCATAACATATGTGTCAAAACAAATGTGTCCTGGGATGAAGGGGAACAGCCCCCTGAACAAATGCTGATGGCGATGATGAAGCTGAAGTAGAAAGACGAGACATACTACACACTGATGCAGGGATAAGATTTCGCACAAACTTTGTCACACAATTCTTCACATGATGTAGCAAATCTACATTTGTAACAATATGCACTAATGTCACAATAAAAATAATCAGAGCATCCCCTTTGTGTCCATTTGGTTTACAGGTCATATGATACAAATACACATGAGCTGATTAATACAAAACTGCAGCTGCATGCCAGTGCAAGCACTTTGACTGTGACACGCTGTGGCACTTTCTGAGCACAAGAATAATGCATAATCTTAATGATATGTTGCATTCCTGTGTACTACTCTGCAATTGCGCACAAACAGCTACCATGCGCTGGTGCAGGCACCCTTGCACCCTGGTCTAAGGATGGCTGTGTGGTGTGCATGATCTGCATAGCTGCAGAAAGTGGCACCTCCCGTCACTCATAAAAACACAGGGGGATATTTACAAGCCCCTTGCGCCACCGTTGCTTCACCTTTTCCCATGTTAAAAGTGGCGCACCGGCAGCACAAGGTGCTTGTAAATAAACCCCACAACATTTTGCAAAAGAAATGCAGAAATGTTTAAGATTTGTGAATCATCACATATTGTAATAGTGAAAAAGGATGTGTCACAAACAAATTTACATCTCATTGTGGCTTGAGACATCAACGCAGGTGCTGTGTACCAACTGAATGCTGAGATGCATGTATAAATGCAAATTAATGTTTAAATGCAAAAGTGGACTTGTGTGTTGAATGCTAAATTATCACCAACACCCATGTCTACCCACAACATGAAAAGCTTGTGCGAGAGGTGGTATTTGACACAAGCATATGTGAAGACACACATGGTGCCTTACTGTGACATTGTAACAAATGTGCTGCAGGTAGTGCAGATGAGGAGTGATGCAATGTAATCCACTTTACCTGCTGTGCAAGTCCACCGAAAAAGTACCACAAACAAACTAATCCATTTTCACAAAACTATGTACACATATCCCATGATTAGGCTTTCCTGTTTTTAGTTTCTATTTTTGGTAAATTCTGGTGGGTTTTTTAAAGTTTTTTCAGTACCTTAAAAAACAGTGGTTATCAGTGGTTACACATTCTCGTGCTATTAATTCCGGTGTTTGTGGAATTTTTATTTAATTTTAATTATTGCTTGCCTTCTGCACTGATAGTGCATGTGTTTAGATAGCGTATGCACAGGGTATATTAGGTCAAATAAACTTTTACTGCACCAGAATGGACTACATAGTTAATAGCATTCTTCATTATCTCTGAAGATTGTAAAGATGCTTTAAACATACCATTTTATTACAAGGAACAAGGGAACCCAAAAGTAGCAATAGGTCTGGGACCTTTGGGAATATAATGTTTCAAAAGACAGGTGCACCAAACATTAACAACAAAATAACAATCAAAATAAATATAGAGCAAAATTTTAATCTATATTTTAAACTGTCCAGCCGGACACACTTTAATAGTATAAATATTTGTATGTTACAAAAGAGATAAGATAACAATAGCCAAGCGGGACACAGCCTGTGTCCTACTATCACATATGACATACAAGTAAGGCAAACAAAAGAAACAGGGCAGTCTGTAAGTGCTTTTAGATTTAAACAGACGATGGTAAAATACACTTTGCGTGATCTATTCAATGTAATAGCAAACAATCATCAAGTGTAAAGTGTCGACGACGTTTCGATCCCTGTTAGTATGGGATCATCATCAGGACATGTAATTTTATGCCTTAGGTAATTATTGAAAGCCCAACAATTTAAAACAACATGCAAATACATACACCATATATTTACAATGGAAATAGACATAAAGGGAATGAAAAAATGGGGGGAAGGCGGGGGGAAGAAACAAAATAACATGTGTTAACCACAATAGTTATACCTTTCATGATTTTTTGTAAGCTCTAAAGCAAGATTAGAGCATATTCAAGCACCCTAAATGATTCCAAAGAATACTCATATCAAAATTACTCATGCAAGCCAAGAAAGGAGAAAATATTTCAACGTGATTAAGAAAGAAGAGGAAAAACATCTTATTTACCGAGAATCAGAAGAATAGAACACCCGTGAGAAGAATGTTAGCCTACACTTGCCGTTAAAGCAATTTGCGAAGGACATACCTTAGTGTCAAGAATTTTAGACAGAGACGTCCGTTTGATTAAAAGAACTTTTAATGGACCTATTACGGGAAAGAATTAAAGTCACTTCCCTGTCTAGATATAACTAACGTTAAGTATAGGTCAATGATGAATAAAGCTTACCGATTCTACTTTTAGCTTTTCAAAAAGAGACAAGGTCATACTGGCCAGTTAAGGCAATTTCGGCAAATGGGGACCTGATAATAAGGAAAGGGCATTAATATCCTGTTTATATAGTTCATGGAAACGAAAATAGAGTTCCAAGGCCAGGCTTACCATTATCAATTTAAATAGCAATCGGTATCTGAAAAATCAAAAGAAACATTATAAGCAAGTGGGTCAAGGGTGGGCTGCCAAGATTGCTAAGAGGGATAACATCCGGTTCACTCTTACCGAGATGATGCTCGAGACCCGGATTTAGAAAATGTAACCTAGAAAAAATTGAAAACATAGGCTTAGAGTTGTCAAGGCACCAATTTAAAGAGCCGTAGTATATTAGCCTAGATGAATGCCTTACCAGAGAGCAAAAGCCAGGTTCGGCCGTATTTGGGGATCTATTACATCAGTCGAGTCAACCTATCAATGAAAAACAATGCATTGAAAATTGCCAAGAGTAATCTACTTCAATTCATATCGCCAAACTTAAAACCATGTCCCAGACAATTAGTTTTACCGGAAAGAAGAGGCGGAGTAGGCCGCAATGGGGGTCTGTGGTCTCGATCGAGTCAATACTCGTGCAGTTCGAACGCTCTGCCAAAAATAATCAGATCGCCACAATCAGACACCTGCTCAAGTCGTATCGCCGCACTCAGAGACAAAAAAATGTGCCCCAGGCGAGTAGCCTGCCAGTATTCTTACCAGAAAAACGAGAGGCAGAATCCGCCGCGATGGGGGTCTGTTGTCTCGGTCGAGTCGATACTCGTGCCGATCAAACGCTCTCACTGAGTCCCGGTTAGTTATTACGGCCGCAGGAAATGCAAAGCCGGGCGGCAGTCATGGGATAGCTTTACTGAAAAAAGCGGCGGCCATCTTGTAATGGGTAAACAAGAATATGTCGAACTGGGAAATTGCTCTGTGATATCGATTAAAGGGCAAACTGGTGACTTATTGGTGTCAAAACAGAACGCTTTTAAGCGTTTAATGAATAGTTTGGAAAAAATAGTGATCATTTAATGGTTCTACCAAATCAAAAACATTTTTTAAATAAAAAGGAGGAATCCAAAGTGGTGGATTGCATAAAAATGGAGTTACATAGGAAATTTATTGAAAGCCTCAGAAACCAGCAGAGGAAACAGTTTTTTAGCAAAAAAGTAGCATGCAAAAAGGACCAAAATCATATATATATATAGATAGAGTTAGAGCACAGAGTTGAAAATGCTCATTAGAACATCCTAGAATTATTGTTCACCCATAAAACAATATATAGAGGTAATTGTGAAGTAGATCCTTATAAACTTAGATTTGCTCAAAAAACAAGTGAAGAAGATTTATGAGTTAGAACACCCTGCAAAGGAGCTAGATTGTCTTTTTAAATCAAAGAAGTCCAATCCTCAAGTCGGTTCAAACCAGTGTGGATACTTTTGGTTCTCAAAATCCATTTCAGTTCTTCTTTATTCATCAGGGTACAGGTCACCACCTCTCGGGGGACTTTTAATTACATCAATAATTGTCCATTTCAACTCATCTTCACTGTGAAGACAATCTAGCTCCTTTGCAGGGTGTTCTAACTCATAAATCTTCTTCACTTGTTTTTTGAGCAAATCTAAATTAATAAGGATCTACTTCACAATTACCTCTATATATTGTTTTGTGGGTGAACAATAATTCTAGGATGTTCTAATGAGCATTTTCAACTCTGTGCTCTAACTCTATCTATATATATATGGATTTTGGTCCTTTTTGCATGCTACTTTTTTGCTAAAAAACTGTTTCCTCTGCTGGTTTCTGAGGCTTTCAATAACTTTCCTATGTAACTCCATTTTTATGCAATCCACCACTTTGGATTCCTCCTTTTTATTTAAATTTTTTTTTTGATTTGGTAGAACCATTAAATGATCACTATTTTTTCCAAACTATTCACTAAACGCTTAAAAGCGTTCTGATTTGACACCAATAAGTCACCAGTTTGCCCTTTAATCGATATCACAGAGCAATTTCCCAGTTCGACACATTTTCATTTACCCATTACAAGATGGCCGCCGCTTTTTTCAGTATAGCTATCACATGACTGCCGCCCGGCTTTGCATTTCCTGCATCCGTAATAACTAACCGGGACTCAGTGAGAGCGTTTGATCGCACGAGTATCGACTCGACCGAGACAACAGACCCCCATCGCGGCGGATTCTGCCTCTCGTTTTTCTGGTAAGAATACTGGCAGGCTACTCGCCTGGGGCACATTTTTTTGTCTCTGAGTGCGGCGATACGACTTGAGCAGGTGTCTGATTGTGGCGATCTGATTATTTTTGGCAGAGCGTTCGAACTGCACGAGTATTGACTCGATCGAGACCACAGACCCGCATTGCGGCCTACTCCGCCTCTTCTTTCCGGTAAAACTAATTGTCTGGGACATGGTTTTAAGTTTGGCGGTATGAATTGAAGTAGATTACTCTTGGCAATTTTCAATGCATTGTTTTTCATTGATAGGTTGACTCGACTGATGTAATGGATCCCCAAATACGGCCGAACCTGGCTTTTGCTCTCTGGTAAGGCATTCAACTAGGCTAATATACTACGGCTCTTTAAATTGGTGCCTTGACAACTCTAAGCCTATGTTTTACATTTTTTCTAGGTTACATTTTCTAAATCCGGCTCTCGAGCGTCATCTCGGTAGGAGTGAACCGGATGTTATCCCTCTTAGCTATCTTGGCACCCCACCCTTGACCCACTTGCTTATAATATTTCTTTTGATTTTTCAGATACCGATTGCTATTTAAATTGATAATGGTAAGCCTGGCCTTGGAACTCTATTTTCGTTTCCAAGAACTATATAAACAAGATATTAATGCCCTTTCCTTATTATCAGGTCCCCATTTGCCGAAATTGCCTTAACTGGCCGGTATGACCTTGTCTCTTTTTGAAAAGCTAAAAGTAGAATCGGTAAGCTTTATTCATCATTGACCTATACTTAACGTTAGTTATATCTAGACAGGGAAGTGACTTTAATTCTTTCCCGTAATAGGTCCATTAAAAGTTATTTTAATCAAACGGACGTCTCTGTCTAAAATTCTTGACACTAAGGTATGTCCTTCGCAAATTGCTTTAACGGCAAGTGTGGGCTAACATTCTTCTCACAGGTGTTCTATTCTTCTGATTCTCGGTAAATAAGGTGTTTTTCCTCTTCTTTCTTAATCACGTTGAAGTATTTTCTCCTTTCTTGGCTTGCATGAGTAATTTTGATATGAGTATTCTTTGGAATCATTTAGGGTGCATGAATATGCTCTAATCTTGCTTTAGAGCTTACAAAAAATCATGAAAGGTATAACTATTGTGGTTAACATATGTTATTTTGGTCCCCCCCCCGCCTTCCCCCCATTTTTTCATTCCCTTGATGTCTATTTCCATTGTAAATATATGGTGTATGTATTTGCATGTTGTTTTAAATTGTTGGGCTTTCAATAATTACCTAAGGCATAAAATTACATGTCCTGATGATGATCCCATACTAACAGGGATCGAAACGTCGTCGACACTTTACACTTGATGATTGTTTGCTATTACATTGAATAGATCACGCAAAGTGTATTTTACCATTGTCTGTTTAAATCTAAAAGCACTTACAGACTGCCCTGTTTCTTTTGTTTGCCTTACTTGTATGTCATATGTGATAGTAGGACACAGGCTGTGTCCCGCTTGGCTATTGTTATCTTATCTCTTTTGTAACATACAAATATTTATACTATTAAAGTGTGTCCGGCTGGACAGTTTAAAATATAGATTTCAATTTTGCTCTATATTTATTTTGATTGTTATTTTGTTGTTAATGTTTGGGGCCACTGTCTTTTGAAACATTAAACATACCATTTAGCAAGTGACAAGGACCTCTTTCAGGGAAGCACTTCAGCTCAGGGATTGATTTTGACAGGCCATCATACTACTTTTTCATATACGTAGCTGAATTACTGCAAATACAAACAATATCACTCCAATTATTTTTTAACTTGGTAGGAACTTATTTCAGCAGCATTCCATGTGACACTGCATTTCATGTTTACCAAACATCTCATGTCATGTTTTCACCATTATCTCTTTAAAGCCTGGGGTGTTCGGCAATTCACTTACAATCAATACTGACTCACTAGAAAAGGGGCTGATGTATCAAAGGATTTCTCCCATTCTCTGTCTGTGGGTAAATATGATGATACATATTAGGAACAATTCTTATGAAACCTGCCATTTTACCTATCAGCGAAATCAAATGTATCCAACATATCAAATATGCTTTTGATATTTCCTGATTCTCTACAGTTTATAAAATAAATAAATAAGACCGAAAACATGCATCTAAACACTGCAACCAAAGACCATAAAACTGAAAAAAGTAGAAGGAAGAAGAGACAATGTTGTAGTTACATCTCTAAACAACTAAACTCAAGCAGCGTAATGTTAGCCCAGTCTTTCTTGATGCTACCTTGTATAACAAAGTTATATTGTATTGTCCCCTTCAGGAAGAAATAAAAATGACTCTTTCACTCAACTATTCCTTTCTTTGAATGGCACTTAGTTTGTGGTTGCAAGGGTGTTTTTTTCAGTGTTTCTGTTTACACCGGTGATGGCTATTTTCCTTTTGGTGGGGTTTTATCAGTTATTATAGGTTCAAACCTAAAACCAGATAGCCTACCCATGATGTACGTGAATGTTGGTAACGGAAAAAATTTACAACTCATCCTAAAATCATGCAACATGTTGAAAAGGAATACATACATGTACTGTTCTTGACTCATCCCTTGCACAACAACACACATATCCAACTATACACTACCAAATCTGTGTTGAGTCACTCAGACCCATTAAACATGTCTCATCTGACCGTCACTTGTCGCCAAGTCTCAAGTGTAAAGCATTGTGTAATCAGGCTTGATTCAGCCAAAACGTCTCGCATTGACCTTAAAGTGTCGCAAAGTCACAAGCGTAAAGCAACTCCAAATCTGGATGGAGTCACTCAGACACCCAAAACGTCTCGCATCCGACCGTAAAGTGTCACAAAAATAAAAAACGGGTAGCATCTGTACAAAACGCAACGTAAATTTAAAACTGTGATGCTTTGCATTGACAAATGCATATTAACGCATGAGTCCTAAAGCAACAAAGCTGAAACACTCGCAAAAAAGAGAAACGTCACGCATGCAGATGTGAATTGAAATGGCAATTGAGTCAAAAACACGATTCATCATCTGAAATATGACACAAAAGACACAAAACGTCAAAATGTGTCACATCTATGCAGGAAATTATGCAATGATTTTAGAATGTTGAAAACCAGGAAGTACACAGTTACTTTCACTTTCTCTTACAAAACCTAGGAGTGTGCTTGGTGGAGGAGGCTGGTGTGGAGTGCTGGGATTGTTATTGGAGTTTGGCCTGTGTTTTGTCTGTCCTGTGTGTACTTTTAACACTGTTGGTCTGTCTTTTGTCACTTCAAAGTCTTGTTTGTGGTCTAAATAGTTGTATCTTGGGGTGTGTGTGTTATTTTGGGTAGTTAGGTGTGTACTAATCGTACGGGTGTGTTGTAATTTCTTTTTTTACTATAAGTTTCCTTTCTAACTCTTTGTAAGTTTCATTTTCACTAACAATTCATTAAGTCATCATGTCTGGTAGGTCCAATAGACAGTTTGGGGGCCTTATATGGCTCATATATCATTTCTAGCTCAGAATGATCAGCACGAGGGGCAGGGTGAGCAAGGGCTACACAGCACCTGAACGGAGGCAGAGGTGGGCCAGGGTCCAGCACCATATGGCGAGGATTTTCGATGTACAAAGCACACCCCAACACATTAAACACCACTGGCAGGATGTAATAAACCAAGAGGGAGACTTGCTGGACCATCCGGGCCTGGAAGTCGGTGGGCCAACTGGTAGGCAAATGTCTAATATACGTTTTTCTTGTTTAGCAAGGGGTGTACAGCAATGCCATACATTGCTCTGTCCATATTTTCACATAGATTCAGTGGTGTCGCAATGGTCTCTGAGAAGATACATGATGACCTCAAGGACCACATTGCATGTTGTGCGGTCACATCCCTATATGTTGTACCAAAAATATTATGATGTTATTTTTCAATTGCATCTTTGTGCAAACACAAGCACACAGTGCCAAAGGTGGAACTCTTTGTGTGATGCAATAATCTATCTTTTCGATGTCATCATATCTATAGTGATGTATGAAGCTAACGTGTGTGACATTCATTGGCCATGTAAAAACGTCACACTTGAGTGTGGTACTCCTACAACCATGTTACATAGGTGTTCCTGTGGGTGTTCCCACGTACCACCCATGGAACCAGACACATTTGCAGATTGATGAGGAATCGTAAACATGGTAAAGCGTCTGAATGCTATACCACCGTAGGGGTCGCGTAACAAGGCACAACGTGCCTGCGATGTGTCCCTGTATGAGGAGTGTGAGGATGTTGACTTTAGCAGCAAGTAGAGCGGTATCTGTGCAGTGGTTGCCTCCTAATCCAGATTGTGAGTGCTCATGGAGGTTGTTGAATTCAATATTTTCCTTAGCTGGACGTTGACAGTCTTCTTTGTGACTGTTTTTCAGAAATGGGAGGAGGGAGATGAGTGGCTAGTCAATCAGGCCCATGGGGTCTACTGAAGGCTTCTTAAATAGGGGTCGGAGTTCTGCGCACTTCCACGTGTCAGTTTTGATGGTGGTGTTGATTGTGAGCGTTTAGTGCTGGAGCGATGGCTGCAGCTGCTCTGTGGAGAAGGCAGGGACAGGTGTCCATGTGGGATCATGTGTGGATGCCTCTCATGGTAGATGCATTGTCTTAGGTGTTGATTGTGGTCTAGGATGAGATGGAGGGGTAGCTGGGGCTGCTGAAGGATTGGGTGGGTTCAGAGACCGGTGTCTGGTCTTTGACGTTGTCTTAGATGCACATGAAATTCTTGCTGAAGTGGGAGCAGAGCTTGTTGTAGGGTCCTGGGAAAGGGAGATGTCTGTATTTTCAATGTGTGTTTTGGCAAAGTCATGGATGATGTGGAATAGTAATAATTCCTTGGTATTGCTGGAGTTTGTGAGGGTCTAGTTTGATGAAGATCCTTTTTGTTTATCTGATGTGTGAGTGGAATTCTGATATGGTGTTCTTGTAGGTGGTTCCATCTTCAGAGGATTTGCTGTTCCTCTAGTTCTACTCAAGGTGTCTGCATTTGTGTCAGGATTGATGGGGTTTGGCCTTGAATCGTGTGGGTTTCCTGTGCTGCAGTGTGTTGGGGTTACCTAGAGGTGCAATTTCATCAGCACAGTTTGAGATCCATCTGTGGGGTCCTTTGTCTGCGAAGTTGGCTTTGGTCAAGGTGTTGGTGGCATTTTGGTTTTGGGCAGAGTTGAATTGCTCTTATGTCATCTTGTGTTAGTTCCTTGGAGGAGCGCAGGGAGTAGGTTTGTTTGCAGATGCTTTGTCAACGTGGAGGTGTACGCAGTGGTGGTCAGTCCATGAGGGTTACATGGGCTGGCTGTGGTGAATGTGGTGAGGTTCTGCCCTGCCTTGTGGGTGGGGGTGGTGACAAGTTTTTTCTGTCAGAGGTTTGCAAGATTGTCCATGCAGGTGGCAAACTTGGGGTCACTGAGGTTGTTGAGGTGAAAGTTGAGGAATATGATAAGTATGTAGTACATGTAGGTGATGTTGTGTTGCACGATTATATTTGCGATGGAGGTGGTGTACACACTCAAGGGCTGGGTGGTCTGTAGGCAAGGGTGCCTTGCAGGGTTTTCCTGGGGCTGGCCTAGACCTGGAAGTGGAGGTGTTTGGTGTTGAGTGGGCTGTTGCTTGAACTGGAGGTCCTGAGTTGGAGGTAGCTCTTATGTGCAATGAGAAGTCCTCATCCTGGGCGGGTGGTGCGGTCGGTGCCGTCCTACCTCTGGTTTGTGTATCTGTTGTGGATGTGGTTGGCAATGTTGATGGCAGAGGTGGAGTTTGTCCTGGTTACTGTGAGAAAGGCAACGTCTGGTGCAAGGGTGTTGAGGAGGATCCAGCTCTCCATGACAAGTATGTGCAAGGAGCGCATGTTGAGCAGGATGCATTGCAGGGATCTAGAGGTGGTGCTTTTTGGTGTGTGCGGTGTTTGTGTGGGTGTGGTCGGTGGTGAAGGTCTGGGACAGTGGTGTGAGGATAACTGTCCATGGGTGGTGCTCTGTGTGTACAGCTTGCAATACTAAAATCTCTGAAGGCTACAGTGCAAGGACGTTTGCTGAGTCATACAAAAGGGGGTGGTGATGGACAGAGCATCTGAATCAATCAAACACTCACACCCAGTCAAAAGATCTGGGCTGAATCCATCACCGTTCTTTAGCCCACTCTGCCACCCCAGTTCAGACATGGCTATATGCAAATCAGTCTGACCCTGTGCCTCATGGGAACAGTCCAGCCCGAACTGCCAAGCCATGCCTTCCCTGGACCGGAAACAAGCTACCGAGGACCGGTTTCTGGCATTCCAGCCGTCTTCAGCCCGGCTTGCTTGAATCCAGTGGCAAAGTGAGCAAGGGACTCACGTCTGAGCATACCCTGCCACACTCATGGCGGTCAAAAGCGGTACAAAAGGGGGTGGTGATGGACAGAGCATCTGAATCAATCAAACACTCACACCCAGTCAAAAGATCTGGGCTGAATCCATCACCGTTCTTTAGCCCACTCTGCCACCCCAGTTCATACATGGCTATATGTAAATCAGTCTGACCCTGTGCCTCATGGGAACAGTCCAGCCCGAACTGCCAAGCCATGCCTTCCCTGGACCGGAAACAAGCTACCGAGGACCGGTTTCTGGCATTCCAGCCGTCTTCAGCCCGGCTTGCTTGAATCCAGTGGCAAAGTGAGCAAGGGACTCACGTCTGAGCATACCCTGCCACACTCATGGCGGCCAAAAGTGGTACAAAAGGGGGTGGTGATTGACAGAGCATCTGAATCAATCAAACACTCACACCCAGTCAAAAGATCTGGGCTGAATCCATCACCGTTGTTTAGCCCACTCTGCCACCCCAGTTCAGACATGGCTATATGCAAATCAGTCTGACCCTGTGCCTCATGGGAACAGTCCAGCCCGAACTGCCAAGCCATGCCTTCCCTGGACCGGAAACAAGCTACCGAGGACCGGTTTCTGGCATTCCAGCCGTCTTCAGCCCGGCTTGCTTGAATCCAGTGGCAAAGTGAGCAAGGGACTCACGTCTGAGCATACCCTGCCACACTCATGGCGGCCAAAAGCGGTACAAAAGGGGGTGGTGATGGACAGAGCATCTGAATCAATCAAACACTCACACCCAGTCAAAAGATCTGGGCTGAATCCATCACCGTTCTTTAGCCCACTCTGCCACCCCAGTTCAGACATGGCTATATGCAAATCAGTCTGACCCTGTGCCTCATGGGAACAGTCCAGCCCGAACTGCCAAGCCATGCCTTCCCTGGATCGGAAACAAGCTACCGAGGACCGGTTTCTGGCATTCCAGCCGTCTTCAGCCCGGCTTGCTTGAATCCAGTGGCAAAGTGAGCAAGGGACTCACGTCTGAGCATACCCTGCCACACTCATGGCGTCCAAAAGCGGTACAAAAGGGGTGGTGATGGACAGAGCATCTGAATCAATCAAACACTCACACCCAGTCAAAAGATCTGCGCTGAATCCATCACCGTTCTTTAGCCCACTCTGCCACCCCAGTTCAGACATGGCTATATGCAAATCAGTCTGACCCTGTGCCTCATAGGAACAGTCCAGCCCGAACTGCCAAGCCATGCCTTCCCTGGACCGGAAACAAGCTACAGAGGACCGGTTTCTGGCATTCCAGCCGTCTTCAGCCCGGCTTGTTTGAATCCAATGGCAAAATGAGCAAGGGACTCACGTCTGAGCATACCCTGCCACACTGAGTGAATTAAAGAATGGTGATGGATTAAACCCAGATCAGTTGACTGGGGGTGAGTGTTTGATTTGTTCAAACGCTCCGTCCATCATCCCCTTTTGTATCGCTTTGTTCGCCCTAAGTGTGGCAGGGTATGCTCAGACGTGAGTCCCTTGTTCACTTGGCCACTGGATTCAAGATAGCCTGGCTGATGAGGATTATGAAGCCGAAACCGGTCCCAGGATGCTTGTTTCCGGTCCAGGGAAGACATGGCTTGGCCGTTCGGGCTGGACTGTTCCCACAAGGCACAGGGTCAGACTGGTTTGCATATAGCCATGTCTGAACTGGGGTGGCTGAGTGAACTAAAGAATGGTGAGGGATAAACCCAGATCAGTTGACTGGGGGTGAGTGTTTGATTTGTTCAAACGCTCCGTCCATCATCCCCTTTTGTATCATTGTTCGCCCTAAGTGTGGCAGGGTATGCTCAGACGTGAGTCCCTTGTTCACTTGGCCACTGGATTCAAGATAGCCTGGCTGATGAGGATTATGAATCCGAAACCGGTCCCAGGATGCTTGTTTCCGGTCCAGGGAAGACATGGCTAGGCAGTTCGGGCTGGACTGTTCCCACAAGGCACAGGGTCAGACTGATTTGCCTATAGCCATGTCTGAACTGGGGTGGCTGAGTGAACTAAAGAATGGTGATGGATTAAACCCAGATCAGTTGACTGGGGGTGAGTGTTTGATTTGTTCAAACGCTCCGTCCATCATCCCCTTTTGTATCGCTTTGTTCGCCCTAAGTGTGGCAGGGTATGCTCAGACGTGAGTCCCTTGTTCACTTGGCCACTGGATTCAAGATAGCCTGGCTGATGAGGATTATGAATCCGAAACCGGTCCCAGGATGCTTGTTTCCGGTCCAGGGAAGACATGGCTTGGCAGTTCGGGCTGGACTGTTACCACAAGGCACAGGGTCAGACTGATTTGCATATAGCCATGTCTGAACTGGGGTGGCTGAGTGAACTAAAGAATGGTGATGGATTAAACCCAGATCAGTTGACTGGGGGTGAGTGTTTGATTTGTTCAAACGCTCCGTCCATCATCCCCTTTTGTATCGCTTTGTTCACCCTAAGTGTGGCAGGGTATGCTCAGACTTGAGTCCCTTGTTCACTTAGCCACTGGATTCAAGATAGCCTGGCTGATGAGGATTATGAATCCGAAACCGGTCCCAGGATGCTTGTTTCCGGTCCAGGGAAGACATGGCTTGGCAGTTCGGGCTGGACTGTTCCCACAAGGCACAGGGTCAGACTGATTTGCATATAGCCATGTCTGAACTGGGGTGGCTGAGTGAACTAAAGAATGGTGATGGATTAAACCCAGATCAGTTGACTGGGGGTGAGTGTTTGATTTGTTCAAACGCTCCGTCCATCATCCCCTTTTGTATCGGTTTGCTGAGTCATTGCAGAGGGATTTGGAGATCCAGGCTCTCTGGCGCTGGTTGTGTTTGGGTCGTCGATGACAGCAGACGGGTTTGTCTTTTGATCAAATGCTGTGCATGGCTGCTGTGCGGGCATACAGCGAACACCATCAAATAGGGAAGGGGGGTTGGAGGCGCAGCTGGGAGTCAGAAATCGGCAGGGTGGAAGCACCAAAGGTGTTTCAGCAGCAGGAACTGAGGGCGAAGCTGGCAACAAAAGCAACAACAAGACATAGCCAAAATCAATGCAACAGTGACAAGCAAGGCCCAATCAGTGTTCAATCAGGCCACAGGATAGAGGTTAACATGCTGCAGGCATTAAGAGAGTCAAACAAATATTGTGACTTATCACGTCCAAGAATGTGTTCATATGTGAATGTACAAACCAATTTTGAGAGCCAGACATCTTTCCATCATTGTGCAATTTTGTCTGCGTAAGGGTATGTCTAATGAATCTGTCAAAGCACAGGCAAACTCCAAGGGATGCTCCACATAATTGTTTCACCCTCAGTGAACTGTGATGTGGAAGTGACTCAGCATTTACACTGTCCAGGTGTAAGTGACACAACATTGCTGTACTTGATGTGAAAGTAGTTACATGGTCTGGTAATTGCCTGCATTTTTGGGATTTTGCATAAACAGTACATATGTTCGGCATTCCAAGCTGATTGTACATCTGTTCATGTTTTTAGGTGGACCCCACCCATATACCGATGGGGGTAGACACATTTGAAGACTCCAACGCTATCAGTGAGTATCATTTATCATAGATTGTGAGGTTGGTGATGTGCAAGGATGAAAATATGACTATTTATGTGGACAACTATAGGGAGATCACTACATCCAGCTGCTGTCCCAACTTGTCTTACGTTCAAACGTACGTGTCTAAGTTCAAAGACCTTGAGGAAATACATTGTGAATGGTGTACTGCTTGAAGACATCAGGTTACCAAATTTACAAAAACATTTTTATACAGAACTTCGTAATTCAAACATCCAAAAAACAAATGCAAAGGAATGTGATCTTTGCCTATTTTATTTACCAGTAGAATTTTATATCATCATTATTGGTACATTACATTAAAATCTATTCTTTACCAGTTTTCTTAAAAAAACATACACTACATAATAAAAAAAAATCTTTGAAAAAGACTGTCGACGCAGCGTTTCGGTGTTCTAAAAGATCGTCACCTTCTTCAGAACAACAATTTCAAATTTAAAAACATCTGAATGGGTACTGTTTAAAGCCTCAATCAATCGGATACAGATATTGATGCGATTCTTCAGTGCTTTAAGATAAAATGTAGGATGGTACTTTAATTTATATATTCCTCTATTGTATCACTAGCTATTTTTATGATATGTGGATTGCTTCTGTTATTATTCAGTTCCGACTAGCTTGGTGCATGAGTACGTTTCATTTGTCGATATCTTGTTTTGTTTCAAGCTCTATCGTTGTCCACAATTATTGTTTTCTTAATGTTCTTTGAGGTTTTTATGCAGGACGGGCTCTACCTTGTCGCCTCCCTCTCTTGTACTCTTAACATGGAAGGTTCATGCCTTCTCCTCTCTACCACCTTTTTTCATAAATTTGTGGTTTCTCCTCTATTGCTTGCAGGATCATAAATTGAGAGTGAACAGGGTTTCCTGTGGGCGGCCGTCCTGCTGGCCTTTCAATCTGCAACTGCAAGTACCAATAATGATGATATAACAATCTCCTGGTAAATAAAATAGGCAAACATCACAGTCCTTTGCATGTGTTTTTTGTTTTTTTGAATTACAAAGTACTGTATAAAAATGTTTTTGTAAATTTGGTAACCTGGTTGAGACTCTATCCTACATTAAGTCCCCCTTTATTAGAAAAAATAGAGGGTCTGGAAGAAAGAATTTTTTCCCAACTACAACAAAAAGGGAAGCTTGTTTTTTTTGTCTCTGTATACCCATCCCTTTTCCAAAAGAAGGGTACCTCCCACATTACTTTCAGACTGCTTGAAGACATACCTGGACCTATTGAAACCCATGAAAGTGTCAGACATGCCTTCCTGTGGTATCGGGTTCTGTCAGGCCTACATACTCTGCAAAAACACTCGAATCACGGAAACTGAAAATGCAAAGAGACAAGTTTATTAGGACCCCATGGGGTGGTGGTACATTCCTACAGCACCCTTCGGCAATGCACGAAGTATCACACCGAACATCGGTGCGCGACCTCTTTTATACAGTTTAACAGCAATAAAAAGGTAGGCGGTATACATTTGAACAGTTTTAGGTACATATAAGGGCATTTTTAGAACACAGCCAGCATGTGGGAGGGTCTTAATACCACTGGTCAGTTGGGGGAACATTCCTAAGGAGTGACCACTCACTAGTCCAGAGATCGTGTGTGCGCATGCGTGAAACTGACCATCGCTAAAAATAGCCTGTTGCTGGGCAGGGTAAAGGTTCATTGGCATGAAGGAAGGACGAAAGGGCACGCTGACCACGAGGCCGCATGTTCATACAAAATGGAAGCCACCAAATACAAAATGGCCCCCGCACGTTTAGTCAAGTTAACAGAAATGTTCGTGTAGCTGAGCTTAAAGCTAACTCAGGTACTGCCAAATTACGACAGACGACCCTTTTAGCGTTTAGCTGAAGCTACCTCATAATGGAAATAATCCGAATGTTCATCATCAATATCGATCATCATGATTTCCTTCACTTCGGCATTACTCATCTGTACATTTTTAGCAATAACTCGTTTGGATGGGATACAGGCTGTAATACATACAGAACATAAAGTAGGACCACATTGAATACATAGGCAACAAAAGAAGAATATCCCAATAATCACACAGAGAACCGTTAGCAGTTTCCAACCCCAGGTACTAAGCAGAGTCCAAAACCAGCTAGAAAAAGTCCAAGTACCATTGTCAGTGTGAATTTCAGAGGCAATTTTGTGCAACCTAGAGATAGCATCATACACAGATGGTGAATTATCTGGCACATAAACACAACAACTACTTCCAATGATGCGACATGCACCCCCACGATCAGCTAACACTACGTCCGGAACCATCCGGTTCTGAAGCGTGACAATTCTAGTAATCTGGAGCTCTTCAGTTATATTCCCTAAAGCAGAGACAGTTTCATTAGCAACTGCCTCCACAACACGTGTTAGCCGTCTAATTTTCCTGCTGTTTAGAGCAGCACCCACAAAAGAAAACAACCCTAAATTAAAATCCACATATTGTTGTAGTGAAGTGTCAGTTTGGTCAACGCCATCAATGTCCAATGTTCTCTTAACTCTATTCAATATAAAATCGTGATACAATACAAAATCATTATGGTACATAGGTGGGGCAATAAACACAGGGGGTAACACAAAAGATATATAACATGTGCCTAACCATCCAAGAGGAAGACGATCATAACCTTTATTACCGCAAATAAAGTAAGTGTTTCGTGAGGCCACAAATGAAATACCATTGGGTGTATCAAAAGCGAGAGTGATATTGCATTCACTTTTCCCCACCGGAATTGTTCCCTTATTCCTAATACAGAGATCTGCTTTTGTATCAATAACTGTAATTACATGTAAACTGGACATATTTGTAAGTCTCTGATTAGTGAAGATACGAGGCGCACATACATTGTCCGGTCGATATTCTTCCCACTCGAACTTAGTTCCTTCTGCTTGTGGATAGCCATCTCGATCATTATAACAGACCTTGTTCAATCGGAAAAGTAGTCCACCTTTTGTTGGCCATTTCAAAGTAAAGAGAAGAGTGTACCAAGCATTACATGAACCATTGTGAGAAAAAGGAAGAGGAATAAGAGGTGTTCCTCCTTTCTTCTGATGCCCAGGTAACATCCCACATACCCAACAGTTGGATGTATTAGTCATATTATGTGTGTGATGTAATATCTGAATGAAACTATTATTCAAGTAAGTCTGTCTATGTCTTTCTTCATGATAAGGCAAAGTAAAATGGAAATGTTCAGATGGAATTGGAGTGGTAGGCAGTAAATAGTCCCGTGCAGGAAACAGTCTTTCTATAGTCCAAGCTATTACTGCAATTACCACTATTGTCGTAACGAAAAGAACCGCACCCAGAATTCTTCTGTTTCTCAATGTAGGTGCCATAGTACAAAGAACAAAGTCTCAAGAAGCAAACTAAAAAATAAAAATATAGTGCTGAGAACCGAGGCTGCCGCTGGTTTCTTCTCCGAGATTCAAGA
Source organism: Lissotriton helveticus (assembly GCF_964261635.1). Lineage (NCBI taxonomy): Eukaryota > Metazoa > Chordata > Amphibia > Caudata > Salamandridae > Lissotriton > Lissotriton helveticus. The sequence goes on along the minus strand of NC_136057.1, from coordinate 1,292,378,974 downwards.
CGGGTGTCGCTACACTGGACAGAACTGATCCCCCCCCCTTGATATTCCCGGCTTCCGTTTTCACAAACCTCGGAACGGTTACTAACCAGTCACGAAAAATACAAAAAGAAATGATTTCCTCGGCCGTAGATTGTACTTCACTCCACCAGAAACAGTATGGTCCGGGAAGGCTCCCTCCGACTCGTGAGGCGTAACAGCTGGGCTCTTCTCCGCATCCAAGATGTCTCGGTAATCAGACAGCACAGTAGGGTTCACCAGATCCGGAGAGACACGTCGGCAGTGCGTTGAATGTATCCACCGCTTCTTATTCGTGACGCTCACAGCCGTTCGCGTTGCCAGCAGCACTTGCTCAGGGCCACGCCACCTCGGCTCGAAGCTGCTGGATCTCTCAAACACCCGGATCAGCACGAAATCGCCAGGATGAAGATTGTGAGCCTCTCCAATGGAATTGTCGGGGAGTGCTTCTCGAACCTGTTGATGAATAGAAAGTAAATCATTTGTTAATCGTGCCAAATAATCGTTCATCATTATACAAGGCACATCATGTATCAAACGAGGCTTTGGGACTCCCCAGATATTCATAGGCCTTCCAAACACCACCTCATAGGGTGTGAGGCCAGTTCGAGAGTGTGGCACTGATCTAATAGACAATAATGCCAATGGCAAAGCGTCTGGCCATTTCAAAGACGTGGATGCCACGATCTTCGCTAGCTTCAGTTTCAGAGTCGCATTATACCTTTCTACTAGACCTGCTGACTGCGGATGAAATACAGCGTGGAACTTTTGTCTAATTCCCAATCCTTTCAGGACATGCTCCACTATCTTCCCAACGAAATGAGGACCATTATCATTCCACAAAAATTTACAGACACCATAACGTGGGAAGTACTCTTTGAGTAACACCTTAGCTGTTGTCAATGCTGTATTATCCTTCGTGGGGTAGGCCTCGATCCATTTACTGAAAGCACACACCACCACTAGGACATACTTGAGGTTATTACAGCGCTCCAGCTGGATGTAATCCATTTGCAGTACTTCGAATGGTGCAGTAGGTGGAACGAACCCTCCTTTAGGAGTAGAGGGCGCTTTAGCAGGATTGTACTGTAGGCATATCAGACAGGTCTGCACTACTCTCCTAGCCGTGCTGGCAATCTCAGGATGCTCCCAAACCCGTGTAAGCAATTTCGTAATTGCAAGAGCTCCAACATGTGCCAGCCCATGTGTCATTTGAACCATTGCTTGCAAGTAAGCAGCAGGCAATTTCCATCTCTCCATGTCTTTGCTTCTCCAACAACCCTCATCATCCAATACTCCCTCTGTTGCCCATGTTGCAAGTTCTGCTTCAGATGCTGACTTCTGTATATCTAAGACTTCTTCTCTAGCATCATGCCATCACTCTGCTTGTGATCTCACCACATACATGGGGGAATCATTTTGCAACATAGCAGTCTCTCTCGCTATGCGGTCTGCAAAGGCATTTCCTTGCCATATTTTGTCTGTCACTTTCTTATGTGCACTACATTTTATTATCGCCACCTTCTTTGGACATAATAGTGCATTCAGGAGGTCACATACCAACTCTCCGTACATGATATGTGTTCCGTGTGAAGTCATAAACCCTCGTTCCCTCCAGAGTAGGCCAAAATCGTGCGCTACTCCAAAGGCGTAACGACTGTCAGTATAGATATTCACACATAGACCAGCGCTTAACTCACATGCTTTCGTTAAGGCTATCAATTCAGCCGCTTGAGCAGATTTTTGCGGTATTCGTGCTGTTTCTACCACTGTCTTAAGTGTCGTGATCGCATAGGCTGCGGAAGCCGTACCATCTGGCAATCTCACACACGATCCATCAACCCACAGTTCCCCATCTACATCAGGAAGTGGCGTGTCCTGTAAATCGACACGACCCTTTGTTTGTTCGTCAGTCAGAAAAACACAATCATGTTGTTCTTCTTCCTGGGTCTCAGTAACAGGATATGGCAATAAAGTAGCGGGGTTCAAAGTGGCGCACCTCTTCAATGTAATGTGTGGCGCCAACAGTGTTAGCTCGTATCCTGTTAAACGGGCACTGGTTAGATGCTGCGTTTTCGTTTGGTTTAATAGCGCATCTACTGCATGGGGAACTAACACCAGCAATTTGTGTGATAAAACTATTCCCTCACTCTGCCGTATAGCTACTGCTGTTGCTGCAACTGCTCGGAGGCATCCAGGCAGTCCTCGAGCCACAGGATCAAGTACCGCTGAAAAGTATGCGCAAGGCCTCTGTTTATCTCCGTGTAACTGTACCAAGACTGACAATGCACACCCATCCTTCTCGTGTACATACAGTGTAAAGAGTTTTGTATAATCTGGTGTACCTAACACTGGTGCAGAACAAAGAGCTTGTCTCAATTGTTCAAAAGCATTTTGACATTCATCCGTCCATTCGAGGGGGGTTAGTGCAGTTTTGGACAGCAATGCTAACAAAGGTTTTACAATGTACGAAAATCCTAGTATCCATTGCCTACAGAAGGACGTCAAACCTATGAAAGCACGAACATCCTTCTGCGTGCAAGGGACTGGTGTATCTAAAATTGCTTGAATTCGATCTGATGTTAATGCACGTCCCTCCTTAGACAAAAGATGACCAATGTATGTCACCTTTGGTCTACAATATTGTAACTTCTTTCGCGAAACCTTGTGATTGTGTTCAGCAAGGAAAGAGAGCTGGGAGAGTGTACTCTCCTCGCATTGCTCTTGTGTGTCTGCCGCAAGCAAAATGTCGTCGACATATTGGATATGTGCCACCCCAGACTGCAAATCAAATGAATCAAGCTGTCTTTTCAAAGCCTGGCTGTAAATGCTAGGACTTTCTGTATAACCTTGAGGAACGCGACAAAATCTGTAAGATTTATTATTTAATGTAAAGCCGAACAAATATCGGCTATCAGGATGAATGGGGATTGAAAAGAAAGCGTTTTTCAAATCGATCACTGTAAATGTAGTAGCCGTGGGTGGAACCAAAGTAAGTAAGGTGGTAATGTCAGATACCACTGGATACTGCGGTACAACTATCTTATTAACTTCCCTCAAATCAATAATAAAGCGATAGATCTTAGTATCTGTGTCTCTCTTTAGGATCGGAAGAATTGGACTGTTGCAAACATTGTAGGGAACTTCCTCCACCACCCCTGCCGTTATCAAGTCGGTCACTATGTGTATCAAAGCTATTTCGCCTTCTCTAGAGATCTTGTACTGAGGAACACGAGGTAACACCGCTCCCTCCTTTACAGTAATGCGCACAGGGGGAATAATCATTTGACCCACATCAGTATCGGAAGTAGCCCATAACGTACTTGGAAGGGAAGCTAATGCGTCGGCCTCTTGCATGAGGCACGATCTTTCAATTTCTGGGTAGTTTTCGTTCAAAATGACCCGCACCCCTTCAGGGGCACAGCGAATTGTTGCACGAAAATGCTTTAGCATATCAAGTCCCATAATATTATCTGGTGTATTTGGAGATAACAGAAACGGACATGGGGCAACGAATTTATCAACATGAAATGTAAGGGGTTCAGACAATGGGCTTAGAGAAGGTGTTCCATCGAACCCTATTGCTGTAATCGTTTCGCCAGACAGGGGAGCCCTTGGAACCAAGTGTTTGGACAAAGCGCTACGAGTAGCTCCTGTGTCCACCAGAAACTGATCAGTAGAGCCCAAAACAAGTGCTGATATATATGGACCCCTCTGATCGACTGGTACTTCAACCGATTCCACACCCCATCCTACGCAATCCTATGCATATCGATTATCCTGAGACTCAGTATTCTCTCCTTCAGCTATCTGATATTGATTTCGCCGATCAAAAGTATTATGTTCAACCTGACCACGACCCCTCTCTTCGACCCTACCACGGTCATTCGCTCCACCTCTCGGTCCTGAATAACTATTCTGTGACCTTCCACTTCCTCGACCCCTCTGACTACGCTGTTCACGAAGTACCGGACAATCTGCAAGCCAATGTCCAAACTGCTTACAGTATGCACACTGATCCTCAGAAATGTCGGAACGAGGGGGAGATGTAACGTACGATCCTCGTCTACCCCTATCGTTCCCTCTCGATTGCGTTGCACGAACCTGTGCCAGCATCACTTTCGTCTTTAAGTCCTTCACTTTCTTATCACAACTTTCTTTAGCCTCTAATTCCTGTTGTTCATAATACTGAGCCATAGTTAATAAAGAAGCAGGCGTTGCAGTGGTCCATGAACTTTCGCTAGCCTTTAATCATTTTGCAATCTCCGGTAGGAGATTAGCCACATACTTGTCTACGAACAAGTGCCTGCCCCTGTCCTCTGTTAATGATTGACTACTATAATCATGGAATGCTCCCTCAAAACGTGAAAAGAAATCAGAAACCGATTCATCTAACTTTTGCTTACAAGATGCCAATACTGTCCAATCTATTTTCTTAGGGGGGACAAGCGTTTTTAATTTAGTCAAGATAGCCGTTGGTAAATCTAAAATCAACGGACACGGCTTACATGCAGGTTCCCTATCTAAATCAGCTCTCACTATGTCCTTCCAATCTGCACCTAATATCGTTCGATCGTCAAAGTTACGAATCGCCCTCCACATATCAGGAGGCAATATCAACCCAAAGAAAAGATCAATATCAACTAACGTCATAATACACGAAGAAATAGCGCCCTCCACACCTTCATAGAAAGCTACTGGATTTTTACGGGGGTCAAGCAAAGCATTCTTAAGTGCCATAACATCTGCTCTATTCCATGGCGTATAAACCCAATTATACACAAAATAGCCCTTTGAATCTTTAGACGTCTTGTCATCATCCGTACCATCCCCTTTAGGAGGGACATACAAAGGCGCGGCTTCCCGCATAGGCATAACATTAATCGCAACACTCTTATCTGATCCATAGATAGGGCACACTCGAGATTTTTCCGTCGATCCGGACGCTGATTGCTCCGATGTCTTTTTCGCCGCTCGCAATCGTGTCGCCTCATCTCGTAACTGAATCAACCGCCGGAAGAATTCGTACGCATCTGAAAGAGCAAAAATACCTTTACGAAAATTCTCACGACCAACTGATATATCTTTAGGTTCCAACTCAGGAGAGTGTTTTCTAAACCGCTCAACAACTTCATCTGCAAAATGATCTAAAAAATACAATCGTTCCTTGTCAGACCACTGACTCATAAAATCATTAACCTCTGGAACAGTTATAGTATTTATATTAAGTTTACGAGCAATCGAACGCAATTCCGTCATACGCTCGGTATGTAACCTGGTACGCTGTTTATCCTGATTATCCTCGTCCGATTCCACATCCGGAGCCGTAGGCTGAACATACGGAGGCGGGCAACGATCTAATTCATTAGTAAGGACAGGATAGAGAGAACGTCTAATAGGAAACTGACCATTAACTTGTAAATTACGTTCTCGACTCTCTTTCTCTTTCTGTTCCTGCAATTCCTTTTCCTGGAGCTGTAAAGCTTTATCCCGAGCAGCCTTGCGCTGCTCTTTGTCCGCCAAGGCTTCTTCACGCTTCATTCATTCACGCACCGCTTTCTCCCACATACGCGCACAATCAAACATATCCTGTCTAGACCTGCGCTGGAACAAACACTGTTCCACAAACTGAACTTTTCGCAAGTCGAATGACCCATGTAGTGGCCATTGCAATTCGTGATCATTTTTAGTGTATTTGTGCCATAACGTGCTATACATTATGGGAGGAAGGCCACATTTAATGTACATTTCGCGATTAGGAGTCCCCTCTGGGGGAGCCGGCTGAGATTCATTTAATCGATAATTGGTACCATTTCCAAAGCAGCACAATCCTCGGAGTGTGCTGAGAACGGGCATGTTAAAAAATATCACGGAAACGCGATATTACAACAAATGGCACTTAAGTGTACTTTACGCACAGTGTGCCGTTCAAACAAATTCAAAGTCAGAGAAATATCTCTACATGCCTGCCTATGTGAGGTGCACTCCACATATAATTCAAATCATAGGTCCAAACGTTAGCTAACTCATACAAATTCAAATTCAAAAAGCCACAGTAAGTGTCAGTAGACTACCTTACCAAACATAAGCTTACCAAATATCTTCAAAAGTGTCCAGATTCCAACTGCCAAGTTCCGTAGCCGAATCAGCCAAAACGGGCACTACACGACAAACCGAACAATCAGGATCTCAGTCGAAGACCGGCGCCACCTGGAAGGTCAGATCAGAAGGAAAGGAAGAAACACCGTGGGTGCCAAGACTCGGGTCACTCAGTGGCAGCGTACGCGTCCATAGCGAGTTTCCAATCCTTCGTCGTGACCTCTCCTTCGGGCATCCGAGTCGCCGATGAGTCCCTTCGTGGTCGCCAATTGTGGTATCGGGTTCTGTCAGGCCTACATACTCTGCAAAAACACTCGAATCACCATAAACAGAAGTTGGCACGGAAACTGAAAATGCAAAGAGACAAGTTTATTAGGACCCCATGGGGTGGTGGTACATTCCTACAGCACCCTTCGGCAATGCAAGAAGTATCACACCGAACATCGGTGCGCGACCTCTTTTATACAGTTTAACAGCAATAAAAAGGTAGGCGGTATACATTTGAACAGTTTTAGGTACATATAAGGGCATTTTTGGAACACAGCCAGCATGTGGGAGGGGCTTAATACCACTGGTCAGTTGGGGGAACATTCCTAAGGAGTGACCACTCACTAGTCCAGAGATCGTGTGTGCGCATGCGTGAAACTGACCATCGCTAAAAATAGCCTGTTGCTGGGCAGGGTAAAGGTTCATTGGCATGAAGGAAGGACGAAAGGGCACGCTGACCACGAGGCCGCATGTTCATACAAAATGGAAGCCACCAAATACAAAATGGCCCCCGCACGTTTAGTCAAGTTAACAGAAATGTTCATGTAGCTGAGCTTAACGCTAACTCAGGTACTGCCAAATTACGACATTCCCTTAGTCCACAATGCACAATGGAGTACCCGTTGCCAGTTTGACTGCTGTAGCAGAAGCCTAGTGGAGACAGCAGCACAGGTGGATGATGTTTGGAGAGGACTAAGTAGCTACATTTTGATGTGTCATAGAATGAACAATGCACACAAAAACATGACTCCACTTTTCAAAGCAGGTGCATGTATGCCTGATTAATATCCCAGGTGTAGTCCACCCTGCAAGTACTACATGGCATACTCCATGTCAGTCAACATGAGTAGTGTAATCAATTATATGGTGCATCATTGTTAAAACACCAACCACATATCTGATTCCAAAGATGGCACTTGCAACAACAGTGCATTACTTGGTGAATGTGTGAAATGAACGTTTAAGATTAACATAATACTAAACACACTGTGGTACTGTCTGATCTCAACAGTTATTGCAGCTTAAGGATCACATGACTACATGATTTTTACCTGGTGAGCCAGATGATGGAATTTTTGAGGACATGATCTGAGGACATGATGTATGTTAACTGGTTTCTTATGTCTCAGACTCTTCATAATTTGTTTGATTTGGGTGAAACAATGATTTACGTTGAATCATGAGTTTCAGCTGACTGCACAGTGTCAGGCTCCTCCTTCCCGATATCTTCGGGATTATGCCGATGCAATAAGGGGTCCACCTCTCGACGGCCCCAGAGTCTGAAGTATAAATGCACGGACTGCCGGGATAGTCAAGCGAGGGAAGGAAAGGATGGGAACAGCAGGGAGGGAGACCTGTGAAGACAACAAAAGACACAAGGAACACTCTATCAGTATCTATGGATAACAAGGCTAACTTTGTCCCTCCCTCCTGATAGGAGCGTTCGTTATTCTACTCTCCTACCTGTAAAGGAAAATACTGGTGCCTTCAAATGCAAGGAGAGAATAGGGTTATAGCAGGTGTTTTACCAACTGTAACCGAAAACAACAGAACACGTTGGAACTACAGACTCTAGTTCTACTAACATATACAATGCGCTAGGGTCTACAACATATCCAAAACTGTCTGTGATAAATACGTAGTCAGTAAGGTCCCACCGATATGATACCCTTAAGCACCTCTCTCCTGTGATAGGATAAATATAAAGGATTGTGGAGAGAAATCAAATAGCAGACAGGGATAATGATTCTTAATGATGTCTGCATCACGGTAATGTCACTGATATCCACGAAGTTCCCAGCAACTCTGCTAGGATGACCAAGATAACAGGTGTTCCGTGGTATTTCCAAGGAACTGTTTTGAGACCAAAATGCCCCTTGTTGAATGTACAAAGTAATGGCTTCCCCGCAAGAGACTTAGGAATCAATGTCTCCTCCAACAGGGAAACTCATTTACACCACCGTGTTTCCCCGCATCAAGACGGTGGAATGCCTGTCTCATCCAATGGGGAAACGTGAGCTCGCTCAGCCGAGAGAGCTCACTGCACAAATAGTTATTCCCAACAAACACTGATGCAAGCAGGGCGTGCCACTGGCCCATAACCCAACGTGCACCCAGAGATTATCGGAGTACCGCGTACTTCTTCCAAGACGAAAGTACTGCGGGAAAGCTTGAAACCAAAAGAGCTCTTAGCATGCATTTTCTATCTACATGTGTCAGTTATGAACACATTGACTGCCACATGTGTACTTCTTGTCCAAAAAATAACATGACTGCAGATGAGCAAAGGCGTTTCCATATCCGCAAAGCAAGATAGCCCCACATGTGTGAGGTAGCCAAGGGATTTCGTGGGACCTCTCAGCTGTACGAAAAACAGAAGGATGCAAAGACATGGCTTTCCAATGATCCTGCCAATCAAAATAAAAATGTAAATGGCAAGCAGTCATCACAGCATCCCGGACCATCAAATGCACAAACACCAGCCCCAGGACCTGTTAATACATCCCGCTCTACTTCTGGACAGTGAAGTAGCCACGGGATGACCACACAAGATTTGGATTTTTTTTAAATGAAGATCTGTAGCCTGGAAAATCAGATGGATACAATGTCTAAAAAGATGGACAAGATGCAGCAGTGTATGGACCATCTAATAAGCCTAATATAAGGGGTTGTTTTTTATATGTTTTCATATATCGTGTAATGTTAATATTTAGGATTAATCATAGTGTAGATGTAGCATAGTTATATTAGGTAGTCTTAGTTAGGTTAGTTAGCTTTTTATATTCTTAATATCTTTAAATTTTATTCATATTCTATTGTTCTAATACTTTGGGGTGGGTAGGTCATTTAGTGTGTGGTTACTTGTTTTTAGGGGAAAAAATGATCTGTGTTTTACTACTTTACTTCTTAGTTCATGTGTTGGTTAAGTATGTGTATGTCTATTGTGCATTGATGTGTTAAGGGTGGATGGGGACTGATGTTTAGTAGTCTACCATGATTCATGTTTAGATTAGGATGAGTTAGGTGAAGTTATGTAGGTTGCACATTGTTAGGATAGATAGGTTTTTAGATAGGTTTTTAGATGTTAATATAAGTTAGTATCAGTGATATAGATAGTTACAGATATTCCTTACCTATTTTCCGTGTTAATAAACCTATGTTATTTAAAAACCTTTGATAGTATTTATTGTTGTTCAGCAGTTTGAAAGTTGTATGTGTGAGTCATTGGGCACATGGAATGTAAACACAGATTTGTGTTTGAGTGTATTGTAATTACAAAATCTGGCAGGTTGCTGCTCCTGGATGAAATATTTGTACATGTTATTCCAACACGTGTGAAACAACTGTTTTGTGTACACACTCTTGTGGCTTCACAAACATATTGGTCTGAATCAAATCATGGCTATACAAACAAAACCTCTGTGTATGGATCACAAATCTGTGTCATCTATGTTTAGTTATGCTACATTTTGGTACATAGGTGTTGTCTCTTACAAAGGTGGACAGGACATACACATTACACATTATCTCTCTAGGTGTTGTTAGAGGTATTTCATGGTAATGGACAACTAGTCATTGTGTTACAAGTAGTAGATTAATACCACTGGGCACCACAATGTCTGTATATCGGACATGGTAAGTGGCACTGCTGTGGCATATAGTAGGTAGGTACAACTTTGCCCATAACTTGGTTACTGGTATGAATAATTTCACTAGCTGTACATGTTGATTATGTTGACAGTACAACGCTAATGTTTTAGTGTGCAATATTAGAACATGGATTATCATATTTACAATGTCATACTTACCAGAGTTAGAAATTGGATTTTTGGTAGGCTAGGGCGCGGGCCAAAGCCAGGCAAAAACCACCACTCTATTCAGGATAAGGGAGTTACACAAGGGGGTAAGCAGGGATTACAAAATACCCCTCCTTACCCCCATGGTAGCTTGGCACGAGCAGCCAGGCTTATCTTAGAGGCAGTGTGTAAAGCATTTGCATATAACCAACAGTAAGACAGTGTACACACCCAAAAGGACACCACACCGGTTTAGAGAAACATCCAATATTTTTATATAATTAAAACAAGATAAAAAATTATGAAAATTCACAATACCATACTTCAAAGTTCACAGTTCAAAAATAAATTGATTAAAAAGAGTTCCATGTGTGGATAGCTCCGTCCAGGCTTCCACGGCATCGTGAGCACACAAATCCAAAAACAGACCGTGGGGTCGCAGGCCAACTACGGTGTCGAGAAGACCCGCAAACAGTACCGTTCAGAGATGCTGGGCGATGGGGCCCTTGGAGTCACTTGTGTTGCAGGTCAAGCTCCTTTCTGATGGGATCTGAAGCACTGGCACCAACAGCATCGGGTGCTGCGGTGAGAAGCGCAGCGGTGTGGCGTGTGGTGCGGCATGCAGTGCCCCCAGGTCACGGTTAAGCATCGGCTTGGTGGGGCATCAGATGGCGTCGTCGGTGAGACCAGGGTTGCGGTGCAGAATGAAGGCGGGGCTCGTCACGGTGCTACCATGTCATGTTGCCAACAGTGTTGTCATTGCTCAAGCTCTGTTGTCAGCTGACAAACTAGAGTCGATGAAACCTGAGCAAAAAGACAGAAGCAAGAGACTATGTGTCGGAAAAACTATGTGTGTGAAGGCACGGAAATGAATCCCATCAGCCCACCCAAGTGGCGGAGCCTCATCATCTGGGATTGTAGCAGGTCATGGTCTAGATAAGGAGACACACCTGATGATAATGTGTGTATTTCTCCAATTCTTCAAGACCTCCAGTGATGGATCCGACCCCCAAATGTTCTGTGTGGGTAAGATGGTGTGGGAAAATAGATTGCAGTGAAGAGAAAGTATAAACAAAAATCAAGAAGTGCTAATTAAAATTGGCTACCATAATACGAGGGAAAACATTATTGGGGATGAATTATGGTGTCAAGATTAAAAGGAGTGTATGACAGTCTGAAATAATGGCTGCCCAAGCTTGATGGTGAGGTGGTCAACATGTTTCTGCCATGCAGGGACGTCTCCCCTACCAGGCTTACACTACTGCAATAACGTACAACAAATCAAAATTATTTAATGTTAACAAAAGATGCTGGATATTCTACCGTCCGCGAACTACTTTCTGCGTCGGTATTTCCAGAATTTGTAAGGGATTCTTTCCTGCAAAAACTTCAAAAACACACAGATATATACAACACATACACAACATGCTAACTATCAAAAAAGAAGAATTATTTCTTTATCAATGTGCTTCTAAGTCAACCTTCACAGAGATAGTGCTTCAAAAAAGATTGTATACATTTTATATTACTCACCCAAAAAGTCTTGGGAGTAAACCTCACCTCACCTGGCCACTGCTCAGGAAATAGAGGCCCCGCTCTGTAGTAATGGAAAATAATTATTTACATATATGTGGGTTAACCTGTTGAAGTAAAACCCAACTAGTAAGTATCCACTACGTGTGCTTTCCTCAAAGAAGCACTCAAAAAACTTTAGTATTAAGACACTTAAAAATAGAGATGGCTCAAAATCTCACGGACCGTCATTAAAACGTCAGACTAGATGTTTGTTGTTAAAAAACCCACGGAGTTATGATATACAGAGTACAACTTTTGTGAGTTTTTTGAGGTTGTAATTTAAAAACTATGTAGTATGCACCAATAATTGTTTGAAGTTGAAGAAATCACTACTTTGAAGAGTCCCTGCACACCTATAACTAAACTCTCCCATCACATCCCAAAATTAATTCAAAAAGACTGGGATGGCCAATTATTCGTGGGAAAGCTAATTTTGGTGTTAAAGGCCTTGCTAAGTAAGGCAAAGTTACATCAAGAATTGCGCAAAAGTGGAGCAACAAAAACGCCTTCCTGCACCTTACCTGTCCGTCGGTACCTCTGGCTTCGTCCTGAGCCACGGGGGGAGGTACCAATGTGACGGTGCTCCGGTGCTGATAAGCTGAATCATAGCCAATAGAAATAGCGCCGTATGTCACACAGCCTGCGGACCTTTTTGGAGACAGTATGGAAACTTGCCAATCCATAAGGGACTCGCTGATTGGAGCAGCTCGACTAAGGGAGATGTGCATTGGCCCTCTCACGGCCAATGATAACCCTATCTTTGGAACAGATTCGGAAAGTGGAAAGCGTGATCTTAATGCTCGCTAACCAATCCGGTCATGCTGATCGTTTCATTTAATGAAATTTATTTAGAAAAGCCGCTACGTTCAGGTACCTTGACTTTCTGGTGGAAACACGAAAAATGCGTGGGAACAGGGACAGTGCCTGAAAGCTCGTTCGCCTTCTTAAAAACCGCTTGATACTGATTGGTTGAACCAGCGGCCAATAGAATAAGTAGAGCAAATCACATGGGGCCCTTTATAGTGACGTCATGTTCAAAGTAAATAAATAAACAAACTGCCTCCGTGTTTGGATAGAAATTCGATATATTCCATGCAGCGCAATTGAACATGCTGATCGTTCGTGGAGAGCACCATGAGAAGAATGCAGGCAGCGGGACTCGACCCATTGAAATGATCTCAATCTAAATTAGTTGGTACAGTTACTAGTGAGATACTTGCAAAAATACACAGACTCAAGGAGATGTGACGTTTGCAAGGAAATTCACGGACTCGACTAGTTTAACCAGTATGTGTGAAAAGGCATTAAGGTGAGCCGTATGTTAATTGTATACGTGAGGCCGTAGGGTTAATTAATCCTGCTAGGACCTGTCACCCTATATGCCTCAAAGAAAGTGTGTATTGTACATAGCACAAAAGAGTTTACAAAGGACCTATTTGGAAGGCAACGTTCAGGTCAGACTGCTTTATAGTCAGGGAAGAGAACCTCATCTTAAATGTTGCACATCTTATTGTCAATAGGGGTATCCCAACCCGAAGTGGTCAGATTCATGGTAGATCTAGATAGAGTACCGGCACATGGTGGAATCGAAATGCACCTACAGCCACAATAAGGTGGCATCTCCAAATACAAGGCCTCCCTCTAAGGTCTATATCTAAGGACTAACCGAAGTATATACAACCATGGCAGGCAACTGTTTTAGAGAGAGATAATGAGTGAATGTGGGCCCAAACATAAGACTCAAAAATTTTCACCAATTGTTAGGCAAGGGAGTGACACGGAGAGGTAGTTAAATAGACACCCAATGGATGTCATCATTCAAACCTTCCGTGTCACTCTTCAATCGATATATCCATTTTTGCTCTTTCAAGAACAAGATCCTTGAGACATCTCTTACATGGAGCGGCACAAATGGTTTCTCCAAGACAGTCCAACTCAACTCCTCTGGTTTATGTTTCATTTGGAGAAAGTGTTTGGTAAGTCTAGTTGCTTGTCTATTGCACCGGATGGTGCTTTTATGCTCATTTATACGTAGTTAAATTTTTCGGGTTGTCATTCCTACATAGCGCAAGGTGCAAGGACATGTGATATATTAGTTTTTCGCTGTTAAATTAGTATGACTCTTCAGTGTCCATGGTCTCGACGTGCCAATGTCTATAGTAAGGGTCTTCTTTGTTTGAGGACAAGCAGTGCATTGTCCACAGGGGAAGTGGCCCTGTACTGGAGGTAAGTTCCATAGGGTGTTAGCATATGTTAATTCATTTCCTTTACATCTCGGCCTCGTGTAAACAAGGCTATCTCTCAGGTTGGTCCCTCTCTTAAAAGAGAATAACGGTGTCTGGATGGTTGAACCTGCGGTGTTTAGGATCTTCCAGTTCTTCCTCACTGTTTTCTGCAGTTTATTGGACAATGTGCAGAACGTCGTAAGAAAAGTCAGCCTTTCAAGTGGAGGTTTGGCAACAGGGGGCTCAGCAGAGCTTCGCGGTTGTTGTTCATAGCACGTTTTTGAGCTCTTTTGATCAAATGTCTCGGGTAATTCCGATCTTGTAATTTGGAAGCCAAATCCTTGGAGAAAGAGTCAAAATCGGTTTTGATGGAACAATTCCTGCGGACTCTCAAGAATTGTCCGACAGACAAATTCTCACGCAAAGATTCTGGGTGATGGCTGGTGTAGGACAACAATGAATTACGGGCCATTGGTTTATGATACAACTTACTCCCAAGGCATCCGTTCACAGGAAAGATGGTAATATCCAAAAACGCAAGTTCTTGTTGACTATACTCAACAGTGAACTTCAAAAATGGATTTTGATCATTGAGCCATTCCTGAAAATTTATGATGGTGTCTGGTGTCCCACGCCAGACGACAAAAATGTCGTCAATGTAACGTTTCCACACCAACACCTGATCGAAAAAAGGGTTGGTGTGGAGAAGGACGCATTTCTCTTCAAAGAGATGGACGTAAAGATTTGCCAGGGAAGGCGCAAAAACACTGCCCATCGAAGTTCCCGATGTTTCCAAATAAAGACAGTCTTCGAAGGCAAAGACATTTTCCATCATGGCTAGACGTGCACACTCCATAATGAAATTAATTGGTGTGATGGTTTCTAACATTGATTCTTCCAACAAGCTTCTGATAGCTTGCAAAGTCTCTAGTTGAGGTATACAGGTGTATAGAGATTCAACGTCGAAACTGACCAACAGGTCAGTCTCGGCGTTGAACTCAATTTCAGGGAGGAGCCGTAAAACGTCTGTAGTATCCTGTAGGAATGTTGGCATTTTCCTTACAAGTGGCCTCAGAAAAAAATCGACAAACGTGGACAAAGGCTCCAGCAAAGAGCCAATACCCGAAATAATTGGGCGTCCTGGAGGTGGTCTCTGTACTTTATGTATTTTGGGTAAATTATAGAAGTACGGGGTGACTGGGTAAGCAGTTGTCAAATACCGAGCTTCAGATTCAGTGATCCAGCCTTCTGCAGATGCTTCCTCCACCATGTGTTTGTAAGGAAAATGCCAACATTCATCACACCAATTAATTTCATTATGGAGTGTGCCCGTCTAGCCATGACGGAAAATTTCTTTGCCTTCGAAGACTGTCTTTATTTGCAAACATCGGGAACTTCGATGGGCAGTGTTTTTGCCCCTTCCCTGGCAAATCTTTAAGTCCATCTCTTTGAAGAGAAATGCGTCCTTCTCCACACCAACCCTTTTTTCGATCAGGTGTTGGTGTGGAAACATTACATTGACGACATTTTTGTCATCTGGCGTGGGACACCAGACAGCATCATAAATTTTCAGGAATGGCTCAATGATCAAAATCCATTTTTGAAGTTCACTGTTGAGTATAGTCAACAAGAACTTGCGTTTTTGGATATTACCATCTTTCCTGTGAACGGATGCCTTGGGAGCAAGTTGTATCGTAAACCAATGGCCCGTAATTCATTGTTGTCCTACACCAGCCATCACCCAAAATCTTTGCGTGAGAATTTGCCTGTCGGACAATTCTTGAGAGTCCGCAGGAATTGTTCCATCAAAACCGATTTTGACTCTTTCTCCAAGGATTTGGCTTCCAAATTACAAGATCGGAATTACCCGAGACATTTGATCAAAAGAGCTAAAAAACGTGCTATGAATAACAACCGCGAAGCTCTGCTGAGCCCCCCTGTTGCCAAACCTCCACTTGAAAGGCTGACTTTTGTTACGACGTTCTGCACATTGTCCAATAAACTGCAGAAAACAGTGAGGAAGAACTGGAAGATCCTAAACACCGCAGGTTCAACCATCCAGACACCGTTATTCTCTTTTAAGAGAGGGACCAACCTGAGAGATAGCCTTGTTTACACGAGGCCGAGATGTAAAGGAAATGAATAACATCTGCTAACACCCTATGGAACTTACCTCCAGTACAGGGCCACTTCCCCTGTGGACAATGCACTGCTTGTCCTAAAACGAAGAAGACCCTTACTATAGACATTGGAATATCGAGACCATGACACTGAAGAGTCATACTAAATGTAACAGCGAAAAACGAATATATCTCATCACATCTCCTTGCACCTTGCGCTACGTAGGAATGACAACCCGAAAAATGTAACTACGTATAAATGAGCATAAAAGCACCATCCAGTGCAATAGACAAGCAACTAGACTTACCAACCACTTTCTCCAAATGAAACATAAACCAGAGGAGTTGAGTTGGACTGTCTTGGAGAAACCATTTGTGCCGCTCCATGTAAGAGATGTCTCAAGGTTCTGTTCTTGAAAGAGCAAAAATGGATATATCGATTGAAGAGTGACACGGAAGGTTTGAATGATGACATCCCTTGGGTGTCTATTTAACTACCTCTCCGTGTCACTCAATTTTTTGAGTCTTATGTTTGGGCCCACATTCACTCATTATTGCTCTCTAAAACAGTTGCCTACCATGGTTGTATATACTTGGGTTAGTCCTTAGATATAGACCTGAGAGGGAGGCCTTGTATTTGGAGATGCCACCTTATTGTGGCTGTAGGTGCATTTCGATTCCACCATGTGCCGGTACTCTATCTAGATCTACCTTGAATCTGAGCACTTCAGGTTGGGATACCCCTATTGACAATAAGATGTGCAACATTTAAGATGAGGTTCTCTTCCCTGACTATAAAGCAGTCTGACCTGAACGCTGCCTTCCAAATAGGTCCTTTGTAAACTCTTTTGTGCTATGTACAATACACACTTTCTTTGAGGCATATAGGGTGACAGGTCCTAGCAGGATTAATTAACCCTACGGCCTCACGTATACAATTAACATACGGCTCACCTTAATGCCTTTTCATACATACTGGTTAAACTAGTCGAGTCCGTGAATTTCCTTGCAAACGTCACATCTCCTTGAGTCTGTGTATTTTTGCAAGTATCTCACTAGTAACTGTACCAACTAATTTAGATTGAGATCATTTCAATGGGTCGAGTCCCGCTGCCTGCATTCTTCTCATGGTGCTCTCCACGAACGATCAGCATGTTCAATTGCGCTGCATGGAATATATCGAATTTCTATCCAAACACGGAGGCAGTTTGTTTATTTATTTACTTTGAACATGACGTCACTATAAAGGGCCCCATGTGATTTGCTCTACTTATTCTATTGGCCGCTGGTTCAACCAATCAGTATCAAGCGGTTTTTAAGAAGGCGAACGAGCTTTCAGGCACTGTCCCTGTTCCCACGCATTTTTCGTGTTTCCACCAGAAAGTCAAGGTACCTGAACGTAGCGGCTTTTCTAAATGAATTTCATTAAATGAAACGATCAGCATGACCGGATTGGTTAGCGAGGATTTAGATTACGCTTTCCACTTTCCGAATCTGTTCCAAAGATAGGGTTATCATTGGCCGTGAGAGGGCCAATGCACATCTCCCTTAGTCGAGCTGCTCCAATCAGCGAGTCCCTTATGGATTGGCAAGTTTCCATACTGTCTCCAAAAAGGTCCGCAGGCTGTGTGACATACGGCGCTATTTCTATTGGCTATGATTCAGCTTATCAGCACCGGAGCACCGTCACATTGGTACCTCCCCCCGTGGCTTAGGACGAAGCCAGAGGTACCGACGGACAGGTAAGGTGCAGGAAGGCGTTTTTGTTGCTCCACTGTTGCGCAATTCTTGATGTAACTTTGCCTTACTTAGCAAGGCCTTTAACACCAAAATTAGCTTTCCCACGAATAATTGGCCATCCCAGTCTTTTTGAATAAATTTTGGGATTTGATGGGAGAGTTTAGTTATAGGTGTGCAGGGACTCTTCAAAGTAGTGATTTCTTCAACTTCGAGCAATTATTGGTGCATACTACATAGTTTTTAAATTACAACCTCAAACAACTCACAAAAGTTGTACTCTGTATATCATAACTCCCTGGGTTTTTTAACAACAAACATCTAGTCTGACGTTTTAATGACGGTTCGTGAGATTTTGAGCCATCTCTATTTTTAAGTGACTTAATACTAAAGTTTTTTGAGTGCTTCTTTGAGAAAAGCACACGTAGTGGATACTTACAAGTTGGGTTTTACTTCAACAGGTTAACCCACATATATGTAAATAATTATTTTCCATTACTACAGAGCGGGGCCTCTATTTCCTGAGCAGTGGCCAGGAGAGGTGAGGTTTACTCCCAAGAATTTTTGGGTGAGTAATATAAAATGTATATAATCTTTTTTGAAGCACTATTTCTGTGAAGGTTGACTTAGAAGCAAATTGATAAACAAATAACTCTTCTTTTTTGACAGTTAGCACGTTGTGTAAGTGTTGTACATATCAGTGTGTTTTTTATTGTTTTCAGGAAAGAATCCCTTACAAATTCTGGAAATACCGACTCAGAAAGTAGTTCGCGGATGGTAGAGTATCCAGTATCTTTTGGTAACATTAAATAATTTTGATTTGTTGTACGTTATTGCAGTAGTGTATTTCCAAGGTCCTGATGAAAGCCTGGTAGGGGAGACGCCCCTGCATGGCAGAAATATGTTGACCACTTCACCATCTAGTTTGGGCAGCCATTATTTCAGACTGTCATACACTCCTTTTAATCTTGACACCATAATTCATCCCCAATAATGTTTTCCCTCGTATTATGGTAGCCAATTTTAATTAGCACTTCTTGATTTTTGTTTATACTTTCTCTTCACTGCAATCTATTTTCCCACACCATCTTACCCACACAGAACATTTGGGGTCGGATCCATCACTGGAGGTTTTGAAGAATTGGAGAAATACACACATTATCATCAGGTGTGTCTCATTATCTAGACCATGACCTGCTACGATCCCAGATGATGAGGCTCCGCCACTTGGGTGGGCTGATGGGATTAATTTCCGTGCCTTCACACACAAAGGGGCATATTACCAAGCAATAGCGATAATTATCGCTATTGCTTGGTTAGAGATAGAATTTTACCGCTAAGCTGCGGCGATTTTTATCGCAGATAGACCTTGGTATTACCAAGGTTTATCGCAAATGCGATAAAAAACGGCCGCAATGCATGAATATCGCTGAAAAGTCAGCGATATTCATGCATTACCGAGCTAATGCTCTTAGCCATGTTATCCACCTCCCATTGGATAACATGGCTAAGAACTGCTCAGGGCAGGTGTTAGCTTTTGGAGATATTCGCGCTTAGCGCGAATATCTCCAAAAGTTGGTAATAGGAGATAGCGATCGCTAACATCTTGGCACGCCCACTTTGCATATCATTAGTGATAAATATCACTGACATGCAAAGTGGGGCCCAAGATGGTCGCTATCTCCTACTAGCTGTCGCTAACTGGTGTTAGCGACAGCTAGGTAATAGGGAGATCATTTTCTCTCCGCTTTCTTGGCTTTTAAAGCCAAAAAAGCGGAGATAAACCCCCTTGATAATATGCCCCATAGTTTTTCCGACACATAGTCTCTTGCTACTGTCTTTTTGCTCAGTCTTCGTTGTTTAGTGTTGACCACTACTAGCCTTTGTGTTTTTGTTACATGAGTACTGGGGGTATAGACTGGTTTCTGTGGTCGATAAATATAATTTCCCCTTGGACCCTGCCAAACTTGTTGTGTTACATGAACTAGAGTCGATGACACCGGCATCAGTGGGCCAAAGCTGCGGTGTGGGATGAGGGCGGTGCATCGTGTAAACTTACAAGCTGTACCCCCGAACTACGGTGCAAGCAGCGGCATTGATTTCGCGGGAAGTGGTGGTGTCAGGAAGGCCACGGCATCATCATGTAGCGTGGCAGTGCAGAGTGCGAGCCCACAGGTCACGGTGCGAGCAGCTGCTCAGTGATGGCATCAGCAGGTATCGTCAGTGAGACCAGCGTCATGGTGCAGCGTGGCAGCGGTGCCCTCTGCGGTGCCAAAGCTTTGGTGTGAAGCAAGGCGGTGCGGAGTGTGGTGCCCACAGGTCACTGTGCGAGCAGCTGCCCAGTGATGGCATCAGCAGGTGTCGTCGGTGAGATCAGGGTCGCGGTGCGGTATTGTGGCGGTACCCTCTGTGGTGCCTTCAGGACACGGAATCATCAGGGTCGTCTAAGACTTCGTCGAGGGGCGCTCTTCGTGTTGTAGCACAAAGCATACAGTCCCCAGTGCTGCGGGTCAAAGAACCTGAAGTCTTTGCTGTTCGTGAGACTTCGTGAACAGGTGGCAAGCTCTACCTCAAGCCCTTGGAGAGTATCACCATTTTTGGTTGCAGAAAGTTCAGTCCGGGCCTTTCACTGCCAATGACAGAAGCAGCCACTGCAGGTCAGCCCAGCAAAGCGGTCGTTCCTTTTAGCAGCTTCTCCGACACTTCTTCTGTGCAGTCTTCTTGTTCCAGATGAGTTCTAAGGTTCAGGGGTCTGGGACCCAGTATTTGTACATAAAAATCCTTTGCGCTTCCAGGCAGAGGGTGTAATTGTCCGGCCTGAACCAGTTGGGCCTCCTTTGGCGTGAATTCGTGGCAGGAGGAGGAGACTGCTTTGTCAGAGGTAGACCAGGCCCTTTGAGGTACAAGGACATCTTCTCCCTCTTCCCCCATCGTAACCCAGGTCTATTTAGCCCTTTCCTGAACTACCTAGACTATCGGGAGCCACCCTGCTTCCTAGCCATCTGTTGTCCAAAAACCAGACAGGTAATCCATATTCCAGCAGAGGCACACAGGATGACCGAGCAAAATAATACCCACTTTCTAAAAGTGGCCGCTATGAATGCAGAATGAAAAGGGCACCCTCGCTAAAGGCTGCGTCTTTAAACGCTGAGTTGAGGCATACCAAACCTTCTTCACTTATACCTTTTTCAGGCTACGTACGTGGGTGGCACAATCCGTGCTGCAGGCCCACGAGTAGCAGTTGACTCACAAGCCCTGGCACCCGCAGTTCCCCTTACTGGGGACTGACAAGTAAGTCACAGATCCAATCACAGCACAATTTACCACAGGAGCACCAGCGCTTTACCACTGATCAGCAATGCGAAAAGCGCGCAGAAACATTATACCAGCAAAAACAGAGTCAAAACCAGGAGGACAGAAAGCAAAAACTCGGGGGAATCACGCCAAGAGATGTCAAGTCTAACAACCAGACATTGAGCAAGTACTAACACACTCTTTCACGTGTCCAAATTATTTTACACTCAACAATCCCAATGACATGGTGAAATAGATCAAACATAAAACAAGGGCACATTGTTGTTGACACACAAGTAGTGAAACCGCACTCATGTTGACATGTTTGTGAGTAAAGAAAAAACGAAATTTATTTTTACTTTGTTCGTTGCTTCATACATTGTTGTTGGCACAATGTATTTTACTTCAGTAATGAATAAATTAATGATGTGTGGTACAGGTGTAACGGTTTTGGAAAGGAGTTTGTATTTTTGCAATAAACTCGTCAATGGAAAATAAGTCCTGTTGGTATACAACGCCTGTGACTTGGTGTTAATTTAGTGTCCAGTCTTCCTTTTTAATTGTGTAGCTGAAAAGTCATCCTCATCAGTATTTTCTGATTGTCCCTCAATTGGCTTGTTAGCTGCAGGGTGAGTTGGAGTAGTGATACCTACAGCAGTTGCAGAGGAGGTGTGAGGTACCACATAATCCGGTCTCAGGAAGTTTGCCAATAGGGCATTTAACATTAATTTATGATTTTTTATGACAGTTATCAACTCGATACAAATGCCAGACATTGTTGCCATGTAACTCTGCCGCTGCATGTCTCTCAGTATGTCACAGATATTTAGATGTTGAGCTACATCCTTGCTGCCACTTTGTGGTGGCATTTGTTTATGCCTCTGACTCAGTATGGATGATATGTTGGCTAGTGATTGTGCAAGACCAGGTGTTCGGTTGTTGGCGGCTTGGTCCTGACCAATGTGCACCGATTATGAGTTCATGCTTCTGAGAATTGCCTGCAGTGTGCCACCCACATTCTTCACAGCCACATGCACCTCTCTGAGTAGGTCACGTTGTAGACCAACAGCTGTTCTTTGGAACTGTATCTGTGTCTCTACAAGTCTGGGGTTGTATCTGTAGTGGCAGTTTCTGTTTTGGGATTTTGTTGCATTTCTGTGGGAGCAGCTACCACATTGTTGTCACTCTCTGAAGGTGATGTAGGTGACCGTATGTTGTGCAGAAGGTCATCCAGAGTGTCTTTGTCAATTGTGGGCAGACTGTCGTACATCTCATCAAATTCATGGGTGTCATCCACATGTTGGGATGTAGTAGGTTCATCCTCTGAAGAAATATGGAAATGTGTTACTAGTGCTTGCACGTTCAATTGTAGAAATGTTTATAAAAAGGCATCACATGTGGTTCTTCAAGGCTGATCTCTATGTCACAGTCAAGTGATCTATCTCATGATGCAGACTGATGGTCAAGACTTATACCCACTTGCATGATCATTGTACTACTTACTGTTACAGGAGTGGTGTTACTGACACGTGGACATACACTGCATTGCAAATGTTGCTCATAGTGGTATGTGCACTTTTATGGCAACACTGCAATGTCAAATTAAAGTTAGTGTGTGATAGCAGTGTGTTGGCCTCCTTTCCAGCACAACATACTAAAAACATAATGTTATGTTTGCATGCAAATTTTCAAGGCATTATGGTGCATATGTACAAGAACTCCCACAAACTACCACTGCTACTAGTTACTGGCAATTTGCTGTACGCTGGCCAATCACCAAAACGTATCGCCCTGTTAGTGAAGTTATCACAATACATTGGGACATGGCAAGAGTTTCTCTTGGCCATGATGGAAACTGCCACAAACACTAGCGTGAAGGCAGTACAAAATGTGACGTTAGCAAGCAATGACTGACAAAAGGCACTTTAGCAGCAAATTAACTGACATTAGTCACCCCAATGTTTTGTTTGCCTCACCAGGGCAAAAAAAAACCTGAGTTCACCTCTTATGAAAACTAGGGGACAAAAAATAATTATTATGCATAATGGATCTGCCTGGCCCAAGTACATCGCAGATCGACACCCCTCCCTCCCCCCTCCTCCCCCCCTCCTCCCCCCAATACCCAGGATGACCAGCCAAAGTCCCTGGGGAATTTGAGATTCTGGGCTACAATAATGATAAGAAGCACATTGCTGAGCAATACTAATGGCCTCACTTATCATTGTGCACTCCTGCAACACCATGGCATACAAAACCTTTGAAGCGCCGATAAGTATCCAGGTCATGGAGTCAGCACAGAGCCGGCATTTGGGACCTAGAGTGGGATTTGGAGGTGTTGTGGAGTTGCTGGACTGTGCTGGTAGGTATTGAGGCATCAGTGATCGCCCTTACCTAGTGGTGAAGTCAGCCAGGTGGCATGGAGCCATGTTGCTGACTGGTGTGAGAAGACACCCTGGTCCCCCTTGTAGCTGTGAATGGTAGATGCACCTCTCAGCAGCAACGTAGGGAGGTACACATCACATACCACGCCCCAACACTACACCGGGGTGCACAGAGGATATTCCAAGTGGTCGCCCACACATCTCTGCATCACAGGCCAGAGGATGTACCACTGGCCAGATACTGTGGAGGGTGAGGCCCCATGTTGCTTGAGCGCTGATACTTCACACCTAAAGGAGCCCTGTTGCATCACCTTCATCGTGAGGTTCCCCAGCTGACATGGCAGCAAATGCTGTACACAGGCATGTGAAATCCCACCTGGCTGAGGCTCCTGCTGGCTGAGTCACAGATTTTGAGAAAGTGCAGGGGATTGCACCACCATGTCAATGTCCAAGTGAGGAGAAGGTGGGACACGTAGCGGAGGATGCCCGGGGTCTAGTGGGGCCTAGGGCTAGCAATTGTGGGTGAGAGATCACCAGTGGCGGCTCATCCACTTTGGTGGTGGAGCATCGCCCTACAGATTTTGAGAAGTGCAAGGTGAGAAAACATACCATGATGATAACTGTCTGAGGTACTCATGCTATGTTTCCTTTGTGTTTGGGAGAGTGGGTGGGGCTGCTCTACTCACGGTGCAGTCCCCGTGCAGAGTGGTATGCCCACTCAAGTGCCCAATTACTGCTTGGTTTGACCTCTGTCAGCTCAAAAGAGTAATGTGCACTTCCCTGTTCACGATGCAGGCTGCATTACAGCCTGCATGGAGAACATGCTACCCCTCCAAATCCAGTCTGAACACATTGTCCTGGCGCTCATGAACAATCACAATGACCCCAAAAACACACCCTAAATTTCATCTTTAACCCATAAACACACCCTAATAGTCATCTTTGCACACCAAAACACACCCTAAAATTCATCTTTGACCCCCCAAAGCCACCCTAAATTTCATATATGCACACCAAAACATACCCTAAAATTCAACTTTGACCCCCAAAGACACCCTATATTTCATATATGCACACCAAAACACAACCTAAAATTTTTGACTGACCCCAATAAGCATTACCAAACCTGAAACGTACTAATCTCCATTACTAACCTCACAATGCTTTGTTATGGAATGTAATATAAAGGCAACTGCGTTGGTAACGTTGCATTGTAATGGCATTCCAATGTAATAAGTGCGTTGTAATGGACATCTCCCATGACAAAGGCAAGCCATAGACAAGGCCGTCTGCATGTGGTCGCCCCAGAACCCCGCTCTGCACCAAGGACCCTTCCTCTGGGACACTCCTCCTCTACCACGCCAGCACCCTCCTCGCCAGCTACTCTGGACGCAACAACGCATGTCATCTAGCAAGACTGTGTAATTATCTTGAACCCTGCACCAGTAGAAACTACTATTGCACCTTCTGCAACATCAGCACACCAGTGTCTCGTGCCACCCAGCCAACCAACAGTGCACACGACCAGCTCAACTGCATCCTCCCCAATGTGCGGTCCCTCCACCCACACACAACAGAAATCTGGCACCTCCTTGCAGCAACCTCTTCAGATATCACCTTCTTCACGAAAACCTGGACCAACCTCTGCTCTGGATCGGACATCACCACTGCCATCACTGACAGCTACTAAATTACCCGCAAGGACCACTACGAGCACCCAGGAAGATGCATTGCCATCTCCTACAAAAAATACTCCGACTGATCAAGCACTCTACTGACACTATGGTGACCATGGTACAACTCAACTTCCATATATGGACATAGCACAACAACATCCTATTTGGCATCCTCATTTGCAGGCCCCCGGGACATGGACCCACATTCAACAATATCATTGTAGACATCATTGCACACCTGGCTCTCACATACACCAACAACATCCTACTTTGAGAACTCTAGTTCTAACTTGACAACCCCAGTGACCAAAACACAACCCCCTCCTCGCCAACATCAGACTGAAACAGCTATTCAACACACCTAGCCTCATAGCAGGACACACGGTCAAGCACATCTCCTCCACCAGGAACAAATTCAACTACAGCCACACCACCGGACTATCCTGGACCAACCATCATTGTAAACATCAAGTATTGACCATGCCCAACGTACACCACCACCATCATTGCTGCACAGCTGGAGACAGGCCACCTAATCACTTCTCGTAAAGTCACTCAGCACCACCACTCCGCCAACGCTTACATACAATGGCACCACAGCACGCAACCTCCAACAATGGATCTCAAACAGCACCAACACACTGGCACACCTCCAAAAAGAGCAGGTAAAATTTAACACCACGTTGCACCATATTTGTGAAGTTACACATGTAGGCATATGCGTGACCTTGTGAAGCCATGTGCCACATTATGGCTGCATCAGGTATGATGTATGCAGGATGTAGGTTCCCACTCCACAAAGCCTCATATGAGTGGCGGAGTGAAATCCTACAGATTAGACTGCGACAATTGTGGTACTCCACTGCATCACTACCTGACGCCTGCCTCATGGCAGCAGTAAAGGTGACGCTGTACCACAGGGATAGGCTGTCCCCTTGCAATGCTGGAGTGGTGGCATGCTTGTGACACAACTGCAGCAATGCATAACTTTGCCATTGACAGATATGTCAGGATTCCACACTTATCTGTCATTACTGGAGACATGGGGCACTGTCCACTAAATAAAGTGCCTCCATGTTGTTGCAAGGACGTAGTGAAAAGGGATGTATGACATTACAACGCATGCTTTTACATCGCATGCTTTTACAACGCGAGTTTTACAACGCATACCATTACAACGCATAGTGCTTTGGGGCGCTGGATAGTGAATAGTTTAATTTACTATTCCAACTCCAGTCCCCGTGGATAGTAGGGAAGGTGTTGGACAGTAAATTAAACCTATTCCCTATCCTAGAGCGCCCCCAGCACAATGCGTTGTAATGGTTTGCGTTGTAAAAGTTGCGTTGTAAAGGCACTGTGTGGTAAAAGTTGCGTTGTAAAGGTTGTTTCCCAGTGAAAAGTGTTCATATGCTGTCTTGTTGCAGCACTGCAACACTTGTAATGAATGAGGCCAAGGAATGCACACTATCTTATTGATGGTGCACAGTCCTGCGTTGTAGTTTTGACACAGGGCAGCGCAGCTACTTTCCTTGCAGCGTTGGCCAGAACAAATACCTGCTGACATGAGACCCCACGTGTTTGCTCAGTTCTTAAGTTCAGCTATTTTATGGTCTTAAAAAAACAGCCTGTGACTGCATTTGGACGCAGTTTATTTGGTCTTGCTCCATACAAGTATTTACTTGCAAAGATCACTAAGTTTGGTTTGCGTGCATTTTTGCATGGTAACACCTCCCTTGCATTGTATTTTCGTTAGCTGTTGCGGACATAATCTGGGATCTATATGAAGGACATTTTACCTGGGGTACTACTGCTAACTGAGTTAAGGAACAGCTTGTACATATGCCAAGTGAGACATTGCAGCCATACCATTTTATAGTGCTGCTACATTAGCATTGACTCATTGTACATATGCACCTATGTTTTGTGTTATTTTACATCCTGCACAGGCACACAGGTTTATTGTTATGAGCGCCTAGAACCCCCAGTGCATCAATAGTAATCCTGTTTACAGTGATACACAGGCAGGACAAGTTGCTTGTTGAGCCCCCCATATATTTGTAGGCACGTTGGCCAATAAGCCAGCCTTGCACCATAGTGCTGGGATGGCAGCTTGGTGGTTAGGTTGGTTTTGTACATGATGGCTCACCTTCATACACATGAAAAATAGGTTGGTGTCAATTGATCTTATGCATGCAGTGGAATACAGTGTGCATTTGACTGGTGTGAATAAACTGGGCACATAAGTAAATTCCTCCTTGTTCCTCCTCAGTGGGCCAGCCATAGGGTGACATGGCGCTCAATCAATTTTAGCATTGAGAATTGCTCATTGATCTGAACATGTGTCAGTGGACACGGGTGTTGCGTGAAAAAAAACACAATCGTTCACATAGCACTCCACTGACATGCCAAATGTAGCACTGACAGGTTGTTATTTACAGGCACAGGGTCAGACACACAGGGTGGCTTTACCTGTCCTTGTTCAGCACACACAGGTGTGCGACACTGGTGCCTGACACAACTTGTTGTTCGGATGTGAAAATCAGTATTGTGAACATCATTTATGGAGTCGTTGCACCAACGGGTCTTCACTTTGAACGTCACCAAAAGTGACGTACTGGTGGTGCACGGCCTTTCATTAATGAGGTCCAGTGTATCTGCTCCATCAGAGATGGACATGCCAATGCTGTTTTGACATTTGCAAGGTGTGATTGTCATATATGATTTACTTACATTGAGTATAGTTGTGATTGTGGACAAGTACAAGGACACCAAGATGCACACATTAGACTGTGGCACAGGGACATGTCTAGCTGCGATCACCACCATGACCCATTACTTTCATATGTGCACTTATTGTGACTTACCTGTTGTCTGCTCTTCACATTCTACGGCTTCACTGTCCTGTCCCGTCCCGATATTCCTGTTACTATCTCCTCTGGTATGACAGCTGCCACACGCTCCTCCTGTCATCCAGGACCTCCTGGTCTGCTGGGCTGCCTCCTCCGGTTTGTATGGCTGCCTTACAGTTTGCTGCAAGCTCTTCTTTGGTTCTGCGCTAACAGTCATGCCAGCGTTTTTTACAGTCAATGACAGTCCTCTTGGTTTGTCCAACACTCTTTATCTTTTGGACAATCCTCTGCCATATCGCCTCCTTTTTGCCAAGAGGCAACTTTCAACTGACAAAGAGTTGGTGCTGGTAATTGGTGACCACAATGACCAGTATCTCATTCTCCTCCCAACTGAAATTTGATTTCTGTTTCCTCTTTGTCTCAGCCTGTGCATCTGCACTTTTGCTGCGGCTGGTTGCCAGAGGGTCCTGGCTACTGGGGTTACCTTCCTGGTCCATTGATAACTCTTCTGTGATCCACAAATGTTTTTTTGATGAGGTGCCTTTTTGCCGCTTCACTTAGTGTGAACTGTCGCAGGGTGCTCGGGCTGGCGTTGCGTCATGCTGACTTGTAGCAATTTTGCGGCACCTATGTCCGTTCTTCTGACACAGGCGGGCGTGTTTCACCACTGTCCGTCACGTTGCTGATTTTCCGCATTCTCGAGGTATTGCATTGTCGCAGCAGCAACGCAATTATTTTGATGCATCGCTGTGTTGTGGCAGAGATGCGTCACTTCTTGTAAATCTGCCTCTTAGTGCCATCGCAGGGGGAAACCCAAGGCTGCACCACATTCTTATCATGGTGCAGCCTTGCGTTTTGGAAGAGGCGGAGCAGGGGCGGCTTTAGGCATGTGCAAGCTGTGCACCTGCACAGGGCCACCAAACCCCAGGGGCCACCACGCCAATATATATCCTTAATATAATAATCCTCTGAGGATGGATACATATTTGTGTGGCGGCCCCTGGCAGGGATTTGGTGGCCTCCAGCTCTGTTCCACTTCCAAACACCCTGACCCCCCCTCTTCACTGGCCTCCGCGCTCCGCCCCGCCCTGCCCCCCTCATCCGGGGCCGCCTACCTACGCTCCCTGCCCAGGGCCGCCATGAGCCTAGAGCCGCCCCTGGACGGAGCGCGTTGTTAAGCCAAGGAGGCTAATGACACGCACCGCCACTTCCTAGTACATATCCCCCTTGGTGTCATGGAAGGGATATGGCCCTGAGGAGGACTCGTGGGCACCTCGCGAATCCCTTCATGCTTACTACGGTGCTCTCACGCCACACATACAATACCTTCCTAAGATTAAGATGGACTTTTGGGGGCGGGGTGTTATTGTCACACAGTTTCTCCGCTCATATTTGTGCACTTCTCTGTTTACTCTTTAGTTCGGCTGCTGTATATCAGTCAAGCCTTAAAGCCCAGCCCATCTTGCCTCACTGAGAGTGCTTTATTCCTTCCTTATGTTATGTTTGATGCACGATTTGCTATTATTATTAAATGTATGCTTTTTCTCTGTTTATTTTTATTTTGTTGTTGTTGCCTTTTTCTTTATTAAATTGTTGCGCTGCTCAGCTACTGAAAGGAATAGAACAGTTTAGAAGCTCATGAAAGGCCGGTCGCCGTCTTGGGCGTGGTTGCTGCTACTAAAGACGGTCACGCCTAGAGAAGGTGCTTGTTATCCAAAGTCGTCGCGTCTAGAAGGCAAAGAGTTTTGGTGGCAGTCCGGATTTCGTAGGCTTTGACGAAGATTTTCGACGTGTTAAAGCCTTGTTGCGATTGATGATAAAGTGTTCTTCAGTCTTTAAGACCATCTCAGGAAGAAGATGTCCCGATATTTTATGGAAAACCGAATTGCTGTTATTCCTTAGAGAAGAGCGCCATCTGTTGTTCTTGAGGAGTATAATAGAAGTGAATAGCCACATTAGCTGCAAAAAGATACTCACACCGTCATAGCTAAGAACAACAAGCATTTGTAATGCAATAGGTCTCGCAATACTGAAAGATTGAGCTATTGGCGATGCAAACAATAACGCAACGCCAACAGCTCAAACTTTCAGTAATGCGAGACCTACTGCATTGCAAATGCTTGTTCTGACTTGGTATATGACACATTGAGGGGGAAGGGGTTCGGGCCATTTTATAGCAAAAGGATGCAGAGCCCTAAAGTTTAAAACATACAAAATCGAAGATATTTATTTGAAATTATAAGAAAGGGATTTTCTTTGTATCCAGAGAAAGGGCGCTGCCTGTCTCTGAGGCAGAATCCGCCTTTTGTTTGTGAGAACTGTGACGTGAAGATTAGGACAAAAGGTAATAAAGACCAGGGGCAAATTATTGGCCATCTTTAAACATGATCATCATGCTTGGTTTGCCTCACGGACTTGACATACTCCAGTGAAGCTTTGCCCCAATTAAAAACTGCTTGCTTTGCGTGGCTTCTGCATCTTGGTAAGAGATTAGGGGCCTCATTTATGAAAGCCTTGCGCCACCGATGCGCCACTTTTTCCCATGTTAAAAGTGACGCACCGGCGGCGCAAGGCCTTCATAAATAAGGCGCCAGATATTTGATTCTGTCTGCATTCTTTCCTGCGTGGTATGCTACTTTAATGTGTACGATATCCGTTTTGACCAAGCTCCGGTAAATATACAGGGGCAGATTTACAATAAACGAACGCATTGTGGTGCAGCAAGTCATTTTGCTGCGACGTGCTCCATTAGTTTTGAAGCACAGGGATGCAACATATTTACAACAATATGTCGCTCTCTGTGCTTCCCCCTGAGCTAGCGCGCTAACTGCTGCCATGCCAATGCAGGCAACCTTGCACCAAGGTGCAAGGATGCCTGCATCACAGGGATGATTGTTTATGTGCATGAAGGGTTTCCTTCCTGCACATAAGCAACCAGAAATGGCGTTTTACAACTTCTATGTGTGCTGCATTAGCACACAGAGAACTTGTAAAACGTCATTTCGTTAAAGGATTGTTCATGTACAGGAAGGGACACCTTCCTGTACATAAACAATGTTTAGACGTCATTTCCTGATTCTATGAATGCTGCAAAATGCAGCACGAATAGAAAGAGGAAAGAAATGAGGAGAAATTAATACATTTCTACTCGTTGCACCTCCCTACGCCTCCCATGGAGAGGCATAGCATTCAGATGCATTTCCAGATTTACGAGTTCTTGTAAATCTGTAAATGTTTCTGGTTCCATGGGTGTTACTAGGGAATACCCACAGCAACACCCATGGAATGCCCCCTTCACGCAAAGTGCTTTGTGTAAAGGGGCCGTATTTACAAGGAAAGGATAGCCACGCAGGGTGGCTTTTCCTGTCCTTATAAATGTGGGGCAGAAAAATGCACTGCCGGTGCGTTCCAAAAAGTTTGTAAATCTGCCCCACAGCATTTATTTGATACTGAGATCTCTTGTCTATTTAAAACCAAACTCAGAATGTATTTTAAGGAGGTCTGTTTTTCTATTGTTTTTTAAAATTTTATTGGTGAGCTTTAATGGCTGGGTGTGTTATTAGCCACATCCGTATTGGTTCCTGACTTGTCTCAAGTCCCATAATAAGGTGCAGAGTGTAAGAAATCTCTTTGGGAGATTCCACCCAGAGTCAGCAAGCCGATACAATATGAGGGATTAGTCTCTGCGGTGACAGTGTGGCGTGGTGAACCTAGAGGGCGATGGCAGCACAGGATTGCAGTAAATACTTCACCAAAGCAGATTCGTGTGGTATTTAACAAGCCAGCATCAAAAAGTGGCATTTCATAGGTGTGACGTCATTTATTTGCTCCCTTAAAGGAAAAGTACTTAAAAGCACACCCTGCAGGAAATGAAAAGACCAGTAAAAAATCATGAGCCTTAGTCCTCGATGTAAAGGCATCCAGAATAATCGGGGATAAGAATTCAGATACTTAGAAGAGAGCCCTTTGAAAATCGAGCCAGGGGGTGTTGGCTTTATGTACAGACAGGACCACTGGCGTGCTGGCTCAAATCTCTAACCCAAAACACTGGATTTAAATCCGAATATGGGAAGGAACAAAAAATCTCGTAATACCCTTATGGTGTCTTTCTCTAAGCGTCAGGCCCCCTTGAATCAATTTCTGCAATTGACTCCCTGTTCCAGGCATCGAGGAGCCACACAGAATGCCAAAAACTGGTCTACGTCTACCATTCTCAAGGTCTATCAATGGAACACAGAGGGGATGCAATTGTACAATGTTCATTTGACGTCGGATACGTTTATAAGTTGCCTGAGGGTGGAAATGTCCCCTAGCAAAACTGTGTTTCAGGAAGGTAATGTGGAGGTGCTGCTCTCTCTGTTTTGGGCTGATGTGCTGCATCACTTACACCCCTGGGGCATTTGGTGCCCATTGGGGATGTGCCCATTATTAAGACACTCCCTTGAATATAAATAGAAGAGTGCCGAGAGAAGGTCATTCTGGATGCCGCCCTCTGTGAAGACCGACATTCAATGCGGAAAACGCTCGTTGAAAATTTGAAGAATCACAAAGACTGTGCGATACATATCGTGACGGTTGAATAAGCACGAGCAGCTGTCTAATAGCTTGGCAAAATAAAAAACAGAAACATCAAAGACCTCCATAGAAACCTACCCCCTCATAGGTGGGGACCTATAAAGTCGCATTTGGACTTTTTTGTGTAGGGTCACAACTGTTTATCTATTTTACTGTCCTGAAGAAGGTCTTAAGGATTTATTCTACTGAAGACCGAAACCTCGACCACACAGTCCTTCTCCTGATTCTTGATTAATTTACATTGATGATTGTCTTATTATGAAGAAATAGTTGTCATCTTTTGATTGATGTAGGATTGGACTTTTTCTACAAATGAATTATAGTTTGATTTCACAATTTCTTACTTCATTTGTCAAGTGCTGTGTACCCGCCAGTAATTGTTGATTTGTACCCGTCTGACTTGTATAAGCAGTAAAAAAACGAAAGCAATTTTTTATCAAAAGATTTACTACTCCGTGTCTTTTTCATCTCGAATTTCCAGTACTTACACATTTCAGTTGGTCAAATGCTGTGCTCTGTATATTTACTACAAAGCTAAATTGTTGCAGTTTCTGATTAATCAGATAAGATATAATGATTACCCTAATATAGAATCTTAAGCTGAAAAGTAATTACGAATTTGGAACCCACTTGAGGTCGAAGGGAGTACTCTCCCAGATGCAATGATTATTATTTATTCTGCCTGAACAACTCTGATTTGTGAAAACGGATAGAGTTTATATTATCACATGAGAAGTATTTGCTTACTGGAATGGGCTATCGTGCCTCTGAAGATAAATATCTTTATGCCCTGAAGAAGTCATTGGGTGACTGTTACCCGTGACAAAACACGTGTTGGCATTGTTTTCTGTTCTGTTGGCTACATCTTGTATGAATCCTTTGGATTATGAAGACTGAGAATATGATGAAGATCATTTGATGTGTGAAGAGAAAAGAAAAGCTAAAGAAAAAAATAAAAAGAACTGATTTAATGAACTCTGCAAAAGAAAAAAACTTGATTTGGTTAATCTTTTCTCTTAAACTACTAAAAATTGTTTGTTTGTGCTCGGGGACAACTTATCTTCTTAGTGTATTCTCTGTTTACAGAGGAGTTTTTTGAGGACGTTAGTGGCCGTTTTTCCCTTGTTCCCTGGAGCCACTCACTTGGAAGAATACTGAATTAGTTGGTGCTGCGCAAGAGTTACCCAGCCACTACTTTGTATTTCTTCTGAAAAGTAATTAGTTGAAACAAAGTCCCTTGCTAACACTCTCGACTTAAAACTGAGAGATACAATGGGCAACATAAACTTTGTGAGACAAAAAAATGGCTATTAGCATATTTATCAGCACACTTGCGAGTGTGTTAAAGCTTCTGAAAAAAGCTTGAAGCACTAGGGAGCGGTGTTTCTGGCTGAAGAGAAGCAGACAAAGGAGCTATGAGAGTCCTCTGCTGTTAAACTATATCTCAAGTTAAGCATCAGATTCCACTTGGCATTGCTGTCATGTACTAATGACTAGCTGCTGACTTTGGAGCTGGGGAAGCAGGTTCAAGTTTCGGCATCGGCTCAATATCCTATGATTCTGGGCAAATCACTTAATCTCCCCCTGCCTAACAAAAACTTAACATGTCCATGTGTAACGAAACTGGTACTTGTGTAAAGCGCTCTAATACCTTTGGGTCGAGTTCGCACTATATAAAACTACAACAACAAAAAATGGCTATTTGCATATTTATCAGCACACACGCGAGTGTGTTACTAGTAGCTTTACTAGGTTATTTGCCCACTGGGAATGTGCAAACTGCCAAAAGCGTTCCCGGAAAAAAAAAGAATTAATGAAAACGTAAGGAGCCTGCAATTGGCCGGTGCACCTCTGCTTTCAACGGAAGAGAGCTCCCGGCTGCCAGAATGAGTCAAGATGCAGCAGTTAAGAGGAGCACTGCAGTAAACCTATGGCGAGCAGCAGGCGGGAATAGCGTCCTTGTAAGTGATTACCACAGGTCTTGCTGACACTGCATTTGCACTGTAGCCTCAACCCAAAAAGGTATAAAGATGTATTTCTTTAGTTCAAAAGAAACCAACTAATATAGACAAAGTCAGAGTTTCTAAAGTCCATTGTTTGAATTGTTCTGAAGGGCTATTGGCCAGATGTACGACCATGTCATTTAGCGACTCGCAAATTGCACTCAATTGCGAGTCTCAATTTGTGAGTCGGTAAATGCCATGTACAACAGTGTCTGAGACATGGTTAGTGATTCCGAATTGGGTTGCAAATTGCATGCCTCATGCATATTAATACCTGCAGGCCAGGTATGGTGACCTGCTGGGCTCAGCAGACCTTCATGTCTGGGACTGCTTTTAAATAAAGCAATTTTTTTTTTAAATGCAGCTCGTTTTCCTTAAAGGAAAACGGGATGCATTTACAAAAAGAAAAATGAAACGTTTTTGTTTCATTATTTAAGGGCAGGTAGTGCCCCTAAAAAAATATTTTCCACTGCATTCTCAGAGGAGAAGGGGTCCCCTGGGGACCCCTTCCCATTTGTGAGTGCTTCACAACCCTCTTGAAGAAGGCAGTAAATTGTAAGTTTTTTCCGACCGCTATTAAGGGTGCAAAACATTCTTACATAGGCCTCTGATTCGCTAGGAAGGGACGCCCTTGGAACGCCCCTTCCTAATAGCAACTCGCAGTTCCTATTTAGCGAGTCTCCAAAAAATTGTGACTCGCTAAATAGGGATTGTACATGGCCCTATTAGATTTTGCCTGCGCAAACGGGTCACAAACCTGTTTGCACATGAAAAATAGGATCGTACATCTGGCCCATAGTCCTTTCTCATGGATATGTCAATGTGCACACCAATGTGAAGTACAGAATAGTACCAAGTTGAACTAAAAAGGCAAAGGGGTACATTTCCTGAAGGACCTTATCAGGGATTCAAGGAATGCATGTCAAAGAACCATTGTAACTGATATTATTGACAGAATCTTTATTCACAGGTCTCCCTCCCCGCAGTTCCCTCCCTAACTCCCTTTCCCCCGTCTGGGCACTCCAGGCTTCTGTTTACCAAGTGCAGAATCGGTGCTGCCGGAAGGTCGACATATTGGGTGTACTGCTCCCAAGGAATCCACCCATGACTTGATATATGACAATGGTATACCACTTTACAAGGGACTTATGAGTAAATTAAATATGCCAATTGTATATACACACCAATATTACCATGTTTAGGGTCGAAGAACATGCAGTTTAGCACTGGTCAGCAGTAGTAAAGTGCTCAGAGTCCAAAGTCCAACAAAACATTTAGAAAAAAGAGGAGGAAAGCAGGCAAAACGTTTGTGGGAAGACCACCCTTAGGATGGCAGTCTTACACAACAAAACAACAAAAATCTAATCAGTAGAACTAAAGCATTATTGTTTACACTTTAATTTAAAAACTAGCCCCTAATGTATCAAAGCGCCAACCATGGAATCTAAGTCGAAAAAAATGTCTGACTGCAATGGAGTGTGAGTCCTATACCAAAAGTGGTTTGGGCCCGGTCTTTGCTTACCTTCGGACTTAGAGGAAATTTTGCAGAAAATTTTCTGGGAATGTGAAGTTCAGTGGGGCAAGGCTACAGGAGGTGATTGAAGAGGAGGCGTTGGGGAGCCACTGAATGAATTTGCAGTGAAGATTTCTACTTTCCGGCATAGTCTCGTATTTATATGTCAAAAAACTCCACAGGCACAAGGACAGGAGGCTGTACCCAACAAGAGTTCCATAAGGCCGAATACCCCTTGGGAAAATGACAGCTGAAGAGGATTTGCTGCTCTGGAGAAGAATGTAGCAGAAACTACTGTGAAGTCAGGCTGACCAGTCGTGCACGTTGGGCGGATGGATGAGCAGGTTTGTTCCAGTCTTTCCTCAGTTCTGTGAAAGTTTTTTAGCAAAAAAAATTCTTAGTCCGACATTTTGGCCGCTTGCTTTCAGGGCATCTTTACCACCACCACCTTGGGTCCACGCCTGGAGGGTTACCACTTGGGGGTTAGGACTCACTTAGATTCAAGATGGCTGGAACCTTTTCTGTCTATAAGGCTCTGATCAGGAGTCTAATCAACCAGCCCTTGGAGTCACTCTGGTTGTCCTGGGTAAAAGTGATGAAATAAGGCTCAAGCAGGGCAGGCTTGAGGGTTTACATAAGGCAGCAACACAGTCCTTCCAGGTGAAGCAAAGCAGTCTGGTGGAGCACACAGCAGGTCACAACAGCAGGCAGTTCTCTGAGAGTCCTTTTGCAGGCCCAGAAAGTGAACTGATTAGTGGGCCTGGGGGTCCTATTTTTATACCGAGTGCTTTCTTTGTAGTAGGAGAAGATGGTAGAGAATTACCTTTGAAGTGCTTCAAATTTCCTGACTTCCCTGACCTGGCTCCGAGCTGGCTGCATGAACAATCAGGGGTGACAAATCCTTTGTGTGAAGGCAGAGCACAGTGCATGCAGTTGCAAGTGGGGCTGTGCCTAGCTATGATGCCCCCCATCCTGCGAGTTGGCCCAACCAGGCACACCTAATCTCTCTATTGTGTGGCTGTCTGGGAGAAATGAACAAAGTCCAACTGCCTACTACACACTGTCATATGACCTAGGATGGGCTGCGTGCACCAAATAATTAGGACAGGAACATGCTAATTTTCTAAAATTTGGTTGATGCTTCTTCCACCATATCCGGGCCATGTGAAGGTTTGGACCAATGAAAAGAACACTCGCTCAGATGTTCCTTTCCAATCACAATGAATGATTGACAAGCTGCTGGTGTTAATGGCGTTACCATGAAGCATGAAGGAATCTTGCTAAAAGGAATGCTTTTAATAAGAACAAAAGTCACCCTGATAATGAAATGCAATGTGTTTAGATGGGGAAACTTTGTTAGCACAATGTTTCTTTCAACAAAAATACTAGACTGCCGCAAGTTGTCTTTGCAGTCTGATCCAACAACTTTGCTGGCTCCTAGCTGAGCAGGACACCATTTCATAAATAAGTGGCGAGCAGTTAAAGCCCTGCTATTTATCAGGTTACACTGTATTACTTGTTTTGAAAAAGGTGGCATGCTTGGCCCGGCTACCATTTTTTGGTCATGCTTGTTCCATTAAGGAGCAGAACAACCAGCTCACCAGTTACAAATTTGGCGCTTGGGTTGTGTTACATCCTACTGTAGCTTTATTGGAATCGCATGGAATTCACATTTGCTATACATTCTTTTTTCAGCCCAAATCATTTATTAAGGAACCAGACTTCAGCTGGCTTAACACGTTTTAGGATTACAAGAAAAACTAAAACAGCCACAGCTCCTGTACAATTTGTGAACTCAATGAGTGAGAATAACATGCAAAATTAGCTGCCTTTTTTACGCTGACAGCTGTTAGTATATTGTCCCCCCTCCTTTTTTTTTTTTTTTTTAAATCATTTCAAATGTTGGATTACATAAATGATGGTGGACTACACTCTCAAGATTCCAACCAACCATCATTGCCAAAAGAAAACAGTAAGTAGGTAGGCAGAATTAGCCAAGAAGCTTGAGTTGTAAGGGTATAGGCATTTTTGAAAACAGTACTGAAAGTGGTTTTCTCCCTTTTTTGTTACAGGGTCTAGCAGTTCGATGTCCTGATGTTAACACATAAATAAGTTGGAGTTCAAAACGCATCTACAAGTTTAAAATCACGAGGGAGACCTTGTGCCAATAATAGCAGCCTGGCTTTAACTGAACCTTTATTGGTACTTAGATGGACTCTGTTTCAAGAGTAATTTACCAATACCCTGGTGGCGTTCACATTACCAAAGGTGAGCCCATGTTATTTGTTAATTCTGTTGGGGCTCTTTGGGTCTGCAAAATGTGTGAACTGGGACATGCCTTTAGATTTTTGTCTTTTATGTTGGTGTGAAATTCCTTTTCTTGTATACACTGTTTTCGATATTAGTTTAGTACTCTTTTGTATTGGTGCAAAGAAATGCATTTGAATGTTCATGCCATCTTTCTGTGTTGCTTCAATGTTTATAACAGTCTTCTTCATACAGATTGATTGAAAGATGTGTTTTGTACTAGTATTGAATACGAATAACAAAATTCTTTGTGATTGATGGACTTGGCCCTTTTTGCAGGTCATCCCTGAACTTTTTGCCTTCCTCCTGTATTTTTTCTGACCTTTTGGTGGTTGTATGACTATGGGTACTTTACCACTGGGATCAGTGCTAAAGCCATATACTCTCTATTGTAAATTGATGTAATTGATTAGTGACTCCATAATTGGCTATTTGATTTACTTGTCAGACCCTAGTACAGTGCACCATGTGTGCCCAGGGCCTGTAAATCAAATGCTGCTGGTGGGCTTGCAGCACTGGTTTTGCCACCCACAGAAGCAGCTTGTAAAATGTGACTCAGGTCTGCCATTGCAGAGCCTGTGTGCAGCCTGGGGCTGCCATGTCGACTTATCATGTGCACACACTTGTCAGTCCCTACACCTTCCCTTTTCTACATATTAGTCACCCCCTACGGTGTGCCCAAGGTACCCCCATGGACAGGGTGCACTGTATAAAAAAAAGTAGAACATGTCCTGATGTGTGTGGCAGGTCCTGGTAGTGCAAATGAGAAAGAGCCTGTGCACACGTCTAAACTCTGTCGTTGAGTAAGTACTCTGTATTTAGCAATCCAAAACACATCTGGTCTGTAAATAGCGGGTTCTGGGTTAACCCCTCCCTGTTGGCACCATCCAAGATAAGATAGAAGGTGATTAGCGTACATCAGGTGGAGGTGCAGTTTCTTAACCCCTTCGGTGCTCATGACGAGCTGGACTCATCATGGCACACAGTGGGCGTGTGCTAATGATGAGTCCAACTCGTCATGGCACACAGCACCGGAGATCCCTTTGGTGCGGGCACCAGAGGGATTCCCTTTTCTCCCCTAAATGCTCGGGAGCTGGGGAAGAGCTTCCCCAGCTCCCAAGGCCCCCACTGGTTTCTCTGAAATGATGATCGGCGCGCATGTCGCGCTGATGTAATTTCAGTGAAACCGAAACTGAAATGAGCCAAGAGGCACCCTTCCCTAGTGGATACCTGCTTGGGGATTGGCCCAGGAGGGCGATCCACAAGCACGGATCCACCCACTAGGCACCAGGGAGGGGGGAGCAGCCCTTTGGGCAAGGACCTATGCTCCCCCATAAATATTTTGGTGTGATTAGTCTTCCTTCCCCCCCTGGGGGGTAGATGGGGGCAGTAGCCCCCAATCTGCCCCCGGGTTGCAGAAAGGCCACTAGATACCAGGAATTAAAAAAAAAATATATAATTAGGGGTAGGGGCTGCCAAATAAGGCCATATCAATGGACCCCCCCCCCCCCGCTGCAAAGGAAGTCTTTCTGACACCCCTGGGTGTCTAGTTTTCAAAAATGTATAGGTTTGCTAGATTTCCCTAGGTGCCGGCAGAGCTAGGGTTAAAAATCTACAGCTAGGCACTTTGCAAAAAAAGGGTCGGTTTTCACTTTGAAAATGTGGTGTGTCCACATTGTGTTTTGAGCCATTTCCTGTCACGGGCACTAGGCCTACCCACGCAAGTGAGGTACCATTTTTCTCGGAAGACTTCAGGGAATGCGGGGTGGGTAGAATTTTGTGGATCCATGCAGATTCCAGTACTTTGCATCACAGAAATGTGAGGAAAATGTGGTTTTTTGGACACATTTTTAGGTTTGCAAGGGATTCTGGGCAACAGAACCTGGTGGGAGCAGGTAAAGTCACCCCATCCTGGATTCCCCTCGGTGTCTAGTTCTCAAAAATGTATAGGTTTGCTAGGTTTACCTAGGTGCCGGCAGAGCTAGGGTTCAAAATCTACAGCTAGGCACTTTGCAAAGAAAGGGTCAGTTTTCAAAGTGAAAATGTGGTGTGTCCACGTTGCATTGGGCAATTTCCTGTCGCGGACACTAGGCCTACCCACGCAAGTGAGGTACTATTTTTCTCAGAAGACTTTGAGGAGCCTGGCCCCTGTCTTCAACATGTCGGTCTGAGCCTGGTAACATTTGTATGTGCCTTTTCCTTTTGTTTTAAAAGGAAAGAACCGAGAGACGTGGTTTTATATCTGGATGGGGTGGGTGGAATTTTGTGGATCCACGCAGATTCCAGAACTTTCCACCACAGAAATGTGAGGAAAATGTGTTTTTTTGGACACATTTTTTTCTGTTTGCAAGGATTCTGGGTAATAGAACCTGATGAGAGACAGTCAAGGCACCCCATCCTGGATTCCCCTGGGTGTCTAGTTTTCAGAAATGTATAGGTTTGCTTGGTTTCCCTAGGTGCTGGCAGAGCTAAGGTTCAAAATCTACAGCTAGGCATTTTGGGAAAAAGGGTCAGTTTTCACTCTAAAAAACGTGCTGTGTCCACGTTGTATTTCGGGCCGTTTCCTGCCACGGGCACTAGGCCTACCCACACAAGTGAGGTACCATTTTTCTCTGAAGACTTTGGGGAACGCGGGTGGGTGGAAATGTGTGGATCCACGCAGATACCAGAACTTTCCACCACTGAAATGTGACGAAAATGTGTTTTTTGGACACATTTGTAGGTTTGCAAGAGATTCTGGGTAACAGAACCTGGTTGGAGCCAGTATCGCTGTATTTTGGCTAATTTCTGAGTCGCCTCAAGGGGAATCCACAAACCCTGGGTACCTTTAGAATCCTCATGATGTTGGAAGAAAAGGACGCAAATTTGGCGTGGATACCTTATGTGGTCAAAAAGTTACAGGGGCTTAAACACAAACTACCCCAAATAGCCAAAAAAAGGGCTTATTACAGTGGGGGAAAGGCCTAGCAGCTCAGGGGTTAACTACCAACATAAACCCTGGCTTTAGTCTCTCATATTCTGATAGTGAATTACAGCCAATTTCGTTTTTCACTATTGCAAGGCTACCTGTTCCCATAGGCCATAAAGGGCAGTTTGATTATAAGATCTTATAATCCTAACTGACCCAGGGAACATGGTAGAAAAACACATTTTGCATGCCTGAACTCAGAATGATAACATGCATTTTTTTAGTGAAGTTGGTTTTAACATTCTCTGTTTAAAAATACCACTTTTAGAAAGTAGGTCTTTTCTTGCCTAACCATCCAGCCTGCCTCTGCTAGGTTGTGTATTCCATGTCTGGTTTGTGAGTGACAGGGGCTGGGGTGGGTCCAGGAGGCAGGGTGAGTCAGTACTAGGCTGAATAGATCTATCTGCATTGGGAGTGGTGGGAGGAGAAGCACCTGGGCCCGAATAGGGCTGTGTCTGCCTTCCACAATGCTGGCTCTGCCTTTTGTTGTGTGTCTGATGACCCTGGCCCAAACTGACAAAGGAAGAAGTTGTGCCCTGGCAGAATGCACCCAGAACTGGTTTGGACTAGGTACAGACACTCTCTGCCTTCAGAGACAAAGGATTTGTGTGTATAAAAAGGGGGACCCAGACCCCAGAACTTTAGATCACTTCTGGGAATCAAGACAACCCTTTGCCAAGGAGAAGATCCAAGGAAGCTGAAGGAGGAGACTGCCCCTGTGCTGTGCTGTTGGGGTTGGCCTGCAGTGGATACTTTATTGCCAAGGAAAGGAGAACAGGAACTTTGTTTGTACTTTTGCAATCTTGAAGAAGAATCTCCAAGGGCTTGAATTGTGCTTGCCTCCTGCCTGAAGTCTCAGGGATACAAGACTTCTCCACCAGCTCCCCTGAAGTCCCTTGCAGGGAATTCTGCCTGCAGAGAGGTGCCTACTGTTGTTTGGGCATCGACGAAGCGTGTAGCATCCCAGGAGAAGTGTGTCGCCACCGCTGAGGTCGCCGGCGCATTACCGGAGAAGCTTGTCGCAGGGCCTGTCGCGGCTCAGAAGCTAACGGGTTCTCCGCAAGGCCGTAGGGCATGCACGCATCGCATCCAATGTAGTCGCATCGCATCAAGACGCCATTTCGTTGCATCGCACCGGATAGTCACATCGCATCAAGGCGCCATCTTGTCACATCATCACCGGGCCGCAGTAAGAAACGACACATCAACTCCCCACACAGTAAGGAAGCGAGTCTCAACTCCCCTGCGCAGCAGTAAGGAACCGAAGCATCCACGTCCCTGGGTGCAAGGAATGGCGCATCAACTTCCCTGTGACCCTTTTCTTTGTTTTGCGTGATGGATCTAAGGTACTTTGAGAGTAAAGTGTTGCATTTACCATCTACATTGAACTAAGCTATTTTCTACCATTTTAAAATCTATTTTTGATTACAGTATTGTGGATTTTTGTCGTTTGGTCTTGTGTTAAGTCTAGTAAAGATGACTTATTTTTCTAAACTGGTGTGGTGTCCATTTGCAGTGTTTTCACTTTATTACTGTATGTGTTCACAATTGCTTTATACACTGGCTCTGAGATAAGCCTGTCTGCTTGTGCCAAGCTACCAAGGGTGTGAGCAGGGGTTATTTTAGAAGTGTAGCCCCTTTCTCTGACTAGAAGCAAGGGTCTCTATTTGGACAAAGGTGTATACTATTGCCAAAAATACTCAAATTTATTATCAACATAAATATAGTCTA
The DNA here is from genome assembly GCF_964261635.1 of Lissotriton helveticus. Classification (NCBI taxonomy): domain Eukaryota; kingdom Metazoa; phylum Chordata; class Amphibia; order Caudata; family Salamandridae; genus Lissotriton; species Lissotriton helveticus. Next base: position 1,292,335,842 of record NC_136057.1, on the reverse strand, counting down.
ATATATACAATTAAAATATTGCAGATGGTGTAGTCCTCAATTTGCAGTGGTATACAAAATTAAAGAGTGTGTTCCTAAATTACTGTCTCCAATCAGAAATGTTGACATTTCAACCCTAAGTGCACTTTACCAGAGTCTCTTCAGGACATAAGTATGCCATCTGGCTCAATATCTCTCCGCAGTGCACATCATGCTTGTGGAGAAGTGGCGTACTTTCATGTGTAGAGCAATGGCTTACTTTCACGCATCAACAGGCCAAATCGGAAACTGTGGACAGCAGATGCTTGAAAGTACACCGCTGCTTGTAGGAAGACTGGGGAATTGGTTTCTCAGGTATCTTGCTGTGGACACCTGGGAAGACTGTGATCTGCTAGCAATCACCGCCTGTCCACATGAATGATGTACACTGTGGAGAGGTATTGAGCCAGACTGCATGCTTATGTCCTGAAGAGACTCTGGTAAAGATCTCATAGAGTTGAAATGTTAATTGTTTTTACTGAGATTGTCTAATACTTCAAGTAAATTGGAGACAATAATTTAGGAACACATACTATGTTACTGTTGTACAGAGGAAAATATATATGACATCCTGAATGTATTTCTCTACCATTGTTTAATTATGCACACCACTGCACCTTGAACACTGCGCTGTCTTCAATATTTTTATTGTATATTATGGATTATTTATATGTTGAAATAAAACTTAAGTTTAGGTATTGACTGGAATGTGGTAGGAAAGTGCTGGACCCTTTGTAATTCTGGCCCCCCAAAATTTTTTGTCTAGAGATTTGTGTTTTAAATCATTGGAGAATCAATTTAGCTTGGCTAGATATTGCTGATCCAGGCCAAATTTTTCTGGACGACATTTTTTTAAAAATGGCAGATGTATTGCAGTGATGATGTAATATTTCAGAAACTATGAGACTTACATACTTCATTTTGGTGTCAGATAATAGGTTATGTGGGTCAAGCAGTCTTTTATAGAGACAGAAAATAACTACTCAGAGTTACCCCTCCGAAATTTTCAAAATGGCGGCTATAAAAGAGGAATACGAGATATACATAGAAATGAAACAAATAATAATGGTTTTTAATCCTTTTATGTATAAACCAAACAAAGTTTATGATCTGAATATGAAACAAATTATGGTTATCACTCTTATTTTAGACACATTTTCATAGTTCAATTTATTTATGTGTTTCAGCAGTTGCTTGTGGTACATTTGCAGAATGTTAAATATTTGTGACGAGCATATAGGCAGGGACATATTTTTGTAGCACATGTTTTGCAAGTACATGTACGTGTAGGTTCTGTGGATAGAGGCTTTAGAAATGTTGTAGGCTTGGGCAAGATGGCCGCTACAGGGTTGTAGAGGACAGTCGCATCAACTCCCTCTCCTGACCAGGACGTGGATGGGCGTATAATATTGGAATGCTGTGGACTCATGGGCGTATGCAGGACCAAGCAACGGCAGTTCCAAAGCAGCTCCAGAGCACCGAACGGTGGATTCACTGGCTATAGCTTCAACCCTGAAGTTTTTAAAAGCTAAGCTGACGGGTCTATACAGCGGTGTGGGTGCGTACAAGGTACCCTTCAATATGTCCCAATGCACGAGACAAGAGAAGGAGAAGGAGAAGCCCCCACCAGATATGTCCATCACAACAAAGGCTGCTGGCCAAAAAGACACTACAAACTCCGCGGGAAGTCACCAAGTGCCGTTTGCGAGTAAGAGATCGGCTTCTCTCACCAGCGCGGCGGCTAAAGCACAGCAGAGGAAAGCAGAAAAGCATAAAAAGCTGGAACCAAGATCCAGGCCTACAGACTCGAGTGCGGCAGAAGAAGCGCGTGGGCTCGCGGGACAGAGAGCACAGCGAAACATCAAGGATAACTCTATGAATAAAGACAGCGCACTTCGGCAGCCAACCTTATCCGAAGTTTTCAGTATAAAGTCTCCAGACCCCTTCGTGACAGTAGCGGCAGCGGCAGCCAAAGTACAAGCAAAGCAGCCGGTTCTGCAGCACGCTGATCAAAGGGAAGCCGTCCTCGAAGACGCAAATAACGCGGTTGCCAAGCAACACAAGGGCTCGGACACTGATCCTGATCCTGAGAATGTGGCATCCGTGGCAGCCGTGCAGTTACCTATCGGAAAGGAGAGCGAGCAGGAGGTGAGCGGGGGGGTCCTGGTGGGGGAGGCTGCAGAGGGGGGGCAGCGAGGCCCATTAACCCACAGATGCTGGATGCGCTGTTACAGGTGGAGGCAGGGCTGGGCATCCCCGATCGAGACACAGGAAAATGGGGCAGCTTGGCGAGTCTGGACTCACACAAGGAGAGAAAGGAGGACAGAAGGGGAGGTCCCCCGAGGGGAATCGATTTTTTTCAGTGAATGAAGAAACGGACTCAATACTCTCCAGTGAAGGGGAAGACTCCACAGGGGCCAGCACAGACTCTGAATCAAGCTTTTCTGGCTCATAGGGTAAAAGTACACAGAAAAGAAGGGAAGCCAATGCTAGAAGGGTAGGTGGTGGCTCTCCCTCCAGCACGAACCAAAAGTTACTCTGGGACTATTCCGCTACTTCCAAAGTATATCGGGAAAGTAACCCCAGGATAGCGGTAACAGGAGGAAACACCAGTGAAACTCCTCCGCAGCATGCCACGATGGACTTACTGTTCAGCACATTAAAGCAAATGCAGGGGGGAAGCCAGAGTTGAAAGTCGGAGGGCTAGACAGGCCAATAAGAAGATCCAGGCATCTCTTAGAAAAATGAACAAAAGGTATGAAGAAGTGGAGGACAGGGTGACGCACGTGGAAGAGAGAACGGGAAGACTAGAGGACGACATGGTGGAATGGCAGTCCTTCAAGATGGATCAAGAGAAAGTGGTAGAAGACCTTCAATGGAAGATTGAGGACTTTGAAAACTGCCAGAGGCGCAATAACGTCAGACTTCTTGGTCTTGCAGAGGGGGTGGAGTGGCAGGACGCAAGGGGGTATGTTATTAGGCTACTTAAGGGAGCTTTTCCTGAGTCACAGTGGCAGTGGGAGATAGAGATTCAGAGGGCGCACAGGTTTCCACTCACACTTAAAAAGAGAAGGGAGGGCAATCAGGATAGTCTGCCTAGGGCAATGTTAGTTTTTGTAGGTAACTTCTTGGCAAGACAAGAAATTATGGATAAGGCCAGACCAGACTCCAAAAAATCATATGATGGGTCCACCTTCTTTACAAGGCCAGATTTCTGCCACATGACGGTGGAAAGAAGGTGGAAACTTAGGCAACTAATTGCACCCTTTCAAGGTCAAGGCTCAGAAGCATATCTCCTGTTCCCTGCCAGACTAAAGGTTATTACTAGAGGTCAGACTAGGATGTTCTTTTCGGAAATCAAGGCAAGGCAGTTTTTAGAGGAACTAAGAGAGCAGGGAGGGGGACAGGCGAACAGAGGAAAAGGACCATCGGCAATAAGGGAGGGCCCGTAGGGATGGCACAGCAATTCTTTGAAGGGTCAGGGAAGGAGAGGGATGCAACACTATGACCTATAGCAGTCACACATAGGTCATGCTTGACCTATTTGCCTGCAGAAGGGGGGGAGGGGTGTCCGTGGGAGGGAAGGGATCCAGGGGGGCAGGGAAGGGGGTGTTGGGGGGGTTGGTGGTGGTAGCATGGTAGGTACAGCACAAATCAATAGGACACAGCAACACACTTTTTCACACATTTTTTTGTTAGGCACATCATGGGAGAAGAGAGGAAAACTGGTGTTATATAGCTCCTATATATCCTTATATCGTGTTAAGTTAGCATAGGTACATTTGAGGTTTAAACGCCATTTTTCCTTTCTTGCAACTTCTGCACACGACCCTAAATTGTTGACTTAGCTTTCAACCTAGTGGTTTGCCGTGGTGTATGTGAGAATAATATGTTATTGCTCTGATATCAGCTTTGTTTAATAAACCATGTCTGCACGGAGAGTGCTGAAGTTTCAGGAGCAACACGATATGGAATTGTTATGAGGTCTGATCTCCACGCCTTCATAGTCATAACACAAGTGCAGCCTTTGCCAACTTGGGCTTGAGGCGGGATTGATATTGCTTTGCACGAGAATTGTTAAAACACTTGATGCGGTGCACATGCAGAGAGAGCTGGTGTATGCTGATGTGATTCCTTCATGCTATGACACTAAGGTATGGGCCCGCCCTAAAACAACCCAAAGAGACCTTCTTAGCTAATAATATAATATATGTGTTAGGGAGGGTGAGATATAAGTGTTGTTAACTCTTATTCATTACAGCATGTTAACATGCTGTCACCATTCGCTTTTTATGTCTTAGTAACTATGCTGATAATTTTGATACTGATAATAAGTATACTTGTATTATCTAAGATACTGCGCCTGAGAAGACGGCATTAGTAAATAAACATTTCAAATGCACATGTGTCTTCTTTACTCCATGTTCTGGTTTGTAATGATAATATAACAAAAGAGTGTTCATGAGTTCCACGTACCCTGAGGTACTGTAAGTTCATGTTCTGGTTTGTCTAAACATTGGGAGTTCAGATATGTCCAATGAGACACTGTAGCTAGCTCGGTAAGGGGTGAGTTGGTTGCTAAGGTAAGTTTTGGGACACCCTAATTTGCCGAGGTTCCACTCCTCTGTGCACAGTTCTGTGTGAGAACAGAAACCCTGCGACATGGCGCCCAACGGTTTCGGTGGTCTTATATCATGACACTCGAGTAGTATATCGTTCGAACCTTAACCCCTTCACATCCGTTTCCGGAAAACGGGGTGTCGGTGAAACCTACCTATTTTTTGAGATAGGTCTTTTTCAAGCTTGATTCTTTCTAAAACGGTTTCTTTGAATTACTACCCAGTTGTGCTACAAAGTATTCTTTGTGTTTTCTTGTTTCCAGTGTAGTCATGGCGGCGGTGGCCATTGCGCAACATAGTCGCGTGGCGGTGCGCAACCATCTTCAGACGTACCAGGTACCGGTGGATGGGATGGCTGTGGTTTTAGTGGTGTGTGCAGATCCGGCGTTCCCTTACGAGTTGTTTTACTCTTGGGTTACGTTTCCGGCAGTGGACGCAACTTCTGGGTTGTTCCACTCCTACACCGCCTCAGCTGTCCCGGCTGAATATACACCGTACAGGGCACTGGAAATACCTATTGATCATTGGCAGCATCGCGTTTGGTTTGATGGCGCCCTCCCCCACTCTTTGTCCGCTGCGAGGTTAGGTCCACTCTCGATTCCAGGTACTAACTGGCCTGCGTTGGGTGGTTTTACCCCGCACCCGAATCACGGTGCTTGTACCCTTCAGGAAATTCGAAGGTTACATGTTGTGTCTATTTCCGTGATTCGTGCACTAGTGCAATACATTGGTCGTCATCTCCCGGGTGGTCCCCCGGGGGGTCCGGCCGCTCAAACGGAACGTGGTGGTTTACGGCTTAATCCAGTTATGGTAAATTCTGTTTTTGGTCAACGCCCTGATAATAAAGATGATTTTCCTTTTTGGCTGGCCGAGAAATTTGACCAACTGGAGGCCGTGTTTCCCAATTCTTCTCCTGCTGACAAACATAGAATGTTGACGATTACTTTACCTAAGGATATCACTCCCGAACTCGTTGACTGTGAAAGCTGGGGTAAGACTTTTGCGGCTGTTTATGCGAGGTGCTTCGGCACCCCATCTATGGCTGTACTGCCTACGATCATAAAACGTGTTCAGGATGATCACGGTCCTGAGGCAGCGGTTGAATTGGGTATGCGCCTGTGTGGTTCTTTTGAGATTGTGAGTGATCTCATACTCTCCAACATCAAGGGAGATGCAGTGAACTTCCAGGTTTTTAATGCATTGGCAGCGTTACCCGATGCCGAAAAGCCCCGCCAGTTAGCGAAGATTGTGGTGGCCGCTTACAAAACTATCGGTCGCACAAGTAAAGGTTTAAAGTACTTCGCGGTTAAGGATAAAAAACAACCACAAGTGCAATCTGCTGCGGCAGATGTACAACCGAAGTCCAAAAAGCAAAATTGGCCTCAGAAACAGAAACAGGGGAAGCAACAGCAGCAAACGCAGGAATCTTATCCTGCAACACAAGTCCCTGCGCCGTCTGAGAAAGTTTATGATTTGCGCGATCGCGCGATGATTAAATCACCTGATCGATTTCAGGTTTCTGATCAACGCTCTCCTCGTTCCTTACAGGACTCATCGGCCCAGAAGACCGGTGGAGGAGGAGGCGGACGGGGACGTGGTGGCCAACAGGGACGTGGCCAGCCCCGCCAGACAGAGGGCGCTTGGAAGCAGGAGGATTCTACGCCTAAGAGACCGCAGTTTGCGAAAAAGAAAGTCGCAGCCTTAACAGCGCATCGATATGCCACAGATAGTGAGAACGCGGCTTCGGAATCTGACGTGGGCTCTGACCTTGCTGGACAGCGCGGCGGAGATAACCATAGTCAGAGAGGCGCTGCGTCCACTACTGAGGGTGACAGCGACTGATGTCTACGTTGTGATAGAAACAGCGGATACGAGACTTGCTCCCCCTGAAAGACTATATGAAATTGTCCTGTTAATTGAAGGTGACATACAGCGTACCGTTAAAGGTGTATTTTGGGAGAATCTGTCTTCTACATATGATATTTTACTTTCGGAGGCTGACTGGCCCCCACCTTTTGTGCTCGCGGCGCCGCGAGGGGAGGAGGTGATCCTACCCAGTTTCGCGAACACTGTCTCGAAAGAGCATGCGCAGCATTTTGCAGAAGAGTGGGCTCGGGCTCTCGCGCCGGCTCTGTACCGTAACCAATGTGGTTGGGATAGATTGTCGCCTTGCCACGAAATTCCGTTGCGGTCTCAGCCGCAGCCTCAACCTCAATATCCAATTCGGCGTGAAGCTAAATCTTCCGTCGCGGAAATCCTTGAACAATTGGAATATCAGGGAATTATTGAAACGTGTGTGTCACCGATGAATAATCCCCTTTTTACTGTGAACAAACCTGACGGATCATATCGTTTGGTTTTGGATTACCGGCATTTAAACTCGCATTGCCGTAACTGTGCTGTACAGAATACCCACGGCTCTGCCCTAGTGGATAGTCTCGTGCGTAAGCGTTTCAAGACAACGCTTGACATATCCAATGGTTTTTATGCCCACAGATTGGACAGCTTTAGCTCCCAATGGACCAGTTTTACGAGCGCTGGAGTCCAAAAGCAATTCCGGCGTCTTCCAATGGGCTATAAGAATAGTCCTGGTATATTTACCGCTCGCATTGTCTCTATTCTGGAGGCACTCGACCCTGATGCTTTTTCGTATGTGGATGACATATATCTCACAGACGACGATATTTGGGAGCATCTGTGTCGTGTAAATTCTGTTATTTGCAACTTCGCTGACATGGGTTACAAATTTAACTTTGCAAAATCGCACATTGCTGAACACACAGTGTTGTTTTTGGGCTATGAGCTCAACAATGAAGGTAGAGGTTTGGCTCCTCACTTCTTAGAGAAGTGCGCACAATTGCGCGCTCCTACAACACTGAAAAAATTACAATCTTTACTGGGCTTTTTGAATTTCGGCAGAACTTACATTCCGGAATATGCCCAGCGTATCAAGCCTTTGTATGCTTTGATACAACCAACTTTCTCAAAATCATGCTGGCTGCCTGAGCATTCAGCCATTTTGCAATCCTTGCAGGCTGATCTGCTCGCTTCTAAATATTTACTGACTCGTGATAACCACACCAACCTGGTAATAAGAATAATTCCTGGGACGGTGGGTTTCACATACCTCACTTTTAATGAAGGTGACACAGTACCTATTGCTTACAAGTCACACTTGTACACTTCGGCTGAGTTGCGGTTTCCCACAGTGGAAAAGGTTTTAACTGCTGTACAGATGGCAATTCTTAAGGAACGAGCACTGTCTCAGGGGAAACGCATGCTAGTGGTAACACCCTGTCCTCATTTGGAGGCAGTCACGAAAGCCAGTGTACCAAATTCAAAAGCTTTGCACCCTCGGTGGATTCAGTGGGCTGCGTCATTGTCATCCACGGATGTCATGTTTATTTTTGACGCCTCCTTACGGTCGCAAGAGTACTTGCAGTATGAATTCGTTCATCCTGCTCCTCTGGCTATGCGACCTTTGGAGGACTTCCATTGCATCATTTACACTGATGGGTCGGCGCAGGTTGCGCATGGCTCTAAACATGCCTACGTTTCCGCATGCGCCATTGTGGTCGGTGCTATGTTGAATGATGAGTTCATTTCCAGGGAGGTGCACACGATGCCCCTGGGCGATTGCACCGCACAATTGGCAGAGCTTCGTGCTCTATTACTAGCGTTAGAGTACGCGGATCCAAGTGTTACTACTCTGATTGTAAGTGATTCTTACTACTGTGTCCAGTCTTACAATGAAAACTTGTTCTTTTGGATTCAAAATGATTTTCATGATTCAAAGGGTAGCACAATAAAACATAAAATGATCTGGGTTCGAGTGGCAGAGCTTAAGGCTAAGTTGCCACTCGTTTTTGTTATTCATACTCTCGGTCATCAGCGCGTAGGAGTTCACGCTGTTGGCAACTCGCTTGCTGATGAAGCAGCGAAATCAGCAGTATCTACATACTTAGTTGCAGCGGTTACTAGGTCTAAAACCAAGATTGATAGCGACATCTTGGCAGCGATTGCTGCCTCTGAGAAGGGAAGTAAACATCCTGCGGGATTCCCTTCGAAGTATAAATACCACTTAAGTCCCGAAAAGGTTCCTTTTGTGACTATTCCTGATGTTGGGGAACGGCTGATTCCCAACTCTGATCGCAGAGCAGACTTGATTACAGCGGCTCATGAAGGTGTGGCGTCTGCGCATGCGGGCGTCTCGGCCACTGTAACGCAATTACAACAACGTTTCTGGTGGCGGGGACTGTACAAACAGACGCGTGATTATGTCCTTCTTTGTGACATATGCCAGCAGATTAAACCTTCAACTGCTACGCGTCCGCCACAGACTCAGTTGTACATTTCTAATAAACCGCTAGGCTGTGTTTATTTAGATCACTGCGGTCCTTTTTCATCTGATACTGCGTATAAGTACATCTTAGTAGCAGTTGACTCATGCACACGCTTTGTGTGGGTATGGCCACATCGCAGCGCTGATTCACGGACTGTCATTAGAGATTTGCGTATCTTTATAGGGATTTTTGCCTGTGGTACCTTCCATTCGGATCAGGGTCCGGCTTTCGCCTCTAAGGCGTATAAGGATGCCATGACTTCGTTGGGGGTCCAAGTCAAGTTTTCGTCTCCCTACAGACCTGAGGGTAATAGTGTAGTTGAGCGAATGAACCGTGATTTAAAGCAATCTTTGACAGCCCGAGTTATAGGCACTGGCAGAAACTGGCTGGCTCACCTCTATGGCGTGCAGCGTGCTCTTAATAATCTCCCTAGAAGGTCTCTGGGTGGGCGGACCCCATACGAGATGCTCTTTGGCATCAAGATGTACGTCCCTGACCTTGACGGTCTAGACTTGGTGGTTCGCGCCACTTGCTTTGACGCAGATGAACATTGCAATGTTTTACAGAATCTACAAAAGACCAGAGACAGTTTTGCAAAGGAACATTTGCCCTCCACGTCGGATGATGCGTTGCAGATCCCGGTAGCTGGCTGGTTACCCCAAGTTGGCGAACTGGTTCGAGAGAAGATCGATAACAAGAAAGAATTTGGTCCTTCCTATCGAGCTCCGGTTCCCGTCCTTGGAGTGAAGGGCACAAGAACAGTCATTTTACCACCACTTCCTGGTCGTAAGGAAAACAGGTTTATTTCAATTGACAATGTCAAGATACACAGAGTGGCCGATTCTTCTTAGCATGACACCGGCTGTTTCCTGTCCTTCCATTGTGAGAAATTCAGTTATGCCCACTGCTTCTAATATTGAACCTGAAGTGGCCATCGAATTACCTGCTGTTTCCAGTCCATTATTAAATAATTTACCCGGAACTAACGTTGATGAGTTGGACTATACATACCCCACTGATTTGTCCATGCCTGACCTGCAAGCTCGTTTAGCCACGGAATCCAGATTTTCATTTGACTCTGCTTCCCTTGCCTCGAAAAAACCCTCTCAAATTGCAGTTTATGCTAGCCTGTTTAAAAAACATTTTTTGATACCTCCTTGGACATACATTTGGCTGGTCCTTTTTTCAGTTTACCTTTTTATGTCAATTGGTTTTGTGTTTTATTTTTTTCGAATTATGAATGGACACTATGTCGAGGAGAGAACTTGCATTACTCATTTAAATGGAACTTTGGCCCCACTTTCCTCTTCACATTCTACACACAGATTAAAAAGAGACTTGACTTTGGTTAACATCACAGCATGGCCTGTTCTGGATGGAATCGCGTGGGATGCAGTTCGGTTTCAAATTCATGGCCCAACGGAAGTCGTTAATGTTCCTAATGTACTTAGAGTGAATATGGGGGATGTGGTGAAACAAAACATTCGTTCTGATGATTGGGATGTTAATGCTGTGGAAAGTTTGTTTTCTGATTTGAAATACTATGCTGCTTTTGATGCTGAGGATTTATATTTAGAATCTGCTAATTATGGTGAATTGTTCTGTTACCAACATTATGGCAATCACTTCTTACACAAGACATCTTCCCGAAGGGATGCTGTTAATTTTACTCAGTGGGAACATTGCCCAGCACCTACACAAGGGAGTTCAGAAACGTTTCTTAAAAAGTATACTTATTTCACTGACTTTAATCAGTCCAATCCCGAGTCCTTTTATTTTAAATTTCACAAACAGCCACTGTCCAAGGTTAGACTTACCGATACAAAATTGTTGTATTCGAAGGCCTTCCTAGATCAATTAGTTACTGGGGGCTATGAGTTATGGAAGGAAACAATAGACCTTAAATCGGTTTGGGGTTCAAGGGCCTGGCAGGTACGAGGCACTGAGGCTTTGCACCGTGCATGTCTCATCCCGAATCATATGTTGTTTTTAAATGAAACCATTTCCCAGACCACATGCTTTGGATTGGCTACATCTAAAAGGTTAAACACCCCGTCTTTCCCGGAGTTGGAGGAATATGAGGATTGGAGTAATTTTACTCAATTGTCCATTAAAGATATACAGGCTCTGCTTCTTAATTCCTCCTTTAACATTTCCAGTATGAATCCTAAGGGTTGGCTGCTTTGGCACCGTAGTGCTGATTCTTGCCAAAAAAGATTTTTAAATATAACTAACGGTTTTAAGACTGTTAGATCTGATCCCCGGTTTGATTTGAGTCATACTGTCACCTCTTACTCTGTGGGCAAGTTGTGTCAAGTTTGGCTGAAACATTCAACTTTACCTGCGGTTAAGTATCACCTTTCCAAACTGAATGCAGACGTGGATTTAAATGATTTCATTAGAGGCCCAGCTAGTGGCAGGTCGAAAAGGTGGTTATATGGGGTTTACAATGAAATTTGGAAACTGTCACAGATTGAGGCTGCTACACGCCTTAGGGCTATTGATCAGGCGAATCTTGAGAAAGTGCTTGCAGTCGTTGACAATAGCATTAACGTGCTTTCCTCTAGAATTTACACATTGGATAATATTGTGTCGTCTGTTGTTGATATTGTGCATGATGAAGTGTCAGTATTATACCATGGTCAAAATCAATTACGGTCAATCATGCAGTTTGCATGGACACTTCAGACTCTGAAAATGGGTAAAGTTCCCTGGGGATACATGAACGTTTCCTCTTTATTTGCACCGTTTAATTTGACTGACAAACAACGTGTTGTAACCTTTCTAGTTTCCCTCCCCGTCACACACCCCTTTACCTTCTTCCCTCTTGGTATGGTCCGCTCTGCCTTTGAGAGCGGAGCGCAAGATAGAATGTTGATTAGAGAGTCTGCCGCCAAGCTGGGAGCACTTGTTATATTCAAGACTAATAAAACCCGTTTTGAACCCTCATCGAGTAGCGGTTGTTTACTACATTTATGGCGACGAGGGTGGGATGCTGAGCCAGGGTCAGTGTGGTGCCTCCCCCCTGGATAAATTTGAGGCTTGAGCGGAGATAAGTTTACAAGTAAGACTCACCAGGATAAGGAATGAAATTCGGCTAAAGGAGTTGCCGGTAACGAGCGTGAGACAAGAAGTGAAACTGTCGAAGTCGATGTGAGGTGACGACTCTTGGCAGCTGTGTTCCGCTTCTGGTTCTGAGGAGGTGCCCCTTAGCACCATGCTTAGTCCCCTCCGTGGTTTGTGAGGACTGTCATGCTGTCTAAGAAAAGCAGGGAACTCTCGTGAGAAGAAGACGGAGCGGGTCTTGGCACGAATAAACACAGAGTTGTCGACGGGAAGTCCGGTCCTGTAAACGTGTGTAAGAAGGAGGACCTCGCAGCCTAAACCATTTCCGGTGTGGATTTTGAAGTAAAGACGGAAAGGTGGAAGTATTCCCTGCGGTTCCCGAGGGAGTTGCACAAGTTTATGAGGTGAGCCCTTTGAAGCTGCATGAGGAGACGGGAGCGGTTCAGTATTGAAATCATTCTTTAACGGAAAGAAACTGATTTGAGGTGAGCGCCAAGTGTTTGAGGCATGAGTGAGTTACAGCTGGGGACAGCCACTAACCCTAACCTTCAGAAGTAAGGGTGGCGAGTAAATGAAAAGTCTCAGAGAATCCGGAACTATTCTTATCCTATCTGGGAGGAAGATTGACCGTGAGGAACCAAGCTGTACTGCATAATTGCGTTGAGCCTTCGAAACACTGAGAGAAGCGTTCAACGGAACTTATTGTGTCATAGACCAATTAAACTGTACGGTAGCAGTGCATTGTAGCTGTATGAAGAAATATCTTAGGGACAGAAAGTTTAGCGAGCTTGAGTTCCAGTGACTGAAGAATCACCGTGGCAGCTCTTTTAGTGACATATAATCTGAGATTAGTGAGGAAGGGAGCAAAGGAAAACTGCGCCAGGGACAGTGGCTGTCGCCTTCTTTGTCCGAATTCATGTCTGTCAAGGACGAAAGAAGTGAAAGAAATATTATTGGAGCCAATAAGGTGATGTGACAAAACTGGGAAAGTGGAAAACTAGTACCTCCAGTGCATTACCCAGACGCAGTAACCCTGTATCCACACTAGTGTATTGGCATAAGAAAATCTGTCAAGGAGGTTGGGGATAAAATTCGGGTGTCGTGCCGGGCACCTCGCTTCCTACCAGCCTAGTAGCTTTGAAGGGAGTTGCGGTTCGATTCTAGGGTCAGGGCGCTTCTGATCGAGTTCGTGTGTCTGACCGGGCACAGGTGGCGCAGAGGTGAAGAGCGCGAAGGTGAGGACGACGTGTGGGAGGCGATCGCATTGAGGGCAAGCGGCTGAATTGGTGAAAGAACCGGACGCATGCTGCGCACTGCTCATCTACTGGTCTAAGTTGAAGGACTCAGAGCTTGCAGCGCGTGAGTGAGAGAGAAATTCCACACTCTGTGAGTACCTCAGCGCGAGGCAGTGCGCATTTCAGTCACGCCTTCTCACTGTTCACGAGCCACTGTCAAAATGGGCGGGTGGAGATTTCCGATTTCAAACCCATGAGTTTCGAGTAGTGATTGAGTTGCAGCAGCGGGGAGAAGCTGCGTGAGGAATCCTCAAGAAGGGGCATAAAGTGCTAGAAATTCTGGTTGTGGAGTTAATACAGAGGTGAGGCTGGGCGCCTCGTGAGGGACACTTATCTCATTGCAATTAGTGTCGGTGGATTTACACCCACAAACGGCGTGAGCAAAACATATGAAGTGATCGAAGAGAGCCTTTAAGGGAATAGTAAGCGGTCTAGGAAACGAGACCTCCAGAGTGAGGACCCCCAGTCGCCACAGCCTGCACATTTCTTTTATCTTATGGCAGAATCAATACAGTCGTGAAGCAGCTCGTTGTGAGAGGAACAAGTATTGTTGCAAAAGTGAATAAAGATTTTCCAGGGTCCCAAACCCACTTCGACGTGAACAAAGCAGATTTTGAGATTACAGAAAGTCAAGCAATAAAACAGTAAGCGAATGTGGAGAGTGACTTTTAAAGTAGAATCCCAGTGAGTCCTGTGCACATCTCTTGTGACTGTCCTGGGGACGCTAGTGTGTCCCACTGAGCTCTCTACATCACCATCTTTCTGATTAGGAGGATAAACTTGGTCACGTGTGTGCTAAAAAAAAAAAATACTGTGACGCATTCAACATGGAGGGGGGCCAGAAGCACAATTTTCTGCCACCAGTGCCGTTTATGGAGAAGGATGATGGAAAAGTTGCAGAATGGGGTGAATGGAAAGAATATTTTGAAAATTACATTACAGTTCTTGAGGAAGAGGCAGTATCCTTTGTACCTAAGGAAAAGGCTGAAGTATTGCTTTACAGTTTAGGAACTGGAGGGCGGAAAAGGTACCTCAATAGGGAAAAAACATTCATGAAAGGGACAGTTCGTAATATTTATAAGGACATCTTGAGAGTGTTGGATGAATATGATGCACAGGCATCTTTGGAAAAAGTACAAAGGGAAGAAGTCTACAAGGAAGTAATGAGTAGCAACGAGGAGCGAAAGCTACACAAAATAAACCAGGGGTGTACTATTTGCATTGAAGGTGTGATAACAGATATGTTGTTAGATTCAGGATCGCCTCATAGTGGGGTAAGCAAGAGTGACTGGAATAAAAAATTTACCAAGAAAAATGGAAACGTATTGAAAGAGGCCAACTCATCCCTGGAGACTTATACAGGGGAGGACATTGATGTAATAGGATACTTAGTCATGGAGTTAATGTACAAGGGAAAGTATACTAGAAGTACCATATATGTTACAGAAAGAGGACCCACCGTGCTAGGGTGGAAGGACCAGAAGAAATTGGAAATATCCCTCCATGGGAAAAGAAGAGGACAAATGAAGGAGGAAGCACTGAAACAAAGCATGAGCGTAACCAAGGGTTGCGCATTGATTGCCCTCAAGCCGCCCTCTAAGGGGGCAGGTGGTTGTGAAGGTGCAGCAAGTTTTGAAGAACGTGTAGAAAATACAGCCATGTGCGAACTGAGAGGAAAACGTGGGTGTGATGAACGTGTGGAAAATACAGCCAAGTGCATACTGAGAGAAAAACGAGAATCTTACCAAAGTTTGGTAGATGAGAGAGAAATACGTAAGAAACACGAGGAAAAAAAACGGTGAAGGGATAGTTAGTGAAGAAGGAGATTTCGAAAGAAAAGGAGTAGGCATCAGGTCCACAGTTAAAGAGTGGGAAAGGTTAATAGGTAAGAAGAACATATCCATTTGCAAAGAGACAGGTTCAAGAACCACGTCGCGCGAAATCAAGACAAAAATGAGAGAGGAGTACGTGGCCAAATGTGTACAAGGAAGAGAAGGAGACGCTAGCGGGATTGGACCGAAAAATGAGAGAAAAGATAAATACACAGCAAAATACTACAGTGGGAAGTTGGAGAGAGAAAGCAAGGAGTTGCATAAAATAATAAAAGGTTTCCCACATATGGTTCAGTCAGGTCAGAAGGGCACACTATATGATTGTAGGAGTGAGCACCAGTTTAGGGTCCCAGAAATCCCTAATGAGTTCCCCTATGGTAGGTGTGTGAAGAAACAAGGGGACGGACTCAAGGCTGAAGAGGCCCATGCGGGTCAAAGGGAGCAGATTGACAAAAAATCCGATAAAGCCTGGGAGTCGGGTAAGGGCCAAGGGAAAAAAAAAGACAAAAGAAGTCCCAGACCAGCCACCATTGATGACGTGGTAAGAAAGACATAGTGTACCTGATGGAGTGGCCGTTCTGGATCCTGGCCCAAGTACGGCTCGTAATAGTAAATTTGAGTTACACCTCCAGCTTCATCCCTCCCCGAGGATGTTTGGAAAGTCTAGTAGGAGAAGAGTGGAACTCGCTGCCATAGGTTAGTCATTTAGACTGCCGAAGAGTAAAGTGGGGTGGCACAGGAGGAGTCCTAGTATTGCGAAGATTCTGCCACTCCAAACCTACTCTCCCCCTTTGCGACCACAGCCAGCTTTTGGGGCAGGACCATGTGGAACTGGACGCTTCCGTCCCAGCCCCCTGCTGGGCCCATTGGAGACCATTGTGGGTCGCGGTTATTCTGTTACAGTTGCCCCACCTATTCAGATACACCTTTTGGGGATTTATTTCTTGGGTCTGGGGTGGTAGGCACACCCTTTCCTCTATAGTTGCTTGTTTGGAGTCACCTAGCGGGGGCTCGTGTTCTTCACTTTTCCCTATCTCATGGTGTGTTCTTTTCCCCATCTCTTTTCTCTCTCCCTCGGGCCTCTGCTTTCGCGGTCCAGCCCGCAATCTTTCTCTCTCTCTCTCTCTCTCCCTCTCCATTCTCTTTCTCCACCCTCCCCTGCCTTTCCCTGGGGAGTTCTGTCCCTCTTTCCCATCTGTTCCCTTTAGGGGGGAAGGTGTGTTGTAACCTTTCTAGTTTCCCTCCCCGTCACACACCCCTTTACCTTCTTCCCTCTTGGTATGGTCCGCTCTGCCTTTGAGAGCGGAGCGCAAGATAGAATGTTGATTAGAGAGTCTGCCGCCAAGCTGGGAGCACTTGTTATATTCAAGACTAATAAAACCCGTTTTGAACCCTCATCGAGTAGCGGTTGTTTACTACACAACGCTTGCTTTCAATGCGTGATGCTTCCTTTTCTATGTTACATATTGAAAGGTTGGAATCTTTACCTTTTTCTGTGGCAGAAGCCACTGCTGCTACTTGGCTTATCCACGGTTTAATAACACTGCCTTTTGCTTTATATAAGTTTTCAAATTGTATGAAATATGTGCCAATAGGTCGTTTTGAACCCTTAGGTAGCGGTTTTCTTCATGAGGTCTGGTCACTCCCATACACATACAGATGTTTCAAGGATGAACAGGAGGTTTATCTAACAGGGGAGGAGTGTACTGAGACGCCAGATCATTCTTTAATGTGCAGACACATACAGTTACACGGTTCATGTAACAAGGACCGACCGAATATGGCTTGCGTTTTACAGGGCACGCCAGTTCCTGCTGTCATCCCCACGTTTAAATTGTTAGAAAATGGTAGTTATTTGATGCTCAATAATGAAAACTGTTGTGGGTTAATTAAAGGTATAGCTTTCATAGTAACAGTAAGTGAGCGAGTTATTTGCTGCAGAAATGTTCTTTATCCTCCCACACGTGAACATAGGGAGTCTTCCATTTGGCCACAGATACCGACCTTGGGAGCAGAATTCAGCGGCATGGCTAGAATAAGAGCTCTTTTGTCCCAGAAAGAGGTGGCCTTGAGCTCAGCCCGTGAAACTTTCGTGCTTCACATTGCTAACACCCGTACGGAGGTTCAGGCTCTTTTAAATACTGATTTGCCTTTGCATTTCGGAGCCATGGTTCGTTCTATCTTTAACGCATCCTCCACAACGGGCCTAGCACATTTTTTTAAAGTTGTTAGCAGTGGTCTTGTGACTTCCTTTGAGAAGATTTTTGGAGTCATCCCTGCCTTCTTCCATTCTATTTTTTCATCCTTATTTAGAGGGTTCCCGTTTTTTCTTGCATTAGCGGCTGGCGCTTTGGTGGTTTTCTGCCTTTTTAAATATGGATGCCCTTCCTGTGCAAGACCACGCACAACTGCTACTGACGCGGTTTCGCAACCGCATGCTTGATTATTATGGCACACTGCCGTTGGCGACTCTAAGCACGGCGTTTGGATTATCTTTTCGGTTCTCCTATTTCACCTGTGTCCAGCCTGTATTTCGTTGCCTGACCTGTGATTTCCTTTGGGCCATTGATTTGTGTCTTTGCGGACCGATTTCTTCTGACGTCGATTTTAATCAGCTGATGAGTCCTATCATTGCTCACGAGTTGGTTTGTTCTGACGAGAGGATTATGGCCTTGGCGGTGGCGCATGGACTAATGGGTCCCTGGGAT
This sequence comes from Lissotriton helveticus, assembly GCF_964261635.1. Classification (NCBI taxonomy): domain Eukaryota; kingdom Metazoa; phylum Chordata; class Amphibia; order Caudata; family Salamandridae; genus Lissotriton; species Lissotriton helveticus. The sequence goes on along the minus strand of NC_136057.1, from coordinate 1,292,317,961 downwards.
GTATTGTCGGCAGCGCAAAATTTCTTGGAACGAAGTTTTCTTGAAAACCCACCGAGCTGTCCTCTGATGGTTATAGAGGATCCGGTGCTGGGAGATCACGTATGTTCCTTTCATCTTTTAAATTGGATGGCTGAACTGTTTTCGGATGAGGACAGTGACTTCCTCCTGGAGGCTGTTGCAGCTTACTTTTCATATACAGTCTTATCATAAACACTGCCTCGAATTGACGTGCTGATTAATAGCATTTCCTTGATTTTATTGACTTTTGGTCAAGACATTTTATTTTTGCTTGCCTATTGGCTTGAGCCACATTATACCTTTGGGCTATTTTTTAGCATTAGTTTTTATAATTGAATTTTTATTCATGCTCGTTTATTGTTGGATTCTGCTCTCATGTGATGGCACTTCTGTTATCTTATTTAGTCCGTTCTCGGATCATGGGGGGGTGTTATATAGCTCCTATATATCCTTATATCGTGTTAAGTTAGCATAGGTACATTTGAGGTTTAAACGCCATTTTTCCTTTCTTGCAACTTCTGCACACGACCCTAAATTGTTGACTTAGCTTTCAACCTAGTGGTTTGCCGTGGTGTATGTGAGAATAATATGTTATTGCTCTGATATCAGCTTTGTTTAATAAACCATGTCTGCACGGAGAGTGCTGAAGTTTCAGGAGCAACACGATATGGAATTGTTATGAGGTCTGATCTCCACGCCTTCATAGTCATAACACAAGTGCAGCCTTTGCCAACTTGGGCTTGAGGCGGGATTGATATTGCTTTGCACGAGAATTGTTAAAACACTTGATGCGGTGCACATGCAGAGAGAGCTGGTGTATGCTGATGTGATTCCTTCATGCTAGGACACTAAGGTATGGGCCCGCCCTAAAACAACCCAAAGAGACCTTCTTAGCTAATAATATAATATATGTGTTAGGGAGGGTGAGATATAAGTGTTGTTAACTCTTATTCATTACAGCATGTTAACATGCTGTCACCATTCGCTTTTTATGTCTTAGTAACTATGCTGATAATTTTGATACTGATAATAAGTATACTTGTATTATCTAAGATACTGCGCCTGAGAAGACGGCATTAGTAAATAAACATTTCAAATGCACATGTGTCTTCTTTACTCCATGTTCTGGTTTGTAATGATAATATAACAAAAGAGTGTTCATGAGTTCCACGTACCCTGAGGTACTGTAAGTTCATGTTCTGGTTTGTCTAAACATTGGGAGTTCAGATATGTCCAATGAGACACTGTAGCTAGCTCGGTAAGGGGTGAGTTGGTTGCTAAGGTAAGTTTTGGGACACCCTAATTTGCCGAGGTTCCACTCCTCTGTGCACAGTTCTGTGTGAGAACAGAAACCCTGCGACACTGGATGTAAGAAAGGAAACACCTAGCAAACTCAAATGGCATTAAGGATCGCCTCCATTAACATCTGTGGCCTTACTGATGGAGGTAAAAGGCAGAAGGTTGCTGCTATGTTGAGAATGCTAAAACTAGATATAATATGCCTCCAGGAGACTCACATCGAGGGGAATAATAAATATTTGCTAGAACAGCTAGGGTTTGAGGTACTTGCTCACACAAGAGAGGAGACCAAAACGAGAGGGGTGGCCATGTTAGCCAGGAAAGGAGAGGTGAAGGTTAAAAGGAAAAAAGAAGATCAGTGGGGAAGGTGGGTAATGGTGGAAGGGGAAACAATGGCTGGAACGTGTACAATTGTATCCGTTTACGGCTCCACGGACGACGAACCTGATATTTTTAAATTTTTAGATACGGAGCTACCTCTATGGCCAGAACCAGTGATTTGTTGTGGGGAATTCAATATTAATGGGATGGTTGGTTTAGGTACAATGGGGGGGAGGTCTTATGTGGGACGAAAGAAAAGGACATGCCAGGCTATATGTAACTTAGCACGACATAATGCATTAGTGAATATGTGGGCCCAGAATAACCCGGTAGGCACGGGAAGTACGTGTTATTCGCCCCGCATAAGATCATGGTCAGGCTAGACTATTTCCTTATTTCTAGCTCATTGGTAGGTAGCAGTCAGATGGAAAAGCTGCCAAGGATCCTGTCGGACCACAATCCGCTTATCTTGACTTTGTCACTGGGAAATAGAAGGAGAAAGGAGCAACTCTGGACTTTTGAGAGGGGTCTTCTAAGGGATGAAAAATATATTAAGCATATGCATGACTGGATAGCCTCTTTTTGGGAAATTAATAGGGGAACAGCCCCCCCCGGGCATCACTTGGGACGCATTTAAGGCTGGAATTAGGGGGGAAACCCTGAGTTACAGGCTGTATAGAAATAAACAGGAACGGAACAAGATTGAAAGAATGATTAAAGATTTAGCAGCCTTAGAAGAACTTCTGATAGGGGCCATAGCCAAACAAGATCCACTTATCGACATATTATTAAAAATCGAAATAACCAAAGCAGAGGCAAGTGAAAGTATAGTAAGGAAAGCGGCTAGTAACTATCTCTCTAAAAACGGAAAATGCTACGAGTATAGCGAGCGGGTAGGACACTTGTTGGCAATCCCTACTAGGCAAAATCTGGCAGCAGGAGAAATAAAAGAAATTAATGACGGAATAGGAGGGGTGGTGAATAAGATAGAGGAGGTGAGGGAGGTTTTCAGAGGGTTTTATGCAACGCTGTATGATCAGAGGTTTCTAAATATAGATACAGAAATCATGAAATACTTGATGGGAATACCACACTCAGTACTAGAAGAAGAGGGGAAAGAGGAGCTAGACCTTCGATTCACTATCCAGGAATTAGAGTCGGCCGTGAACAAACTCCCCTCTGGGAAAGCCACAGGCCCGAATCAAATCCCGGTGGAATTCTATAAAACTTTTTGGGCCACGTTGGGTAAGGATCTGCATGAGACCCTAAGTCAGGCACAATTAGGGCTGTCCGCGCCGCACTCCTGGGCGGGTGCAGACATCATAGTTATACTTAAGAAAGACAACCCCCCCAGAACCAGGGTCCTATAGGCCAATAACGCTAATGAATGCGGACGCAAATTTTTTTTCTAATGCATTGACACAAAGACTAGGGAGGGTTATTGAGAGCCTGGTTAGTAGTATGCAGCATGGGTTTATCCCAGGTAAAGGGACTACGCAGCATACAAGACAAATGATAACCCTTCTTGACGCAGGGGAGGTTTCAGGGGATACTGTTGCGGCTGTATTCTTGGATGCGGAGAAGGCTTTCGACAGGGTCTCCTGGAACTATCTCTGGAAGGTCATGGAATGGTTCGGCATTGGCAGGGGCTTCATTAGAGCAATCCAGGCCCTATATATAGAGCCAACTGCAAGGGTTAGAATTAACAAAGGCTATACAGATACAGTACAGATAAAGCGTGGGACAAGGCAGGGATGCCCTGCCTCATCTCTGTTGTTTGCGTTGTATCTGGATCCAATATTACGAAGGATAGCTGGTAATAATAAAATCCTTCCAGTCAAGCTGCATAGCAGGGAATACAAGGTATTTGCCTATACGGATGACGTGGCTATAATCACACCAGATACAGGGAGAACCAATATGGAGATTGAGCGGGAGGCGAAGGACTTTGGGGCAATTTCGGGGTACTCAATTAATAAGGGGAAGACGCAGGTTGTTCAAAAGACTTTTTCATCATATCAGGATGTGAGGGTGGTCCCTGTGGCAGTCTATTTAGGGATAAAAGTGACTTCAGACCTAGACAGGTTGGTAGAGGTAAATATGGAGCCATTAATAGCAAAAGTCAAGAAGAATACCGAAAGAATACATAATTTACATCTAACTCTTGTCGGACGGATAAATGTCATCAAAATGATTACCTTGCCAAAATTTGTATACATTTTTAGAGCTATTCCGTTATTTTTTGACCACTCATGTTTTAATAAATTAGAACTGATACTAAATAGGCTTATCTGGGCGCAAGGGACAACTAGGCGAGCGTATCGTTACAGTACTCTCCCTAGGGGGAAAGGCGGTGGGGGGCCCCCAGATTTTAGGCTCTATTATTGGGCGGCAGCCCTTCAGTATTTTCAGGGTTTGATAGGGGGTGGAGGTAATGAGCAATTGGGCAACAGGCCTGCTTTCACGAATGTATATAGGGCACTGCTGGGTGGGGATGCAGAAAATGGCTTTTTAAACACAATTGACTTCAGCTATTTTAAGCACACAAGGTTCAAGACGCTGAGAGCAGCATATAATATCTGGAAGGCAGTTTAAAAAAACTAGGGATAGGGAGATATAACAGGTACACTCGCTTGTATACAAATATCTCATTACCGCGGTATATTTTTAGAGACGCTGTTATGAGGGAATGGGAGAATAAAGGCATTAAGAAAGTAGGGGATTTGTGTGATCGGGGGGCATGTTACAGTTTCAAGAACTACAAACAAAATTCAATCTTTGCAGTCAAAGTTTTTTTAAGTATTTGCAGGTGAGAAGCTTTTTTTGCCAATAAACATGGGGGGCCACTGGGATTTGGCCAATGTCGAATATTGGATTATGTAGAAAGCTGCGGGAATTGTTCAATTAGACAGCTATACATGGAATTGTATGCACTCAAAATTGATGACAGGGAAAGGTATGCCACAAAATGAGTAGGAAAATTAGGGGCATCTCATGAGAGATTTCAGGTCTCCTTGGATTTGGGATGTACTGTTTTATGCTCAGCGGCTCTGCAAGCGCAACATTATAAGATACTGTACTCCTTGTATCATACCCCTGCTAGGATAGCACAATGGGGCGGCACCTCGGGTGTAACCTGCCCGCGATGCGACTCAAGTATTGCAGATATTATTCATATGTTTGCAGAATGCCCATAACTGTACTCCCTTATTACGGCAATTGAGAAATTTATGGATGTTTCACTGGGGGTTAGGGTGGCAATTTCACCGGAATTAATAATTTTGGGGGTGTTGGGAGGCACAGAGGGACACCCTACAGATTTTCTGTTTTTGGCCATGGCAGTATATCGTATATGTATAGCAAAGGCCTGGCTTGACAGATCTCCCCCAACCTTTCAAACTTGGATTGCTAGGTTGCTCTCTACATATAATCTGGAGAAAGCAATATATGACAGGAAAGGTCGTAGAGCCAAAAGGTTGGGGGGAAAAATTTGGCAACCTATAGCACAATGGAAACGAGGGATGAACGGCCGTTTTGAGACAGGTTCCTCTTCTATACACACTGCCTAGTAGCTTTCTTAAGGGTAACTCCTCGGGGACTTAACTCACGTTTAGCTGTTTAATCTTTGTTAGTCAGCTAATGCTTTGGTGTAATGGATTCCAAGTAATAGAGGGGTCTTAGGAAATAGAAAGGGAAACTGCACAACTTCAAGAATGTGCTCAAAGGATACACTTCCATGTCTAATCTCTTTTCTTATTTTTCTTTTCCCTTTTACTTTCTCTCTTTTCTTTCTTCTTGTGCCAAGAGATTTATTTTATTTTGTTGTATGGAAATTGTGGAAATATGTTATGTTTTGAATAAGTGTGCTGTAACATTGGTTTGACATATTGGGGAAAAATAAACTTTTTTATAATAAAAAAAAAAATGTTGTAGGCTTTAGCACCTCATCAATATCTTCCCAACCAAATTCACATGGATCTATCTCTACATATGCTTGATCCAAAACATTCACACATCCTCTGATCAGATAGAACACTTTTTTTAATTTGTCCATGCACAGAATTTGACGTCAGTGGAAGGTCACTTACCGGGACAGATCTCTTAAACTCTCTGTACTGAAGATCGTCAAAGGTGTGACAATTAGAATTTGTTTTCCACACACGCACAAGGTATTTCTCTACATCTTTAAAGTCACATTCTTCTTCTGTCCCTGCAAATCCTTTCGGAAACTTCACAGGTTCAGCAGTTAAAGATCCACGATTTGTTCCAATTTTGCCCATATCGTCATCACCCGTAAGGTTAGGTGTCTTGATAAGAACACTGGGCACCTCTGGGTCAAGTTTCTTATAAAGAATATGAAGCGGGATTAAGTATCTTTTCTAGCCTATTCCATAATGTATCTGTAACTCTGACAATCCTTGACTTATAAACATTGCAACAAATCTAAGCAGCAAAATAATAACATCTTTGTCATGTGATAGCACAATGACTCGATTGGAACCATTTCAAACAGCCCACTCAACATATGGCACAACACGAAGGTCAGCTTCCTCCAATTTGCTGTTAAGTCCTTGAACATATCTTTTGAATATATCTCTGAAGGCACCAACTCCTCATTGACAATCATTCCACTTCCAATATTTGTAAATTCAGTGTTCACTGAAGCATCAGCAATGTTTTGGTGAGTTAACATCTCTTAGTTCATCTTGTTTGTTGTTGATGACCAGATTTTATCAGGTTGCATGGTATAGGTGTCAAATTTTTGATGCAGGCATGGTTAATTGTTCCACTTGGAGACTTTCGTCTGATTCTCTAACGCTCTTTGACAGATACTTCAAGATAACTGTCAAAAACAAAGTGCAGTTCTTAGAAGGTGCACACTGACTTTGATACCTGTAGAACAGTCTAAATGACCTCTCCAAAGTTTTGCATGTTTGAAATCTTGACCAATCGCAATTGTGACATACAGTCCATAACAACAACAGTTTTCAATAAGTACACATTTTCTTTTTTCTTTTTTACATTTTTTATTCAATCCATAGCATATGTCAACACAAACTTTATACACAATTAATCCAAGTCAAAACAAAACATGTCAGCACAAACATGAGACCATAGCAACAAAAAAGAAGAGAAAAAAACAAATATGCGCATAGTCCTTTTGACAAGATCATATAATTACTTCAGATGTTCTACCATCGGGCCCCAGATCTACATACCACATTTTTTCCGCTTCATTGACTTAAGAGAGTAAAGGCTATACTCTAAGTTAAAAATGTTGTAGAATTTAGCCCATACAAAAAACGGGGGGAAGGTAAAGGGATAAGCTAGGTTTACCCTCCTGTTACAATAGTACATAAAAAAAAATCCGGGATACGGATAGAAAACCTAGCTATATAGGCATATTTGCATAAATTAGTGTGTGGTGTGATCCAGAAAAGAAAAATATCCTTTCTTGAGTCCCCTCACTCGCCAGGGTTTCCCCACGGTGATATGTTTAATCACAGGGGCCATCCCAACCCGAGGAGGGTTGAGGGGGGTTGAGGCATGCTGCGATTTGAGAGATACCTAGGAGCACTTTAATGTGAATCTATGTGTAGTGCAGTGCTATGTGTGGAGTGGAGTGATTTTAAAACTATCTAACTAGTGGGCGGAATTACTTTATTCTTGCTCCTAGCCGATATATTAAAAATGGGGTGGTCTCTAGGTCAAACTGATATGCAATGACTCAGGAGTCCTAGAAGAGTGCCAACATGTTCCGAGCTTACCCCCAAGCTCTTGCTCAGCACATCACAGGGACCAGCCCTGTGAATATCACTCCAAAAAGGGCAATATTTACAGTGATAATAAATGCAGATTACTAAGCATAAGTAGAGAGATACATACGACATTTACTAATGTTCCGTAGTGATCTGTAAATAGAAAGAACAACAAAATGATTAAAAACCACACCCTGCTTCTAGCAGGTTACTTAAGGGAAAAGCAATTAATGCTTCCCCATGGTATTCATGGCGGACGTGTCATGCGTCAATAAATTACTGGCATAGATCACAAACAAGTGCCTGTAAAAATAATGATCATGCACTTGTGAACCTGTAATAGGAAACAATGAAGTGGTGCGCGGTGTCCCCTTTGTGATTTCGAGCGGGGATTTTCCTTATTGCAGCAAGACCGAAAATACATAGTGCCACATAGAAAACATACGACTTAGACACAATTCACACAACATAGAACATACTTTTTAAAAGGCTTCGATGTTCCTCATGGTCATTACGAGGGATTGAGAGAGTTCCACTGGAATTCTAAAAACGGGAGATAAATATTTGTTAATTCTCCATTTTTCGCGGGCACCTGGGGGCTACTGCGGGTATATAGCCCAGGTTCGCCTTTGGTGGTTCCTGAAAAAGAATGGACTTACTTCCATTTCGGCTCTCCCGGCTGAGTACCTACTTCTGCTTCTCTCAAGACCGCATAGTGGCATGTCTTCGAAGGGAGCTTGTATATAAGGAAGTGATGCCGCATAGTCATAAGCAAATGACTAGAGCGTAACCTTCCCAAAATGGCCGCCGGCTCTGGGTCATTGGTGCATCCCTTTTGGGAGTACTCCGGTCATCATTAAACAGACAAAAGAGTGACTATAGACAAAGAACATGCATTGATTGTAGAGCCCATGGTTCTAAATATTACCTGCCAAAACCAGTGGTGACCCGGGTTTTATTTCCTGGTTAAGGTGTATTAATTGTAGAGTGCTTTTTATGAGATCGGTAAAAACATTGCGTCTGGATGGCAATAGGGTTTTTTGGGATGCGCCCGGGATGCGTCATCCAAAAGTGCTGAACGAACTCCGGGTCAGAGCGGCCCATTGTTAGATGTCAAATGTGAAGTAACATTCCGCTCATTCTGGAGATAAAATGTATAATAGATTACTATGGTGGGCATCTCAGAGTAAGAGCAGCCTATTGTTCGATGTAAAAAATAAAGTAACTATCCGCTCATTCTGGAGATAAGATGTAATCACCCTCCTGGCCCAGTCGTTCAATCCATTTTCTGTTTGGGAAGCCATATCATCTGGTTGTGTCTCAATTAATATAGCATACAATGCTCCTAGCCGTGCCCTCCTTCTAGTAGCCTCTACCATTGGGGACTTGGCTATTCCCTCGCCAATATGATGTTTAAATAAGAAATCCCGCACTTGTAGATATTAAAAAAATTCCTTTTGTTGGAGCCCATAACAATTCACTAACCCTGAAAACGAATCTAATGTCCCCCCATCAAAAAGATCTCCGAATTGTCTAATCCCTTTAGCCCTCCAACTCTGTATCCTGAAGTCCCAAAATATAGCTGGGAAGATAGATGACGCATTTAACGGCGTATTTAAATTAAAGAGTGAAATATATAACATTTTCCGTACAGTTTTCCATACCTTATACGCTGCAAGCACTACCTTAAGCTGCGTTTTTTAAAAAAACTTGGTTAATAAAACTTGACTAAGAAGTTTTTAGCTTCCAATCCTAGCAATAGCTGATATATTGATGGTGATTCCACTATCGACTCATCCTCACCAGTCAGCATAATCTGTATGTTTTGAAGTATACATAAAAAATAAGAAAAAGTAAAATTAGGGACAAACCACCCCCCTCGATTACTTGGTAGCATCATATATTTAAACACCCGTCTCGCTTTCCTTTGCCCCCACATACACCTATCACAAATAGATTGAACTCCCTGGAGCTACGTTTTGGATAATTCCAGCAGGACCGCCCTAAAATAATACATAAGTCTGGAAAAGATAATCATCTTAAGTACATAAGATCTTCCCACCATCGTAAGATGCAGGCATTCTAAGCGATCTAACTGCTTTTCGAATTCCATATACAATACTAGTCCAATTCACATCAATCAAATCCTGCAATGACATTCTTACGTTAATACCTAAATATGTGGCTTCGTCCATTACCCGTATATCACCTGGGCATGCCGACTTAGTACATGCAACCTTGGTTTTGGAAGCATTTAACTTATAACCTGGAACCTCCGCAAATATACCAGCTAATCTTTCAATCTGTGGATGCAACCGCTACGTCATCTGCGAAGGCTAAAACACGTGCTTAGTATTGTCCACAGCTCATAGATTTGATACGTTAACTTTGCTCCAATTTAGCCAGAAAAGGGTTAATGTATATTGCAAATAAGAGCGGGGAGCAGAGACACCTCTGTCTTGTACCCCTGCTTATCCAAACTTGCTCAGATTCCCTACTCATTAGGCAGATCCCAGCTCGTGGTGACTTGTACATACTTTGTAATATTGTATAATGTCTTTAACAAGGCCTGTAAATTGGGCCTACCTAACACGTGGTCAGAGTCTGTAATAGTTCTTATTTTTAAAAAAGGTAATAGAGGGGTCCTACCTGTTATCGTCCGATCTTCCTCATTGATTCCTCAGTTAAGGTGCTCGGAAGAGTGGTGTTCAGTCAACTCACAGGATGGCTTGAGGAGACTAGAACCCTCTCAGGTCTGCAATATGGTTTAAGAAAGGGTAGGGGCACATCAGACCAATGCCTCAATCTACACCTACTGATTGGGAAATATACAGTTGCCAAGAAGGGAGCACTCTTTTTGGCATTTATGGACCTTTCCTCTGCCTTTGACCGAGTTAATAGGTCCAAACTATGGGTCATGCTCCAGAAATTAGGAGTTGATAAAAATATTGTTTATTTCCTTGCAGACCTGCATAGAGATTTATCCGCCACCGTGAGATATGATCAGATGGGCAATTGTACCGGAGGAATACGCATCATTAATGGTGTTAGGCAGGGGTGCATTTTGGCCCCCTTACTTTTTACCCTTTATATTAACAATTTGGACTCTGTACTATGCGAAGTGTGTAAAGATATCCCACGTGTTGGCAAACGTTTGATCCGGGCGCTCCTTTATGCGGATGATGCCGCTCTTTTAGCTTGAACTGCATTGGGGTTACAACTACTTTTAAATTCTTCTGCGGCCTTCATGAAATCCCTAGATCTTAGTGTCAACTTTTCCAAGTCTCATATCATGGCAATTGGATGTAAAACCAAAAGGGTCAAAACCTTTCACTGCGAGGGGAACGTATTATCAAGGGTTTCTACCTTCCCGTATTTAGGAATTATATTTGACGATCAAGGCTCCACAAATTCTTGCAAAAAGAAATGTCCTGGCCAGATCGACATCTGCTGTTCTAGGCTTTGCACGTAATTTGGGGGCTAGACCCATGCAAGCCCTCTTGAAAATATACGGTGTGAAATGCGTCTCCCTCGCAATGTATGGTGCTGACATCTGGGGAATCAGGAATGTGAAAGCAATTCAGGTCGTTGAAGACAAGTATCTTAGAAATATTTTATCTGTCCCACAATCTACTGCTAGTTATATTGTTCACCAGGAGTGTGGAGCTGGTTTTCTGGAGGATTTAATAGCCATGGCACCCCTTTTAAAATGGATCTTGACCTGGTTGAATCCGGAACTAGAGCTAAACCAGGACATCCATAAAGATTGTTTGGCTCTCGACCACGGGAATCGTATCCCCTGGCTCAGATATGTTTATAATCTGACAGTGAAATTGGGCCGACCTGAGATATACACCTCGCCCAAAAAGCTGCTGAAGGGGGACGTCCAATGGGTCAAGGATTCATATCTTTTAATGTCTGCTCTGGCCAGAGAAGATAGGGAGCTGGCAAAGCCGACAGTAAGGGCTCATCAACTGCAGAAAACAACCTTGACCATTGAACCATACTTGGTTATTGTCACAAACCCCAATCATCGATTCCTACTGGTTAGATTAAGGCTGAATCAAGTACATTTCCTCCTTGCAGATTTACCAGGCTGGAAGAGAGTGGAAGAGCTGGGGGTTTGTTCATGTGATGATTTTTCCGCACAGGATACAATGCACTTTATTTTCTTCTGTGAGCACTTTATTGAAATTCCGAAGCGTTTTATCCTCCCAATTCTTGCTAACAAAGGTTTCCTGCAAGTTAAGCCAGCTCTCCTTTATTTGCAATTATTATCAAATGCGTGGGAAATTTTTAATGTTGCCAGTTTCCTCACTGCGGCAGTTAGAATCAAGAGAAAAAATATGTTTTGTATAACCGGTCCCATTGCACCAATCTGAATTAATTGAATGTATGAATGCTTCAGCCCTGTAATGTGGTTTGATGAAATGTATTCTAAATGAATTGATTATATGTACTGTGTAATTAAACTTTTTGTATATTGTCAAGATTTTTTTATGTAATTCATGTTTTTTTAATTCTATGGCATAACATTTTTTAGCATGCTTTTATGGTTTTAACATAAACCGAATAAAGTATTTTTGACTGACTGACTGACTGACATACTTTGTATAGCACCAATATAACTTTGTCCAAACCCTATCTCCCACATGATGGCCCATAAAAACGACCATGACACACGGTCGAACACTTTTTCTGCGTCAAGAAAAATCAGCTCAAACCTCTTTTAATTTACATTTGCATAATCAATAAGAGAAACTACTCTGTTAATATGGTTAACCTTACTCCTGCCCGGTATAAATCCATGTTGATAAGTAGACACCAAAGGTGTAATAACTTGCGCCAGCCTAATGGCAAGTATTTTTGCATAAATGTTGCCATCTGAATTTAACAAAGAAATTGGTCTATTTGCTCCTGGTCGGTTTGGGTGCTTATCTTTCTTTAGAAACACTTCTATATTAGCCTCATCACATGATGGAGGGGGTTCCCTGCCTGCACCTCTTGAAACGTGACCAGCATATCTGTTTTCAAAACTTGAAAAAGTGATTGATATAGCTCAAGAGGTAGCTTGTCCGGTCCTGTAGCTTTACTCCTTGCTAATGAGCCCATTGCCTCCTCCAACTCCTCCATAGAAATTGTTGTGTCTAATACCAACTGTTGTTCTTAACTTAACTTAGCTGAATTCAATTGTTGACAGAAGTTCTCTATATCTTGCACATTTATATCCCTTTGTGTATACAATTCTTGATAAAAATGATAAAATACTCCCTATATCTCCTCCAACATTTCAACCGTATTACCAGCTACATCCACCATCGCCCTTATTTTCTGCGAAGACTGTTTGACCCTTAACCTTTGTGCTAAACATCATCCTGTGGCTTCCCCATATGCATATCTATCTTGTTTATACAGTTTTTACTGATAGGGAATTTCCTTACACCACATCGCATTAATTCTAGCTTTACTACATGCAACTTGGTTTGTATATCACTAACCTCTAATGCTGCCTTAAAACTTCCAAGAGCCGCTGTATCAAGGTTTGTGTTAATTTCTGTTTGGCCAATCCATAGAACCTCATCCCGTATTCTGGCTTTGAGGGCATCCCATACTATTGCACCAGAAGACGTGTCCCTGTTGACCTCCAAAAATTGAGAGAATCAGGTCAGCATATGATCAATAAATTCCTTCTCCATTAAAAGTTTCCTATTAAACGTAAACGTCCTGCAAATTTTTTCCCACCTAAAGTTATAAACATCCAACAAAAGTGGGCCATGATCTGCTGTTATTCTAGGCCCTACCTGAATTTTTGCACCAACAATAAATAACTTAGACATAAACACATAGTCAAGTCTAATAAATTTATGATGGGGATATGAGTAAAAGGTATAGCCAGGATCCGGGTTGTTTAAGGCTGCTCATACATCTACTAATCCGTGATCTTTTAACAACTGCCTTAATGCTTTAGAAGCCTCAGGTTTCTGACCCATTTATTTGTAATTGTCATCATCTACCTGATGTCCCTCTGTATGTATATTAGGATGTATGACGTTACAACGCATGCTTTTACCACGCATGCTGTTACAACGCGGTTTTTTACATCGCATACCATTACAACGCATAGTGCTTCTGGGTGCTGGATAGTGAATAGTTTAATTTACTATTCCAACTCCAGTCCCCGTGGACACTAGGGAAGGTTATTGGATAGTAAATTAACCTATTCCCTATCCTATAGCGTCCCCCAGAGCAATGCGTTGTAATAGTTTGCGTTGTAATGGTTGCGATGTAATGGTAGTGCGTTGTAAAAGTTTCGTTGTAAGTGATGTTTCCCGTATATTAAGGTCCCCACACACAATCAAGGGGGTATCCCACAGCTCCAATTCCATATTCAGGTCCTCTAATATGAGAGCTTCATCAAAATTCTACCCATATATTGTACAGATTGTCACCTTATTACCTCCAATAATACACTCAACAATTGCCCATCGACCATATTTATCCGACTTTTCTCTCCCAGTCCCTGAGATGTTCCCTCGTGCGAGGATAGCAACCCACCTACTGGTAATAGTCTGACTTGTTCCAGCCAGGAGTGTATATCCGAGCTCTTCTAGCATCTTGCGTTTAACCCATGGTATATGTGTCGCTTGAATACACAAAGGGGTCGATTCCGATTCGGGAAACACATCTGTACGAAGATTTGAATTCGTAGCCCTTTTCGTACGAATTGTACAAATCCGTCCAAATCGCGTAGTACGATCCGTAGGAAAAAAATACGTCTGAACCGTACGAAAAGAAAGGGAAAATCCGTACCATACGGACCCTGAAAGTGAACCGTACAAATCGTAAACATGCTGTATGACCCGACAAGTACGATCCAGACCGGGGAATCAAAATGCGATTCGTACGGAAAACGTCGCGTATGAGCTGCGATTTGTACGGAAAACTTCGCGTATAAGTGAGGAACAAAATCAAATACGAGACGAACCCACACTGAACGAAGCGCACGCGAACCCCTAAAAACAGCACAAGGTGATAGAAAACGACTCGTACCGCGAGAACGTCGCGTTGGAAACACAATCAAACAGAAGCAAATACAAGTAAACGACCGTACTGAACCACGCGGACACTGTAAAACAGCACAAGGAGGGTAAAAACGACTCGCACAACACCACAAAACACGTCTCCAGTGTACAAATCATGGAAATAAATGTCCTGAGCAGATCCAAACAGGCAAACAGAGGGTCTAACTCAGAACCACCCCTTATAACACACCACCAAAAATTCAAACTAAGCCCCACCCACAAGTGGACCAATAAAAAGGACCCACACACACAAACCATGATCCTTTTCAACATACCCAATTAGCAAGTGACACTGACAACACACCACCAACTGCACACATCCACCTTCACACATACCCCCATTCACATTTAGACCCACACACCCACATCCATACACACAGTCACCCCACACCATGTCCGCACAGAAGAATCCAAAGTTCAAAAAGGAGGAGATGGAGATCCTTGTAGATGAAGTCATCAGAGTCGAGCCACAGCTGTTTTGTGCATTGGTCAGACGGACCAGCTTAGCTGAGAAAACACGCCTGTGGGAGAGGATAGTCTATAGGGGGAATGCTGTTGCACCCATCAGACGCACAATAGAGGAGGGCCAGGCCAGGTGGTACGATCTGCGGAGGATGATCAAGCGGAAAATTGACAAAAAGTACGCACAGAGCCAGCACACTGGAGGTGGTGGTCCCCGCAGACCAGTACAGTACCAGCCCTGGGAGGAGAAGATGATGGCCCTGTCTCCACCGGTGGGAGTACATGGAATTGAAGGAGTCGTAGAGCCTGGTGAGTACACAAACAACTCATGTAACATGGGGGTAATGGCATCCACACCCCAAGTACAAAAAATGCCCACACCAACCTCCAAGCGTCCACCGCCCACAACTACATCCAAAAACAACGCTAATACCACTAACATGTGTATGCCCCATTGAGAAAGCAAGGCCATGCTATGTCCCATGCTACAGGAAGCACAGACCCAAAAATTGATGCCCGGTATGCTGGGAGGGTGGGCATCACAAAATGCATTGTGGGACTCCAAATCAGACCCAATTGCATGGGCGTCCGCAGGGGGGGCAAGGGGGCTCTTGCCCCCCTGGATCGCCAGTGCATCTGGTTTGAGCCCTAGTCCATCATGCTCTTGAAATGGTACCATTGTTCCAGGTGGCAGCCCCCTCCATTGGGTGTGAAGGGTGCAAGGGGGTGGCCGAGAAGGGTGAACGGCAGAGGGCGAGAAGGGTGCAAGGTAGAGAAGGGTGCAAAGCAGAGGGGAGAAGGGTGCAAGGCAGAGGGGAGAAGGGTGCAAGGCAGAGGTGAGAAGGGTGCAAGGTGGAGGGGGAGAAGGGTACAAGGTGGAGGGGGAGAAGGGTGCAAGGCAGAGGTGGAGCAGGGTGCAAGGCGGAGGGGATAAGGGTGCAAGGCAGAGGGGAGAAGGATGCAAGGCGGAGGGTAGAAGGGTGCAAGGTAGAGAAGGGTGCAAGGCAGAGGTGAGAAGGGTGCAAGGGGGAGAAGGGTGCAAGGCAAAGGGGGATAAGTGGTTGTAGGTGGATAAGGGTTCAAGGCGGAGGGCGAAAAGGGTGCAAGGTAGAGAAGGGTGCAAGGCAGAGGTGAGAAGGGTGCAAGGTGGAGGGGGAGAAGGGTGCAAGGTGGAGGGGAGAAGGGTGCAAGGCGGAGGTGGAGCAGGGTGCAAGGCAGAGGGGAGAAGGGTGCAAGGCAGAGGGGAGAAGGATGCAAGGTGGAGGGGAGAAGGGTGCAAGGTAGAGAAGGGTACAAGGCAGAGGTAATAAGGGTGCAAGGGGGAGAAGGGTGCAAGGCAGAGAAGGGTGCAAGGCAAAGGGGGATAAGTGGTTGTAGGTGGATAAGGATGCAAGGCGGAGGGGGAGAAGGGTGCAAGGCGGA
This sequence comes from Lissotriton helveticus, assembly GCF_964261635.1. Taxonomy (NCBI): domain Eukaryota; kingdom Metazoa; phylum Chordata; class Amphibia; order Caudata; family Salamandridae; genus Lissotriton; species Lissotriton helveticus. The sequence continues at coordinate 1,292,301,598 of NC_136057.1, read as the reverse complement.
GGGGAGAAGGGCACAAGGCAGAGGGGAGAAGGGTGCAAGGCAGTGGGGAGAAGTGTGCAAGGCAGTGGGGAGAAGGCTGCAAGGGGGACGGTGATGAAGTTAAAATTTGCCCACCCCTATAAACATTTCTGTGGACACCCATGCCCAATTGCCCACATCCCATATGGCCCAGGTACACACCCATGCACCAAGCTCAATGCACAGGGAGTGGGAAAGTACTGACAAGATAGCTGACACTGGTCCTGGTGTAGGCAGCACAATGCCTTCCTGTGACCAGTGCAAACACAAACACCAGGACAACAAGGTCAGATATCTTGGAGATGTGTTACGTTCTAAAGCCCTGAGCCAAAAGTAGGTGTTCTGGTGCAGGGGTGGGGTGGGTGGGCATTACAGCGCAGCAACGCCTCCCAAAAGTGGCTATGTGAAATCCACAAGATTTCACTCAGTCACTTTTAAGCACATGCTGTGTCAAAACCGTGCGCATGCTTGAAGCAGGCGTAAGGATTGACGCACCATTGTGCAAATAGCACGCCACAGAGCATTGCTGGAGCTGCGTTGCGCTGTGCCATTTTTCCCCCATGGTGCTCCGAATTGTAAATGTGTAGCATCCATGCTGGCATAGCTGTGGTGCACAATGACTGGCGAATCCCTGCTGATATGCAGAGCTGTGCCAGTTATTGTAAATATGCCCCCACATGTCAATGACTCCGGAGCACAGATCAATCTGACCCCACAACATACCCATCCACAAGTGAACATTGAGGACAATCCAAAGCATAGACAACTACCAGGTGGAACAGTGCCAACTAAAATGTGTATGAAAAAAGAATGTTGCATTAAATGACATTAACATTGTCTGTCTCTCACACCCACAGGGCAACGTGCTGAATCTACCCCCAACAATGGGGGAGATGAATCACAGTCCCAGGCTACGCAGGACCCTGATCCCACCGACAGCGACGCCTCTCACAACTCCACTAATGACCCCGACCAACTTGGCACCTCTGGTGGCCTAACCCGTGCAGCACCTGGAACAGGAACATCTGCGCCAACCACCACCACCATTCCTGCCACATCTCAGCAGACATCTCGGAGCCCTGCCCACAGTAAACAACTGAATCAGTCTAACAACGAGGGACAAGGTTCACCGGGCACCCGGGAGGTGGCAGACAACACCACCACTGCCATCCCTCAGGGGTCCCGTTGACCCGATGTGCCCACAACGGCAGGCCAGGCTCGTGTGGGCAGGGGTGGTAGGAGTGGTTGCAGGCGGAGACGAGAACCTGACCAGCCAGATGTAGGCCCCTGAATGTCTGAACTACGCAACATCATGGAGGCATACCGGCGGGATACCAGGGAGATCAGCCAGGTAGTGGGGACCCTCACAGAGATCAAAAACCTGCAGGCCGAACAACACGCCAGTCAACAAGAACACCAAGGACGGATGGAGGCAAGACTCACTGAGCTCTTGGCGGTGCAAAGGGACATAAGCCTTTCACTCCGTCGCATCGCAGACAATATGGAGCACCCTCCCTGTGTCACAATGCAGGACACTTCTAGGCGAAGACCGCCACCAGGCACAGGGAGGGAGGAGGAGGAGGAATCGTCCGATGGAGCATCTCATGCATCGTCAAGGCCTGCATATGAGGGTCCCCGAAGGAAGGTGGGTTTTCACGGAAAAGACAGTGAGAGGCAGCGGGCCATGCACATCTCCCAGGTCACCTGGTCTGGCTCCTTGACTTTGTGTACAACAGCATCACCTCATTGACTGTCCTACTTTGCCACATGGACTTGCTGGTTGCAGTCTGAACAATGATGCCAAGCACTATGGTCTGGACTCTGTTGACTCAAACTGCAAGGCATCACATCTCCCTCTGTGAACTATGGATTCCCGGCATTTTTGTACAGCATCTATCACTTACTCACGATGCACGCACAAGACAGATAAAAAAAAAAAATCACAAGGAAAATTGATGTTGCAGTCATTTAGCATGAGTCAACAACATACGTGTGGGGATATGTCAATGAATGCCTGAGTGTGGAACAAACTCAAGCCATCCATACACTGGTATCTGAGTCTGGTGGAGGACACACATAGGTCACCATGTATCATCAAATACATACATAGAGCGCAATACTCACCCATGATGGTTTCAAGCTGCTGAGGGTGGGGCTTGCCATACTGCTCGGACCAACAGTTTTGGAAGAGTTTCATGAAGGAGTAGAGGTCATGGGTCATGTGGAGGTGCCCCGGGAGGGAGTACCAGGTCTGTTTGGTGAGGTGGGAGAACTATCTCCTGCATGCAGTTGTACTGTGGATGTGATGAATGGTGCCCAGGGCAAGGTTGGCTGGACGAAGTTGGGGCAATGGGGTGTTGGATGGGAGACGTCCATGTTCGTCTTTGGGGCTGGGGTTGTGGAGTGCCTCCTGATTGTGGCTGAGGAGTCTGAAGGTGATCCTGCAGTTGACAGTGAGCCTATTGTTTGTATCTCAGGTGGACGGTCATGTGGCTGTGGCAGGGGATGTTGAGGATAAGGTGTGCGGATGCACCCTGTATGTGTACAAGTCCTCCTGGAGTCTGGCTCTTGTTCCTGCATAGAGGGCATTGCCGTAGTTGACCCGGCTGGTGTCGTGGATCTGGGTGACTGTCTGTCTTGCCTAGGAGTGGATCTATCTGAGGATCATTTGCAGCATGTGGAGGGAGTTGCAGCATGAGTTAGAGATGGTGTTGAGTTGCATGGTTATTGTGAGCAAGGAGTGTACGATGAACACCTGCTTGCGTTCATGGCCACCGTGTGCTGGTGCGCTGCCCAGGCCGGTGTGACACAAGGACTTGTCCCAGCCGTAAGGGGACAATCCTCAGATGATGACCTCATTCTTGTCCAGCCTCATGTGACTGATGTTCATCCATTTGTAAGCGGACCTCATGCCTTCTTGATGTTTGGATCTGGGAGTGGCTGGGTCTTTGGTGAGGGTGAGGAGCAGCTGGGTGTCAATGGCATAGGACGTGATGATGAGGTCGTGTGCGCATGTGATGGTGGAGAGGGGGGTCATGGAGACATTGAAGATTGTCACGCTGAGAGATGAGCCCTGGGGCATGGGCCCGATGACCCCAGTGTACTATGTGCTGAAGGGGGGAGGCGGACTCCCTGTGCCTTGCTGGTGAGGTACTTGGCGGTTTAATCCTGGGCCCTCCTCTGGATCACAGTGCTGGAGATGTGTGATCTGACAGTGTGGTAGCACATGGTGTAGAATGCCGTTGAGAGGTCAAGGGGGTGAGGGTGGTGGTCTCACCATTGTTGAGCAGGGTCCAAGATGTCTTTGGTGGTGGCAATGAGGGCGGTTGCAGTGGTGTGATTACTGTGGAAGATGGACTGGGGCAGGTTGCCTGGAGGTGTTTGCTTGGAGGGAGTTGGTCAGTTGCTCGTTGACTGTCTTCTTGATGACATTTGCCGGGTAGGGAAGCAGGGTGATGTTTCAGGCGATCCTGCGGTACTGCCGTCTGTTATAAAAGAAGGGCCTGGGTCTCTGCATGACTCCAGCTCCCATGGAATGTGGCATACTCAAAGGAGACCTTCATGACGTGCCGGAGGAGGGCTTCAAGGATGGGGTATGCTGTGATTGAGATGTTGTGTGGGAAGGGTCCAGATGGAGAGCCGGAGTGGATGGTGTACATGATCAGGGTGGTGTCTTTGCTGCTGACGGGAGTCCAGGACCTGAGGGGGGGTATGTCCTGTGGATAATATCGCTGTCTGCCTCTGTGTGGCGAGGCTGTCATGTACGTCCACGAGCTTGCAGTGGTAAAATGTTGCGAGGGATTCCCTTGGCCTTGCAAGGGTGGGATGTCTTTTGAATGGAGAGCTGGGGTTAGATAGTTCACTCACGATGCTGATGAACTCCTTGATGTTGTGTGTGTTGGTGCCTATGCCCTACCTGAAGGATGTCCTCTTGTCCGTGCTGATGATATGGTGATGTCTGTGTGGCGTGTTTCAGGGCTGAAAGGTAACTGATGGTTGTTTGTTTTGCAAGGTTTGCATGAGAGTCCGGCTAGACCTGTATGAGTCCAGTAGGTCTGCCTTGTCCCAGGTGGCTTAACTGTTGTTGTGCTTCACAGGAAAGTCCGCCAATGTGGCAAGAGTGTTGGATCAGTCGCTGATCCAGTGTGTGAGGTTGCAGGGTGTGGCGGTGGCATTGGTTGGAGTGTCCTGGGCCAGGGTGCCATACAACTCGTCTGTGATGAATTAGATCAAGCATCTTTGGGGGATCTGTAGCTGAGTGTGGAACAGTGTGTTGCTTGTCGGAGACCTGGATGCAAATGTTGATGTACCAATGAAGGATGGTGGTGTGGTTGTCCTCCAGCCAGAAGTTGCTGTCCGCCAGCCACATGTAGTCTGTGGAGGTGAGAGCCTGCGTGCTGATGTAGTTGTTGATGGCTTAGCGAAATTGTGGTTGTAGGCCTGGAGATCTGTAGATGAGTGTTAGACTGAGGGTGGTCAGGGGATTGGTGTGAAACCTGAAGTGCAGGTGCTTGACAATGCTGAGTGTGTCCTTGGTTTTGTATGTGACTCTGAGGGTGTACTTCTGAATGAATCGCAATTCATCCTCCAGGATTGATGGTGCGGTCCCTGCGGGTGATCTTGTATCTGTCTGTGATGGCAATGTTGAAGTTGTGTGCTGAGGATGCGTTCAACCAGGTTACTGTAATGAAGGCAATGTGCGGGGCTGTTGTGTTGAGGAGGTAACAGAGTCCAATGGTGTGCTGGTGGATGGAGCGGGTGTGCAGTAGGAGGCCAATGACCTGGTTGTACGGACATGGTCTGTTAGGCAGGGCAGCGCGGTGTAGGCAGTAGGAGTCGCACACACAGCATGCGAAGCTGTCATGTGTGCGCTTAGGGGTTGCCTGATAGCAGGTGGTTGATTGTCTAGTCGTCATTTCTTGGAGGGTGGCTGGAGCATGAGTCTGTTGTGTTACGTGGGTCATGCAAGGACCAGAGGGTCTTGCACTGTGCACGTTGCAGGCGCTAGCAGGCGCTGACGGTCCTGCCTTTGGCACGGAGGTGGTGCCACAGACAAGCTGCTGCCTGCATTAGGAATAGGTGAAGGGAGGGAGGAGCATCTGGGAGGCGTATGTTTTGCAGAATCATAGCCCTCGGTGGGGCGGTGCCGCAGGGGAGGCAGCAGCAGGAATGAGTGAACACCTGACGGCGGAAGGGGTGAGAAACTAGGCAAAAACTAGCACACAAAGACAAGGAGGTTAGAAAGGCACAGTGTAACAGGTGTATGGAAAGGAAGGAGTGTCTGGTTACTCATGGGTCACTCAAAGAAAATGGATGAACAATCACCAAAAATGACAGGCACAGGATCAGGCTCCAAAAGGCCAGCTGTTCCCAGGACACACAGCGTCAGCAGGTGTTGCCTGCCAGTTGAGGGTAGCCACCTGCACAACGACATACACAACCAAGTACTTCATGCACAATAGGGATCATTAGCCATGAAGAACTGCATGCATGTTGCCAAAGTACACATACTCCCATATGCACATTCTTTGACAATTATGCCATAGATGATGCATGCAAAGTGGCAAGAGATCTGCGGTGACAGAGATGAGGCACATTGTACTGTGGTGAGCACATTTACTACACAAACGGATCAAGTATGTGTTGAGGCCATGCTGCATGAGCCAATGTCCATGGCCAGTGCCATTGCTCTGCAGAAAATAACAGTCATGTAATGAGTCTACCTGTACTGCTGGTGAAACAATGTGCATAGAACTACCTGTGACTGTCAGGGCCTTGAATCCTCAGAAACGTGCGATGCTCAAAGTGGTCCATCTCCTGATAGCCCCTTGGTCTGAGTAGAAATGACAGACTCAAAAGGGTGATCAGGCGAGGGAAGGAAAGGAAGGGAACAGCAGGGAAGGAGATCTGAAACAAAGGTAAACAAGCATAAGGATTCAACACTTCTTGTCACTGAATCACAGAATACCTCAGGATCTATACTGTAACAGTAACACCTGTAAAGGAAAACAACACCCACTGTATCCTAGTTGGGATCGCCGTAATGAAAGTGCTACTAGATCTGAGGATCGAACAAGGACATTACTACACACTTACAAAGAAGGCTGTGCCATACTTTTCCATGTATTTATCCAGCAGTTATCAACATACCCAAAAAAGTCTTAACAGCCACGTAACTGGGGAATTTGAGCCTATTTCAGGATGAGCTCTACAAGCCCCTGCTGTTAAAACAGAGATAAACAATCTACTTGAATTCAAAGGACATGTAATGGTGATGAAACACCATAACACACCAAAGATTATGTAGTACGAGTTGCAAAAGAAATGGCCAATATTATGATCCTGTTCCAAGGATTGCGCAACTAGCACAGGGGTCACAGAAGACACATAAAAGTTAGCAGTGTATTGCAGCGATATGAAGGGGGTATAACGCTGTGCAGGCTGCTTCAAAGCAATTAAAGCCAGGCGGTAATCCCGAAAATAACAGTGTATGAATAAACAGAAATTCAAATGCGCTGTTGCGCGTCTCACACAAAGCCAACAATCTGTAGTTACCCCAGGGAGTCAGTGAGGGTCAAGAAGGGAAATGACACATCCCCCGCAAGAGCCGTAATTTTTTTTAATGTTATTTGTAGAGCGCCTGAAACACCCCAGATGAGGTATCTCCGCGCTGCGGACGAATAGAGGATGTTGACCAGAGTGACTAGAACAGAAGTGTTTTTAGATTTTTTCTGAAACTTAGATAGTTGTTAGATTGGCGGAGCTCCAGGGTAATTGATTACAGAATTTGGGTGCAAGATGGGAGAATGATTTGCCTCCCCATCTGGTTTGTCTGATGCGGGGGATGACAAGAAGGCCTTTACCTTCTGAGCGGAGAGTACGTGACTGGGTGTATTTAGTCAATTTGTCGGCCAGGTAGGTTGGCCCTAACTGGTGAAGTCCTTTGAAAACTATGCAACAGACTTTGAAAGGGATTCTTTTGTGGATAGGAAGCCAGTGGAGTTTGTGTAGGAGAGGGAGAGAAGGGGTTTGGTAAGGGGCACTGGTAACTAGGCGGGCCGCAGTATTCTGTACCACTTGAAGGGTCTGTAGGGCTGAGTCTTTGGCGGAGATCAGCAACGCGTTGCTGAAATCCCGACGACTAAGTACCAGAGCATATATAAGGGTCTTCCGAGATGACATGGGGAGAAAATGGAAGACTTTGCGCAACAGGCTGAGGGCGTGAAAGCAAGATCGTTTGGTGGCAGCTATATGGTCGTCCATGTTCAGCTTATTGTCAATCAGGACTCCTAAGTTTTTAACCACTGGTTTGGGAGAGGGTGCTTCACCAAGTTCTTCCGGCCACCAGCTGGGCGACCAGCTGGTGACTGCGTCAGTGAACAGCATGATTTCCGTTTTCCCCGTATTGAGCTGTAGGAAATTGTGGCTCATCCATGATGTGATCATTCGCATGCCTTCTGCAAAAACTCTCTTGGATGTTGGGAGTATCTTTGTCATAGGCCAGAAGCAATTGTGTATCGTCTGCGTAGGAAATCGGGTTGAACGCGATGTTCCTAAGCAGCGTGGCGAGGGGGGCAATGTATATATTAAAAAGGGTGGGGCTGAGGCATGAACCTTGGGGGACTCCTTTGGTGACTGAGGTGGTATTGGCTTTGAAAGGTCCCAGATTTACTGTTTGAGATCTGTCCTTGAGAAAGTCTCTCAGCCACTCTAAGGCAGGGTCTTGAATGCCTATTGAGTGTAATCTATCTAATATAATCTGGTGTGAGATGGTGTCGAATGCGGCGGATAGGTCTAGCAGTATGAGTATTACTGCTCGGCCAGCGTCCGCCTGCATTCTAATATCGTCCACGACATTGACGAGAGTTAGTTCGGTGATGTGGCGGGGACGGAAACCCGACTGGGAATGATCCAGACAGTAGGAGGACTCGACAAAGGCTGAAAGATGTTTATTAATGTGCTTTTCCAAAGGTTTACTGTGCAGGGGAAGCAGTGAGATGGGGCGATAATTGGTGATGACATTGGGTGGTAATTTCGGGTTTTTCCTGATTGGCATGATCTGGGCATCTTTCCATTCTTCGGGAGTTTCCCTTGTGTAATCGAGCTGTTTAGGATGGCACAGAGGGGCTCAGCCAGTTCGGAAGCGAGTTTTTTTGAAAATTTGGCGGGGATGAGGTCTCTGGGAGAGCCTGACTTAGCCGATTTTAGTAGGGTTTCTGTTTCTAGTACTGTCAACAATGGGAATTCTTTTAGGGTGCCCTGATTGGGTGGATAAGGGCTGCCAATTGGCAGGTTGTGTCTAATGTTGTTGCTGGGGGTAGATATTTTGTTATAGTGTCCTCAATTTTTTGTGTCAGGTGAGTGGCAATGCTATTGCATAGTGATTGGGATGGTTCGTCCTCTGGGTTACATGCTTTGGGGTTGATAAGGGTGTTGAGAATCTGAAATAAAGTTTTGGAGGTATTGTCAGCTTGCTCAAGTTGCGTGGCTATGTGCTTTTTCGGGTGCTTCTTAAGTTCTTATGGTATGTCTCTAGATTCTCTTTAAATTTGTCCCTGTCTGGTTGTACTTTGGTTCGGCGCAATATGCGTTCTAATGACTTGCATTTGCTTTTCTCCGCTCTCAGCTCTGGTGAATACCAGGGGGCCTGGGAGCGGGGAGTAGTTGTGGATGATTTTTTCATGGGTATGGTTGCTTCTAAGGTGTGTCTGATGGAGTCTTGAAAGGCTCTCAAGTGCTCTTCCACTGTGTTCCCCGGGGGCCGAAGGGGGGTAGTGAATGCCTCGCGGAAGAGAGGTGGTGTGAGTTTATGCCATTGTCTATAGCAACGAGTGGCTGATTTTTTTTTGGAAACATTATCGCATGGGCCCTCTAAATCAAACGTGATTATAGAGTGGTCGGACCAAGTCAGTGGGTGCGTATGTTTGTAGATTAAGTCAGAAGAATTGGAAAGAACTTGGTCCAGAGTGTGGCCAGCGATGAGTGAGGGGGCATAATTTTTCTTTATGAGACCGAGGGAAGACATTTCCCTAAGACAAGTTGAGGCCTCCAGGTCCTGTGGATTCTCACTATGGACATTGAAGTCACCTAGAAGAATACATTTATTAGACGAAATTACATGGGGGGCAATCATGTCCAGGAGGTGTGTAATAGAGTTGGCGATGGGGCCTGGGGGCGATAAACATGGGCTCCTTTCCAACTCAATTGTGTAGGTGCAGTCTGAATACCAGCACTTCTATTTTGTCGCTGATATATTGATCCAGCACAGTGGCTTTTATTGGGTCCTTGTATATAACAGCCGTCCCGCCTCCCGCTTTTCTGGGTCTGTCAAGTTTTAAAATGCGGTAGCCGTCAGGAAGGGCCATTGCGATGGAAGGGGAGGAGGAGGGTTTTAGCCATGTTTCTGTCAGGAAACCAATCTCTGGATGGGAGGAGGATAGTAAGTCCCAGATATTGGTAGCATGCTTGGGGAGAGAGCGTACATTGGCCAGGAAAGCATTCCAGCTAGATTTAGTGGAATTGTGACCTTCCACAGGAGGATTGATGTGGGGGTCGTTAGCTAGTGGAGCAATGCTTTGAAAGCCACAGTATAGGCAGGCAAGAGGACCTTCCGGACAGGAAGGAAATTGGTGAGTGCATGAGCGTGTTTTAAAATCTGGGTAGGACGGGTGAGTGGGGGAGCTGGAGAGAAGTAGTAGCTCCTGCCTGGAGTAAGTAATCCTCCTCTTAGAGTCTGTGACCTTACCGGTGGTGGAACCTGCATGGTGCCCTGCTCCTGGCGGCAGTCTGGCGCGGACAGGCGCAGACGGGCTAGCCTTTGGCACGCCTTCGGTGCGCCAGCGGCGCGTCCGCTGCGTGTCGGCCAGGGCATGGGCTTTTATCTCCGTCGGCAGAGGCCAGCAGGTCTGGGTCTCTGACGTCACTTCCGCTGATGCGTCCCTCCCTCCACTCAAGCGGAACTTTCCATGGTGGACCGGGGAGGCGCTATCCAGCAGTGCAAAGCAGGTAAGTGCAGGCAGTAAGTGAAACAAAGATTTAATTAAAACCAAAGACAAGAAGTGGTTTAAAAAACAAATACTTTGTGACAAACTGCGTCGGCTGCGTGGAGATTGTTAAGTGAGTGGCAGCAGCGAGCGTGTGGGCCAAGGAGGTGGGGAGTCAGGAGGGTTCAAAATCAACTTTCTTCACGACTCTATACAACAGACCTCAAGCGCGTCCACTGCGCGTCGGCCAGGGAATGGGCTTTTATCTCTGTCTGCAGAGGCCAGCTGGTCTGGGTCTCTGACGTCACTTCCGCTGGTGCGTCCCTCCCTCCACTCAAACGGAACTTTCCGTGGTGGACCGAGGAGGCGCTACCCAGCAGTGCAAAACAGGTAAGTGCAGGCAGTAAGGAAGTGAGTGAAACAAAGATTCAATTAAAACCAAAGACAAGAAGTGGTTTAAAAAACAAATACTTTGTGACAAACTGCGTCGGCTGCGTGGAGATTGTTAAGTGAGTGGCAGCAGCGAGCGTGTGGGCCAAGGAGGTGGGAAACCAGGAGGGTTCAAAATCAACTTCCTTCATGACTCTATACAACAGACCTCAAGCGCGTCCGCTGCGCATCGGCCAGGGATTGGGCTTTTATCTCCGTTGGCAGAGGCCAGCTGGTCTGGGTCTCTGACGCCACTTCCGCGGACCACTGACTAAATATAGCGGGACAAAATATAGACTACCCAAAATATCGATGCCAAAATATCGAAAGACAAAATATCAATTCCTATCTACAAACAGGTAAGTACCAAAATATCGAATCCAAAATATTGTTTAAAAATATATACTTTGTAAAAATATCGAATTCCTTAAAAATAATGTAAAATTAAAAAAGTATTAAAAATAAATAGCTAAAATATACTTAAATTACCTTAACATTATTAAATAATTAATTTAACTTATAAAAAAACATACAATCATTTATGTTAAAACATATATATATATATATATATATATATATATATATATATATATATATATATATATATATATATATATATATATATATTAACATAATATTAATAAAAAATACACAATATTATTACCGTAGGATAGCGGGAGTGTAAACATTACTATTCCCACTCCTGGAAGTGCAACAGTAGGGAAAGCGTTGGATAGCGTAGGGGTAAACATTACTATTCCCACTCCAGAAAGTGCAACAGTAGGGAAAGCATTGGATAGCGTAGGGGTAAAAATTACTATTCCCACTCCAGAGCATGCAACAGTAGGGAAAGCGTTGGATAGCGTAGGGGTAAAAATTACTATTCCCACTCCAGAGAGTGCAACAGTAGGGAAAGCGTTGGATAGCATAGGGGTAAAAATTACTATTCCCACTCCAGAGAGTGCAACAGTAGGAAAAACATTGGATAGCGTAGGGGTAAAAATTACTATTCCCACTCCAGAGAGTGCAACAGTAGGGAAGGCGTGGGTTATCGTAGGGGTATAAATTACTATTTCCACTCCAGAGAGTGCAACAGTAGGGAAAGCGTTGGATAGCGTAGGGGTAAAAATTACTATTCCCACTCCAGTGAGTGCAACAGTAGGGAAAGCGTTGGATAGCATAGGGGTACATTTTACTATTCCCACTCTAGTGAAAATAAATTAATATAATTCACATAATTATCAATTAATAAAAATTAATAAAAAATAATTAGCAATTAAGAATTAATTAATTACCGATTAAAAATTAATTAACAATATATTCAAAATAAATACCAATAAATAAATTTACATATTTAATTAATTATAATTAAATTACTTCCCACCCCATTCCCCTATAAACCCACAACCCGCTACAGAAATTAAATTAATATTATTCACATATTTATCAATTAATCAATTAATAAAAATTAATTATCAATTAAAAATCAATTAATTACCAATTAAAAATTAATTAACAATTTCTTCAAAATAAATACCAATAAATAAATTTACATATTTAATTAATTATAATTAAATTACTTCCCACCATATTACCCTATAAACCCACAACCTGCTACAGAAAATAAATTAATATTATTGACATAATTATCAATTAATAAAAATTAATTATCAATTAAAAATTAATTAATTACCAATTAAAAATTAATTAACAATTTATTCAAAATAAATACCAATAAATTAATTAACATATTTAATTAATTATAATTAAATTACTTCCCACCCTATTCCCCTATAAACCCACAACATGCTACAGAATTAAATTACGCAAAAATTAAATAAAATAAAATTAATTACTTAAAATAAATTACAAAAAAAAAAAACTTTTCACGCATATACTAACATACAAAACACTTAAAAAATTCGATATTATTAAAAATTCGATATTTTTAATAACCTATATTATGTCCTTCGATATTTTTCTTTTCTAGATTTCTAAAATCGATATTACATCACTTACCTTAAAAACGATATTTTTGATGTCTATATTCTGTCCATTCGATATTTTGTCCATTCTATATTTTGGAGTCGATATTTGTGTTACTCGATATTTTGGACTCGATATTTTGACCATATACCCACTTCCGCTGGTGCGTCCCTCCCTCCACTCAAACCGTAACTTCCGTGGTGGACCGGGGAGACGCTACCCAGCAGTGCAAAACAGGTAAGTGCAGGCAGTAAGGCAGTGAGTGAAACAAAGATTCAATTAAAACCAAAGACAAGAAGTGGTTTAAAAAACAAATACTATGTGACAAACTGCGTCAGCTGCGTGGAGATTGTTAAGTGAGTGGCAGCAGCGTAAGAAGCTCATCCAACGAGGGAGGGAATTAGGTAAACACAAGGAAGCCCCGCAAGAGCCAGCCATCGGCTCGTCCAACTGGGCTTTGAAATGTCAAACAGAACAAGCTGCTGGGCCGGAACTCAACAGAGAGTAATGAGGATCGATGGCGCAAAAGCACCCCTGTCGTGACCAGGATATGCAGCACGCCACAAGAGGATCTTGGAATTAACGGCACCGACTGGTGCCACGGAAGCATTTACATTTGCTACAGCGCAACGTTGTGACGTCATCAGCGCCACGTTCTTGGCTTCATGGCAAATGAAATTTCTCATCCACTTACCGAGAAGGCTTGCAAAGCAGTGTTCTCCAACGGCCCTGAGGAAGCAACATGACAGTGACATGACATACTGGCACAAAGGGTAATGCATCCGTACGAACAGACTCACAGGACAGTTGACAGAACATGTGGGAAATACGCTGGCCCCCACCTTCACAACATGGTTGTTGGAAATCCAAATGTACTGGCACACAAGATTAAGTGGATGAGCCAAACACATCCTGCTGCACACAGAGAGGCTGCAATTCCCCATAGAGCCTGTTGTTGTGATGTCCCACACAATGTCAACCAGTGGCATCCGCAATGTGTCAGGGGCAAGGTTTACACGCAATGATGCCTTCACCAGAGTCCACACTCCACTACAGATGACTGTCAAGAAGGGTGACTGTCATGTCATGGGAGTGGTGCAACATGTAATTTCATCCATGGTGATGAGACATGTATGCATGGTACTACAACATGCACAGAAACAGTTCCCACACGTTCCCAAACCATACCAACACCAAAAAGCCTGTTTGGAACTCTTACCCGAACTGACATTTACACATGTCCGTGCAAGGAACGCTGATTCAGCCCACGTTGCAATCATCATGAGGAATAGCATGAGGACAAAGATGACACGAACAGACAACAGGCACAGCAACCTAGGAATGACAGACTCACAAGAGGTCACCATTAAAAATATTTGCAAAAGACATGGGCTGTTACGAAACAGGAACAATATAGGACACATGCAAATTTCAAGGAAAGTCATTGCGCATTACTGTGTGGCATGACATCAGCACTCGCATGACACATCAGAACACACATCAAAGTCACTTTGCATACAGTCAGCTGGACACACACGTTGCAGCACATGCCACTCAATGCTACAAGCTTGCTCACTCATTTCCAGTGAGTCACAATTATGAGAAGTTGCTTATGAACTGACTCCCGATATCATCCTCCTCCTCCTCATCACTTGCATCGTGACCAAGCCCTTGATCCTCAATGGGTGGAGGTTTCTTCTCCTCAGGATACAGGATGAGTGGCACTGCCTTCTCAACTGCCATGTTGTGCAGCATGTAGCACACGATGAAGATCTTACAAACCTTGTCCGGTGCATATGGGAGTGATCCGCCGGTCTTATCGAGGCACCGGAATCGGCTCTTCAGGAGGCCAAATGTTCTCTCAATCACTCGCCTGGTCTGCCCTTGTGTATTATTGTACCGCTGATCTGCAGCTGGTCTTGGGTTGCGGAGAGGTGTCATTAGCCATGGAATGTTGGGATATGCCGTTGGGATTACATCATGTAAATAAGTGGTCAGGAGATGCCGTAAGAGCAATAGATACTGAAACACACAAGACAAACAGAGTTTACCCACCAACAAGACATGCCCGCTCGTTGCGCAGCCACAGCATCATTTGTGGCACCCTGCTATGCCTCATGATGAATGCATCGTGTGCCGATCCTGGAAAACGTGCAAAAACGTGGGAAATCAGCATGTTAGCAAGACAGACCACAAGGGCATTTATTGAATGGTAATGTTTACGGTTGCGGTAAGCCTGCTCCTGTGCCTGTGGTGGCACCAAAGCCACATGTGTCCCATCAATGGACCCAATGACATGTGGCATCCCTCCCAAGGCATAGAAATCACCCTTGACATCTCTCAACTCTTCAGGAGTAGGAAATGTGATGAATTCATCAATGTGCTCCAACACGGCTGCCAAAACATCACACAGGACATGGCTGAACATTGTCTGTGAAGTTAGAGTGGATATGCACACCTGTTAATAAACTAAATGTATTCAAAATTGAAAGTCTGTACTTAATAACAGTTATCAATGTATGAGCGTGCATGAACACTGGGGAAGGGTACCACCCCCCCATATGTATAATGTGTCTAAGGAGACCCCGGAAGCCCAAGGACTGTGTTCCGCACAGCTATCAGGCAAAAAAGCCTATGAACTCATTGTTAATCCTTTAAATGCTTTTTTATTTATGCTTTACTTAATTTTCATTCCTATGTTAAAGCATCATGATTTCAAAATTCTTAAAACAAAAGTATTTGATAATCCATAATGTACACAAAAATTCAAATATATCATAACATTTTGCTCAAATAATGTTCAATTGTAAATGATAAACAGAAAACCCAATGCATTTCGGGTTCCAAGACTCCAAATGAATCAAAAGAAACCACCAAGTGAGACTTAATGTGACTCAAACCTTATAGTGAGTTGAAGTAAAATAAAAGTAAATAAGTCAACTGAAGTGCATAAGTAAGTACCTCCAAGTTACTGAAAGTCTATCTGGTCATGTGTGTACGAGGTACACAACAGTTCATCAATATCTGTAAGCATGACAAAACTCATTGGTCACCGCAAACTTTGTTAACACCAAATGGCTCAAAAAGTAAATGCGTGAATGGACATACCCTTTGAAAAACACGATTGTAAATCCCAATCTATTCCGGTGAAAAATGTCTGTGTGGTAAACGTCCACAGTCTGTATAAGCATTTACACTTTGTGTCCTTATTTTTAAAGTGTACTGTTAATGGCACAATGATCACCATGTAAGACACTGGGACGTGGGTCTCCATCTTACCTAGTAACGTGAGTTATATGCTATGAAGAGTCACCATCCAACGTAATCAGGTGTTCACCTAAAAGCAAATGTGAGGAACTAAGTTATCCAATCTTCCGTGGTATTGGTTGTTCACCACAACCTTAACATTAGTGTCATCACTAGGACTTCCGTCGAGCTCCTACCTTGTCAAACGCATCTCAAACCGCCAGAATCCAATCACCACCAGTTGTGTAATCGCCAAGCCTCTCGGCTGGCGAGTGTACAAAATATGGAATGACGCGTACCACGTGACATTAGTCATAGAAAGCGGACTAAGTCGACCATCTAACCTGTTTCAAAATGGCGACCACCATAGATCTCGATACCAGAGTTCGAGACTCACATAAATAATCGGGTGCAGATTTTGTTATTATTGCAATAAATGCTAAACGATTGGTAATTAAATCATGATGCTTTAACATAGGAATGAAAATTAAGTAAAGTGCATTTAAAGGATTAACAATGAGTTCATAGGCTTTTTTGCCTGATAGCTGTGCGGAACACAGTCCTTGGGCTTCCGGGGTCTCCTTGAACATTGTCTGTGACATTCTACCATCAGCTATGGTTAATTGAAATGTACCTGTAGCAAATAAATGTAGGGCTGCCATCAACTTTATCTTGGGGGTCAGCGCAGTAGGATACCTGTGTTGCGATTGGAGATGTGGTGCCAGTTTGTTTGTCAACTCCTGAATCAACTGTTGAGTGAATCTGTAACATCAATGGGATCAGTTACGGTGCAAAGTCTTTAGTTCCTCTAAATATCCCCCAGACTTTATTCTTTGTATATAATAGAGCTGTTATTACTGCTCCCCTCCTTCATAACTTTGATCCCTCTGCCTGTCCCTTATGTTGGTCAAGTCTTTCTTCGGGAGGTACTTTTATACTATTTCCCTAAAGTGACTGAATTTTGGAAATCTTTTTGATAAACATGTTTACTGATATTTTCATTTAATGTTCCATTATCTATTCAAAATGATTTTCTTGGGAGTCTATCTGCTGATTTTAATATTCTTCCTTCAAAAACTAAATTATATGATCTTTGTATTGTGCTTGCTTTTAAAGTTACACTAACTTTTTGAAAAGATAATTCTAAAATATGTACACTAGATTGGTGGAATCTTATTTTTGATGAACATAGACTACCTACTGTCTGATCCTCTTTGATATTGCAAAAAAATAAATCTTACTTTTTTTTACTACCTGTCACTACTTTTATGTCTTCACACTCATCTTCTTCTTAAACTTTATAGATATTTCTCTATCTCTTATCTTTCTTTTCTCTTCTCTCTTTATTCCTTCCTTCTTTCTCTCTCTCTTTATTTTTCCCAAAAATATATAAAATAAAGATAGACATTACTGGTTAATTTTGTTATTTCCCATTATTAGATTTGTATTTTATAACACCTTGACTCTTTAATGAGATTTCTTCACTAAATAAGTTTGGACATGTTGAAATGTATCTCATCACCATATTTTGTTTGACACTTATATTGTTCTCTACTTTTAATCTTTAATAAAACATTATTTAACTAAAAAGAAAACTTTAGAAACACCTTCATTTGTACAAGTATCTCACAGCAAAAGTGTAAAATGACACCATTATCTGCATGATTGAAAAACCATGTAGACCCTTTTCATCTTAGCACAATTGATTATATCAGTGCAATGAGAAGTATTCATTTAAAGTGATAGTTTTCAAACATGAATTTAGAAACTTCTTCATCCAACCATAACAACAATGCCAATAGTGAACTAAAGAGGTATGTCCATTCTTATGTGCACTTTCTGGTTGTCTTGGGATTCTATTATACATTAACAACATTATAGTTTATTTAATCAAATACAGGAGCACGTTTTGTACAGCACGTACCTAAAATCATGTATTTCGCTGTCCTCTTATATGTGATAATGATGACTAAAATAGGGAGCGTGAAATTAAACATTGCCTAGGATAACACAATTTGGAAAAGTCGGAAAGCCAGGATTAATCCCACATTATCTGTTTTTACATTATCCAATTTGTCCACTAGAAGTATATCCTTCGCACACCCTACATCTATACCTACACCTACCTTACTGCCAACCCCCCAACTCCCTCACCAAACAGCATCCCTCGGTGCATCACAGACCAAACATTTTGGCCCCTGGGAAAATGTTTTTACCCATGCTCTAGATCTTCTAGCATTTCATATAGCCCAATCATCAGAAACAGTACCAGGGGTGATGATGTCATTTAAAGAAATTATAAACAAATATGGAATTTGTAAACGTTTAGTGGGACCATACACATCAAATGATACCTAATCCCATCCAGACCTGGAACAGCTGAAAATGTTCACCTGGGACAAGTCTCTTTGTTCACTGTGTGATGATGTATGTGGTTTGAGGACCAAGTTTAACATTTGTACTGCAGAGCGTTCTAGGATGAAATATCCACTCAGAAGCAGAAAGAACACCGTCACAACACCTATCTAAAGGACCAGAAAAGGTAATGCAATTGTAAGTCAAAGTTGTAACTATGGAGACACAAAATATGTTCTTTTCCGCCAAAGATAGAAGACACACTCCTTCAGTTCAAAAGGCAGAGGCAGTAGTGGAGGAAGAAGTTGCACCGATGTGTTGGGAGAGAAGTCAACAAAGTTGATGAAGTAGCCAGCACAGAAGCCATCCAGTCTATCCTTGGCAGCTCAGCAGGTTGTGTTAAACTTTATGTAGAGTCGATCTGTGGTTCGTTGACGTTGACTTTGTTCTCTTCAGGATTTTGAATTGAAATTTGTGTTTCTGTACTGGTTGACTGTAGAGTTGTCATAGTTTTTGCAACAGTACGAAGACATACTTTGTTGTTGTTTAGTGTTGTCTGCCATTGGAGAGAGCTTACTTCATTCATAATTAAAGCTTCCATCTGAAACTCCTGTATGGTAGCGAGAGAAGACTGGTAGCCACTCAGGAGTTAACGTGGCTCATTATTGAGAATCGCCAACATAATGAGGTTTGATCAGATCAATGGAGACAAACCTTTTGTCTCGACTGCCAGCAAGGGGCCGGTAAAGCACAGTTCTTGTACCTTGAACAGCCAGGACAGGCACAAGCACTCTGTAGGATGGCCCAAATGCTTTCTTGTCCACAATATTTTTCAATATTTCTGACGAGATACCCAACCTTCGGGATCCAGCTAGGCCTTGCCAGAACTACATTCACTTCTCTAGAGTGGTGCTTTTTATTTGGACATTGATTTGTTTGTCCTGGAAACCATTCAGTTCCTGTAAAACAGCCCTACATTCACTGTTGTCAAATGGGGCTTCTGCCGGCACTGTACTGGTATTGTCGAGGTCTGGGAACCACATCTTAACCCCAAAAAGGATTTTATAGTGAGTCTGACCACACATTGACCCAATATGGGTGATGGACCCAACTGCTACCTGAGCCTAGGACCTTCGCTGTTAAAGACTGCTTTAAGTCATGGTTTTTCCTCTCCACTACCCCATTTCCATTGGGACGGTATGGAGGCAATAAATGCAGTGTCACATCTAAACTTTCCAGGGGCATATTGTAAGCCATAGGGCTAAATGCTGGACCCTGGTTGGAATATATTGTGGCAACTGCGTATGTCCTGATAAAATGACGTGCAGATCCTTTATACAGTTAGGGCATAAGCCAATCACTGTGGCCAGACCCAAAGGAATTGGGAGCAGACATCCACTGCAACCAAGATATATTTGTAAGCTCTGTCTGATGATAGAGAGCCACACTTGTCAAAATATATACAAGCGTATGACTTGTTTGAAATCAGTAAATGTGTCTGTGGTGAACGCGCCACAGTGGATCCTTCATCTACTGGCAGATCTGAGGATAAAGTCCTTTCTCTGTTTGTAAGGATGTGGCCACCAATAGCATTGGTACAATAATGAAATTGTAGCAGCCACCCCTGCATGTGAAGAAGCCAGACACTCATGTGCAGCTAGAATTAACCCCATTCTGTGATCACTGTTTGGTATTACTCTTTCCCCCACTTCTAGAATCTGAGCATACCGTAGATTCTGTGCATCTAACTTGTAGGAGTACTGGAGTGGAAAGCCTTTCAGCAGGTGTGTTTCATTGCGAGCAGCATTGACTGCCACCATGATGTCTCTGTCTATCCTTGTACTAGAATGAGAGATTGTAGCAACCGCAGAATTGTGAACGGTTACTTTTGTGGCTTCATCAGTCATTGAATTTGCTGCAACATGAACGCTTAGCACTTTGATAGCTCAGTGTGTGAATAACATGAGCCCATTGCAAGCCTTCTTTCAGTTTGCCACATGTTCCCAAAGCAGTTTGTGCTTTACTGTGCAACCTTTTGAATCTCTGAATCCATTTTGGCTCCAACAATACAGTTATTCATTATAAGACTGCCCACAATAATACGAATGACACACTGTACGTGTGGGGAATCCTGCATCGTAGAGAATCACATTCAGACTCCTCACCCACGCACACAAATCCCTCCACGACCTGGGCCCCAAGTACCTCAACGACCGCCTGACCTTCTACATGCCCACCCGCCAGCTACGCTCGACAAGCCTCGCCCTCGCCACCGTACCACGCATCTGAAGAGCCACCGCCGGAGGAAGATCCTTCTCCTAACTGGCGGCCAAGACATGGAACTCCCTCCCCACCCACCTCCGGCTGACCCAGGACTATCTCACCTTCAGGAGACAACTCAAGGCCTGGCTGTTCGAGCAATAGCAGACCCCCCTTCCCCCAAGCGCCTTGAGACCCTCCGGGTGAGTAGTGCGCTATACAAATGCTATGATTGATCGTATTTTGTAGGGACAGTACTAGAGCTGTTAATTCTGCCAGCTGGCTTTGCAATCATCTACGGCTGCATGTAGGTATTCTCAGGATAGAATTCTCCATCCTGCATACACCCTTTTACTATTGTGCTTGCCTCATAGTATTGCTGCTTTGTTCCGACGGCAGGCTGAGCAGAACCATCAGTGTAAATGATGTAGGCATATCGATCTAGAGGCATTATTTCTTTACGCAGAGGATATTCTTGTTCATACTGCAGAAAGGCTTGTGTTTGTGGTGTAGAATCAAATCTGTAATCTACATCTGTTGCAGTGAGTTAGTTAGCCCATTGTATCCATCGTGGATGTAGAGCTTTAACATTTGGAACGCTTGCTCTGGTGACCGCCTCTAGAGTTGCTACTGAGTCACCACAATTATGTGTTTGCTCGCTCTCTCACTACATCAGTCTGTACTGCTGTCAGTATTTTTTCAGTGGGGACAAAATGCATTTCAGCATTGGTATGTAAATGCAATTTATATGCTATTGGTACTGTGTCACCTTCATTGACTGTGACATATGTGTACCCTGATGAACCTGTGATTACACGGATCACCAGATTTGTTGTATTTACACATGTGTGTAGGTATTTGGAAGCTATCATGTCAGCTTAGGCAGAACGTAAAATTTCAGTATGTTCCTGTGTTCAGAGTGTGCTTGAGAAATCTGGACGTATTAAGTCATAGAATGGTTTAACACCCGTTCTTCGTAATGTGTAATGTATGTTCTGACAAAATTTGAAATCGTAATATGGACTGTAATCTTTTCGTTGGAGGTTGGAGCAATGCAATTCTTTCTAATGGGTTGCCAGTCTTTTGCCCTCACTTGACAACTCATATTCCAAAAATAAGACACTCAGGTGGGCAATTTTTGATTTTTTAAAATTATATATGTAGCCCATGTGAGCAAACCCCAGAATTATGCGGTCTACTCTGGTCAAGTGTTCCATGAGGTCATCAACCGTCAAATATACATTATCGACATAGGAAAATGCCTGATCATCAACATTTTCAATTAGTTCTATAACTCAGCCTCAGAACAGCCCGGTGCTATGCTATTGGGGTAAATTGCAGAATTGTTTCTGAGAACCTAGTGTGCTGAATGCTGTCAAATATCTGCTGCTAGTGCTATATGTTGGTATAAAAATTCAGTTGAGATATCTAGTGTTGTTTTTGTTTGCTATTGAGGTTCTGGGGTTGTCCTCTATGGAATGTCACGAGAAGGTGATCCATCATCCCACCACACATGGTTGCGGTAAAATGCAGGATTTAGTGCTAGAACCCACTCCACGGAGTATAAATGTTTAACTCATTCTGGAACGAGATCAGAGAAGGCTGGCAAAATCACCGTTTGCTAGTCTGGACAATCCATTGCTAAATCAGGTGATCAATCCCTTTTGGGCAGACGAATATCGTACCCTTGAATGAGTTCTTCCAAATGGGGGATATTAATAAACCTGGTCATGTCCCCCTCCAACCACTGTTGGACTTTGAATAAACGATGTGGAACGCTTACTCTGGTATCTGGGGTTTCCACTGTGATGTACTCAAGCAGAGCTACTCCCACCAGACAACCCATTAGGGTTTTTTTTTAACTATCATGACTTCTGCCATGGTGTCCAGCACTGTCAATGCACATTTACCGTTCAGAAGCAGAGTCCTCAATATCCATGGACTGCCTGACCTTAAGTCCTGCTACCTTCTTCTTTTTTAATTGAGGTTTAGATGTTTTAGGCTTTTCTTCTTGCTTAATAATGTAGTCTTACAAGCGACATGAGTCCTTCTTCTCTCTCACATGCTCTTCTGATCTGCACTCTGATCATCCTCTTCTCTCTGAAGTTTTTTACGTATTAATCCTGGAGGGAACAAGAGGAATGTGCATCAGTGTCCTGATACTTTTCAAGCGGTTTAACAGTATCACGGTTAATGGTGTGGGGTAAACTCCGCTCCGCCGGCAGAGTTCACAGAGTTTTGCCTGCTTCGCACTCCACTTGGAGTGCAAAGTGAAGCAAAAACTCCACCATCCGCGAACTGAGTGGAGTTTACCAGCCTGCTGCTCAATTGCTCACCCCTTATAAAGCAAGACACAGTCCTGAAAGTCTCTCTCATACCCAGGAGTAGTGAGGTTTATGGTAGAGCCCTGTTAGCATCAGCAAAGAGGTTTAAGGTAGCATTCTGATTACTTGCCAATGCACAGTGGTTTCGATTTCAATTCGGTGGATGAAATAAGCATGCTGCGCCAGGAAAGCTTCAGTCCTCTTTCTTGTGTGTGAGACCACGTCTCCCCGGTGATGGATTTCTAATCGCTACCTTTTCTCCACCAGGCTTCTCCACCTCCTTGCTGGCTTGGTGGGCACAGGTCCGACTTACTGTGTGCAAATGTAAGCGTGGATCTGTCTTTCATTTAAAAATAAGTCATCCAATTATTTCCACGAAAAGGCTGATTGTTGCTATCAAACTCTCCTTGTTAAATCTCTCACATTCTCGCATTGATTTCTCTTTGACCCTTTCCTGCTTCCATCAGTGGTTTTTCGGCATCCCATATTGGAGCATCAGCCAGTTTGTCCCATCAGCTTCCAGGCCTCACACAATATCCACAGTTGTTTCTCCTCAGTGTGTTGCCATAAGTGTACAGGGAAGCACACAAACTTTGAGGCCAGGCTTACTACCGTACAGATCAGAGTGTGCTAAGGGTGACAGGGCCAAGCAGGTGGGTAATAAAAGGGCAGAGTGGTGGGACAGGGTGGGGACAGGAATAGGGTTACAAGCATGAGGATCATAAGTCGAGGCTGATTGAAGGGATAATGGTGTGGTGAAAGGTGAATGCGGTGGGGGAGATAAGGTTAGAAATGGTGTGAGAGTGCCTTTGGTCAGTGGGGGAAGGAAGCGTTGGGTGTGGCGTAGAAGGAGGGAGTATTGAGGAGGAGGCAAATGAGTAACGAGGAATAGAAGTAAAACACTAAAGTGGAGGTGTGAGCAAGAGGGTAGGGCTAGGTTAAATAGGCAGATTGTCGAGGACATGTAAATAACAAACAAAAACGAGCACATTTCAGAATCGCTGCTCACACGCAGGCACTACAAGGATCTGAGAAACCCAAGAAGTTGTATTATGCTGTTATCTTACTGCACAGTACATGACTGGCATGAAAGATAAAGCAGCTTCCTATTTAAAATGTTGGAAGGTACAAGCTTGACTACCCAGGCATTTCTGTTATCTTGTATTACCACCTGGGCCTCATTCAGTGCCTCGGTTACCAGGATCCCAAGGAGTGTCAGCAGGCAGTGGTAGAGTGGCTGTTTGACCACATACATTCCTTCATATCACACTTCTGAAGTAACGTTAGTAAAGACAGCAAAATCTCATTTTCAAAATAACGTGTTAACACTATTGTTCCAAAAAACACAAGGTCACTATGTGCAGTGTCCAGAGGCCATGAAAGGAGATAAATGCAGGGCAAGGTTAGGACTCGAGACACGTGTTCATTCACCCAAATGACACATCCATTATTGGCCCCAGGAACACCCCTCAGTCGCACCACGTCATCCGCACCCACTGCACCTTTTGTATGACCCACTTGTTTTCTGGACACACTGTGTATATTTTGTCTTCTCAATGCCCGTCCCAAACTTTCCATCGATAAAGGCAGGACAGTGGAAACAGTGATTATTGTTTAACTTGGAGTTCTAAAAGTACTTAGAACGTTTCTGCCACCTAGTGGAAATATTTATAGTCATTGATATTTCTTTTGAAGTTGATACGATTCATTTTGGATAATAGCTGGATGATATCTCAGGAGTCAGGACTCGGAACTCCGGCTGCTCGCGGAATTCCCCGGAAATTCTGCGGAGTGTTTCGGGAACTCCATGGAATTCCGTGAAGTGATACTTGGCGAGCTCTGCCCAGCCTTAACCACGGTTCCATAAGGTATAACGTTTCTCAGTGGATTGATGTGTCGGAGACCTACCCCGTTATTTTATTTTATCCTTGTTTTTCGCATTGTTCCACTTCTTCCTTGTCGAAGAGGTGGGTGCTTGCTGTGAGTTAACCTTTTCAGAATTACTCTTCAACTGTGGTTTCCGAGGTCTGGCTCCCAAATTATCTCTACAAAGCGTAGCATGGATTTCCTGGAAGATTTTACATAATTTACGCGCCTGCTGTGTGGGAGTCACATCCCTCAGGCATTGGGATATAGCTAACACTACTGCTTCCCTTTAATGTTAACCTTATTGCTGATACGGCAGCAAAGTTACCCATCAGTTTCATACCCAGGGCAGGTGCTGCCCCATACTCATTCTGGATCTGTTACAGTACTTCAGGTAGATCAGTCAGAGAAGGGGTATCATGTACTCTAGTATATACTACAGAAAAGACAGTACCCCAAGTTGCACAGTCCAATACAGGGGGAGCCATCCCCATTGGCAAGCAAAGTGTCTATAACCTATGTTTTATATACTTTATAAGAAGCGTTAGGACAGTGAACAGAACAAAAAGTTCCACCATCGTGCTAAAACAATGTATATAAGCAAGCATATAAAACAATATAACAATCCGGCATACTCCTACTATGTAACCCTATCCTACATGTCTAGAGTGTATGTTTTGCCAAGAATCCCCTTACTGGATGAACCAACCCTATTAACTGGTGGGTAAAAATGTAACACTTCATCTTGGTCATGAGCTGGACACCCATCACAGAGATGCCATTCAGCTACTGGGTGAAAGCTTCTGCATGTAGAGACCTCTTGAACTCTGCAGAAGGGTCTTCTCTGACTATACCTGGAAACAGATGTTTATTTATGGAAAATGCACCCTTTCCTTGGATCGATATTGTGATCAGGCTGCCATTGTTTGTATGTTACAGATAGCTGTGTCACCATATGGACGTAAATAACAAACACATTGCACAACATAGGTGTAGGCCTTGTACATTATGCCAAGACAATGTGATAGTGTTCCTACAAAGTTAATTAGTGTATGCAAAGTTGGTGTTTATAGGCAAGTAACCCAAAGTGTCATGAATGCAAATGTGTTTCAAAAGTCATTGTGAAAAGTGAAGGCAACTTTAAGAACGATCTGTGGATTCTTTTCTTCTTTCTTTTTTTTTTTTTTTTTTTTTTTTTTTTTTTTTTTCCCCAAGTCCTATGATTAACACGTACATTGCTTATCCTAGCTGCCATGACTAACAGTTCTGGAGCTACGGGGGTCTCGATAATTTGGACACTATCTCCTGAGGCACATCTCTAAGCAAAAATCATGTTTGGCTGCTGTGATTGGTGCTGTGGGGAACAGGTCTTCTCCCCTCCCGAATGAACTTTCTCCTACCAGCTATAAGCTGAGACAGCACTGCACGCGACCATTCCTTCTTTTGCTCTGTGGCGGTCCTTTGGTTTTGATAGATTGGAGCTTTGCACGTAAATGAGGACAAAAAAAAAAAAAAAAAAAAAAAGAACGATCTGTGGACGTGTAAAATTGGAATGTGTCCTTCCAGGATAGAGTGCAGACAGAATATTGAGTAAAAAATATCGAGTTACACAAATATTGAGTAATAAATATTGTGGTTCAGAAATATCGACAGCAAGAATATCATGGTCAAGAATATCGACTTAAGGTAAGTAATATCAATTTTAAAAATATTGAAGTGTTTAATATCGCTTTCAAAAGTATAGTTGTTAAGAATTTTGTTTTTTTAAATAATGTTATGTATTTTTGTATATATTTTATATGTCTGTGATATATTTTTTATGTATAAGAATTGTTTGTATTTTTAATATAGGTGTTTTAGTAGTTATTAATTTTCTAAATTTGAATTTTGTGTTTTTAGTTCCATAGCGGGTTGTGGATTTATTGGGGAATAGGGTGGGAAGTAATTTAATTATGTAAAATTAATTGATTATTTTTTTATTAATATTTGTTTAAGTGAGATTTTATAGTTTTAAATGTGTAATTTATTATTAATTAGTAATTGGTTGTTAATTAATTTTCATAAATGAATTGGTAAATAATTATGGTAATTGTGTAATTCATTTAGGTGTGTGTTGTGGTGTTTATAGGTGTAAAGGGTGGTAATTAATTTATTTTATCTGATGAATTATTAATAGGTTGTCAATAAAGTGTAATTAATTAATTGGTAATTAATGCTGGTATTTGTGTAAACAATTGTAGGTGTTTGTTTTGGGGTTTATGGGGTAAAGGGTGTTAAGTAGGTGATATATGATTTATTATGAATTGTTTGTTAATTAATATTGATTACATTATTACAATTTTATTATGGTAATTGTGTAATTTTGGGTGTGTGTTGTGGTCTTTATATGAGTAAAGGGTGGGCAGGAATTTGTGTTTAATTAATTATTATATAGTTGTTAATTGATGTTAATTATTTGATATTTATTTTGAGTAATTTATATTTGTGTGCGAGTTGTTTTTACTTCTAAAGGGGTAAAGGGTGGGTATTAAATAGAATTGAATTACTTTATTTGTAGTTGTTAATAGTAATGGTATTTTATTTAAAAATACGTTTTAATTATGTTTTATTAATTTACAGTTTAATTTAGGTGTGTTGTGGATATTATAGTGTTAAAGTATGTGTAGTCAATTAATGTGTATTATTTATTTATTAATAATATTAGTATAATTGATTATTAATTATGTTATATATGGAAGTAAATTTAATTTAAAGTGTTTTGTTTTTGGTGTGGTGTTATATGGTAGGAAATAAAATAAATACATTTATGTATTGATACATTGTTTTGTTTGTAAATATTTAGTAGTTTAAAGTAATTTTTTTATTGAATGTATTTCTTATTTTGTTTTATATAATATGTGTAGGTTTTTGTTATATGTAATTAATATTATAATATGTTTTCTTTTTATATGTTTAATCGATTTTTTTGATTTTTAAATATTGTTTATTTTTATGTTTAAAAAAAAAGAAATCTTTTTATGTTCAAAAAAGAACAACATTAAGTGTGGTCACACACAAGGCATATCATTGTTACACGTTATAAATATATGGAATACACAGGAATTAAATAGCTGGCAAATCACTTTGAATCATGAGCCTAAGTCCATTTCCCATTTTGCCAAGATCATCAATCAATTAGCCCGTCACCAGTGGTAATCATGGGGGGCTCGTATATGTTGCCCCTGTATTCATTTCATTTGGACCACACCGCCACCCACTTCCTCGGATATTGTTATTTCCTTGGGGGACACCAGCGCCTCTCGCCATTCTTCATCGTCAATCTCGAGTCCATCTTCCTCCCATTTACCCCTTAGGGCTAGTAAAGGATCCAGAGTATGATTAATGAGCTTTTTGTAAGTGAGCGATATGGCCCTCTCCTGGAGGTGGCCATCCAGTAATCTATCTTCGAGTGGTGATGACTCCGGGAGGTGCGTCCCGGGAGGAATATTGGCCTGGAGTGCATGTCGAACTTGCATGTAACGGAAGTGTTCCTTTCGGGCTAAATCATAGGTGTGTTGAAGGGTGTCAAATGATAATACTCCCTCTGGGCCCCATAAGACTTTGATAAGAGATATGCCTATTAGGTTTCAGTTTCGAAATCCTTTTGTGTGGCTAAGAGTGCCTAGCTTCTCTGAAGCCCACAGCGGGGTTGCTAGGGTGAGCCTGCCAGCCCAACCCAATTTCTTTTGGACTATATGCCACAGCTGGACTGAGTGTTTGGTGGGTCCCATAAGGTGGTACCTTCCCGGTCTGGAGTAGAGAGCCGCTTCGAAGTTTCCACCCGGAAGAAGCCATTTGTCAATCTCGTATCCTGGATCATTCCCTGCACAGTATGTACCTTGGTTAATGGGCGACAAATGTGCCGCCCAGTAATATTTCCGGATATCCGGGAGTGCTATCCCCCTGTCAAACCAACCCATTATGAGTTTCTGGAGGGAGATACAAGGCGCTCCAGTCCAGAGAAGGTCTCTCTGGGTAGCCTCAATAGTGGCGAAGTACTTTGGCGGGACTAAGTCCGGGTAATTCTGGAGGGCATATAGGAACCGTGGCAGCGCCATCATTTTAAATCGATACAAAAGGGGAGGATGGACGGAGCGTTTGAGCAAATCAAACACTCACCCCCAGTCAACTGATCTGGGTTTAATCCATCACCATTCTTTAGCCCACTCAGCCACCCCATTTTTCAGGATGCTTGTTTCCGGTCCAGGGAAGACATGGCTTGGCAGTTCGGGCTGGACTGTTCCCATAAGGCACAGGGTCAGACTGATTTGCATATAGCCATGTCTGAACTGGGGTGGCTGAGTGAACTAAAGAATGGTGATGGATTAAACCCAGATCAGTTGACTGGGGGTGAGTGTTTGATTTGTTCAAACGCTCCGTCCATCATCACCTTTTGTATCATTTTAAATAGCGCTGCCCGACCCAGCAGTGATAACGGGAAGTTCTTCCAGATGGTGGCGTCTCTTTGGAGCCGCTGTAGGGATGGCTAGAGGTTCCACTTGTATCGCGTGGCACGGTCCTTAGAAATGTAAATTCCTAGGTATGTGAAGCCATCGCTAGCTATTTGGATCGGGCAATCATCCGGTGTTCGTGGGGGGGCACTGTGCAAGTCATATAGGAGAGATTTCCCCCAGTCAATGCTGTAGCCGGAGTAATCTCTGAAACTCCTAAAGATATCCATTGCTGCAGTAAGGGACTCATGCGGCACCATAAGGTACAGGAGGATATCATCCGCATCTAGCGAAATCCTGTCCTCCCAGCCGTCAGTCCACCATATCCCCTTCAGGGAGGGCGTCTGCCTAATCCAGGCTAACAGCGGTTCTAGAGCAAGAACAAAGAGCAGGGGTGAGAGGGGGCATCCCTCTCTCGCCCCCTCCCCAATGTGAAAACCTCAGACAGTTTATTGTTGACAACTACTTGAGCCAATGGTTCTGTATAGAGGAGTTGTCCCCAGCTAACAAAGTTAGGACCAAACCCCAACTGTCGAAGAATGGCCATCATGTACGACCATTCAAGAGTGTCAAAAGCCATCGATGCGTCCAGTGACGCCACCACTGCATCTTCGCGCAACCGGTGGCAGCATCCCTACACCACATGGAGACGGCGTAGATTAAGTGCATGCTACGGTGAAGCATAACGCCCGATTGGTCCGGATGTACAAGGGGATGCAGGACCGGCTTGATTCTGTTGGCCAGCACCTTGGCTAGGAGTTTTTGCTCCACATTGCTCCACATTGAGCAGTGATATCGGTCTATAAGAGGCACAGGACTCTTTGGGTTTCCCCGCCTTGGGGATAGAAACAATAGTAGCTATGCGCTGGTCCTGGGGCAGTATACCTTGCTCCCTACTATCCTCGAACATTCGTTTCAGGTGCGTACCAAGGCAGTCAGGTTTGAGCATGTAGAGCTCAACAGGTAGATTATTGGGCTCAAGAGTCTTTCCGGTACGAAGTTCATGAATGGCCTTTACTATCTCGTCCACGGTCAGAGGTGCTTCCATAGTCTCCTGTTCTTCCTCGGAGAGGGTGGGGAGGACGATGTCGCCCAAGAATGCCGCCAAATCTTCTTCCGACCTTTCAGATCTCCTAGTATATACCCTTTTAAAATGCAATGCAAACTCTTTGACAATCTCGTGGGGCTCCGTAATTACGGTCCCTGCGTCCAACTTAAGTTCAGCCACCACCTTCTGAGCTTGCCGTTTCTTATCCAACCATGCTATTAATTTGCCTGCCTTGTCTCCCTGATCGTATAATCCACCCTCCCTGTCTCTCGCCAATGTCTTGGCTGCGTCAATAGCGAGGTCCTTGTACTCTGCGGCTTTCAGTTGGAGTTGGTGGATCTTGTCAGGGCTCCCATCACTCCGCGCAGTACCCTAAAGTACCCGCAGGTCAATTTTTAAAGGCACCATTGTGCTTCTCCTCTCAACACCGTCTTGAAGGCCTCCCACAATACCATCCCCGAATCTACCGTTCCCACGTTTTCTTCAAAGTATCGATGGATTGAGTAAGTTTCTTTTTGGTATCCTAGCCCTTTATTTGCCATGCGGCGATTGGAGCCACACATCCTACCTTCCGGTCGCCAAGTGTTATGTGTGCCCAAAGAGGGGAATGATCCAATATACCTCGTGCCAGGTGGGTGACCTCAAGGATCGTCACATCTTGGTGCATTGGTGCAAGGAGGTAGTCCAGTCGTGAAAAGGTGCGATGTGGACCCGATAGGAAAGTGTATTGTTTTTGTGTCGGGTGTTGGGGGCCCCAGAGATCAACAAGTCAGAACGCCTCCAGAAGCTTGGGAAGCCACCTTTGTCCTGCCCCAATGTCTCTAGCCGGCTGCTTATCTATCTTACCGGAAACAACAGCATTAAAGTCCCCACCTACTAGGAGTAGCCCCTTGGGGAGGGACAGCAGCATCTCCCCAAGATCATGATATGATTGCGTTTGGAGGCCCGGTGGAATGTAAACCGTTACTAAAGTAAGTATGCGACCCCCCCATTTCCCTGAAATCGCCGCAAAGCGCCCTAGGGGATCAACATCTGTACGGTCCACCACAATGGGAAAGTTGCGGCGCAGAAAAATTCCTACTCCTTGGGACCCTGATGTGAAATCAGCATGTGCCGTCAAAGTGTAGCCCCCTCAGGTGGGTCTCTTGCAGTAAGACAGCATCCGGGAGGTGTCTCTTAACAAACTGTAGCACAATACTCGTTTAAGTTTGTCCCCCAAACGATTAACGTTCCAGCTAATCAATTTAAGACTTTTATCCCACATCGTAGCCATAGGCACTGTTTCTTGCCAATCTGTTCCTGTGCTCCCCATGTCTCTGTTCCAGAATATTTGCCTGACCTTGGTGTGACCTGACCAACCTATACCCCCACCCTCCTTACTCCCTCTTCGCTCCCCCTCCCCCCTTCCCCCTGAACTGGTATCCCCCCCAACAACAACAAACCCCCCTCCCTGCTTCCCTGCTCCGTAGGCTTTGAACTACCCACATTCCCAATTAGCAGAGCGCCTTCCGCCCAGAACCCAAACCTGGAATGGGGAAAAACCTCCCCCTCCCGAAAAACCTTTTCCAAAGAAGAGCGTGCGCCGGCGCCAGCTCCAACCATCGCCCATGCCCACCCCTCATACAATAGCAATGTACTATTAAAGCTTACACTCCTCAAGGATTAAGTTTCAGTCACTTCAGGTCGGAGCCTGACACTGATTAGTCAGCGTTGCAGCCCATCTTGGGACAGTACATACTCCAAAGTCAAAGGAGGGAGGGGAGGACCGCCAACACTCTCCTCCCTTCGCAACTAATGCCACATGTCCCTTCAGGGTGTAAAAGTTCCCCCCCCACCAGGATCCCCAGAGAAAGCAGGACCCACACTCAAGCACTCGAACCCATAATACGTTACAGTTCGTAGATATCCACTTCAGCAGGTCCATCACTGCTAATGCTTAGACGGCTCTCGAAGAGTCCCCCATCGAGGACTGACCAATCTCGACCTTCCACATCTGATCTACCGGCCGTCGATCCTGGTGACGCAGCCTGGTTGTCTCTCCAGCTCTCTTCTTCCGCCCGGTCCTGAGCTCGTGACAACTCCCTGTCAAGCCAATCTTGCACATCCGACGGCGTGGTAAAAACAAAGATTTGCTCCCCGCAAGGACCTTGAGCTTGGCAGGAAAAAACATCATATATCTGATGCCTCTGTACCGCAGGGCTGCCTTTACACCTGCAAATGAGCGCCTCTCTCTCTGTATCTGAAACGTGAAGTCCGGGAAAAATCGAATCGTGGCGTTTTCGAATTGCATGTCTCCCGACTGCCTTGCTGCCTGTAGGATGGCATCTCTATCCCTATAATTCAGGATCTTCGCTATTGTTGTCCTGGGCGGCGCCCCCAGCTTGGGTTTAGGGATAGGCTCACGGTGGGCACGTACTACGGTGAAAATATTGGACAGGCATTTAGGCTTCAGGCGGTTGAGGATTAGGTCTTCCAGAAAAAGTTCCACGCTAGGCCCCTCGGATTTCTCCGGAACGCCTACCACGCAGATATTACTCCTGTGGGCTCTTGCTTCCTGGTCCTCCTACCGCAGGGCCACCTGGCGATGCTGGTGTACCAGGTCATTGACGCGTTGTTCTAGTGCCTTAGTGGACGTTTGGAGCTCCCGGATATCAGCTTCATTTGCCTTGGCCTTTTCTGAGGTTTTACTGAGGTCGGTGTGGAGAAGATTGACCTCGATGGAGATCTTGTCAATTTTAGTCACCAGGTTGGTGCCCAGTGTCTGTATTGCCGCCATGATGGAAGCCAGCGACGGTTCTTTAGGGGCGGTTTGATCTCCTGATGCACCCTCCGTATGGGGAGCCCCCATCTGGACTGCATATTTGTCTAACCTATTTGACTGCGTGGCTGTGGTATTCTTGGGCCTCATTGTGTAGCACACTCACTCAGTCCGCTACAGTCCCGCAGCAACTACAGGCCTGTCTGAGAGACCCCACTTTCACCACCGTTGGGCAATAGGCACACTCCAGGGGTCCGCTCTCCCACCAGTGGCTATGATCCACGGTACACCCGCCAGCCGCGTTATCCAATTGGGCCCTTAGTATGTTCCTGCACCGTTGGTTTAGGTCGCTGGCGGCTGCTCCTCATCCAGCACGCCCTCCACTTAGTCACCGCCAACAGGTCACGTGGTTTATGGCAAGGGCACCGTCCTTCAGATAGCGGTCCCCAGATAATTGGGCAGTCCACTGGCCGAAATACTCCCCGACCAACCTCCCATCCGCTTGTGGCTCCCACGACGTCCCTGCTACCATTTCTCTCTGCCACAGGTGACTCTTAGAGCTTGCAGGAAGGCCCACACGTGTCTGCCGTGGCCATTCATACTACTGTTGTATGTGCCCGCTATTGCGCCTGAATCAGCCCTCCTGACTTCTGGGGGGGGGCCCGGGCACACCCCGATGTCTTCTCTATTGTGATGAGCCCCTTCCAGGCCCACAAGCGCTGCCTTCCGCCTGGCCTCTTCACTCTGTAACCAGGAGTGACTTGTAGTTAATGGCGCCGTTAATCACCCGGACTCACAACTAGGCCTCAATCGCTCCGGGCCTTCCCCCACCACACCCGGGGACTGTTCACTCACATTGGGCGCTGGTGTCGATTTTGCATCCTTCCCTCTGGCCCCTTATGGCTGTGCCTCTCCGCCGGAACCGTTGTCACTTTCTCTGAGAGGCCTGAGCTCTGATGTCTTCTCTATTTTGATGAGCCCCTTCCAGGCCCACGAGCGCCGCCTTTAGCCTGGCCTCTTCACTCTGTATCCAGGAGTGACTTGTAGTTAATGGCGCTGTTAATCACCCGGGCTCACCACTAGGCCTCACACGCTCCGGGCTTTCCCCCACCACACACGGGGACTGTTCACTCACATTGGGCGCTGTTGTCAATTTGGCCTCCTTCCCTCTGGCCCCCTATGGCCGTGCCTCTCCACCGGAACCGCTGTTACTTTCTGTGGGAGGCCCGAGCTCTGATACAGGCTCGGCGCACGCTGTCTTCCCCAGCCCAGTCCTTCGAGCCGGGGCCTCTCATAGTTTCCCGGTCCAGACAACAGGATTATTATCTCGGCGTAGGAGACAGGCAAAGTCTCCGAAGTTAGTTCCGCCGGTACCGCTGTTCAGTGCCGGACTATCGCTGCATTAGGAGTGCAGTCACACACGGATTTTGGCTGGATTATCTGGGGTAAGGGCTCGGCTCCGCAGAGCTCTCGAGTCAGGCGGCCATCTTCGCCGGCGCCTAGCCACGCCCCCCTATTTTTATGCTTTTAAAAAAAATATATAATATATATATATATTTTTTACTGTTTGAGTGTGAATAGTAATTTTTGTCTCTCCACTATCCAAAACTTTCCCTAATGTTACACTCAGTGGAGTGGAAATAGTCATTATTACCTCTCCGCTATCCAGCAGTTTCCCTACTATTGCACTCACTGGAGTCGGAATAGTCATTTTTACCCCTCTCCTATCCAACACTATCCCTACTGTTGCACTCACTGGAGTGGGAATAGTAATTTTTACCCCTTTGCTATCCAACACTTATCCTACTGTTGCACTCAGTGGAGTGTGAGTAGTAATTTCTACCCCTCCGCTATCCAACACTTTCCCTATTGTTGCACTTTCTTGAGTGGGAATAGTCATTTTCACCCCTCCGCTATCCAACGCTTTCCCTACTGTTGCACTCTTTCGAGTGGGAATAGTAATTTCTACCCCTCCGCTATCTAACACTTTCCCTACTGTTACTCTCACTGGAGTGTGAATAGTAATTTTTACCCCTCTGCTATCCAACACTTTCCCTACTGTTGAACTCACTGGAGTTGGAATAGTAAATGTAATTCCTCTACTATCCAACACCTACCTTACTGTTGCACTCACTGGAGTGGGAATAGTTATTTTTACTCCTTTGCTATCCATCACTTTCCCTACTGTTGCACTGATTGTGTTGTGAAATTTAAGTTTAAATATGCTTTAATAGTTTAATGTTTAAATTTGTTATAGATTATTATAATTTTTTTTAAATCATTATTATATATTTTTATTTTAAACTTTTAACATAAAAAAATACTTTATTTATTGTTTTAAAGTAAATATATATGTATAAATTATAATGTTTGTGTGTTTATGTTTTTATTAAGTTTATTTGTTATATTTTATTAAAATGTATATTAAATGTATTTTATTTTGTTCAAATACATTTAGGGGTCAATTTCGATTCAGTAAAATCCCCTACGAATAGCCGTACGGAGCATTTTTCCCATACGAATCGTACACCTTCAACGTCCCCGTACATATGATGAAGTACGATCCGTACCCAAAGCAGATCTCCATATGAATCGTACGAAAGACCATACGACTTAAAAATCCGTACGAATCGCATTCGGAACACGCAGTACGCGACGTCCGTATGGATCGAAGAAGCTTTTTCTGACCCAGCAAGTACAATTCGTCACGACAACACTCCGTACGACTCTTTTTCTACGGGAGTTTAAAACGTCCGTAAAAGCATATTTCGGCTCGAACCGCGTACAAAATGGACCCTCTGGGTACGCGAGTACACCCCATGATTGCAGGAATACGGTGCGTAGGGGTACAGAGCATAGGGGTACAGTGCATACCCCCATGATTGCAGGGGTACGGTGCGTAGGTATACAGAGCATAGGGGTATGGTGCGTACCCCCATGATTGCAGGGGTACGGTGCATATGTGAATGTTTGGCTCTCCGTACGAACTGCTCATACAACGTTTTCCGTATGAATCGGGTCGTACAGCATGTTTACGATTCGTACGGTTCACCGCGAGGGTCCGTACCGTACGGATTTTCCCTTGCTTTTCATACGGTTCGCAAAGATTCAGACATATTTTTTTTCTACGGATCATACTATGCGAATCGGACGGATTTGTACGATGCGTACGGAAACAGCTACGAATTTGAATCGTCATACGGATTAGTTACCCAAATCGGAATCGACCCCTTAATATTTAATACATTTAACATATAATATTTTGTTTTATATTGATATAAAAGTCGATATTTTATATATCTATATTTTTTACATCGATATTTTTTAGTCAACATTTTGGTACTTACCTGTTTAAGTATAGGAGTCGATATTTTTCTTGCCTATATTTTGTACTCAATAGTTTTAGCATCAATATTTTTTACATCGATGTTGTGTCAGTGAACCAACTGGGACACATGACAGTCTTTTCGAAGATGTTGGGACATGAGGCGCTGTATAGCCCTGTAATTAAGTGATCCCAGAAAAATCGCTTGAAAGTAGGACGAAAAAAGGTCTTCTCGTCATTGCAGGTTAATCAAGTCTTTTGCCAGTACTCTGCGGATCTCCTTCTTGATTGCTTTGATCCTGTTGTTCAGAAGGAAATGGGATGCAGACATTGAGTCTATCAGGGATCCCAAGAACTCTAATTGGGCAGTCGGGGAAAGAATGGGTTGGTGTGATATATTACAAATTCTACGTTTTTTAGGAGAGAAGTGGTTAAGTGAAGATGTGCAAGAAGAAGGTTTGCTTTTTGTGCAGTGATCAAAATGTCATCCAGATATATGATAAGACAAATTCCCTGTGCCCTGAGGAGTTTAACTACTGGTTTCATCAGTTTGGAAAAACAACAAAGGACTTATAGTTTTCTCCCTAGCAAATATGAGTGTTGTAGTTCTTACCATGTTCTATTATTCTTGAATATGGCTGTTGTTTTAATAAAGCTGAACAGAGAATGCATAATCCAAAGCCTACTGTCCTGATGTAGAATCACTAAACCCAGGTAAGCACAGGTAAAGCAAATAAGTCTTGTGTTGGGCTGCCAGACATTTGGCTTTGTCAATGCTGTTTTTCTCTGGTTTTGTAAAATGTTATTGTTGTGGGAGTGGTTGGGCCCTCAGCAGTATTAAAAAACAAATTGAGGATAGAAATTATGTTTTGTTCTCATAAGGCACACATTGTCATAATAGTCCCTGCTACTGATGGAAACTACTTTGTGTGCTGATGTGCCTTTGTGTAAGAACAGAATCCTTCAACTCACAATGAAGGTAGCCAATGGTAGAAATGGGCTGATCCGCTGCCCAATGCTGTATGCTCTAGTGAGTTGAAGTAAAATGTAAATGACATACCAGCCACCACAGCATATCACCAACTCATCAAATCCCCAAAAAAGAACTTCCTCCAAGATAGAATCCTCACCCATAACTACAAAGAACTCTACTCCATCATCTACGAATTTGCCAAACCAGGCAGCGCAACAACAGATGTCCACCCTCCCAAAACCTTTGTAACAGACTCAGCACCTTTTTTCACCTCAGCATTAAGACACTGTATGACATGTTTGACAACCCACACCTCTACACTGGTTCAGCCCACACCCCTAGTGACACCACCCAAAAGACACTTCTCACCTGGACCCCGCTCACGACAGAAGACATCTTAAGGACCATGAAGAGCATCCACTCGGGACCACCCTCAGACCCCTGTCCCCACCACATCTTCCACGGAGCTGCCAAGGCCATCACATCCAAACTACTTCAGAGGATGAACTGTTCCCTCGAGACCGCCACATTCCCCGATGACTGGAAACACACCACAGCCAACCCCCTTCTGAAGAAACCCTCTGCAATTCCGGGGGATCTCAAGAATTTCAGGCCCATTTCACTACGTCCTTTCACAGCCAAGGTCATTGAAAAGGGCATCAACATCCAGCTAGCAAACTTCATTGCAGGCAACAACATCCTGGACATCTCCCAATCCGGATTCTGCAGAAACCACAGCACCATTACCGCCCTACTCGCCGTCACCGACAAAATCCGTGCCCTTCTCAACAAGAGCGAAATAGCAGCCCTCATCATCCTGGACCTATCAATTGCCTTCGACACTGTCTCCCACCACACATTAGCCACCAGAATCTATGCTCCAGCATACAAGGGAAGGCCCTCAAATGGACCCGCTCATTTCTCACAGGTAGAACCCGGCAAGTCGGACTCCTGCTCTACCTCTCAGAATCGACAGAGACCAGATGTGGAGTACCCGAGAGATACTCCCTCAGTTCCACCCTCTTCAACATCTATATGGCCCCCCTCTCAACCATCATCAGAAACCACTGGCTCAACATCGTCTCTTACGCTATCGACACCCATCTCCTTCTTGCATGCCCTCATCACTAGCAGACTGCACTATGGCAATGCCCTCCATTCCGGAATCAACTAAATACTCCTCTGCAAGCTCCAGACCATCCAGAACAACGCAGCCAGACTGATCCTAGACATCTTCAGTCACAACCACCTCACCCAACCCCTCCACGAAGCTTCTCACGCACGCATACATGGCCCCCCACAACATCGGACCTGCATACCTAAACAACCGCCTCTTCTTCCACCCAACCAATAGAAACCTCAGATCAGCCGACCTCACTCTGGCCACCGTCCCAAGCATCTACAAGACCAAAACGTGTAGAAAGTCCCTCTCCTACCTCACAGCCAAGACCTGGAACTACCTCTCCCTCCATCTCCAACAAAGCCCCACACTGCTCTAGTTCAGGAAGAACCTCAATACATGGCTCTTCAAGTGACTCAGCATCCTACGGAGCCATCCCCTCTCCCCCCAGTGCCTTGAGACCCTCACGGGTGAGTATCTGCACTTTACAAACCCCTGATTGATTGATTGATTGATTGATTGATGGATAGGGGGGATGGCTGAAAGTGCCTATAAGCATATCAAATATATAGTTTTAATAAAAACAGAGGTCTTGTCTAATGCCAGACCTAAACACACAGGGACAGAGCTACAAAAAAATGTGTGTGACGCAGCACAGCAATCAAGGTTGCTGTGCTGAGTTATGATGCAGAGAGCAGCGCAAGGCCATATTTACTAAATATGGCCTGCTGCTGCTCATTTCCCATGTCCTGGCGCTTTCTAAGGCTGCATAGAGCCACACACACACACACCTTTGTGCAATGGTGTATGCTTGCTGTTTACCACAGATTTGCTTCCTGTAAAAAACACCAAAGCTTACACTTTTTTTAACCATTTCACACATTGGAAGTGTGCAACACACATGCAATGTTTGAAGTGTTAGGAGAAATTAAAACATTGGTCGAACACACACCTAAACACATTTGATGGCCCACCTTTGAAGGCAACTAGGAAAACAAAAGCCTTAGATACTGTGTCAGAGAATGGTGAGCTCTTCTATTTAGAAACTGAGAATATTTCCAATCCACTTCCTTCATTATTAAATATTTTGCAAACATCAATCATGGCACTCAACATGCAGTTAGATAAGCTGGACATTCAGATTGACCTTATGAATGTAATAGCCTTCCACATTACTGGTATAAATACAACCCTAGACAAACTGACAAATCTGATAATAAAGATGCAAGAAACAAACCTTTCAGCACAACAAATTGTGCGTTTGGCCCTAATATTGATAAGTTAACCACCATACCAGCTATTCTAATGAGTATTTTGAAAGGAAGGAACAATTAAAAGCCTGAAGCTATATCCACGATATATCGACTGTGTCCCAAAAGCTGAACAACCGCCCCCAAATTCTAGCAGCAGAACTGCAACAGGCAAAAATATCACTAGCCAGGAGTTGATAGTTCACCCAGCCCAGTAAATCAATCAGAGATTGGAGAATGATGTTGATCTCAATAAACCTATGATCCTTCTTCAAACTAAGTGGCAAAAAAACGTGACTGGAAGGCAAGGAAGAATCATCAATGCATAGTGAAGGAAGCAGCAACAAGCTATATCCCATCTTTGAGGCTAAGCCTGAAAAAAGAGAGGTGGCAATTTCAACCACTTCAATACATTTTCAAAAGGACATTGTCAATGTGGAAAAGCTTCTAATTTTGGACTCATTATACACAGTGCAAACAGTGGTAGATACGACTGATAATCTCTCTAAGACACCAGAGAATGTCTTGGTCCAAGTTGGGCCTTACAAAAGAATTCTACACAAAAGGAAGAAGAAGTACGCTTAGCAGAACATCCAGGGGAGTCTGGATGCACGCGCACCGGACTCTGACGCTGCAAACACCAAGGAGGAGCATAAAACCATGCTAGTGCTCCAGCGGCGTAGGAGTCTTTTCTTACAATTTGCTACAATACTGCCAGGGATCACTCATGGTTGCTGGGCTGCCTGAACGGATACCGCCACTGCCGCCACTGAGACGCGGTACCGGCTCCCATGAGGAGGGGGGCTGCGTGTAGTGCTGAACTACATTTCTCGACATCCTCTGGGGCACGCGCACCGGACTCTGACGTTGCAAGCGCCAAGGAGGAGCATAAAACCATGCTAGTGCTCCAGCGGTGTGGGAGTCTTTTCTTACAATTTGCTACAATCCTGCCAGGGATCACTCATCGTTACTGGGCTGCCTGAACTGATACCGCCACTACCGCCATTGAGACGCGGTACCGGCTCCCATGAGGAGGGCGGCAGCGTGTAGTGCTGGACTACATTTCTCGACATCCTCTGGGGCACGCGCACCGGACTCTGACGCTGCAAGCGCCAAGGAGGAGCATAAAACCATGCTAGTGCTCCAGCAGTGTGGGAGTCTTTTCTTACAATTTGCTACAATCCTGCCAGGGATCACTCTTCATTACTGGGCTGCCTGAACTGATACCGCCACTACTGCCATTGAGACGTGGTACTGGCTCCAGTGAGGAGGGGGGCTGCTTGTAGTGCTGGACTTCATTTCCCGACATCTTCTGGAGGCGCATAAATCCACGCTAGTGCTCCCGCAGTGCGGAACATGCGCGGACGCGGCCGGGCCGCGCCCAGGCGTCACCCGGGCCAAGGGCAGGCCCATCCGTTCCTGTCAGAGACCGTAAGGCCGGGCTGGGCCACCTTATTAACATTCTGGGCCTTAAAGATATATGTTTACTGTTTCTGTTGGGGGGCTCGTGTACGCGGGCCAAGGGACAGGGGTCCTCATTGGCATATTTATTTATTTATTTATCTAAAAGGTTTTATATAGCGCTACTGGACCCAGGAGTATCAGAGCGCTTTACAGACAGATAAGAAGAATACATATCTAGAACACATAATAAACATAAGAACAAATAAACATCTAGAACAAAATAGAACACAGTTACAGAATGAATAAAAACTGGCATGGGATCAAACATTTCAGTTAGACGAGGAGATTGAGGAAAGGGAGTAAATTAGGGGTAGGTAGGGGGGATGAGGGTGGATAGAAAGATAGGAGAGAAAAGGGTAGAGTGAGAAAGGAGGGGAGGTAGTATGAAAAGCAGAAAGGCGGGGTGGGTTGAGGAGAATGAAAGGAGGGCTGAATCA
The DNA here is from genome assembly GCF_964261635.1 of Lissotriton helveticus. Taxonomy (NCBI): domain Eukaryota; kingdom Metazoa; phylum Chordata; class Amphibia; order Caudata; family Salamandridae; genus Lissotriton; species Lissotriton helveticus. Next base: position 1,292,260,267 of record NC_136057.1, on the reverse strand, counting down.
GTATAGGGACTATTAGGTGCCCCAATATTTGTTTAGAAGAACAATTAATCTGACCATTTGCTAATCATCTGTCATAGGCTATCATATATCATTTTACTTAGGGTACATTGACAAAATGAACAAAAAAGTATCCCTCACAGGACAGAGAGTGTTGGGGACTCTTGATGCCTTTCTGTTACGTGCTGAGTCAGCTCTCATCCATGAAATTGCCCTGACAGAGCGAACACTGTCCCTGGAACCAAAACCTCCCCAAGGGCAGCTTGACCTGATAGAGGCCTCCAACAGCATTGATCGCCAAGAGTGTATTTCCCCTACCAGGATAGCAAGTAGTCACATCACTGAAGTAAATGATAGTATCACGCAGAGGGTTGTAAATGTCAAATCTAAAATAAACACCAGGGGCCAGAAAAGCAAGATTAATCAGGGGAATAGCTACCCAAACCAATCCAGGAAAAGAAAGGGGCAGGGCCCTAATAAGCTTATTCATCCAGCACCAAAGAGAGGACGCAAAAGTAAAACTACGAGGAAGGAGATGGAGGAGGAGGTTGAGGGGCATTCCTCCGCAACTAGTCCCATCAATATAGCGCCTCCTACAAGTCCCCCAACTTTTTTACAGGGCACTGAATGTATAGAGTTCTGGGCAAAAATTGGTGGGCTGGTTACAACCCTATTAGAACCCCTACTTCAAAAATTAAACCGAATTGAAATGAGTATTGAAAAACTCGAACGGATGCAGCTGCCAGTCAGGCCTGCACATTAGTCAGCCCCAATTGATCAACCCTTGCCATTGTCATTGCACTACAAAGAACACACAAATAATTGGGGATGTCAGGCCCTTGTTTACACAAATAGGACCCATAAATCCTGGCCCTGCAACAGCACCACAAATAGGTCAATTGGTTCCCTTGTCCATGAGCCAGAAGAAGGCAGGCATGCCCATTGTGCACCACAAGCCACAAGGCCTAGTACTATTGAGGAACGTCTAATAAACATCCAAAATAAACCCTTATCTGGCAGATTAAGACATGAAAGCACAAGGGAAACGCCAATGAAAATTGCAGGGTACTTTTGAGGAAGCTGAATTTCACATCTCTCTGCCACACCCAGCCTGCCCGGAAACTCCTGCAATTTCTCTAAAAGAGGTAATGGCTGCAATTGCTTGAGTAATACCTGCAAAGGCTCCAGGGCTAGATAAGATCCCTGGAGATCTTTATTGCACTGAACCCAGCGTTTGGGCGCTGTATTTTGGGAGCATTTGCAACGCTATTCTACAGGGAATGGAGATCCCAATTAACATGGCTAGGGGCGTAAATCATCCCTATCTTTAAGAAGGGTTCACTCCTCCATCCTGCGAACTATCGGCCCATTAGCCTTATCGATGTTGCACAAAAAATCTTTGCTCGAGTGCTTCTGGTCCGATTACAGAACTGGATGGAAGAGTCTTCCATTCTGAGCCCTTATAAGGCTGGCTTTCAAACAAAAATGTCCACAATCGATCAAGTTTTCAGGTTGCAATTATTGCACTGGAAAACAGCGATTCTGGAGGGTGGCAGTCTCTACATGATCTTTGTGGACTTAAAATCGGCCTGCAATTTAGTTCCTAAGAAAAACTATGGGCTATCTCATCTGATTTGGGAGCGCCTCCATATTTATGCGAGATCTTGAAAAGATTATATGTGAACAATTACGCTCAAATTAGATATGGGAAGAAGGGAGACCTCACTGACCGTACACCCATAGAGAGGGGTGTAAGACAGGGGTGCGTTTTGGCCCCAACCCTCTTTTGTATCTTTATCAATGGCCTAGTGGGAGTCTTGACGGTGGTAGGGGACATAGACGCTCCAACGTTAGCGAGCCGCAAGGTACCTGCCTTGATGTTCGCAGCTGAGACCCTCCTGCTGTCAAAGATCACCAATGGGTATTCAAAAGGTTTTAGATATTTTTCATTTATTTTGCAAGAATAGGGGTTTGGAAATTAACACCCAGAAAACAAAATATATGGTGTTCAACGCAGGGCTCTCAAAATGACCCAATCCACAATTAGCTGGGGAATTCTTAGAGAAAGTCCCTGTATGTGAATATTTGGGATTGTCCCTGTATGAGAAAATGGAGTGGGGTGATCAAATTAAAAAGGCTTGTCTTAAGCTGACGCAAACATCAGGGAGCCTTGCGAAACAGCAGAGGATGTGCGTACACAAGATGCTGGGGCCGGTGCTGGAAATAAATAAGGTGCAAGCCAGAGGTGCTACCCTGTATGGAGCGGAATTATGGGATCACAGGCCATCCAAACAACTTGCCAGGATCGAAAACTCATTTCTTAGACAGCTGTTGGGACTTCCCAATAGTACCCCATTAACTCTGCTCCAAATGGATCTGGGTGTCAGCCCAATGGCACTGGAGGTTATGCTTGGACCTCTACTTTACGGGCGCTGCCTATGGAGTACTCCAGAATCATCATTTTATAAGGAGGAATTGAGGGAGGTGGCAAACCACAGGGGAGCAAGCAAAATACCTTGGCTCACCTATATAAAGAATTCCTTATTATCCATTGGAATGGGAGACCTGTGGGATAGTCCAGATGATTCTTTGGCAACTCCAAGAAAAGTCTTGATACAAATTTTAAGGACCACCATCTCTAGTTCTACGAAAAGATGGTCCGTCATGTAAAAACTGCACGGAGACTGACTTGTGTAGTAAAGAAAGATGCACAGTCCAACTGTGTAAGTAGATAATCCTTTATTGTATATCTCTTCTAGGATAGGTAAGTAGGGAAAGATAGGAAGTATAGGTAAAACCCCACCAGGAGCAGGCTCCAAGCAGCTCAGCCCGAGTTGACCAACTGACACTGTGAGCCAGAGAGACACCCAGGCATTCTATGATTACATGGTACATTCTATTCAATGGAGAACAGTAGAGAAGTAATTTACTAAACATCCTCCTTCCTTAGGGAATGACAGCAGAAATAAAGAAAAGGATAAATGAAATACCTCAAATACAACGGGGCAGATTTATGAAGGCCTTGCGCCGCCGGTGCGTCATTTTTAACATGGGAAAAAGTGACGCACCGGCGGCGCAAGGCCTTCATAAATCTACCCCATCATATACATGAAAGTACAATAAAGAGATACACCAATCTAATTATGTACTAAACGAGGTATCAGAAATATCATTAGCAGGAGTAGAAATATAATAAGATGCTAAACATTACTACTACATGCCCCATCCCCCTCCCTTAGGGAAAACAAAGCATGGTTTAGATGAATAACGACCAATGCAACAAAGAAGGGTGGTTATGCCCACAACCTCCCCATACATGGGTACAACACAGGGTAGGCACTGTGGTAAACAAAGGTGGGTGGCACAAACCCTTGGGAGAAATACAACAAACCCAATAAATGGTACAAAAGGTGTAGAATTCACTCTAGATAACCAGAAGAGTGTAACCCCAAAACAGAAATACACCCAAGAACACGTTCTGGAAAAACCAAAATTTTCCCTGATCAAGGCATGCTGACACAGAAAATGATAACGTTTCTCACTCAAAGCCCTACAAACATGAAACCCTTGGCCATGAGTTCCAAGCAGGTGGACTTCGACCGGAGCCTAGTGTAAAAAATGAAAAGGTGCCAAAACAATCTCCAGCCAAACAAAATAGGGAAAAACGCAGGGTACTAACCCTGTAAAATAACACGACCTCCACTAAATAGGGTACACCACAGGATACTGACCCTGGAAAACTGTACCACCAAAAATAGAGCACAGCACAGGGCAATAGCCCTGTAAAGTAACACATCCTCCCCTTAGTAGGGTACCCCGCAGAGCACACACCCTGGGAACAGATATGAGGCATTGACTACCCACAAACAATACCACCTACCCAAAGTAGGGTACACCACAGGATAAAGACCATGGAAAACTACTGAACCTCCCCATCAAGGCATGCTGACACATAAAAATGATAACGTTTCTCACTCAAAGTCCTACAAACATAAAACCCTTGGCCATGAGTTCCAAGCAGGTGGACTTCGACCGGAGAATATTGTCAAAATGGAAAGGTGCCAAAACAATCTCCAGCCAAAGAAAATAGGGAATAACACAGGGTACTAACCCTGTAAAATGACACAACCTCCCCTAAATAGGGTACACCACAGGATACTGAGCCTGGAAAACTGAACCACCAAAAATAGAGCATAGCACAGGGTAATAACCCTGTAAAATAACACATCCTCCCCTAAGTAGGGGACACCCCAGAGCACACACCCTGGAAACAGTTATGAGGCATTGACTACCCACAAACGATACCACCTACCCAAAGTAGGGTACAGCACAGGATAAAGACCATGGAAAACTACTGAACCTCCCCTCAGTAGGGTACATCACAGGGTATACACCCTGGGAACAGGTACGAGGCATTGACTACCCACAAACAACACCACCTCTCCAAAGAAGGATACAACACAGATACTCACCCTGGAAAACCAAGACTACAACATCCCCTACATAGGGTACATCATAAGGTACAACATCACCCTAGAAAGCAGAATTGGAAATGTACTGGCCCCACAACCTCCCCAAAGAAGGGTACACCGTAGGGTTAAAAGATGTCACCCTAGGAAACCAAACTCCCCATGATAGGGTACAACACAAAGTACTAGTCACCCTAACATGGAACACTAGCTGTAGATTAAAGCAGCCACCACAGCTTCCAGACACTTTCCATAAGGACATCACCCATTTCCCAAATGAAGAACACACAGTTTCTTCAAAACTGAATTGAAACTCAACCTCTCTGCTAAACACACAATAGGACGAACACTCCAAAAACCTCCCCAAAGATAGAGCAAACAGAACAAGAGGCTATGCCCAAACATGCGCCCACTCAAAACATGCACTGAGATAAGCACTTCAAAAATAAATTAATAAATAAACACAAGACTTGAGCACCGGTGAGCGGTCTCTCACCCAGGTTCTCCGTGCACAGCTCCCCGCTGAATTTCGCCACAAGAATTTATTGCACATCCTCCTCCCCTAAGTCGTCAGTGATGAAAAACTGGTTCCTTGCACGTTCTATGTAGATCCATGTAGGTCCAGGAAGGTTGTCTCCTACTAGGATGGACAAGTCATTACAAACATTGTGAAAAGCATTGTGACTTGCAGCAGGCAAGGCCAGTCCAGCCTCATAAGAAACTCTGACATTGTCATCGTGTTCCTGGTGCTGATCTAGTATTGAAACTTTTGTCTTGGTTCAGGGACCTTACTATATATATATATATTTGTATCGTGAATCTGGGACCTTAGTCCTAGTACTTCTAGAAGCCCCTCTATTACGATTTTCCCTCGACTCGACTTTAGACCTGGTTCTACTATGAACCGCTCTGTCACCTTCTTCTTAAATCTATTGGGAACCTCTCTGTCACGATCGCTTTGTCGCTCAATCCTCTCCTAGATTCCATACCTGCTTCTGGCTTTTGAAGTCGCCCGACTCTCTGTCACAATTCTATACTTTCTTAGTCCTGGACACTCTGTCCTGGTTCTGTACTCTTCTGAGCACACTGTCCCAGGATTGTCTGTTCCAGTTTTGGAGTCTCTAGACTCCCTGCCACTGTTCTATACTTTCTCAGTTCTGCACTCTTTGTCTTGGGTCTGGACTCTCTGTTATGCTTCTCTGTGCCAGTACTGTGAGTTGTCCTTAACTGTGCTTGTAAACAAAAGGAATATATTATTTTCCAGAACTTTACAATATTATAATTTTAAGAAAGCATCTTTTATGTATTCAAAGTCCAGGAGATTTTAAGTGGCTCTTATTTCTTGTAGAGTAGACTTGTTTTTAAAGCATACAGAGACATCCAGTCTTCAACACTGTTTATGATGCAGCTGTCTTGGTTGGATTTTATTGCCTAGAAGTGATCAGTCTCCAAAGCTGGATGCAGACTAGGTATAACATGTCACTGCCTTTAGGCACACTTGCTCGTGAAGTGTAACCCACATCCAATCAAATGTGATTCCTCTATCACAAAACAATTTTATTAATTGAAGTGCCAGTAAGTTTGCAGGTTATTTCCCATGTTCACAGCTTATTTTCCTTTTATGGAAAACCATAAGCACAAGATGGATATGATAACAAACTTGAAAGTAAACTTGAAAGTTAAGGCTGTAGAGATAGCACACCACAAACTGTACAGAATGGACTTTGTTTGCTCTGCCTCCAAAATTCTACTATGTGCAGACAGCATCCTCACAGGGATAATCATGAGTCTCTTTACGGCTACATGTTTGGAAACAGGCCGTAAGTTACAGCCCATGCAGACCCCTTTCAGGTTTTCAGGCATTGCCGTGCTGACATCTAATTTGACAGTTTCCATTAATGACTCGCCGATAATGCGTAAGAGACTACACAAAATATGGCCGCTTTACATCATACATGATGATGTACTAAAATACTTCATCCGACACACTTTGTTCCCCTTGACACACGCTGGATTATGGTGCTGGCAACCAGGCAACACTGAGACGCGCTGGAGATCACGACGTGACTTATGACATATACACACAAGTGAAGCAGAGCAGAACAGGATTTCTCACCTGCGACTTGCTGGAAACGTCTCCTGACATTAGACAGCCAATTTCTCAAGAAAGAGTGTAGTGGTAATACAGATTAGATAGTCTTGTTTGTTTTCCTGAAATTACTGGCGGCTGATTTCTTCATCTGTTGTTGTTTTAATTGCGGTTCTAATCAAGCCTTATGGCGTGCTGTTGCATGCAGGCGTCTCTGGTCAGCTGTGAAGAACTGGAGAAGAAGAACGTCATGCAGAATTCACTCTGCTTCCACGCGGCACTAAGAGAACGGTGAGATGCGCGTGAAAGGATTTTGAATTTAAACAATGCGCTTCAGTTTGCCATGGTGGGGGGGTCCACTTTAGGAATCCAAAGCGGCAAAACGAAATGTGCTGACCACACCCCAGACTCTGACCCCACACATATGCCCTAGTGCTCACCGAAGGTTCTGCTCTTCATGCCACCAAACGCTCAGACATTTAGCTCCTCCAGGAAAGTTCTCTCGAACCGTTTTATGCTGTCACTGTCTCTGTAAAAGCACTAACCCTAAAACACATTTACAAAGGGCTCAGTGTGTCATTTGTAGATGTAGCGTGCCAGAAAAGCAGGATACTACTGCTCACTGCTAATGAAGCGATTAAAATACTTATTCAGTCTTTGAAGAAATCGCCTTAAATACACTACGAGGCTCTGCAGGAAACTAATTGCAGCTTTCATGTAATTACGTGGTTTACTGAGAATGCAGACGAAAACTTGCTGTAACATTGCAATGCTTCCTCAAGTCCGTTTAAGGCTGTGACTGACTCTGCACCACACCAAATACCCATATGACAGGTGTTCGTTGTGAGGGAAAGTAACACCACCGCTGTTGAAGTGCACAATTAGACCTTAATAAAGACGCTGATGGAATACATTGCCATACGCTGCAATAAACACATTCCAACACCAGGCAGATCAGCAATTTACTGAGGATGCAGGCAGGTCACAACACTTCCAAGCAGACAGAGGCTTAAATGAAGCAGAAGAACACACCTGTTGCGCCTATGAGAGGCTTGATGCTGGAGAGATTGTTCACTTCTTCCAGGTGACCACAGACTCCTCAGTAATGGAAGGCAAACGCCCAGGGTTCAGGCTGTCCAGATGATACAGGACACTGGTGGGGCTAGCTGGGGCGTTACCTTTTAGTTTCAATTGAAGTTTTAAAAGTCCTTCATGTCTCAAGTTGCTTGTCCTTGAATTCCTTGGTTCCTTAGTTGTCTTTCTCCTTACTCCACGCGTAGGTTCAAAATCGTCGCCATGTTGTAGTAAAGGAAGATGCACAGTCCAACTGTGTAAGTAGATAATCTTTTACTGTAGATCTCTTCTAGGATAGGTAAGTAGGGAAAGATAGAAAGTATAGGTAAAACCCCTCCAGGAGCAGGCTCCAAGCAGCTCAGCCCGAGTTGACCAACTGACACTGTGAGCCAGAGAGACACCCAGGCATTCTATGATGTCATGGTACATTCTATTCAATGGAGAACTGTAGAGAAGTAATTTACTACAACTTGCATGTGCTGTTTTTCTGCCCCACCTACAAGACAATACGGGTTTGTTGGTTATGACAGCTTTGTAGGAACCTTGGAACCTCCCATTGTTACAGGCTTATAGGATCCTAAAATATGATACTGGCATGCCAATTGTATATTCAGTTTCCCGCCACCTATTCTCAATGTGGTGCGCTCGCCGTGCAGTCCTAAAGAAAGATTACGTCTAAACCACCCACGCTATGCACTACGATTTGGGACTCAGTATTCTAATCAGTTTTTTAATACATATGATTTTGCACTATATGCTCGACCTACTTAGCGCCTATCAGGCTATTTAATACTTTTGTTTAACATTTTAATGTTCTTATATTTTTATGTGCATATAAAATCTTTTTATACTGATAAATTGTACTGAATTTCCAAATGTTTTATCTGTGCTTTTAAGGTCTTGTGAGGCGGAAATAAAGTATCACTTGACTTGACTTGACTTCCAGGGATTAGGTCCAGAAAGGATGATGTCCCTTGCAATACAAGAAAAAATGCAAAGGGAATCTAACTCTAAACAGGATTATCCTTCCTGATCATTAAACAATGGAAGAGATAATGACAGAGCGAATGAAAGAGAATTCACCTAAGAACAATCAACCTGTGGGTGAGTTGTCACGTTAACAAGCATTTATCATGACAAGAAATCACATGAAGTTGCCTGGTGAGACGAGCAGGATAGCTACCCAAACAATAACACCCATAGGGCAAGAAGAGTTGTTAACATCAAAATGCAAAAAGAGAATAATCCTAGTGATGCAGCAGTCCAAAAAACATGCCGGAAAACAATGGTCACAGAGATGCACCCTGACTCCTCATTAACTACAACATGCTCCCTGTAAATGGAGAGTTTGAATCACAAATTCTCCTAAAGCCACAATATATTTCAGAAGGTTAGCAGAATATTCTCAGCAGAGGAAAAAACAGTGATTGCTGAAATTCCCAGTCTGAACCATCTTAAAACATCAGACTTGTTGTTGGTTAAATTTCTCTCTAATGAGGATTTCAAGCAACCTGAACAAACTCTCACTACATGGAGAACCAAAGAAATCGTCTTTCAGTTATGAATGTCAGTCAACAATTTGAAACATGGGCCTAATACTAACAAAACACTCATGCCACGTTACCCTCTTTCTCTGTTGATGCCAGCCAGGAGCCTAAGTTCAGAACTGGGAAAAACTCCTGTTATTCAGTCCTATAGTGTGCCTGTGGTACAACAGGAAAAGGAAAGAGTGACTCCCTAAACAACGGTTTAGTAAGCCCCAGGACATCTCGCTAAACCTCCTTTCCTGGAACTTTGTGGGGCAAAAACTGTATTTCTAGACAGTGCCCCCCACCAAACTGAAGGAAATATGATAGTATCACTCTACAAGAGACCTGGTTAACTGAGCCTATGCACTTGATAGGCTACACACTACATCATGTTAAATCCACAAGATCCCACAAATTTGGGAGGCCAAAGGTGGGCCTAGCAGGTTATGTATCAATAGCATTAAACATCACCTTGGAGCACCTCTCTCCCTCGGTCCCTGGCCTACAAATAATTAAGTTCAGTACCCAGCACAAAAAAATCGCAACAACAGTATTGCTCTTTAATGTCTATGACCACCCCAATGTACAGGAAAAGTCCACTCTATTCACAAAATGTATACATCTGATTACAAAACTAAGGTTTGAGAACCCGATATGGTGGATAATTGCGACAGCGGACTTTAGAACAAAACTTATTTACACTCCAGACGAAGATGAGCCAGAGTTTGTCCTTCCGTCAAAACATCCTGCTTTCAACAGGCAAACACTTGTCACTGCTTGGAATACCTAGGCATGAGAGTAGTAAATGGCAGATCCCAGGATGACACTACCCTGAGATATCCATACCATGGCGCTAACTCAAGTTCAGTAATAGACTATACAATCCTTTCTTTACCGCTATTTGCACATTTAAGGAAATATGCACTCAAATACACCACACAAAGTGACCATTCTTACCAGCTACTTGAGTTGAGCGTAATCCCTCCGAGGAATAAAAACACCAGGTGGCAAGCTGATAAGTGGTCAGAAGGCCTTTCAAACAAATGCCAAGCCTTAAAAAGAGAATTAAGAAAGGCAGTCAGGAATTCAGAAATAACTAAGCTAATTTGGTAGGATGAGAGTCAATATATATAAAACAAACACTTAGGCCGTGCGAAGATTCTTTTAACTATCCTCTAGGTCGCACGGAAGCATCACAGTGATGCTCTATTGACGCTATCACGAGCACTAAATTTAGTATTTTCCCCCACAAACTTTTTTACCCTTAATATTCTTCTCACTTCTGCCTCTCAATAAATCTCTTTCTCTATACTCCTTAATTTCATGATAGTATGGAAACAAGTGTTTTCTTGGTTGCATATCCCCAATTGTAAAGTGTTTTTATGTTGTATGCCATTACAGCCCCGAAGAAGGCCATGTTTGGGTGAAACACATTGGCTGATTATATCTTGTGAAGCACAACAGAGAATAAAGACATCCTAAATTAATTCATCTGTAATTGCTTGTTTTTTCGTGTTCGTATATGACTAAGTGTTTCTTTTCTATATATTGCCTCTCATCCTACCAAATTAGCATAGTTTTTTTTGTGATCTACAAGCAGCAGATCATTTGAGGTGGGCAATATGATATACTATTGTGACTAGTTTGGTGGTGCAGTCACCTATGACCCGGATGCTTCCAATCTCTTCTTTCCAGGAATTCAGAAATGGCCACCTCCTCTACTCCCGGATGGGAGAGAATAACCAATTTGAAGACACTATATATAATACAACTTTGGTATGACTGGAAACGAAAACAGACACATTTTGGAAAAAGTTGCTATTTAGTACTAAGCAATATAACTCTAGAGCATTTTGGGAGATCATAAATGGTATTGGGAGGTCTACTAGTATAATAAACAACTCAAGTGTGTCAGAGAAAGCTTGGGTCGTCCATCTAACTAACACATTCACTCACTGACGCTACATGCTTCGAGAACCCAGTGCAGAGGGTGAACGCATATGTCATTCTACCAAGGACCAGGCTGTGCACCCGACTGATCTGTGCTCTGATGGTACTTATGGAAAATCTAGTTTAGGTTGCGCCGTTTTACTATGGAAGGGGTCCCCACTACATTCAGATTTGTGTCTAATCACAGCAACGTGGATAAACTGATGAACAAGGAGAGCCACTGTAATATCAAGGAAACTGCAACAGAACAGAAGATATTAGCAATAACAAATGAATGGGTAACAGTAACCTGTGTGCCACTCTTGTCTGCCCAACTAGGTACAAAGTCCAGCACTATTCACCTAATAAGGTAGTGAAAGCAATAACCGCAGGGCAAAGAGATTGAGCACCAGGGACAAAAAAATCCCACAGGCTATTTTCAAACAAAGGGCCAGATGTACGACCCTAGTAAATTGCAACTCGCAATTTACTATGTACAACAGTGTCAGAGACACTGATTACGATTCCCAATGGGGTCGCAAAATGCGAGACTCATTAATGTTAATGAGGCACTTGTATTTTGAGAGCCCATTGGGAATGGCTGGTCCTCCCGCGGATGGTAGCCTGCTGGGCTCAGCAGACCACCATGTCTGGGAATGCTTTTAAATAAAGCTGCTTTTTTTAAAAATTCAGCCCGTTTTCCTCAAAGGAAATTGGGATGCATTTAAAAAAGATAAAAATGAAATGGTTTCGTTTCATTTTCCCTGGGACCACTGCCTGCCCTTAAAAAATATTTTCGTATGCATTTGCAAAGGAGAAGGGGTCCCTCTGGGACCCCTTTCCATTTACAATAGCATTACCAGCTACTTGAACCACAATTGCAGTCGCAAAACATTCATACATGGCTCATGTGTCGCGATTAGGAAGGGAACGCCCCTTCCTAATAGCGAGTCGCAAAACCTATTTTGCGAGTCGCTAATTGATTAGCGAGTCGCAAAATAGGTTTTGTACATGGGCCCAAGGATTTTAGCGTGCGCAAACGGGTCTACCACCTGTTTGCTCACGCTATAAACCGTTGTACATCTGACCCCAAAATCATGAATATTTGTCAAACCTGCTGTCAGCTTTTTACAAGGAAGTTGAACTAACAGGCTTGATTCTGATGAGCTGGAGAGGGTCAATAATAATTCCGGTCTTTAAGGGAGGAGACCAATCCAACCGTGCTAACAACAGGCTGAAAGCCCTAATAGACTCTGAAGCAAAGTACTATGCATGGCTAATTCTTGAATTAGAATGGTCAAATGCAAACAATCAGGTGCCAGTCAACCAGACAGGGTTTCGAAAAGGGTATGAAAGAACTACAAATATACTAGCCGTCACCCTAATAGCCGACAAGGGCAAGCGTCTCTGGGAACATCCGCGCCTTTGCTGAATAGACTTTAAAGCAGCATCCGACTGGGTAGACCGGTGTGGTTGGCATTGGAAATGGATCCTCAATCTACTCACCGCGAATACTTGTGTAGTCATCGAATAAATAAACAAAGACAACAGAGTTGTGGAACATGAACCTGTCCTTCCCAGTCTTTCGGTAAGCAATAAATAAAGCTACTAAAATGCACTCTTACATTGACAGTAAAGACAGATTAACCAACTGTGCGCACGCCTGGATGGCCCTTTAATCTTATGACGGACTGAATCCAGCGTCATATTTAGCTGTGACGTTTTCAGCCCATCTAAAGAGAAAACTGATAGCAATTGGATTTGGCACATTACCATCCCTGGCCGAACAACCATCCTGGAAATACAGTGGTCCTATATATATATTTTTTTTTCTGTCCTCATTTTACCACCTTGGTTTCAAGTGAAGCCACCGTCTGGAATACAACAATCTGTCACAGGTTGAGAACCTGGCAGGGCATGCTTACACAAGACTCTCAACGAACCGAATACTCTCAGAAATGTTATACCCTCAGGGACCATCAGATAAGAAACCCAAAAAAAAAAGAAAAAGACCAGACTTAGCCGGCTAAAGGTGCAGGTACAACCAATGTATCTCAGAAGATAAATCCGGGCTCTGCAGGTTCGATAGCACCACAGGTGTATAATCATCGGACCGGGGGACAGAAAAAAAAAAAAAGAAAAAAAAACCCCGTCAACTCAACGACCCCAAACCAACTGGTGCCAAAAAGCGTTCTTAGCTGGGTTACCGGATCCTGCTAGATCTACTCTGGAAACTTGCAGGACTGATATCTGCCAGTCAATGTATAAAGGAGGAATAGGATCTTTCCACTTTCTACAAATCTCTCTGCGGGCAAGTAGGATAGAGTAAAACAAAAGACTTTTTGCTTGCCCATGAACATCTGCCGAGACCCCAAAGATGACAGTAGAAAGATCCAGGTTTAATTGCCTTCCTAGTGATTCCGAAAGAGTGTGGCATATAGCATCCCAAAAGAGAGCTAGGCGAGGGCATTCGAAAAACATGTGGGCATCCGAAGCCGCAGGAAGTCCACATTTAGCACAAACCACAGGGTTCCCTTGTGAAGATTTTGAAAGTCTGAGGGGAGAATAGTATGCCCAGTGGAGTGTGAACAGGTGATTCCTGCGCAACCATGCCGGCTTAACAAGATCCCACAAAACTTTACATGAGATGCTCCACAGATCTTCTACGTTGCGTCCTAACATGGTAGGTCCCCAAAGCTGGTCTGGTAGTAAAAAGTCCCCATCAAGATCATCCAGAATCAAGTTATACCAAAGGGAGACTTCCTTTTGGGCCGGTGGGTTGTCAACCATCTGGGATACTAGATGACTATAGCCACCAATAGGAAACCTATTTGCCAGAGACGGTCGAGCAAGGAAGGAATGAGTCCAACCAGCCATTTGCATATATTTAAACCTTGAAAGGTTAGGACCAATTCTACTTCTCAGGCACTCCCATGGAAGCAAGCTACCCTCCGAGAATAGGTCCCCCCTCTTTAAGCGGGGCCACCGGACTATCACACAACCACAAGGGACTCTCTTGAAGACCCCAAACGGTAGTCCTACTGCCATATTAGCTAATTTTTAAGTTAACCATTAATTTTGCCCAAGTTCTTATAAACCCCTGCAGAATCTTCAACTTAATTTTTTTTACAAAAAATTTAAACAAAAAACCTGACTGGCTAAGACCTTCGCCATCTAGCAAAGCCGAGAGCAGAGAACCCACTCCAGAATTGACAGGCATCTTTAAAAGCATTCGGGCATGAGATAGTTGAAACGCCCAGGCGTACATCTGCAGGTCTGGAGCGGCCAGCCCACCCTTCTCTCTACGCCTCCTGAGTTTCTTCCAGGCAATCCTCGGAAGATGCCAGTTCCAAATAAAGGAAGAGATATCCGCCTGCAACTTTGCTATCCCGGAAGGATCGGAATAAAAAGGAATCGTGTTAAATAAAAAGGAAACTTTGGGTAAAATAGTCATTTTGACAAATTTACTGTCCCCAAAAGGGATAATGGTTAAGTATGAGCGTAAAATCCGTTCCGCTCGCGGATTTTGCGAATTTTCGGTAAATTCGCGATCCGCGAACTCCCGCGAATTTACCGAGAATTCGCAAATCCGCGAGCGGCGGATTCCGGCGGCAAAAGTTGAAGCCTGGCTGGCCTGTTGTAACTATTTTACGATGGCGCCGGCAAGCTGCCAGCGCCATCCTAAAATAGTTACTAAGTTAGCTTCAACAGGAAGCTCTAATAGATAAAATAAAGCAGGTGCACAAGCACCTGCTTTAATTTATCTATTAGAACGAAAGGAAACCTTGCCTGTAATAAGCCCCCTTAAAAAAGCCTTAAAGGAGTCCCAAATCACTCCTGACGGCGCCGAGCCAATGTTTATACTCATAAAACTTTGAGCCTCACAGAAAGGAGACGTCGTCGGGGTATGAGAGAAGAGATCGATCAAAGGACCAACCTCTAGGAGAAATGGAAGGAAGCCCCTCGCACTCCATGAATATTGCTGAATGATCAGACAGATGTAAAGGGAGGTAACTTATGGTCTTGACAGCGTCCATCAGTCTCTGACTTACCAGGACGAAATCTATTCTGGACTGATGGTGATATTTATAATTCCTAAAAGAGATACCTTGTTGCAGTCCTGATCTTAGTCTCCAAATGTCCACGTACCCATATTGCTTCATGGAATTAGTAAAAAGTTCCTAAATTTAGAAAGGACGAGAGGACGACTGCTAGGTGTTTTATCCAGGAGAGGGTCCAAGACTATATTAAAATCACCCGCCCAAATGGTTGGCTCCGGAAAAGACAAAAGGTGGGCAAAAATGGACTCTAAAGAAGAAGGGTCATCGATATTAGGCCCACTTTGGGGGCAAGCTCTGAGCCATACCTGCTGCCACTTGTGACCGCCGCCGCAGTTGTTTCCTGTCTCCCTCCCGCCGCCGCAGCCCACATCCACCAGTGTGGAGGGGGGCTCACATCCGGACCACAACTCCCAGACGCCCAGCGGCGGAAGCCGCCGACACCCGCATTTTTCACGCCAGGATGCGCACAAAAAAGGAACGCAGCCCCCATGTCGCGGGATCTCGCGCGGGTCTGCGCCAGCCTAAGCCCGGGCAAAGGGCGGGCCGTCTGTGGCCGTCCGGGGCTGGACGAGGCTGGGATAGGCCACCCCCCTGTCACTGCGTGCTTCCTGTAGGGTACTGCATTCGGATGTGCGATATACTGTTGAACTATTGAACGCAACCTAGCAAGTTTGAACTGACTGTCCCTAATATCCTGTGGGCTTAGAGGCTATTGACCATTCAGGCCTCAATGGGCAAAAGGAAAGCAATGGAAGGGGGGCATGTGGTAAATAAGAAAGGAAAAAAGGTTAAGAAAAGTACACACGGGGCGAGTAATTGTGTAATGGACAGAATAGAGGTGTTAGTCTCAGAATGTGAGGATATTCTAGGGGCCAAAACAGTAGGTGCAGAAGTCAGCTTAGAATAAGGAAAAAGCAGAGTTGTAAATGATGATCAGCGTAGAATCCCTTCAATGTTCAGGAAACAGGCCCAATCGACTACTAATCCAATTGTCCATACCGTTCCTGCAGACGACATTGTAAATACTCAACAGGTCCAGTCTCCGCTGTCATTATCCAACTCTGATACTCCTAGGGCTGCAAGTGGCGATCAAGATATTAACAATGCCCCCCCTATCCTCTGTGCAAACAGATTTGCTGTACTTGAACATATGTCTGAGGGATCTACCATTCAGGAGGCGCAGGGTTGTGGCGCTTTGGGGGTTGATCCACTGGCAAGTAGATGTGGTTGTAGGGAAGTAAACTTGGAGCTACTGCGGAAAGGAGAAATTCTTCTAAACGAGGTAGAACAATTGAAGAAAATAGTGACAATCCTAAATTTTAGTGTTATATCCCCGGCAGTCCACCCTAGTATACCACCCCACCCCCTTAGTACCCTCCTCTTATAAGGGTGCCCTAGTTAACAAACCAACAAGCAATAAACCACAAGGGAGTGGTGATACCGTCTCACAGAGGGTGCGTGACATAAGGAAAACAATCCCACTAGTGGCGCCTGATCTGAGGGTTGGAAAAGTTTATGCTGACCCATCCGAAACATCGATAGCACCCACAGCACCTGGGGGGGGCGATACATTCCTTATAACCAGAAGCCCCCTGGCCAACAAACCCGGGATCCACCCAGGGACATAACCAGGGACTCAAGGGCAATAGTTTACATGGTGAAAGTGCCAAAAGTTCAGGATAGCCAGAGCTATGAAACTGGCGATTCCCTTTGCAATAAAGCAATACACTGGCTTCGCCATGTAAGAGGTTGTAGGTCTATAATCCGTGAAGATATACAGGGTGTAAGGAGAATTACTTCGCGAAACTCTGTCTTAGACTGCATTGAGTTAAGGCTGAAAGACACTGTCCTTGCCGACAATCTCCTAGCATTGGCGTTTCGCACCTCAGCTCCCGATCGTTAAAAAATTCAAATTAGACATATGCCACTTTGGATGGAAGCTAGCACTGTAGATAGAGAGGTTTCTGTGGATAGGAGAAGTGGGTCAGGGCTGAATAAGGTCGATTGACTATCTCTCAGGGATATTGAGATCAATGCCACCACAGCAATACCACCAATATTCCGAAGGGATCCAGACTCACCAGTACAAATTGTAAACCCCGGAACCATATCCGGACACTGTCCTGATGTAGATAGCATTCAGCTTAGACCTGGTGCCTCCAACCATTCCCCTGTAGTGGAACTATTGGACAATAGATCTAATACAGTAACCCTGAATATTCTCTCATGGAATGTAGCAGGGCTAGAGAAGAAACTTAAACTTCCGGAATGGCACAGATTTGTGGGAAAATACGAAGTGTGCCTTTTCCAAGAAACATGGAGTTTAACGCCACTCCACAAATCAGGTTACACATCGTATTGCATTCCCGCCATTAGCTCTGGTAAAGGGAGGCCATCGGGGGGGTTACAAATCTGGATAAGAACTGCCCTTAATTGGTCAGTTACTCCCCATACTGGTTACTCTAGTGACATTTTACATCTGACCATTAAAGGCTTGTCTAATGGCCCGGCACTTGAGCTCTTTAACATATATGCTAGAGGCTCTCCTAGTGCCCAATCATCCCCTGTTATATCCGTCCTAGAGAGCATGCTAGTAACTATACCGCCCCACTCTAATATAATTGTAGCTGGGAATTTCAATGTAACCTTTGAACCCCTGAGTGTAGGTGATTTAGTAGGAACTGCTGAAGAGGATGCTAAATGGGACATCCCGCCTCTTGGTCTTGATCCGATTAAAAAGTGGTCCCAGCGTGCCATCCAAATTAATGCCCTCAGTTTGGAATATGACTTAAGAGCTGTTAATGGGAGAATGCGCTCCGACCAAAACGGCGCAAACACCTTCAATCGATTATGTTCCCTTTCTAGGATAGATTACATCTTTCTGGATGTCCGACTATGGCGGAATCTGGTCGATATGAAGGTTGTGCCCTCTCTAGATAGTGACCACAACCCACTCTGCCTACAGTTAAATAATATTTGGCAGCAGTCTGGGCCTAAGGCTTGCAATCGCCCTACATTGGCAAGTAGAGAGGTCACCCCTTCTAACTGTAAGCGTCGCCTGAAATAGCACAAAGTTTCCCAACGTGAAGGAAAACTATTAAGTATAAGGTAGGAGGTTGTTGCCAAGAATAGAGAATTGGCAATACTTTACAGTGGCATGGGGGATAAACCTAATTTTAACTTCAATAGTTTTTATCAAGATGTGATAGATAAGCTGAGTTCGTTTTTTTATTTTAGAAGGGAATTCTAATAGAAAACTTGATCAACCAAAGCCCAGCAACCATTGGTATTCCAACAAATGTAGGGAGAAAAGGGCGGCCATAGGCCTTAGCATCAGGATGAAGGACCCAACTGCAGTTAAAATAGCCAGGAGTGAGTATGCGAGGGCCTTGGTGGAGGCCAAACGAATTTGGGAGGAGGCTCACTGGCAGGAATTGAAGGAGGCATCATTGCAGAGGGACCCCACCCTATTTTGGAATATAATCAACCGTAGGGACAGGAAAATAGTGGACCCTATGCCTAACCACATTACATGCCTCCAATGGCAGGAGCACTTCTCTAATCTTTACTCAGGGGAAGACTGCTCAGAGCCCCTATCTATTGAAACCGGTGCAGTCAGTCGAGAAGACTATGAAATATTGGATAGGTTTGATCTCCTTGAGGTGGAGCAAGCAATACACAGTATTGCCCCAGGAAAGGCAGCAGGCCCGGATGGCCTTCCCGGGGACCTGCTCCGGCATGATCTCATGCCATGGGCCCAACTCATCCTCCTCGTTATGAACTTGATAGCACGAGGATACGCCATCCCAGACTCCTGGAAAGGAGCCGAGGTGGTCCCAATATTTAAAAAGGGGAATAGAGAGGACGCTGCCAACTACCGGCCAATCAGTCTAATTGACGTGATACAGAAGGTGGTTGGCAGGGTTCTTCTCGTGAGGATCAGAACCTGGATTGAGGACGGAAACATTCTGTTACATTTCCAAGCAGGTTTTAGGCAGAAGGTGGGAACAATGGACCAGGTCTTCAGCCTCTTCATGATCTATTGGAAGTCAGTCCTCCTGGGGAAAGGGAGTTTGTACCTGGCTTTCATAGATCTGAAGACCGCTTTCAACCTGGTCCCCTGTGATAAGCTCTGGAAGGTGCTTCAGCACTTGGGCATACCATCCTATATCCTTGACTTTCTAAAAAGATTGCACATAGGTAATTATGCGAGAATTAGATGGGGAAGCCAAGGGGAGTTGACAGAGAGAATCGTGGTGAACAGAGGGGTACGACAAGGATACGTGTTGGCCCCCACCCTATTTTCGCTTTTCATTAATGGGGTGGTGGCCTACCTCAAGGAGGAACCAACAGACGCTCCAGTGTTGGCAGGGGAGAAGACACCCACCCTCTTGTTTGCCGACGATACTCTCCTAATTTCTAAGTCACAGGGTGGTCTACAGAAACTCCTAAACAGATTTGATTCATTTTGCAAGGAGCAGGAATTAACTATTAACACCAGTAAAACCAAGCTGATGACAATCAACCCCTCCAAATGTTTTAGGAGCAACATTACTCTAAACGATGTCCCACTAGATGTGCTTGAGTCCTTTGACTATCTGGGGATTAGAATTTCGAAAAGCATGAAGTGGTCCTTCCATTTAGATAAGATGCTTTTAAACCATAAACGGGTGTCCGGGGCAATCGTTAGAGAGCAGCATCTTTCTGCAAGCAGGCAGTTGCCCCGGCGCTTGCTATTTATGACGGGAAAGCACTACCCTCGGCCCTTTACGGGGCAGAACTCTGGGGCATGGAGAATATTGGAGATTTATCCAGGTCTGAAAATACTGTTATTGAAGAGACCTCACCTCACTCCCTCACCTCCACCCCCTTGAAGCCCTTGTTCTATGACACAGGAAGGAGGCATATCCAGGATATTGCTAGGCTTTGCCCCCTGCTCTTTTGGGCCCTCCTTAAGAGGTCTACTGAGCTGTCCAATTATGCTGCGGCTTTTGATGAGTTGTTGA
Source organism: Lissotriton helveticus (assembly GCF_964261635.1). NCBI lineage: Eukaryota > Metazoa > Chordata > Amphibia > Caudata > Salamandridae > Lissotriton > Lissotriton helveticus. Next base: position 1,292,240,113 of record NC_136057.1, on the reverse strand, counting down.
CAGTTGATACAGGGCGCAGGATAAAATGGTTGGCTGACCTCAGACACCTTGCTGGCCTCATTGGATTAAGTTAGGCATGGGCTAACCAGATTCCACCATCAAAGCAGGACTTAAAACATGCTTACTGGGACTGGGTGTTGAAACCTGATCTATCCACTCACCAGTCAGGGAAACTCACTGAGGGGTTCTTCGAACATAAAAACATCTGTAGATTGGAACCCTATTTCGACTTCATTCAGGTCCCTAGGGACAGGACCTTATATATGAAGATGAGATTTGGAACCCTGCAAGTCAATACGGTGACATCATTATGGAAAGGGTCAAACTCAGTTCCTTCACCGTGCCCATGCTGCGCACAGTCAGATGAGCCTATTGCTCACTTTTTTCTGGCGTGCCCGGCTTACAAAAATGCTAGAGAAAAGTGGCTTAAGCCAGCGTGTAAAGCATTGGGTTTTATGAGCCACGTCGCTGCACTACGCATCCTGAAAACCGACTCCTCCTCTCTGACATTTGTTTGCGGAGTAGCCAAATATTTGGGGTGTGCTTGGTTAATACGAACTAAAGCCTTAGGAAATAACGTAGCGGGCCCTTAAACCTGATAGATATGGGGCGATTGAATTCACGTGACACTTTAATGCTTGGGAAATTCTCGCTTTTATTCCCTTCCTTTTATGCATTTGTGATAATGAATTTATGAATTTAATCATCAATTTTATTTTGTACATAGTGTGGTTTTTAATGGTTCTAATTCATATGGTTATTATGACATTTCTGCTCTTTTTTAAATGTGGCAATCTAACCTTGTGATTTTATATATGTAATGCTTTTATGATAAAAAAATTTTATCGAATAAAGCTTATCTACTACTATTAGGCCCATAATATCCAACGAGTGTGTATATCGGCCCCAGAGATGACCACTGTAGCAATAACCCACCTCCCCCCTGGATCCGCCATCTGAGCTGTTTTTTAAAAATAATTGATACCCCTCTAATGTTAGAATTCTGTAAAGAAGACACCGCAAAGTCAATCCATCTATTTTTCTTCACTAGGGCAAGAGATTCGGCATGCGTCAAATGGGTCTCCTGGAGTATAACTACCTGCGCATCCGAGTCGCGCAAATACTGCAAGATTTTATCAGCTCTTGATTTAGTGCGCAGGCCGTTAACATTCCAGGAAATGACTTTAATACACCCCATAAATTATGCCACAAGCCCTGCCTAGATACCCTTGCAAAAGGAAGATAACCACTTTACACCATGCAAAAACCATAATCAAATCAGACAGCAACTTTTGAAATCCAACTAAATTCAGATGAAAAATGAGGAACTTTTTATTTTTAATCCACCACCCCACCCTCGTCCTACCCCTGTGACCCCCCAACCCCCCCCACCCATCCCATGGAAAACCCTTGCTATATCTAACCGGAACAAGTCCAGTAGATAGCACCCCTTCCCACGCTCCCACGGGAACTACTCCAACCCGACTCTAAGTATGTCATAAGGTGTCATATGGTGACCTAATATTTTAAGAAAATGCCATGTAGGTCTAATCTAACCTCCCACTATAATGACGGTCAAAGAGTTAGAGATATCGAGGATAGCACTCGACTAAACAAAACTAAACTAGACAATACTCTATTTTACAATCTATAGTAGATATGTAAGCACCCCCCCCAATTATTTATATGTTATTTGTTTTATGAAAAGATGTTTCAATTTTTTTAAATCGGATGTTTCCTATATTTTTTTTTTTTCCCAATCGCCTTTTTTAAAAAGGCATAGAAACTAGAATGAGGTTTAGGGGAGAAAAACCCCCGACCTAGCCCGGGGAGCCCTTATTGCCAAGAGATAGCAACAACTCATCTGCTGCCTGCACTGATCTTACATTAAACATTTTATTATTGTGCATGATTTTTAGGGCAGCAGGAAACATCAGTTGGGCTGTAGCTCCCAGTCCCCTGAAGGCATCCAAACGCCTCCCAAATTCCCACTGCTTCTCTAACGTGACCCTCTAAAGATCAGACCTTATTTGGAAAGTATAACCCTTCCCCGCCAAGGACTTTTGTTTCAGGGCCAGGTTAAGGATATGATCTTTGTGAATATGTGTGGAAATTCACTAAGATTTTCCGTGGCTTAGACCTTTGAGGGTTACGTCTAAAAGGGTCCCTGTGGACACGTTGAATATCAAGAGCAAGGACTTCCGCTGATTGATCTAAACACAAAGACTCCTTCAGAAGGTGGATAATAAATTGCTTAATGTCAGACCCTTCTGATCCTTCCGGAACATTAAGAATTCGGATATCACTCCGTCTTGCATTGTTTTCTAAAACGTCCCTTCTATCAGCCAGATCCATATCGGCT